>NC_068360.1:78730450-79419200 GCF_020536995.1 Dreissena polymorpha | reverse complement strand
AGTTAATACTACCGGTTTATCGTACATGAAAGGCGCCGTAGTTAGAAGAAAGTATTGAATTCACCCGACAAACTCCGCATATGATCAATACTTCACTTACTGCGTTGTGTTTAATAGGTATTCGGAGAGTGAACCTGTTGTATAGATTCTATAAGTGTTGTGCATTCGATCAATGTCTTTTCTGTGCGTAATAGAGCTTGAAATCGTAACAAAGATCAATTATTCGTAGTAAAAGATCGATGTAACCTTGAAAACTTCATCTAATAGGATTAAATGATTAACTGGTTAAGTGATTTCAACAGGGAAACCAGGATATCTGTGCTTTCTTGGGGAAACACGCTGTTGTTTTTGTAGTTTAATCGAAGATAATGATTGGGTCAGTGACTTGTTTACGGTAGTTGCATTCGTTCTATTTCAAAGAAACAAAAGAGATTTCCATAGGAAAACAACGGTGTCTTATATGAGAGGATTTTTTCAGAATGCGCATCACCATCATGAGAGAAAGATGGAATAACTTGTATGTGGAATAACGTCTAATTCATATGTACCTCCTTCGTCATATTAACAAGCGCATACGTAATTTGAACGGATTTATCATTTATCGCTATAACGGAAACAATGAATTCAGTAAATTAATCGAGAAGTTTGTAACATTCATGTTATCAAAATAGTTGTGTAACGTATTCATGTTCACTCGCTGGGATTCATATCAACAGCTGCACTTCGATCTCAGGCCAGGATTTCATCACCATGTAGGATAAGGTAGGTCAAAGCTGTCTTAACCCATTCTCACTCAGAGGCCAAATGGCTATGTGCAAACAGCGTAAAACCAGCACAGCCTGCGAGTAACTCGCAGTCTGTTCAGGTTGTATGCTGCTTGCTTCTCAACAGTATCTAAGGCTTGAAGTTTTAAATGAAGCCTTTAAAACTTAAATCTAGTAAGAAAGGTCTACAATTACATTTAACTTTCTAAGGGACTACAAACACGTCAAAATGCATATCTAAGTGGTGAAGGGATAAACAATGATTTTATCACGATGTAGTGATATGTAGGTCTAATTCCTATACATCGCCATAAACCCATTCCTGAACAAGGATTTGAACGCCCTGGCATGGTATAGGTAATTAAACTTCTAAGCATCTACATAACACCATAATTAGAATTTCATCGCTATTTTGGTATAGCTACACACAAGTATAAAGATCTAAAAATCAAATTAATTCAACTTAAAGCCATACAACTATTCAATCCGAAACAAAGAGGTAATACTTTCATAGTGATTTCAAGAACAACAGGATGTAACCAAAGCACAAAAGTCGATAAACCCGAAAACAAAGCAAACAACTATGTTATCGGCAACAAATATAATTTGATGAATTAATAAAATACATTTTATGTCGTGGCATTTTAAGGCATATTGGGTAATACAAATTTTAAATATTTTACGCTCTATCAAGCGTCACATATGTCCACTGCTTGTGACGTAAAGTTAATTGGGTCAAGATATGACATCTGTTGAGAGGTGACAGTTTGGTTTCCTACAGGTACTCCGACTTACCGGTACCTCCACAACTCAAGACCACTCCAAAATTCAAAATCTTTTAGTAACAACTCAATAGCTGGAATTTGAAGCTATAATTAAACATTCGTCCAAACTTTCGTAAGTCTAATAAGTTATTTAGGTAGGAGTGCGGATACACACTCCGAAACCACACATAATGCAGCCTCGGGCACGGAAGGACCGCATACACTTCGACATACACACTCACACATATCGCGGTTAACGCTATTGTGGTAAGCCTATAGTTTTGATAAATCAGACACAATTGATGAAGGTGGAAGATCAACAGGGCAAACAAACAGTTGCGTTGAAAAATATTTTAAGAATGATTATCTATTTTTTCATGAACAATTGGCCAAAAATTAGTTCAATTTCAAATGTAAGCCATACATAACGTCGGTGGTGTTGTGAAGCATTCAATAAAGGATGTTAGCGGCATTATTACCATCGGGCTGCACTATGCAAATCTGTCAATGTAACGTACTAAGCTCCAACAACAAAAAACTTACTATTGAGCTCAGCTTCAACAGTCTTTACATGCAATCACACTAAATCACTAGCCCTTTTTTACTTGTGTATGGTTTCGTTCAATTCCCATCATGTCACTAGGTTGGAGTCGTATATAATCATACCCTCTTCAGACCGTTCATAAGGTGTTTGTATTGCAAGTAATGAATGTGAATATTGCAAGGATCAATTTACGTCAATGAAATTTTGTCTCACGACACCGCCCTGACACTTGTCTTAGTTTAAATTCTCACGTGTCTTTACCATACCAAATATTAAACATTACATGTTGTATGCCACGTCTTTATCTGATACTTGTTGTCCTACTACTACTATAACAACTTCCGCCTCTGCTGTTACTACTATTGCTTGTATACATTTAAATGGGTACGTTTCAATGGTTCTTTGTTGAAAAAGAATAAGCACACATTGTATTTTAAAAAGCATGCTATATTATCAATAAAAACATTCGAAGATTTATTAAACTGGAAATTTAATCTGGGTCACTGTACACAAATAAACGAATGCCTTGTTTCAAATCTGCTGCGGCAAGTGTGAGCCCATTATCATACCAGTGTGATACATTACCCCCTACCTTTGACTGTTCGATCTCGACGTAACAAAGCGTAAGGCTGCACCGAATGTCAGTGCAGCCACATTATCGGTTACAAAGGTCAAATTGTTACGATTCAATAACTTCCATTAACGACTATGTCATATATTTATTTCAAGTTCAGATGTTAAAATGTTGCTTTAATTATAACCGTCGGTGATTCATTTATACAAATAGTAATGAAATAAAATTAATTGGTTTTATTTCTTTTATGTGCATAAATAAAAGTGAATTTTTCAAATATTACATGGTAGCGCCATATGTTTTTTAACATTTACCGTTAAAAGGGGCTTTTTCGCCGTTTGGTTTATTGACAAAATTTAAAAGAAAATGTTTCAGATTCGCAAATTTTCTTTGTAGCTTTGATATTTGTGAGGAAACAGTGATGCTGAACATCTTCCGTGCTCTTAAATATCCATTATACGCATCTTTGACGATATAAAAACCATAAAATTATAAAGCGTTGCGGCACGAAACGATTGAATAATTGGGAGAGTTATATTGTTGTCGTTATATATTGTGATACTACGAGGATTGCTGATATAAAGTATACAATACAGCTCTATTTGTGTGAGCACATATGGCTGAGTGGTCTCGGCGATAAACTTTAACTCCGGGGATCAGTGGTTCGAGCCCAGTTGAGGGTTACTTTTTTCTTTCTTTAATTTTATTCTTGTTTTTTGTTTACTGAAGCTCGTAAGATCCAATGTTGACATTTATCAATATAAAGCATTTAATGACACACTTCAATACATGCCAAAATCTGTTAAACAGCCCTTTAAAGCTGACTGGAATCATATCAAAAAGTGATTTAAAATATGCTAAATATATATTACGGCACACCATATTTATCCTTGCAAGAATTTTAGACGATGCTTTTGTCTTCTTGCACAAACTATGCGCTAACACCCATATAACCCCTCCCTCGCAAGTAAAATCATGACTCAGTAAGCCTATTAAATGATCAGAGCAGCTTTTCATACAGGCATAATGAATTGGATAGCGTTTTCACTATAGTCCTCTTAACAATAGACCACAGCGTAAATTGGATTATAATTTCCCACACAATTACAGTTCACACGGGCTATAAGTCAGGTAGTATTTATTCAACAACGTTCATATGCTTTGATACCAAGACAATCATACGACACCGAATATATACGCATATGCCGATTGTTCCTTGCAAGTAACTTCTTGAGGTGGTTTAAAGGCCTCGAAATAAAAAGACACTCGATTCGGCACTTATAATACAAGAATACATGTGCCGATAAAAATTATGGCGTTGCTGATGTTTGTGATGATGGCGACGAAAATGATAACTGTGATGAAATAATGATGATGGTGGTGGTGGTGATGATGATTGTGATGATGATGATGATGATGATGATGATGATGATGATGATGATGATGATGATGATGATGATGATGATGATGATGATGATGATGATGATGATGATGACGATGATGTTGTAAGAAAGACATCACTTTTCTCTTACGCTGTAGCCGCTTTAAGCCTTAACCCGGATTAAAAAATATTAATGGTTTATCGAAAAGTGAATTAATTCTAGCGGTATCTCTCGTTACTACCGCGTGTTTTAACGGGCCCAAGCAGTCCATCTATACATGAATATCATTTTTTGCGATATGAATCATTGGTTTTCGTGAATAAAACGCGTTTAAATAGGATTAATATCAAAGTTCACTGAAGTTATGCGACTCTTGTATGTATAAATTGATTTTATATCTAACGCTGCATCCGTGACGACTTAAACGTTGGTTTGGAAAATGTAGCAGAAAAATCAAGATTTTGGCGATTTTGTCTAACAAAACACAGTAGTTGCTGTTTTGTTACCTTATTGCTTTTGGTTTTTATTTCGCAGAATAAAACGAATATTGATGGTATAAGTGATTTGTTGGAAGTTGTCGTAGTTGATCTTTTGCAACTATAAAGGAGGAAGACCACAGTCGAATCATCGTGTCTCTTTTTGAGAGTATTTTTGCTAGAGCTTGCGACACCATCACTAGAGAGAGCAGGATCATATTCTTTATACCTAATTACATTTGAGTCGCTTTCAGGGAAAACAGGGCTTTATGCATGTGCGTAACGGGTCGTCCCAGATCAGCCTGTGCAGTCAACACAGGCTAATAAGGTACGACACGTAATTATCTTCCCAGAACGCGGCTCATATTATACGAGTTTTTCGTCATGTTATGATCGACTGTGAAATTCACTGTCACATGTACAATTGTACATCAGAAAATAAATCGATGAGATTGGATTTTAGCCATTCAAGGGACCTTTTCACAGATTTTAGCATAAAGTGAAGTTTGTCATAAAATGCTGTATATTGATAAATGTAAACATTGCATATAAAAAGCTCAAGTAAAAAAATATATAAAAAATAGAGAAAGAGAAAAAAGTAAGGCCCCACCGGGCTCGAACCACTGGCCCCTTGAGTAAGTGTCTATTGCTTAGACGTGCTCATACTATACTTGTTGTATTTTATATAAGCATTCCTCGTACTGTCATTGACAACGACAAAACTCTCTAAATTATTAAATCGTTTCGCGTTGCAACGCTTTATAATTTTCAGGTTTTTAAATCGTCAAAAGATGCGTTTAATGGATATTTTAGATCATGGTTCAGTATTACTGTTTTCTCACAACTATCATAACTACAACGAAAAATTGCGAATCTTAAACATTTTTTTTATAATTTTGTCAATTTACCAAAACGTGAAAAGATCCCTTGAATGTAACGAAGACCTATAGAAAAAAATGTATTCTATAGGTCTTTGAATATAACCACAATTTTGTCATTTTATGGTTATATAATCTGATATTTTCATGTGCTATGAGGATTCGTAACATTAGCGGCCTCGAAATTACATACTGTTGGCGAATGATACACATTTCAACATGAAAGTGTACATGTCATTGGCGTTATAAAAACGCATATTACGATATACATGTATACAAAAGGGTATGTTATGAGTATGAAAAGTGTCGTTATCAAGTTTCTAATGAGAAAGAGCAGAAAGAGAGTTAGACTTAGCAGGAAGATAATCGCAGTAACTGAAAAAAAGACACTCGATAAATAAAATATGCTGGGTTGTTATCAGTTATAAAGAACAACGTTTTTATAACACAATACATAAATATAGGAATATTTTACGCCCCACTTTGCTATTCCTTATGAAGATAATGCCCAAAAAGATCCTTGTGATGGAACATTCATTTAACTCAAGAAGGGTTAATGTATCTCTTCATATCCCATATATGTCGTCATCAGGGAATACAATTATTTTATTTACCAGTATAAGTTATGTACAGCATTGTGATTCATATATTGGACGCAAATTATTCAGAACAAGTCAATACCCATACATTTTACTGTTGTTTACACTTTTTTATCTTTAAATTTCCACTGTGAAATTAAGACTCACATTATGGGTTTGTATTACCTGTGATTTGAGGCTGACTTACCCACGCGCCCAATACCTGTGATTTGAGGCTGACTAAGCCACGCGCCCAATACCTGTGATTTGAGGCTGACTTAGCCACGCGCCATATACCTGTGATTTGAGGCTGACTAAGCCACGCGCCCAATACCTGTGATTTGAGGCTGATTTAGCCACGCGCCCAATACCTGTGATTTGAGGCTGATTTAGCCACGCACCCAATACCTGTGATTTAAGGCTGACTTAGCAACGCACCCAATACCTGTGATTTGAGGCTGACTTAGCCACGCGCCCAATACCTGTGATTTGAGGCTGACTTAGCCACGCGCCCAATACCTGTGATTTGAGGCTGACTTAGCAACGCGCCCAATACCTGTGATTTGAGGCTGACTTAGCCACGCGCCCAATACCTGTGATTTGAGGCTGACTTAGCCACGCGCCTTATACCTGTGATTTGAGGCTGACTTAGCAACGCGCCCAATACCTGTGATTTGAGGCTGACTTAGCCAGGCGCCCAATACCTGTGATTTGAGGCTGACTTAGCCATGCGCTCAATACCTGTGATTTGAGGCTGACTTAGCCACGCACCCAATACTTGTGATTTGAGGCTGACTTAGCCACGCGCCCAATACCTGTGATTTGAGGCTGACTTAGCCACGCGTCCAATACCTGTGATTTGAGGCTGACTTAGCCACGCAACCAATACCTGTGATTTGAGGCATATGATCAAAAGTATTTCCATAACAGTGTCCCATATAAATCAAAACTAAATAAGCGCCTTGACGATCTCTCACATTCTGTTAATGGCAAGTATACCAGTACACGGTGGGTTGTCAGATGTCAAAACCATAGTAACGTTATATTTTGACATTTTTCTTGGGGTACATAATTCGGCGTATCCCAGTAATGTATTAATAACAATAAAGCGAAAGGCAAAACAAAGCTTAAGTAAGAACTTATTTTAATAGTTGTATTTTCGTATTATATATGTGTATATGTAATAACAGGGGGGGGGGGCGGTTCCGCTCGACGTCGGAAAGCGTTAAAGTATGTATATCTAAACGAAATCAATGTTATAATACGGTTTGCTATACATTTCAAAAAAGTGGTTGGTTAATATTTTTGTAAATAATACCGGTAAATACAATTGTTCATTATGTATTAATTATCAGTTAACAATGAGAGATATCGGTCAATCAACAATGAGACATATCGGTCAGTTAACAATGAGAGATATCGGTCAATCAACAATGAGACATATCGGTCAGTTAACAATGAGAGATATTGGTCAATCAACAATGAGAAATATCGGTCAGTTTACAATGAGAGATATCGGTTAATCAACAATGAGACATATCGGTCAGTTAACAATGAGAGATATCGGTCAATCAACAATGAGACATATCGGCCAGTTAACAATGAGAGATATCGGTCAATCAACAATGAGACATATCGGTCAGTTAACAATGAGAGATATCGGTCAATCAGCAATGAGACATATCGGTCAGTTAACAATGAGAGATATCGGTCAATCAACAATGACACATATCGGTCAGATAACAATGAGAGATATCGGTCAATCTACAATGAGACATATCGGTAAGTAAACAATGAAAGATATCGGTTAATCAACAATGAGACATATCGGTCAGTTAACAATGAGAGATATCGGTTAATCAACAATGAGACAAATCGGTCAGTTTACAATGAGAGAAATCGGTCAATTTACAATGAGACATATCGGTCAGTTAACAATGAGAGATATCGGTCAATCAACAATGAGACATATCGGTCAGTTTACAATGAGAGATATCGGTCAATTTACAATGAGACATATCTCATTGTTGATTGACCGATATCTCTCATTGTTAACTGACCGATATGTCTTATTGTTGATTGACCGATATCTCCCATTGTTAACTGACCGAGATGTCGCATTGTTGATTGACTGATATTTCTCATTGTTGATCGACCAATATGTTTCATTGTTAACTGACCGATATCTCTCATTGTTCATTGACCGATATCTCTCATTGTTGATTGACCGATATGTATCATTGTTAACTGACCGATATCTCTCATTGTTGATTAACCGATATCTCTCATTGTTAACTGACCGATATGTCTCATTGTTGATTGACCGATATCTCTCATTGTTAACTGACCGAGATGTCTCATTGTTGATTGACCGATATCTCTCATTGTTGACTGACCAATATGTCTCATTGTTGATTGACCGATATCTCTCATTGTTAACTGACATATCGGTCAATCAACAATGAGAGATATCAGTCAATTAACGATGAAACATATCGGTCAGTTAAAAATGAGACAAATCGGCAAATCAACAATGAGACATATCGGTCAGTTAACAATGAGAGATATCGGTCAATGAACAATGAGACATATCGGTCAATTAACAATGAGAGATATCGGTCAATCAACAATGAGACATATCGGTCAGTCAACAATGAGAGATATCGGTCAATCAACAATGAGACATATCGGTCAGTTAACAATGAGAGATATCGGTCAATCAACAATAAGAGATATTGATCAATCAACAGTGATAGATATCGGTTCGTTAACAATAAAACATATCGGTAAATCAACAATGAGAGATTTCGGTCAATCAACAATGAGAGATATCGGTCAGTTAACAATGAGACATATCGGTCAATCAACAATGAGAGATATCGGTCAGTTAACAATGAAACATATCGGTCAATCAACAAGGAGAGATATCGGTCAGTTAACAATGAGACATATCGGTCAATCAACAATGAGAGATATCGGTCAATCAACAATGAGAGATATCGGTCAGTTAACAACGAAACATATCGGTCGATCAACAATGAGAGATATCGGTCAGTTTACATTGAGACATATCGGTCAATCAACAATGAGAGATATCGGTCAATCAACAATGAGAGATATCGGTCAGTTAACAATGAGACATATCGGTAAATCAACAATAAGAGATATCGATCAGTTAACAATGAGACATATCGGTCAATCAACAATGAGAGATATCGGTCAGTTAACAATGAGTCATATCGGTCAATCAACAATGAGACATATCGGTCAATCAACAATGAGATATATCGGTCAGTTAACAACGAAACATATCGGTCGATCAACAATGAGAGATATCGGTCAGTTAACATTGAGACATATCGGTCAATCAACAATGAGAGATATCGGTCAATCAACAATGAGAGATATCGGTCAGTTAACAATGAGGCATAGTCGGTCAATCAACAATGAGAGATATCGATCAGTTAACAATGAGACATATCGGTCAATCAACAATGAGAGATATCGGTCATTTAACAATGAGACATATCGGTCAGTTAACAAGGTGAGATATCGAACAATCAACAATGAGAGATATCGGTCAGTTAAATAGAGGCTTAAACTGATGTATATGTATATGTGTATTTGTGCGGACTGTACAGGCTAATCTGGGACGACACTTTACGCACATGCATTAAGCCCAGTTTTCTCAGAGCACGACTGATATATGTATTATTGAAAGCTGTCCAACATTTTTTTGTCTTAAATTTAGATTACATTATAATAATACATGCAAAAGCTGTCGCAGTGGTTATTTTATATCATTTAACGAGGATGTAATTACGATGATGTAATGTATACTACTAATTGCTTATACACGTTACTGTTATATAATATCGGAAAAACACGGATTCGGAAATTTGACCGAGAGACAGACAGAAAACTAATTTGGGTTGTCGTGTTGATATCGGGCAAATATGTTTTTGCGCATATTAAAACTGGAATCCATTGACACAATTAAAAAAAAATGTTTAAAAAATGACCCTGTCGTGTGAATAATGAGATAACTGTTATCGACGAAAAAACACATTCTGTACACTTTCGGTCAGTAGAATTAACGGCATTTTTAATTATTTTGTAACCAACGAAAAATGATTGCATACAGTGATTTAACAGTGCGCTTAAAAAGCCTATTAACAACTATTTGAAGTTATGATGCAAGGTTATATAACAACTCAGACTTTAGCGTTATGGTTACGCATGCAGTACCCATATTCACAGCGCTCCTTGGGCAAGAAATTAATCCATTCATGCCTAGTGGACTCTCCCATCCTTCTAAATTGGATTAATTTAATTCCAAAATTAGGGATGTCTAGTATATTAATTTATATATTTAGAATATTTATTACAGAATTTCCTTTAAGCCAACAGC
The DNA here is from genome assembly GCF_020536995.1 of Dreissena polymorpha. Lineage (NCBI taxonomy): Eukaryota > Metazoa > Mollusca > Bivalvia > Myida > Dreissenidae > Dreissena > Dreissena polymorpha. The sequence goes on along the minus strand of NC_068360.1, from coordinate 79,408,829 downwards.
GCAAACCCCGATGAGACGCCGCTGTTTGCGAAGGCCTATTTTCTAGACGCTAGGCATAAATGGGTTACTAAGGAATTCATTAAACCTATACATTCATTACGTCTAATTTTATGGTGATGTCATTAAAGTTTTATTGTTTCACAGATTTATGTATGTTCGGTCCGATTTTCTGCAGAAATGTTGCATCTCTCATTGAAAAACTCAGATTTTATGGTGATGTCATTAAAGTTTTATTGTTTCACAGATTTATGTTTATTCGGTCCGATTTTCTGTAGAATTGTTGCATCTCTCATTGAAAAACTCAGATTTCACTAAAGATGGTCGTGAAAAGCAATCCAGGACTAAAAAACATAAACTAAACATGATATTTCCATGTATTTACTTGGGTACTATTACATCATATCTTCTAGATCAGCAGCATGATCTTCTGGGTCTGATTACAACATCTTCTTCATAGTATTATCAGTCATTTGTGTTTAGTCATTTAGGTATATTTTAGATTAATACTTCAAGTTCATGTTAACATATGAATTTTCCATGGAGTATACAATAACACTAGAATCTCTTTGTTTTAACCATTTATGCCCAGTGGACTCTCCCATACTTCTAAATTGAATCAATTTATTTTCAAAATTAGGGATGATCTAGTATATTTATTTCTATATTTACAATATTTCTTACTGAAATTCTTTTAAGCAAACAGCGCAGACTCAGATGAGGCAACGCATCATGCGGCGTTTCATTTGGGTCTACGCTGTTTGCCAAGGCCTTTTTTTCTAGACGCTAGGAATAAATGGGTTAAGGGATGTTTCACAGTTTTGCAAAATAAAAAAATCATAAAAATTGTCAAAGATAAAAAAAGAAGCATTGTATTCAAATAAGCAAAATACCAAGTGACTTAGAAAAATTTTGAAACTTAGTATTCTTGTATTTATAATCATCAATTAAAATAATACAATTTATTCAGCGTTTGAAACCCTTTTTATCGAAAAATAAGCAAAAACGTGTATTATATTACACTTCAACTGTGTTTCCTATTCAAAGTATGAGCGATGTGGTGGTATTGCGTTAGGTTTTGCTTCTGGGGGTCCCGGATGCGATCCCTATGGTGGTCACATTTTTAGTTTGTCTATTTTATTTTTCCTATAATTATTTTAAAACAATTCAAAATATCACAGGTTTAGTAGTAAAACAATTCAATGATGAAAACAATCTCCTGGGGGTGTTTACATATCATCATTACGGAACAATGATTGAATTACGCACAATTTCAATTTTTCGCTGCATAGTATCTTTAACTTGCCATTGGTTGCCTAAAAATTGTCCATTTTTCCGTTTCCTGTATCAATTTCAGTTTATATTATTCAAGTAGTACAATTCCTGAGTTATTTTTTGAGTAACTTAAAATCAATAAAACCCATTTAAGCGAGTATTAACGATATACAGGTTTAAGAAACAACGTATGTTATACAAACAATCAACCTAATGTACACGCTACTTCATTGTTAATGCAATTGTCTTAGCATTGTGTTCGTATTGATTCAACATCGTGTTTTGAGTATTTGGTTTCAAACACGGCACGTCTAGCATTTCACTGCGTCTCCGGCTTGCTATTAGGAAAAGGATGTGCGTTTTTTTACCTTGTGTTTCATCCACATCCCAATAATGTGTAAAACAATGCGCACGTGGTACATGATACCTGCCGTATATATTAGACCATGTCACTTAATAAAGCGCATTGGCTCGACTGTCAGTTTGCACAATTGAACGCACGTTACAGGACGTAAAATGATGCTATATCAAAACTTGTCGATTATACCGGATATCTGAAATGTAGTTTTTCAATTTGCTAATTCTTCATTTTTTAAAGGGGCCTTTTCACAGATTTTGGCATTTTTTAACTTATTCATTAAATACTTTATATCGATAAATGTAAACATTGGATCGTAAAAGCTCCAGTAAAAAATCAAGAATAAAATTTAAAAAAGGAAAAGAACATTGCCCGGACCAGGTTTCGAACCAGTGACCCCTGGAGTCCTGCCAGAGTCCTGAAGTAAAAACGCTTTAGCCTACTGAGCTATTCCGCCGATTACACATACGTGAAGTATTTTATACCTTATATAAGCAATCTTCGTAGTTTCACAAAATTTAACGACAAAAACAGAACTCTCCAAATTATTCAATCGTTTCGCGTTGCAACGCATTATAATTTTTAGGTTTTAAAATCGTCAAAACATGCATATAATTGCTATATTAGACCATGGTTAATGTTCAGCATTACTGTTTCCTCACAAATATCATAACTAAAACGAAAATTTGCGAATCTGAAACAACTTTTTTCAATTTTGTCAATTTACCAAAGCGTGAAAAGATCCCTTTAATACCTAAAATGTGTTTTTAATTCTGGCAAACTGAATTTTGTTTCAGTGCAATTACCGCACTGATCACATTGAAGAACGCTGTAAATTTAAGAACGTTTACGTTAAATCTGAGGAACTTCGTGGCTGACGTCATGGGCGTTGAACAGTCACACGAGACCCTACCCGTCCTATACAAAGGACTATCTGGATGGATGCAGGTGCGTGATCGATTTCATTTTAAAAATAAATATTTATATTTAGCTAATAAACAACAATTTGGAGTTACAAGGCTGTGATGTTTCCTCGTTTAAGCTGATTTCCGCTATTTCAATGTCAAACTAATTTTACAAATAGTTCTTAACTTTGTTGGACCTATATTCAAATGAAGTGTTTAGTTGAACATTGCACGGAAGGCTGGCACTTTCCTCCCATGAGATGGTTCTTGAATCACACCATTATGGTAGACATGGATAGTTTATTCAATTCATTGTAGACATTGTGTCGTAGCCTGAGTGAACACTAAAAATATATAGGTCAGTAATTAATATCCTAAGGGTCTACGCACTGTATGGTAAGTTGGGTAACCTCAAGCGAACAATTTTGTTCCGGCTTATGCATACTGACGGAAATTATTTTCCGCATTGGGGTCACGTGACTATTAAATGGGCGCATTCCACAGTTTCCTTTTTAAATTATGTCTGGGAATTTTCGCTCGCGTACTCAATTTTCGGTTTTAATTTACCTAAGCGTCCATATTGATATCATATGTAGGTACGTGGTAATTACCTATCTACAACACGATCATCATTATTTCCAATCGCCAGAGGCACTGATATAAATAAATTGACACTGATAGATATCACTCGATTGACATTTATGTGTATTTAATAATAATAATAATATATTTAAATATGGAGTGTGTGTTTTTTATCAAAGAGTTTGTGTCCTTATGTCATATTTATATCACAGCGGTATTAAGTTATATTCCAAGTATCGAACGAAACCTCATTGTTTAAATGCAGACAAAGAATGATAATTGAAGAAAAAAATGACAATACCTGAATACGTGGTTTTTATTACAATTAGCGACACATGCTTTTTATTTACAATTAGAACTATAACTTTCAATTAGGGAATATTTCGGCTGTTAATGGCAATTATAGCAACGTGCAAAATGTTAAACATTATATAAAAATATCCAGTTACTGCTCATGTATTCGCTTAGAAGTAGACTTTAAACATTTGCTTAGGAGTACATTACCTTCACAACGAATTTTTCTAGGTATTACACACTTTTTTACCATTTTAATCTTTGAATATTTATCATTATTAATAGTTATTAAAATACAATGTATGTTTTATGCATATTCACCATATCAGCCGCCGATAACCCCTTAGACAAGAATACTGCATTAATTTATATAATTATCAGTTGAAAGCAGAGCCTCGGGAAATATTGTCAGGTGGAAATAATTAATAACCCCGAAATCGAGATCTGAGCTCAAGATATGTAAACCTATCGTTAAAGAATAACTTAAAGGGATATGTTCACGGTGTCGAGCACACTCAGTTCGATACAACTGTCACATATAGCAGCTGTTCGCATGCGCTTGCGGGTGTCGATTCGCAGATGCTTGTAATATTCATCATGCACGTTTTAACCAATTTACGTCAGATATGTATTATCAGGTATGTGTATTAACACACATACCTGGTATTATGTAGCTCCAACTTCAATGTCACACTTGGCATTTAAAGGTAGAATTTGGGATGGATACAGCTTGTCCAATCGTTACTTATAATTTATTTTGCAATTAAAAGATCCTAAAATATTCATCATATAGAGTCGTCGTGTTGCATATTAAAGCCCTGTCATTGAATACAAGACCAAGGTCACCCTTGTAGATCGAAGGTCATTCGAGTATAAGACAATTTACCGGACAGTAACTATATCATTAACTGTGTTCACCATGTTTAACACGTGGAGAAAACGTTTCGGGTAGAAGGACCGTATCTCTGGCTTAGAGGTCAAGGTCGGTCGCATATTTTTTTCGACTGTAACTTTAATAATTTATCTCAATAATAAAAAAAACATGAATATTTACTATGTGGAGACGTGTGTCTCATGAATCCTTGCGATTAAGACAAGTCTTTTATTCCGGATACCTTAATTAAATCCTTAAGTTCTTTGGTTTTTTAATTTACTGGGGCTATTTGAATAATAGCATTTAAGTTCACATATCGGTGGACAAGTCTCTTTAGGAAATTCTGTTCAGAATTGTCTCACACCTCACAAACTTGTAAAAGTTAAAGGCGAAGACATCATTGGCTGAACTGTCTTACGCATAATGAATTGTGAATTGTCCGTTGAGTTAAAAGTTAATATTGTAATAAAAAACTGCCAATGCAATTAGTCAACGACCTCTTCAAACTCTATAGAAAGTAAATATTAAATTAATGCGGTGTTAAACATTATTCATACACGAACAAAGCGTTAGCAAACTATCCTGAGGCGAACGGTAAACCGGATGTTGACCCTAGCCTCTTTAACCTTTGTATTCATATTGCCCGAAACTACCTATCAAAATATGGTGAAAGGCCAATCATTGATTTATTAGTCGAGGTCGTTTAAAGCCGAAAAGGCTATACAATGAAATATAATGATATAAGAGTTAAAAAAACTCGACGATAGCATTACCATTTTTGATAGAACACAACTTGAATAACGACTAAATGTCACTTCATGAGCCTCTGTTGTCTCAAACGTTTGAATTATTTTAGCATTTTTCATCACAACGCTCAAACGTGTCCCGCATATCTGTATGTCGCTCGTCCGTCTGTCTGTCAGATCACCCGGCACTTAGGTACAACGAATGCCAGAAACGCATCGCGTACGCCGTGTTTCATTCAGATTGACGTACACGCAGAACTAGCCAAAAGTACATTAATAAACCGGAAAAATATACGGCGTTTCACTAGATTTAAATAAGCTTTAGAAGTCCTAGAGGGTGGTGTTATGTATTTATTCACAATGGACATGGTTTTGTGGATCATATGTCATTCTGCCTTACGATCAGACGACATATATACACGTATTTAGTCGATAATATAACTTTGCTTCGTCATAGTCCAAAAGTCGGTAGATTTTCTTTGATTATTCGCAATCTTTTCTGAAATAATCGTGGACGCGCATCTTTATTATCGAACAATATTGTTATATTAAGATCATAACCTGTTGCGTTTACTTTTCTTCATCCAAGCACAAACACGATTGCTTCTACTTAAAAGGGTAGGGTAAGCAGATTGCCTGAACATTTTGTGTCGTCAAAATTTCAGCGATTCCCATTTTAAGGAGAAAATGCAATGACCTCGGGAAATCTTACAAATACCTATTTAGTATTTACCATTGTTTGTTCTATTAATTTAAGCTAATTTAACGGATATGCTCGAATGTAAAAAAAAGGTCTCTAATTGTATATACAGTCATTTTAGTGAATTTAATTAATATGATTGAAAACTCAACCTAGAAAAACCGAAACAAGTTCATGATCGGCACTAACAATTAGAGTCGATCGATGAGGTGGATGCTAACAACTGTTTTACAACAAGAAGCGAAACTGTTCAATTCCCAATATGTTAATATTTATTAGTTGCCACCCTTCTCGACTCTTACCCGGAATTATCAGCTAGCCTATCCGACATTATTACGTTTTTGAAAATAATGTCTTATTTGACTTGTGGTTAAAAGTAAGTTCTCATGGATAATTAACACAGCCATGCGCGCGATTACAATCTTTGCGCGAGCAGCATACTAGTAACTTCCAATAGTGTAGAGTTGTTTGGAATTCGACAATAATTTTCTTCACGCCCAACAGAACCTCCCACTCGAAGGACATTTTCAGTTTCTGGGATTTCTGAAATAAACATAAATGCTTCGTATGCGGAATGCCCCCCCCCCCCCCCCTCGGACAAAACTATGCTGATTGCACAGGCGGCTCAACGACAACACTATACACCCGTGCATTAAGCTTCCGTTTCCGACGCCACGCCACAAGTTTTCTTTGTTTTTCAGGTATTGGGCGGATTTCGAGAATGAATATTTCGCCAAGGGAACTTACCGCTACGCATTCCGGGGCACAGTGCACGGGGATGGGCCACGTGACGGAAGTGTCTGCGTTGCGAAGGTCTTTAAACGGAAGTACGCCAAATACTTCGACAGGTGGCGTCCTGACTTCAACGCCAGCGTCAAGGCTCAACATTTCGCCACGATCTTCACGCGTAACGTGCTTCCACAGCTACGAAAATTCGTTTCGACGACCGAAATTGAGTTCATCATTCCGTTGATCGCGAAAATGGATTCTATTTCACATTTCAAAGTGCTCGGCTTGTTTTCCGTTAACGAGGATACTACGTACGTCACGCCGTTCGAGTACGTCGCCATCGAGCCGTATCTGTACGGTCAGTTTGAGAAATTCAACTCGAATGGGGGCTTTGAGGACTTCAGTGCTCTTGTTCTTAACACGTTCAGTCACTGGACGTGGCAGGTTAGCGGACACAAGTTTCTCGTGTGCGACCTCCAAGGAGTGCAGAAGGGCCGAAAGTACATTCTGACAGACCCGTGCATCCACTCAGTTGACGGGCGCTTCGGGATGACGGACCTCGGCGTGGTGGGGATGGAGAAGGTACTCTCGAATCATGTATGCAACGCCATGTGTTACGCTCTGGGCCTGGAGAACCCCATGGCAGGGCTGCGCCTCGGCGCCCGGAAGTCCCAAGCCACCGCCTACGTGTTCGAGCTGTCGGAGAGTGACATCTACCGCGCTAACGAGGCTCGCACGCACTACTTCACACTTATAGAACCCGTAGTTCAATGACGACACGAATCAAGCATGACGAATAAATAATACATGTATACGAGACTACTTTCGCCTAAACACAAAGTATTGTATTCATTATCATTCAGTTTGTACAGTAAGTCATTTAATATTATTGAGGTTGTTGTGCAATCTATGGGAATGCAAGAGGTGTGTGCAGGAATCAATTTTTGAAAGTTTTAACTTGATGGAGGTATAGACAGGGAAATATCGATGGTTGTGTTCGTTTTTGGCATAATTTTCCAAAGCGCACGTTGACTTTTCCACGTGAGGTGATAAATGCAAACCAAAACACACGTGAAGTGGGCGGCTTTGTACTGCGAGAGAGTATAATCGACTCAGTATTTATAAAGGCAATCTGCTCTTTAAATTGAGCGCTTGCAATCCGTCCTCGTGGCCCCTTGTCTTAGTCTGAACTAAACTTTTTCAGTGTCTTGATGCTGAGCCTTAAAGGCTGTGTTAAAGGCAGTCCTTTTTTAATTTATTCATTTGGGTTGAATCTAGTATTTCTCGGAATGCATGTTTGTTTTGAGCGACCATTACAATTCATTTCATATAATTCAAAAAATGTTTATGACAATCTCATAATTATTTGAAAACATTATAAAAGCAAATATTTGATAAATATTCCATAGGAATAAAATGAGTGCTGATGTCATGAACGTACGTTGATGACAATACACGTTCATGTTTTACCCACAGTTCGTACAACCATGTCGTAATTATTGTAAACTCGTTTGTAGTCGTCGGCATGAACTTTTCTGAGTTTTTTTTAAAGACTTATTCGTGGGCACTGATTTCTTTCTGATTTGGAAAAAAAGAATTTGCGTCGATCATTTTTATATAGTTTATTCAAGATAAATTAGACATTACAGTCCATGAGTACACATGTATGTTAAATATAATTATACAAACAAAAAATATTTTTTATGTGCTTGACAAGTTGTCTTAATTTCGTGGATCAGTCTATCTCTAAAATAAAAAATAAAAAGACTTATGTACTTATAATATTTGTCACACTTCTTTTTCTTAAACGACCACATTTGACAAAAAAAGTTGTACTACAGAATCACTATATAATATGATTAAAAATAATCGATCATAATTTTTTTAATTTTATAGAAATACTTATGTTATGCAACTTAAAAGTAAAGTTTGACCCTTTAGCCAAGAATTGTTCAACGTTCAGGTACATTTTTTTATATTTGTCGTTATAAGTGTTTCTTTACAAAATGTCCCCCATACAAAAGCATGTAAAAAATACATTTGATGTGTGCGATTTTAGAATGTACTTTATGTTTTTTAATTGAATAATGTGTGTCATATGTTATTAATACGGAGGAGTGAGGAGTATTTTAATATAATTGCAATAAAAATTTGAAGCTGTATGTGTTATACGTGCCTGCGATAAAACTAATAATATATAACGATTTATTATGATGTGCGTGTATTTTTGTTTAAATATTTATATGCTATTAAACGCAAGTATATGCTTTTGACCTTGTGTTTACTACTACTACTACTACTACTACTACTACTACTACTACTACTACTACTACTACTACTACTACTACTACTACTACTACTACTACTACTACTACTACTACTACTACGACTACTACTACTACTACTACTACTTCTACTACTACTTCTACTACTACTACTTCTACTACTACTACTACTACTACTACTACTACTACTACTACTACTACTCCACAACCCAAGACCCCCTAAAATTCAAAATCTTTCAGTAACATCTAAATAGCTGGAATTTGAAGCGATAATTAAACTTTCGTCCCAACTTTCGTAAGTCTAGTGAGTTATTAAAGTACGAATACGGGAACACGCTCCGGGTCCACACATAATGCAGCCTCGGGCGCGGAAGGACCTCATGTACTTCGAAATACACACACATACCGCGGTTAATGCTATTGTGTTAAGCCTTTATTTTGCTAATCAGACACAATTGTTAAAGGTGGAAGATCAACAAGGCAAACAAATAGTTGTGGGGAAAAATCCGACCAAAACTGAGTTGAATTTCAAAGATGAGCCAAAAATTAGTTCGGTGGTGTTGACAAGCATATCGAATGAAGGATGTTGGGGGCATATTACCATCGGATTGCACTATGCAAATCTGTTAATGTAACGTACTAAGCTCAAACAAGAAAAACAACAATATACTAGTGAGCTCAGTTCAACAGTCTTTACATTCGATCCAACTAAATCAAAACACTAGCCGTGAGTGTTTTTGCTTATGCTGCTATCTTTCAATTCTCATCATGTCACTAAATTGGAGTCGTATACAATATATTGAGGCTCTCTTCAGACCGTTCATCACGTGTTTGTATTAAAAGAATGTATGTTAATATTGCAAAGATCAATTTATTCCATGAAATATTGTCTTATGACAGCGCCCTGAAACTATCAACTTGGTGTAGTTTAAATTATCACCTAAAAACATGTCCTTACCACATCAATCTTTTAACATTAAATGTTATAGGTCACGTCTATATATGATACGTTTTGTTCTTCTTTTACTATAACAACTTCTGCTGCTGATGTTACTACTATTGCTGGTATACGAATGGGTTGACTTTAACGGTTTGTTGAAAAGAATAAAAACGCATTGTTTTTTTTTTAATAGCATGCTATATTATCAATAAAACGTTCGAAGTTTTAATAAAATGGAAATTTAATCTGGGCCATTGTACACAAATAAACGAATTCCTTGTGGCAAGTGTGAGCCCATTATCATACAAACGTGACACATTACCCCCCACTTTTGATATTTCGATCTTGACTTTACAAAGCGTAAGGCTGCACCGAACGTTAACTGGTCCCCCGTTGAATATAACAGTTGACTCCGATATATATAGAGGTAGCGATAGATAAGGGGAGGTAACCAATCTACACCGAACGTCAGTTCAGCCACATTATCGAGTTCGGAGGTCAAATTGTAACGATTCAATAACTTCAATTAACGACTACATGTATGTCATAAAATTATTTCAAGTTCAGATCGTAAAATTTGATATAATTACAACAGTCAGTCGTTCATTTAGCAAATAGGAAATAAAATGAAATGAATCGGTTATATTTCTGTTAATTAAAAGTGAGTTTTTCAATTATAGAATGTAAGCGTCGTATGTGTTTTAACTTTTACCGTTTAAAGCTGACTGGAATCATATAAAAAAAAGTGCTTTAAAATATGCTGGATATATATTATAAGACACATATTATATACCCATGTAAGTATCTTAAACGTTGTTTTCGTCTTAGCCGCACAAATTCTGCGCTTACACCCGTATTACCCCTCCCTCGCAAGTAAAAATCATGACTCAGTAAGCCTATTAAATGATCAGAGGGGCTTTACACGCAGCCATTATGAATGGGATAACGTTTTCACTATAGTCCTCTTAACAATAGACCGCAGCGTAAATTGGATTATAATTTCCCACACAATTACAGTTTACACGGGCTTTAAGTCGAATAGTATTTATTCAACAACGTTCATATGCTTTGATACCAGCACAATCAAACGGCACCGAATATAAACGCATATGCCTGAGTGTTCCTTGCAAGTAACTTCTTGGGGTGGTTTAAAGGCCTCGAAATTAAGACACTCGATTCGGCACTGATTTAACATATGCTGGTGATATTATGGTGTTGCTGATGTTTTTGGATGATGGCGACGATAATGATAGCTGTGATGACTATAATGATGATGATGGTGATTTTGTTGTTGATGACTTTATTTACGAAGGTGACATATGAGACATGTAATTGTTACAACAAAAACATCACTTTTTTTCTTACGCTGTAGCCGCTTTAAGCCTAAACCCGGAGTAAACATATTGATGGTAAGCGAAAAGTGAATTAATTCTCCATCTATACATGAATATCATTTATGGCGACATGAATCATAGGTTTTCGTGAAAAATAAACGGGTTTACATAGGAATTAAAAGTGCACTTAATCAATGATCAATCTTTTAAATAAAAAAAATTGTGAGTTCATATAAAAATCAATGAAACTTTGCGCCTCTTGTATAGACAAAATAATGTTACCTCTTACGCTGCATCCGTTACGAATAAAACGTTGGTTTAAAAAATGTAGCAGGAAGATAAAATATTTCGGTGCTTTTGTCACACAAAGCATTGTAATTGCTGTTTTTGTTACCTTGTTGTTGTTTTTTTCCCATAACAAAACGAATATTGATTGTTTAAGTAGTTTGTAGGAAGTTGTCGTAGTTGATATTTTGCAACTATAAAGACGGAAGACCACAGTCAAAACAACGTGTCTGGTTTTGATAGTATTTTTGATAGAGCATGCGACACCATCACAATTGAGAGCAGGATCATACTCTTTACACCTAATTACATTTGAGTCGCGTTCAGGGCAAACTGGGCTTTATGCATGTGCGTAACGTTTCGTCCCGGATCAGACTGTGCAGTCCGCACAGGCTGATAAGGTACGACACATACTGATTTTCCCTGAACGCGGCTCTTATTATGCGAGTCTTTCGTCATATTATGATCGACCGTGAAATTCACTGTCACATGTACAATTGTACATCAGAAAATAAATAGATGAGATTGGTTTTAAACAGATTTTAGCATGAATTGAAGTTTGTGATTAAATAATTTATATTGATAAATGTAAACATTGCATATAAAAAGCTCTAGTAGAAGAAAATCAAGAACAAATAGAAAAAGAAAAAAGTAAGCCTCCACTGGGCTCGAACCCCTGATCGCTGGAGTAAAAGTCTATCGCTTAGTCGTGCTCATACTATACATGTTGTATTTTATATAAAAAAAATCATAAGCATTCCTCGTACTGTCACAAAATTTAACGACAACAAAAAATTCCAAATAATTAAATCGTTTTGCGTTTCAACGCTTTATAATTTTCAGGTTTTTAAATCGTTAAAAGATGCGTATACTGGATATTTCAGAGCATGTTAAATGTTCAGTATTTCTGTTCCCTTACAACTATCATAACTACAACGACAAATTGCGCATCTGAAACATTTTTTTTTATTTTGTCAATTTACCAAAACGTGAAAAGATCCATTGAATGTAACCACCATTTTGTAATGTTATGGTTATATACTCTGATCATATTCATGTGCTAGGATTCGTAACATTAGCGGCCTCGACATTACATACTGGTGGCGAATGATACACAGTTCAACATGAAAGTGTACTGGCGTTATAAAACGCATATTACGATATACTAGTACATGCAAACAAAAAGGTATGGTATGGGTATGAAAAGTGTCGGTATCAAGTCTCTCATGAGGAAGAGCAGACAGATAGTGAGACTGAGCAGGATGATGAGACACAGTAACAATGAAGACACTCGATAAATAAAATATGCTGGGCTGTTGCCAGTTATAAGTAAAATCGTTCTTATAACACAATACATAAATACTTGTATAAAAATATTTTACGCCCCTCTTAGCTACACTATTGTTTATGAAGATAATGCCCACAAAGATGTTAAAGCATGCACTACAACTACTTCTACCGATACCGCTATCGCTACGCAACCAACACCACCGCAACCAACGCCACAGCCACCACAGATAACGCCGCCGCCGCCACCGCCGCCGCCGCCGCCACCGCCACCCACCGCCACCACCACCACTACCACCACCACCACCACCACCACCACCACCACCACCACCACCACCACCACCACCACCACCACCACCACCACCACCACCACCACCACCACCACCACCACCACCATCGCTAAAACTAAAAAGAGTGCGTGATTTGCACTTGTTGAACCCTTTAAGATCAATATAAACGTAGTTATAACAAGATTCGTGATATAAAAAATATACTTACAATTAAAACGTTCAATTTAGCATTAAAATGGAAACTTGGTCTAGGTCATTGTGCATGAACAAACGCATGCATTGTAACAAACTGCTGGGCGAGTGAAAGCCTATTTAACCCATTTAAGCCTAGTGGACTCTCCCATCCTTCTAAATTGGATCAATTTATTTCCAAAATTAGAGATGTGTAGTATATTTATTACTATATTTAGAATATTTCTTACAGAAATTCCTTGAAGCAAACAGCGCAGACCCTGATGAGACGCCTCATCATGCCTATGCCTTTTTTTCTATTCGCTATGCATAAATGGGTTAAACAAACTACACCCGACCTGCCATGGTTCGATTTCGACATAACCATTCGTAACCCTGCACTTAATTTATGCAGCTTCATTCTCGATTACAGAGGTCATTCAGCAACCACAAATGTCTACCTTAATTTAAACTATTTGACGTTCAGATTCAAAATTGTTAGTTTGGTTTAGAGCAAGGGTGTTGTTAACTAGACGGCAGGGGGGCGTTGGGGGGGGGGGCGGCGGAGGAAGTTGTTGTCTGAACAGGTTATGATGATAATCGTTGTGTTGTCCACAGTTTTGTTTGTCGCAATCCGTCTGATTTTTTCTCATGGCGATTCGTCGACTTGCAAAATCAGGTGTATTCAACAGAGGCCCCTATCAGCACAATCCGTTTATGGTTTTTTGGCCTTATGTTTTGATTGCATAGATGGTGTTTTGATAGTATCTCTGATTTGCTTAACCCATTTATGCCTAGTGGACTCTCCCTCCCTTCTAAATTGGATCAATTTATTTCCAAAATTATGGATGTCTAGTATATTTATTTCTATAGTTAAAATATTTCTTACAGAAATTCCTTTGAGCAACAAACAGCGTAGACCCAGATGAGACGCCGCATGATGCGGCGTCTCATCTAGGTCTACGCTGTTTGCCAATGCCTTTTTTCTAGACGCTAGGCATAAATGGCCATACTTATCCCTTTCCAACCAGGGACATGTCTGTTGTACTAAACGTCTATTTTTAAGACGAAACAAGAACAAAAACGCAAATTACGCGTGTTAATATATTTTCTTGGCTCCATTTTGATGAGGTTAGTTTTATACAATACGCGTTATTATTTAAAAGCATATCATTATTCATTGTTAGATTTCATGCTTTCCACATTTATTACAAAAACTGTCATTATTTTATATAATCACATTGTTTTCTTTTTTTTTAAAGACTTCGCATTCTGTCATCCATGCAGAACAGCCAAGCAAGTACATTAAAGACCGACGGTCAAACAAGTGCGTCTCAAACTGGAAGAATCGTTTCCTAAAATTCCGAAAACACTCAGCAAACGAGTGTGACGAGTTAGTATCTAAGAAGACTATATAGTCTTTCCTCAGTTTATACATTGCGTAACATAGTAGCTAAAACGCCGTATACCGATATTACGTATATCATTAAGTATATTACAAATAGCAGTAACAACAGCCGGTCAGGATTTTAGTTTATAATGATATTGGTTACAATTAATTTAGATTCAACCAACAATAATCAATTATAATATCTACGACAAAAAGGTAGTCAAACATAATTATATCCGAATTAGCATCTTGCCACCTGTCAATCAAACTCTTCAATCTATGCCTTTTTTGTCCTCCAACGTTAACGTTAGGTTAAATTATTTCACAAAATGACCCACCTTATTGCATGTGTAATACTTTCCATGATAAAGATTGATAAATATCATATTAGCAACGTTGAAATGAATTATATCATCTTAAAATGTACAAACATGGGAGATTTGGTACCCGCTTTGCGTAACCAAGATCTCCGTCATAAATCTCGGTTTTGTGTCTGATACATCTGAAAACAATGTTATGTTTATAATTTTATAAGTAGCAGCGATAAATGGCATCGGAACACGCGCGAGCGAGCGTCTGCTTAATATGTGATTTTCAATGAACGCATTTGAGGCATTTGATCAAAAGTATCTTCATAATAGTGGCATTTATTATTCAAGACTAAATAACGCATTGACGATCTCTCGCATTCTGTTTATGGCAAGTATACCAATACACGGTGTATTGTCAGATGTCTTAACCATAGTAACGTTTATTTTGACGTGTTTTCTTGAGGTACATAATATAGCGTATCCAAGCATTGTGTTACTAACAATTAACGCGAAAGGCAAAAACACTAAGGTAAGAACTTATTCAAATAGTTTTATTTTGTATAATAAATATGTATATGTAATAACAGGTGCGGGGAGGGGGGGGGGCGGTTCCGCTCGGCGTCGGAAAGCGTCTACGTGTGTATATCTTAATGAAATCGATGTTATAATTCGATGTTTTATACATTTGGTACACAAATATGTTGTTAATATTTTACAATTGAAAATTATGTATTTATTAGTAATACCACAATTACACGTAACAACATCGATCATTTAGGTACCCGAACAAGCGTCTAAGAGCGTGTTTGACTTACCGGAATACCCGTTATAAAGGCTTAAGTTATTAAAAAAAATAATTTGCTTTTGCATAATAAATAAACGACACAAAGCCCTTTAACCTTGCTTTGAGGGAAATTTAATTTTGATAAAATTATCCGGAATATCGCGTTAAAGAAGCCACCTTGGTTTTAGCTTGTCTAGTGTCGAGAGTGTCTAACCGCCATGACCGCAAGGCCTACTGATTAAGTTGGCGGGGCCTATTCCATTTTTACAATTCCTTTATTTTTTATTATACAGGAGTAATGTAGTTTGAATCGTTTAATCTTTTAATTCAAGGGGTTTGATTACAAACTCAAAATGCTCAAATATGTGACCAAGTCGATACTTATATCATTTTAAGCAAAGACCTATAGATAACACAGATTGGAAACTCTCCTCTTCGCGATAGCGATATGCGATAATATCTAACGGCGGACGCGGGTCACGTGACATTGATTTTGGAGATGCCGGTGTACCTGTAGATTCTTCCCTGTTCCAGCTAATGTCGGCCATTTTGTTATAAAGCAATCAATTATTCTATGTAATTAGTCGTTAATATTTGTTGTCGTAGGGTATTCTGAGCATGATCTGGTAGTTTATATTATATTGATACTGTTATTAACAATCTTAATGTGTTAATTAGTGTTTTTTAGCGCTCGGTTGTCAGTTTGCAGAGCAATGAATGTCTGAAAGCGCAACGTTACAAATTTCTCGTAGTGAGCAAAGTCGGTCGCCGAAAAAAAGACATATTGAATATTTTTTGTGTGAATAAAAATAAGTATTTATTTTCTGTGTTGATAATTCTTTAGGTTTTGGTAGTTATTATTCTAATTAATTATTAATTTATCGGAATTTGAAAGAGAACACTGGATACGATCATTTTCGATAATTTTTGAAAAATTGAAAGGCCCGAAGCATTTTTTTTAAACATCTTCATTAAGCATCACATATTGATAACGTAAGCTTTTTATGCTAGGTGAGATGCTAATCTATGTATGATTTATAAAAAAGTAGACGAAAATGAGGTATTTTAAAGGACTTTGCCTTTGTACAATTTGTACTATTTTATTCTGTTATTCCATTCAATCAATTTTCACACCTGTCGCCAAAGTGGTTTGTTTCTTTTTGACAAACTTTTCTATTTCAAATCCCATATCGTTGAAGTAAGATTTTTATGCTAGGGTAGATGTTAATCTAAGTATAGATTTAAACAAACCAGAAGAAAATAATCAATTTAAAGTATTTGGCCTTATACAATGTTGGTACAATTTTAAGCTCTTTTCTTCTGTTGTACACGATTGCTGTCAAACGTGTTTTTGTTCTTTTTGATTAACTTTTTAATTTTTCATCCCAAATAGATTAAGTCAGATTGTTATGCTTGGTGATATGTTGATCTAGGTATGAATAAAATAAACTGGAGGAAAATGTTCATTTTAAAGGATTTTGGCCTTGTACAAAGATGGTACAATTTTAAGCTCTTTTACCCTATTATACACACATGTCGTCAAAGGTGCTTTGGTTCATTGTGAAAAACTTCGTCATTATTCACCTCAAATCGAAGAAATAAGATTTTTATTCTGGGTAATATGTTTATCTTGGTATGAATAAAAAACAAGATGAACGTACAATGTATGGGTTTAAATTCTCATTTAATATCTTTTATTAGTATAACCAGTTTTCCTGTCAATGTTACATATGCAAGTTAATATACAAACACATTTTAACAGATAGCTGTGAGATTACTATTAAAACACAAACAAAAGCTGTGAGATGACTATAATTCGCCGGCCGCGGACACTGATCACACAATTAAAGCTTAATTTAATTACCAAAAGAAAAAAACTGGATTACAAACAAAACTTTAATAACCTATAACTCATGAATAAGATCTAAATAAAAAGAAAATTAAACTATTTAAAAAATCTACACAATCAATATTGAAATAAGTCTAACTGAAACCGTTTTTGGATCGAACGATCATAGCATTTTTTATACTGTAATGTTGTTTTAATCAGAGACCTACAATTATGTGTCCACATATATCTATCCGTTTGGAAATAATAATATTTTATAAGGTTTTAACTGTTTGAAATACCAAAATATACAAGAATATTTTATCAGCAAAAGCCTTTCAAATAAACTATTCAACAGCATTCTCGCCGCGATTTGGAAGTTCTTAGCGCTATTTCTTCAACGATCGCGGCATTATAAATTCTTATTGTAGGTAAATAAAATCGAGTTTTATAAAAAAACATAATTACTCATGTTTCTATGAAACTTTATTTTATAAAAATCGGATCATTATTGACCAAGTTACAGCCGCCTTTCATAGCGCCGTAACATTTTCGCATAACTTTGCTCGATAATCGTAGCCGTTGCTACTGACGCGTCGCTATCTTATCGCAATCGTGATACACCGGCTATCTCCGGACTACTCCGATTGATTCATGAAATAAATCGTCTGCTGATCCTCAGTGTACTTATCAGGTTCTCGACCACGTGACCCCGCCGAGAGATAGTCCGATAAGGCGCGAAGTTTCCAATCTGTGTTATCTATAGGTCTTTGTTTTAAGGTTATTTTGCCAACAGTTTCTAGGTAGACGGATGTCAAAATAGCCAATCAACAATGAGAGGTATCGGTCAGTTAAAACAAGGCGTATACTTATATGTTTATATTGGAAGCCGTCCAACATTTTTTTGTCTTGAATTTAGATTACATTTTAATAATACATGAAAAAGCTGTCGCAGTGGTCTTCTTATATCATTTAACGAGGATGTAATAACGAGGATGTAATGTATACCAGTAATTGCTTATATACGTTACTATGATATAATATCGTATCGGCAATCCGATATACTACTTTTTACATATCCTTTTTTGGGTTTTATTAATCACACGATGTTTACTTATGACATGACAGTCTGACTATGTCTTGCAGTACTGCGCGCACTTCCGTCAAGGATGCTTGTTTTTCTCATTTGTCATAATTGAAGCCTGAATACTAATGTGATTGGCACCTAAAATGGGTTTGTGTGTTTATATCGGGAAAATAAGTTTTCCTGCATATTTAAATTCGAATCCATTTACAAAATTTGAAGAAAATATATTTTTAAAATGACTTTGTCGTGTGAATAATAACTGTTATCAACGAAATAAACACTTTCTGCACACTTTCAGTCAGTAGAATAAACGGTATTTTAAATTCTTTTGTAACCAATGTAAAATGATCGCATACAGTGCTTATACAGTGCGCGTAAAAAGGATACTCGTTGTAATTTGTACATCCTTAAGAAAAACATCACCGTTGTAAAATTTCCCAATTGATAACTAAACAATTAATTTCGATTATGAAAGTAAAATTAAGTTTTCATCGCTGTAAAGCAATATGGAAACTCTCAAATCAATGTAAAAATTCAAATAATGTTTGCCATATCGTGGTTTACTAGCCTTTTAACAACCCTTTGTAGTTATGGTGCAAGGTTATTTAACAACTCAGGCTTTAGCGTTATGGTAACGCATTTAGTACCCGTATTAACAGCGCTTCTTGTGCCTAGCGGACTCTCCCCTCCTTCTAAATTGGATCAATTTAATTCCAAAATTAGGGATGTCTAGTATATTTATTTCTATATTTAAAATATTTATTTCAGAAATTCCTTAAAGCAAACAGCGCAGACCCTGATGAGACGCCACATCAAGCGGCGTCTCATCTGGGTCTACGCTGTTTGCCAATGCCTTTTTTTAGACGCTAGGCATAAATGGGTTAAGGAAATAATTAAACCTATACATTCCTTAAGTCTTAATTTTATTAACGGTGATGTCATTATAGTTATATTGTTTAACAGATTTATGTATATTCGGTACGATTTTCTGTAGAAATATTGCATTTCTCATTGAAAAAAAAAACAAGTTAGGATTTCATTTCAGATTGTCGAAAATAGCAATCCCGGACTCAAAAACAAAAACTATACACGAATTGTTTGATAATTCCATGTATTTTCTTGTGTACTATGACATCAGATCTTCTGGATTAGTAGCAAGATCTTCCGGGTCTGATTACAACATCTTCTTCATAGTACTATCAGTTATTTATGTTTAGTCGTTAAGGTGTATTTGAGATTAATACTTCAAGTTCATATTTCCATATTATTTCCCTGAAGTATACAATAACACGTGCACTTTTTTACAATTTAAGGGACGTTATCACAATTTGGCAAAATAACAATTTTCATAAACATTGTCAAAGAAATAAAAGAAGCATTCTATTTAAATTAACAAAATACCACGTGACTTAGAAAAATGTTAAAACTTAGTTTTTTTGTATTGATAATCATCAATTAAAATAATACAATTTACACAGCGTTTGTAACCCTTTTCATATTGAAAAGTATGCGCGATGTAGCGTTACGTTCTGGAGGGCCCGGAGTCGATCCATATGGCAGTCACATTTTTGTTTATCTATTTTCTTTTTCCTATACATATTTTAAACAATTCCAAATATCACAGGTTTATAAGTAAAATAATTCAATGATTTTTTTTAAATATTAAAATCTGTGACAACTGAACAAGTTCCTCTGGGTGGGTTTACATATCATCATTACGGAACAATGAATAAATTACGCACTATTTCCATTTTTGCTGCAAAGTATCTCTAACTCGCCATTGGTTGCCTAAAATTTTCCATTTTTTACCTTTCCTGTATCAATTCCAGTTTACATTATTCAAGTAGTATACTTCTGGAGTTATTATTTGAATAATTTAAAATCAATCTAACCCATTTAAGCGAATATTAACGATATACAGGTTTAAGAAACAAAGTATGTTATACAAACATTCAACCTGATGCACACGCTACTTGATTGTTAATGCAATTGTCTTAGTATTGTATTCGTATTGATTCAAACATCGTGTTTTAAGTATTTGGTTTCAAACACGGCACGTCTAGCATTTCACTGCAACTGCGGCTTGCAATGGCGAAAAGGATGTGCGTTTTAAGACGTGTGTTTCATCCACATCCCAATACTGTGTAAAACAATGCGCACGTGGAACATGATACCTGTCGTATATATTAAACCATGTTACATAATAAAGCGCATTGGCTCGGCTGTCAGTTTGCACAATTGAACGCACGTTATAGGAAGTAAAATGATTTTTGATGTCAATTTCAAAACGTGTCGATACTGTGGGATAGCTGCATTGTAGTTTTCCAATTTGCTATTTCTTAATTCTTTAAATACTTAAAAAATTTGTTTTTAGTTCTAGTAAACTGAAATTTGTTTCAGTGCAATTACCGCACTGATCACATCGAAGAACGCTGGATATTAAAGAACGCTAACGTTAACGCTGAGGAACATCGTAGCTGACGTAATGGGCGTTGAACAGTCGCACGAGACCCACCCGTCCTATACGAAAGACTATCTGGATGGATGCAGGTGCGTGATAGATTTCATTTTTTTAAATATATATTTATATTTAACTTATAAACAACAATTTGGAGTTACAATGATGTGATGTTTCCCCTTTTAAGCTGATTTCCTCCATTTCAATGTCAAAATAATTTTACAAATAGTTCTTAACTTTGTTGGACCTATACACAAATGTAGAGTTTAGTTGAACATTGCACGGAAGGCAGGCACTTTCCTCCCATGAGATGGTTCTTGAATCACACCATTAAAATATAGTGACATGGATAGTTTATTCAGTTCATTGTAGACATTGTGTCGTAGCCTGAGTGAAAACTCAAAATATATAGGTCAGTAATTAATATCCTAAGGGTCTAGGCACTGTATGGTAAGTAGGGTAACCTCAAGCGAACATTTTTTTTCCGGCTTGTGAATACTGACGAAAATTATTTTCCGCATAGGGGTCACGTGACTATTAAATGGGCGCCTTCCACAGTTTCCTTTTTAAATTATGTCTGGGAATTTTCGCTCGCATACTCAATTTTCGGTTTTAATTTACCTAAGCGTCCATATTGATACGATATGTAGGTACGTGGTAATTACCTATCTACAACACGATCATCATTATTTCCAATCGCCAGAGGCACTGATATAAATAAATTGACACTGATAGATTTCACTCGATTGAAATGTCTGTGTATTTAATAATATTAATAATATATTTAAATATGGAGTGTGTGTTTTTTTATCAAAGAGTTTGTGTCCTTATGCCATATTTATATCACAGCGGTATTAAGTTATATTCGAAGTATCTATCGAAACCTCGTTGTTTGAATGAAGACAAGAATGATATTTGAAGAAGAAAAAATGACAATTCCATGAATACGTGGTTTTTATTACAATTAGCGACACATGCTTTTCATTACAATTAGAACTATAACTTTCAGTTTGGGAATATTTCGGCTGTTAATTGGCAATTATAGCAACGTGCAAAATGTTAAACATTATATAAAAATATGTAGTTACTGCTCATGTATTCGCTTAGAAGTAGACTTTAAACATTTGCTTAGGAGTACATTACCTTCACAACGTTTTTTTCTAGGTATTACACACTTTTTTTTTAATCATTTTAATCTTATAATATGTATCATTATTAATACTTATTAAAATACAATGTATGTTTTATGCATATTCACCATATCAGCCGCCGTTAACCCCTTAGACAAGAATACTGCATCAATTTATATAATTATATGTTAAAAGCAGAGCCTCGGGAAATATTGTCAAGTGGAAATAATTAATAACCCCGAAATCGAGATCTGAGCTCAATATATGTAAACCTATCGTTAAAGAATACATTAAAGGGATATGTTCACTGATTCACGAATTTACAAGGTGTCGAGCACACTCAGTTCGATACATCTGACGCATATAGCAGCTGTTCGCATGCGCTTGTGGGTGTAAATTCGAAGATGCTTGTAATATTCATCATGCACGGTTTAACCAATTTACGTCAGATATGTATTATGTAGCTCCAACTTGAATGTCACATTTAGCATTCAAAGGTAAAATTTGGGATGGATACAGCTTGTCCAATCGTTACTTATAATTTATTTTGAAAGTAAAATATCCTTAAATATTCATCATATAGAGTCGGCGTGCTGCATATAAAACAAGACCAAGGTCACCCTTGTAGATCGAATGTCAATCGAGTATAAAACAATTTACCGGACAGTAACTATATCATAAACTGTGTTCACCATGTTAAACACGTGGAGAAAACGTTTCGGGTAGAAGGACCGTATCTCTGGCTTAGAGGTCAAGGTCGGTCGGATATTTTTTTCGACTGTAACTTAAATAATTAATCTCAATAATTAAAAAAAACACATGAATATTTACTATGTGGAGACGTGTGTCTCATGAATCCTTGCGATTAAGACAAATCTTTTATTCCTGATACCCTAATTAAATCCTTCAGTTCTTTGGTTTTTTAATTTACGGGGGCTATTTGAATAAAAGCATTTAAGTTCACATATCGGTGGACAAGTCTCTTTAGGAAATCTGTTCAGAATTGTCTCACACCTCACAAACTTGTAAACGTTAAAGGCGAAGACATCATTGGCTGAACTGTCTTACGCATAATGAATTGTGAAATGTCCGTTGAGTTAAAAGTTAATATTGTTATAAAAAACTGCCAATGCAATTAGTCAACGAACTCTTCAAACTCTATAGAAAGTAAATATTAAATTAATGCGGTGTTAAACATTATTCATACACGAACAAAGCGTTAGCAAACAATCCTGAGGCGAACGGTAAACCGGATGTTGACCCTAGCCTCTATAACCTTTGTATCGATATTGCCCGAAACTACCTATCATAATATGGTGAAAGGCCGATGAATGATTTATTAGTCGAGTTCGTTTTAAACTGAAAAGGCTATACAATGTAATATAATGGTATAAGAGTTAAAAAAAACTCGACGATATCATTACCATTTTTGATAGAACACAACTTGAATAACGACTAAATGTCACTTCATGAACCTCTGTTGTCTCGAACGTTTGAATTATTTTAGTATTTTTTATCACAACGCTCAAACGTGTCCCGCATATCTGTATGTCGCTCGTCCGTCTGTCTGTCAGATCACCCGGCACTTAGGTACAACGAAGGCCAGAGACGCATCGCGTACGCCGTGTTTCATTCAGATTGACGTACACGCAGAACTAGCCAAAAGTACATTAATAAACCGGAAAAATATACGGCGTTTCAATAGATTAAAATAAGCTTTAGAAGTCCTAGAGGGTGGTGTTATGTATTTATTTACAATGGACATGGTTTTGTGGATCATATGTCATTCTGCCTCACGATAAGACGACATATATACACGTATTTAGCCGATTATATAACTTTGCTTCGTCATAGTCCAAAAGTCGAGTAGATTTTCTTTGATTATTCGCAATCTTTTCTGAAATAATCGTGGACGCGCATCTTTATTATCGAACAATATTGTTATATTCAGTTCATAACCAGTTGCGTTTACTTTTTTTCATTCAAAAACAAACACGATTGCTTCCACATAAAAGGGAAGGGTAAGCAGATTGCCTGAACTTTTTGTGTCGTCAACATTTCAGAATTCCCATTTAAAGGAGAAAATGCAATGACCTCGTGAAATCTTAAAAATACCTATTTAGTATTTACCATTGTTTGTTCTATTAATTTAAGTTAATTTAGCGGATATGCTCGAATGTAACAAAAAGGTCTCTAATTGTATATAAAGCCATTTTAGTGAATTTAATTAATATGATTGAAAACTCAACCTAGAAAACCTAAAAAAATTCATGATCGGCACTAACAATTAGAGTCGATCGATGTGGTGGATGCTAACAACTGTTTTACAACAAGAAGCGAAACTGTTCAATTCCCAATATGTTAATATTTATTAGTTGCCACCCTTCTCGACTCTTACCCGGAATTATCAGCTAGCCTATCCGACATTATTACGTTTTTGAAAATAATGTCTTATTTGACTCGTGGTTAAAAGTAAGTTCTCATGGATAATTAACACAGCCATGCGCGCGATTACAATCTTTGCGCGAGCAGCATACTAGTAACTTCCAATAGTGTAGAGTTGTTTGGAATTCGATAAAAATTTTCGTCACGCCCAACAGAACCTCCCACTTGAAGGACATTTTCATTTTCTGGGATTTCTGAAATAAACATAAATGCTTCGTATGCGGAATGCCCCCCCCCCCTCGGACAAAACTATGCTGATTGCACAGGCGGCTCAACAACAACACTATACGCATTAAGCTTCCGTTTCCGACGCCACGCCACAAGTTTTCTTTGTTTTTCAGGTATTGGGCGGATTTCGAGAATGAATATTTCGCCAAGGGAACTTACCGCTACGCATTCCGGGGCACAGTGCACGGGGATGGGCCACGTGACGGAAGTGTCTGCGTTGCGAAGGTCTTTAAACGGAAGTACGCCAAATACTTCGACAGGTGGCGTCCTGACTTCAACGCCAGCGTCAAGGCTCAACATTTCGCCACGATCTTCACGCGTAACGTGCTTCCACAGCTACGAAAATTCGTTTCGACGACCGAAATCGAGTTCATCATTCCGTTGATCGCGAAAATGGATTCTATTTCACATTTCAAAGTGCTCGGCTTGTTTTCCGTTAACGAGGACACTACGTACGTCACGCCGTACGAGTACGTCGCCATCGAGCCGTATCTGTACGGTCAGTTTGAGAAATTCAACTCGAATGGGGGCTTTGAGGACTTCAGTGCTCTTGTACTTAACACGTTCAGTCACTGGACGTGGCAGGTTAGCGGACACAAGTTTCTCGTGTGCGACCTCCAAGGAGTGCAGAACGGCCGAAAGTACATTCTGACAGACCCGTGCATCCACTCAGTTGACGGGCGCTTCGGGATGACGGACCTCGGCGTGGTGGGGATGGAGAAGGTACTCTCGAATCATGTATGCAACGCCATGTGTTACGCTCTGGGCCTGGAGAACCCCATGGCAGGGCTGCCCCTCGGCGCCCGGAAGTCCCAAGCCACCGCCTACGTGTTCGAGCTGTCGGAGAGTGACATCTACCGCGCTAACGAGGCTCGCACGCACTACTTCAAACTTATAGAACCCGTAGTTCAATGACGACACGAATCAAGCATGACGAATAAATAATACATGTATACGAGACTACTTTCGCCTAAACACAAAGTATTGTGTTCATTATCATTCAGTTTGTACAGAAAGTCAATTAATATTATTGGAGTTGTTGTGCAATCTATGGGAATGCAAGAGGTGTGTGCAGGAATCAATTTTTGAAAGTTTTAACTTGATGGAAGTATAGACAGGGAAATATCGATGGTTGTGTTCGTTTTTGGCATAATTTTCCAAAGCGCACGTTGACTTTTCCACGTGAGGTGATAAATGCAAACCAAAACACACGTGAAGTGGGCGGCTTTGTACTGCGAGAGAGTATAATCGACTCAGTATTTATAAAGGCAATCTGCTCTTTAAATTGAGCGCTTGCAATCCGTCCGTACGGCCCCTTTTCTTAGTCTGAACTAAACTTTTTCAGTGCCTTGATGCTGAGCCTTAAAGGCTGTGTTAAAGGCAGTGCTTTTTTAATTTATTCATTTGGGTTGAATCTAGTATTTCTCGGAATGCATGTTTGTTTTGAGCGACCATTACAATTCATTTCATATAATTAAAAAAGTGTTTATGACAATCTCATAATTATTTGAAAACATTATAAAAGCAAATATTTGATAAATATTCCATAGGAATAAAATGAGTGCTGATGTCATGAACGTACGTTGATGACAATACACGTTCGTGTTTTGCCCACAGTTCGTACAACCATGTCGTAATTACTGTAAACTCATTTGTAGTCGTCGGCATGAACTTTTCTGAGTTTTTTTAACGACTTATTCGTGGGCACTGATTGCTTTATGATTTGGAAAAAAAGAATTTGCGTCGATATTTTTATATAGTTTATTCAAGATAAATTAGACATTACAGTCCATGAGTACACATGTATGTTTAATATAATTATACAAACAAAAAATATTTGTATGTGTTTGACAAGTTGTCTTAATTTCGTGGATCAGCCTATCTATAAAATAAAAAAATAGACTTTTGTACTTATAATATTTGTCACACTTCTTTTTCTTAAACGACCACATTTGACAAAAAAAGTTATGCCTACAGAATCACTATATAATATGATTAAAATACTCGATCATAAATTTTTTAATTTTATAGAAATACTTATGTAATGCAACTTAAAAGTAAAGTTTGACCCTTTAGCCAAAAATTGTTCAACGTTCAGGTACATTTTTTATATTTGTCGTTATAAGTGTTTCTTTACAAAACGTCCCCCATCCAAAAGTATGTAAAAAATACATGTGATGTGTGCGATTTTAGAATGTACTTTATGTTTTTTAATTAAAGAATGTGTGTCATATGTTAATTAATACGGAGGAGTGAGGAATATTTTAATATAATTGCAATAGAAATTTGAAGCTGTATTTGTTATACTTGCCTGCGATAAAACTAATAAAATATAACGATTTATTATGATTTGCGTGTATTTTTGTTTAAATATTTATATGCTATTAAACGCAAGTATATGCTTTTGACCTTGTGTTAAAAAAAATATTTGGTCGGGTTGGGCATTGACATGTTTTAAATATTGTTTTTTCGTATTGGGCAGTAAAATACTTGTGTCTAAAATAACTGCATAGTTACTACTACTACTACTACACAACTACTGATACTACTACTGCAACTACTACTACTACTACTACTACTACTACTACTACTACTACTACTACTACTACTACTACTACTACTACTACTACGACTACTACTACTACTACTACTACTACTACTTCTACTACTACTTCTACTACTACTACTACTACTACTACTACTACTACTACTACTACTACTACGACTACTACTACTACTACTACTACTACTACTACTACTACTACTACTACTACTACTACTACTACTACTACTACACTACTACTACTACTACTACTACTACTACTACTACTACTACTACTACTACTACTACTACTACTACTACTACTACTACTACTACTACTACTTCTACTACTACTACTACTACTACTACTACTACTACTACTACTACTACTACTACTACTACTACTACTACTACTACTACTACTACTACTACTACTACTACTCCACAACCCAAGACCACCCAAAATTCAAAATCTTTCAGTAACAACTAAATAGCTGGAATTTGAAGCTATAATTAAACTTTCGTCCCAACTTTCGTAAGTCTAGTGAGTTATTAAAGTACGTATACGGGAACACGCTCCGGGTCCTCACATAATGCAGCCTCGGGCGCGGAAGGACCTCATGTACTTCGAAATACACACTCACACATACCGCGGTTAATGCTATTGTGTGAAGCCTATATTTTGCTTAATCAGACACAATTGTTAAAGGTGAAAGATCAACAGGGCAAACAGACAGTTGTGGGGAAAAATCGTTTAACAATGAATAATTAAATATCTATTTTTCATGAACCGACCAAAACTGAGTTGAATTTCAAAGATAAGCCAAAAATTAGTTCAGTGGTGTTGACAAGCATATTGAATGAGGGATGTTGGGGGCATATTACCATCGGACTGCACTATGCAAATCTGTCAATGTAACGTACTAAGCTCAAACAAGAAAAAACAACATATTAGTGAGCTCAGTTCAACAGTCTTTGCATTCGATCCAACTAAATCAAAACACTAGCCGTGAGTGTTTTTGCTTATGCTGCTATCTTTCAATTCTCATCATATCACTAAGTTGGAGTCGTATATAATATACTGAGACTCTCTTCAGACCGTTCATCAGGTGTTTGTATTAAAAGGATGTATATTAATATTGCAAAGATCAATTTATTCCATGAAATATTGTCTTATGACAGCGCCCTGAAACTATCAACTTGGTGTAGTTTAAATTATCACCTAAAACATGTCCTTACCACACCAACCTTTTAACATTAAATGTTATAGGTCACGTCTATATATGATACGTGTTGTTCTTCTTTTACTATAACAACTTCTGCTGCTGATGTTACTACTATTGCTGGTATACGAATGGGTTGACTTAAACGGTTTGTTGAAAAAGAATAAAAACGCATTGTTTTTTTTTAAATAGCATGCTATATTATCAATAAAACGTTCGAAGTTTTAATAAAATGGAAATTTAATCTGGGCCAATGTACACAAATAAACGAATTCCTTGTTACAAATCTGTTGCGGCAAGTGTGAGCCCATGATCATACAAACGTGACACATTACCCCCCACTTTTGATATTTCGATCTTGACTTAACAAAGCGTAAGGCTGCACCGAACGTTAACTAGTCCCCCGTTGAATATAACAGTTGACTCCGATATATATAGAGGTAGCGATAGATAAGGGGAGGTAACCAATCTACACCGAACGTCAGTGCAGCCACATTATCGAGTTCGGAGGTCAAATTGTAACGATTCAATAACTTCCATTAACGACTACATGTATGTCATAAAATTATTTCAAGTTTAGATCGTAAAATTTGATATAATTACAACAGTCAGTCGTTCATTTAGCAAATAGGAAATAAAATGAAATGAATCGGTTATATTTCTGTTAATTAAAAGTGAGTTTTTCAATTATAGAATGTAAGCGTCGTATGTGTTTTAACTTTTACCGTTTAAAGCTGACAGGAATCATATAAAAAAAGTGCTTTAAAATATGCTGAATATATATTAAGACACATATTATATACCCATGTAAGTATCTTAAACGTTGTTTTCGTCTTAGCCGCACAAATTCTGCGCTTACACCCGTATTACCCCTACCTCGCAATGTAAAAATCATGACTCAGTAAGCCTATTAAATGATCAGAGGGGCTTTACACGCAGCCATTATGAATGGGATAACGTTTTCACTATAGTCTTCTTAACAATAGACCGCAGCGTAAATTGGATTATAATTTCCCACACAATTACAGTTTACACGGGCTTTAAGTCGAATAGTATTTATTCAACAACGTTCATATGCTTTGATACCAGCACAATCAAACGACACCGAATATAAACGCATATGCCTGAGTGTTCCTTGCAAGTAACTTCTTGGGGTGGTTTAAAGGCCTCGAAGTTAAGACACTCGATTCGGCACTGATTTAACATATGCTGGTGATATTATGGTGTTGCTGATGTTTTTGATGATGGCGACGATAATGATAGCTGTGATGACTATAATGATGATGATGGTGATTTTGTTGTTGATGACTTTATTTACGAAGGTGATATATGAGACATGTGATTGTTACAACAAAGACATCACTTTTTTCTTACGCTGTAGCCGCTTTAAGCCTAAACCCGGAGTAAACATATTGATGGTAATCGAAAAGTGAATTAATTCTAGCGGTATCTCTCGTTACCACCGCATGTTCTGACTGGCACACGCATTCGATCTATACATGAATATCATTTATGGCGACATGAATCATAGGTTTTCGTGAAAAAAAAAAACGCGTTTAAACAGGATTTAAAAGTGCACTTAATCAATGATCAATCTTTTAAATTAAAACGTTTGTGAGTTCATATCAAAGATCAATGAAGCTATGCGCCTCTTGTATGGACAAAAAATAATGTTACCGCTTACGCTGCATCCGTTACGAATAAAACGTTGGTTTAAAAAATGTAGCAGGAAGATAAAATATTTCGGTGCTTTTGTAACACAAAACATTGTAATTGCTGTTTTTGTTACCTTGTTGTTGTTTTTTTTCCCAGAACAAAACGAATATTGATTGTTTAAGTGGTTTGTAGGAAGTTGTCGTAGTTGATATTTTGCAACTATAAAGACGGAAGACCACAGTCAAAACAACGTGTCTGATTTTGATAGTATTTTTGATAGAGCATGCGACACCATCACAATTGAGAGCAGGATCATACTCTTTACACCTAATTACATTTGAGTCGCGTTCAGGGCAAACTGGGCTTTATGCATGTGCGTAACGTTTCGTCCCGGATCAGACTGTGCAGTCCGCACAGGCTGATAAGGTACGACACATACTGATTTTCCCTGAACGCGGCTCTTATTATGCGAGTCTTTCGTCATATTATGATCGACCGTGAAATTCACTGTCACATGTACAATTGTACATCAGAAAATAAATAGATGAGATTGGTTTTAAACAGATTTTAGCATGAATTGAAGTTTGTGATTAAATGATTTATATTGATAAATGTAAACATTGCATATAAAAATCTCTAGTAAAAGAAAAACAAGAACAAATAGAAAAAGAAAAAAGTAAGCCTCCACTGGGCTCGAACCCCTGATCGCTGGAGTAAAAGTCTATCGCTTAGTCGTGCTCATACTATACATGTTGTATTTTATAAAAAAAAATTATAAGCATTCCTCGTACTGTCACAAAATTTAACGACAACAACAAAAAACTCCAAATAATTAAATCGTTTTGCGTTGCAACGCTTTATAATTTTAAGGTTTTTAAATCGTCAAAAGATGCGTATACTGGATATTTCAGAGCATGTTAAATGTTCAGTATTTCTGTTCACTTACAACTATCATAACTACAACGACAAATTGCGCATCTGAAACATTTTTTATTTATTTTGTCAATTTACCAAAACGTGAAAAGATCCATTGAATGTAACCACCATTTTGTAATGTTATGGTTATATACTCTGATCATATTCATGTGCTAGGATTCGTAACATTAGCGGCCTCGACATTACATACTGGTGGCGAATGATACACAGTTCAACATGAAAATGTACTGGCGTTATAAAACGCATATTACGATATACTAGTACATGTAAACAAAAAGGTATGGTATGGGTATGAAAA
The DNA here is from genome assembly GCF_020536995.1 of Dreissena polymorpha. NCBI lineage: Eukaryota > Metazoa > Mollusca > Bivalvia > Myida > Dreissenidae > Dreissena > Dreissena polymorpha. The sequence continues at coordinate 79,377,461 of NC_068360.1, read as the reverse complement.
GTGTCGGTATCAAGTCTCTCATGAGGAAGAGCAGACAGATAGTGAGACTGAGCAGGATGATGAGACACAGTAACAATGAAGACACTCGATAAATAAAATATGCTGGGCTGTTGCCAGTTATAAGTAAAAACGTTCTTATAACACAATACATAAATACTTGTATAAGAATATTTTACGCCCCTCTTAGCTACACTATTGTTTATGAAGATAATGCCCACAAAGATGTCAAAGCATGCACTACAACTACTTCTACCGATACCGCTATCGCTACGCAACCAACACCACCGCAACCAACGCCACAGCCACCACAGATACCGCCACCGCCGCCGCAACCGCCACCGCCGCCGCCGCCGCCGCCGCCACCACCACCACCACCACCACCACCACCACCACCACCACCACCACCACCACCACCACCACCACCACCACCACCACCACCACCACCACCACCACCACCACCACCACCACCACCACCACCAACCACCACCACCACCACTAAAACTAAAAAGAGTGCGAAATTTGCACTTGTTGAACCCTATACGATCAATATAAACGTAGTTATAACAAGATTCGTGATATTAAAAATATACTTACAATTAAAACGTTCAATTTGGCATTAAAATGGAAACTTGGTCTAGGTCATTGTGCATGAACAAACGCATGCATTGCAACAAACTGCTGGGCGAGTGAAAGCCTATTTAACCCATTTAAGCCTAGTGGACTCTCCCATCCTTCTAAATTGGATCAATTTATTTCCAAAATTAGAGATCTCTAGTATATTTATTACTATATTTAGAATATTTCTTACTGAAATTCCTTTAAGCAAACAGCGCAGACCCTGATGAGACGCCGCATCATGCCTATGCTTTTTTTTCTATTCGCTAGGCATAAATGGGTTAAACAAACTACACCCGACCTGCCATGGTTTGATTTGGACATAACCATTCGTAACCCTGCACTTAATTTATGCAGCTTCATTCTCGATTACAGAGGTCATTCAGCAACCACAAATTTCTACCTTTATTAAAACTATTTGACGTTCAGATTCAAAATTGTTAGTTTGGTTAAGAGCAAGGGTGTTGTTAACTAGACGGCAGGGGGGCGTTGGGGGGGGGGGGGGCGGAGGAAGTTGTTGTCTGAACAGGTTATGATGATACTCGTTGTGTTGTCCACAGTTTTGTTTGTCGCAATCCGTCTGTTTTTTTCTCATGGCGATTCGTCGACTTGCAAAATCAGGTGTATTCAACAGAGGCCCCTATCAGCACAATCCGTTTATGGTTTTTTGGCCTTATGTTTTGATTGCATAGATGGTGTTTTGATAGTATCTCTGATTTGCTTAACCCATTTATGCCTAGTGGACTCTCCCATCCTTCTAAATTGGATCAATTTATTTCCAAAATTATGGATGTCTAGTATATTTATTTCTATAGTTAGAATATTTCTTACAGAAATTCCTTTGAGCAACAAACAGCGTAGACCCAGATGAGACGCCGCATGATGCGGCGTCTCATCTAGGTCTACGCTGTTTGCCAATGCCTTTTTCTAGACGCTAGGCATAAATGGCCATAGTTATCCCTTTCCAACCAGGGACATGTCTGTTGTACTAAACGTCTATTTTAAAGACGAAACAAGAACAAAAACGCAAATAACGCGTGTTAATATATTTTCTTGGCTCCATTTTGATGAGGTTAGTTTTATACAATACGCGTTATTATTTAAAAGCATATCATTATTCATTGTTAGATTTCATGCTTTCCACATTTATTACAAAAACTGTCATTATTTTATATAATCACATTGTTTTCTTTTTTTTTAAAGACATCGCATTCTGTCATCCATGCAGAACAGCCAAGCAAGTACATTAAAGACCGACGGTCAAACAAGTGCGTCTCAAACTGAAAGAATCATTTCCTAAAATTCCGAAAACACTCAGCAAACGAGTGTGACGAGTTAGTATCTAAGAAGACTATATAGTCTTTCCTCAGTTTATACATATTACATACAGACGAAATTCTCCCAAAGAGCTATCAGAGAAATATTGCTCATTTAAATATTCTCAGACTATATTGATACTCAAAAGAAACTAATATTTGTAAACAAAAACAAACTAACAACATTCACTCTCCTCATGCTCGAGAAACTACTATTGCGTAACATAGTAGCTAAAACGCCGTGTACCGATATTACGTATATAATTAAGTATATTACAAATAGGATTTTAGTTTATAATGATATTGGTTACAATTAATTTAGATTCCACCAACAACAATCAATTATAATATCTATGACAAAAAGGTAGCCAAACATAATTATATCCCAATTAGCATCTTGCCACCTGTCAATCAAACTCTTCAATCTATGCCTTTTTTGTCCTCCAACGTTAACGTTAGGTTAAATTATTTCACAAAATGACCCACCTTATTGCATGTGTAATACTTTCCATGATAAAGATTGATAAATATCATATTAGCAATGTTGAAATGAATTATATCATCTTAAAATGTAAAAACATGGAAGATTTGGTACCCCGCTTTGCGTAACCAAAATCTCCGTCATTAATCTCGGTTTTGTGTCTGATACATGTGAAAACAATGTTATGTTTATAATTTTATAAGTAGCATCGATAAATGGCATCGGAACACGCGCGAGCGAGCGTCTGCTTAATATGTGATTTTCAATGAACGCATTTGAGGCATTTGATCAAAAGTATCTTCATAATAGTGGCATTTATTATTCAAGACTAAATAACGCCTTGACGATCTCTCGCATTCTGTTTATGGCAAGTATATCAATACACGGTGTATTGTCAGATGTCATAACCATAGTAACGTTTATTTTGACGTGTTTTCTTGAGGTACATAATATAGCGTATCCAAGCATTGTCTTACTAACAATTAACGCGAAAAGCAAAAACACTAAGGTAAGAACTTATTCAAATAGTTTTATTTTGTATAATAAATATGTATATGTAATAACAGGTGCGGGGGGGGGGGGAGGGGCGGTTCCGCTCGGCGTCGGAAAGCGTCTACGTGTGTATATCTAAATGAAATCGATGTTATAATTCGATTTTCTATACATTTGGTACAGAAATATGTTGTTAATATTTTACAATTGAATATTATGTATTTATTAGTAATACCACAATTACACGTAACAACATCGATCATTTAGGTACCCGAACAAGCGTCTAAGAGCGTGTTTGACTTACCGAAATTCCCGTTATAAAGGCTTAAGTTATTTAAAAAATAATTTGCTTTTGCATAATAAATAAACGACACAAAGCCCTTTAACCGTGCTTTGAGGGAAATTTAATTTTGATAAAATTATCCGGAATATCGCGTTAAAGAAGCCACCTTGGTGTAAGCAATCGTGATACATCGGCTATCTCGGATTCCTCCGTAAGATAGGCCTCGTGGCTAACGGTCGCCATATTGCCTTGTATTACTACTTTACTACCCAAAAGGTTGTCAGTCTATTGTTATGAGGCTGTATACATGCGCGTTGAACTAGCGCCAAACTTTTTACCGAAACTTTGAAATTAAGAGCACTATTAACGTTCATTTGTGTTGCATTTTGACCTATTATCCAAGTGATTTACTTTTCCATTATTATTTAATCACCCTATCATCCAATTTTTAAGATGAAATTACGGTGTTTACAAAACCAACCAAACCGAAAGTGAAACTGGATGCATTACGTTTCGCGATGTAAACATTAAATATTTGTTCAGTTTGAGGAAGCGAATCGCTAATAGACGTTGGAATATGTATGCAATACAGACTTTCATTGCCGATTGTAGTACTGGCTAAAAAATACCTTTTATGACAGGTCATGTATAGAACGTTAATCAAATAGTGACCATAAATCACTACAAATGTCTGGGTTGTTCATTAATATAATTAATGCACGTTTCTGATCTAATTGCCTGTATCTAGTTGTAATTACCATGATATTGATAAAATTAAAACGTTTTTTTCATAAATTAACATTACATGTTTTATTTTTATCATTTAGGGAATATATAATGGTATCATTATCATCATTAAATATTCTGAAAATGATCTAAATTATCATGATTACTTTAAAGTAGATTTTTTAAATTTTACTCATTATTTTTAATGAATTTGCACATTTGCTTGATTAAAAATAAAATGTATTAATAAGGGTTTCAGTTGTTAGTTTTAACCCATTTTTAGCTCGATTAAATTTAAAGTACTAACTACGTACATGTATGTTAAATGCTCTTGAGTTCGTTTCCTGGGCCTAGAACCAGTACTTGGGTGTCTCTTGGAGATTTCTTAAGAATGCTCCCACACTGGGGATCAAACCAGTGACCTCCAGATCATTAGGTGGACACCACATCCATTACACATCAGCGACCTTTAATTAGTAAATTACTTTAGTACTGCAGCATTATATAATGTAATGTTGCTACATATTTTTGGAAAATGATTAATGTGCAGTACTAAATAAATCTAAATGCATGCAATTTTAATTGTGTATATTGTGTGATTATTAGTTACAAATTCCCTTTTTACAGGTTTACTGGATTATGAAAGACTGATAAACATAAAATTGACAACTCATCTCCCCAACGATACTTTGTTTGGCTCATTCTCAGAACAAACTCATAGTCAGTGAGAAAACTACAGTGTAAAAAGACTACTTGATTGTGACAATTATGGCTGACCAAGCAAATGTTATCATTTAAAATAAAGAAAACTTCCAGTTCAATATACATTTTATACCAATTATGACATTGGCCAACACAGAAAATAATTATAAGGTTGATTTTCCCAAAATTGACTGTTACAATTGGATACTGTTTTAAGCTTCACTCTACTTTGTCTGAAAATAAAAGTCCTAAATGATGTAATAGAAACATACATATTTAATTGTTAGTTTTACGAGGATATATATATACATACATATATTATAATATCTTTTTATCGATGGTCAATCAATTTAAGTTTAACTAATATATACATACACATTTTATACATGTGTATGCTTTGATTTTTTTCTATTGAAGCCAAATTAATATCCCATTAGATAGATAGATAATATCACAGCAGTATTCCTATTTTGTCTGCAAGTATTGCAGAAATCATGGATTATTATTTTACTGAGTCAGCCTTAATCTTTATATTATAATTGTTAAAACAGATTAAGATGTGCATTATACAATTGAGGATGCATCAAGATTAAAAAATGGTACATGTATAAATTAATAAATAATCAATAACAATCAGAAACTGTGCATTTTTTTCAGTATTGTGTGAAAGGATTTGAAGTAATGATGTGTTTTTGAAATATGATTTATGTGAATTTGAATAAATATATAAAATTTAGTGATTTTCTCAGACAAAACTGTTAATTACATACTAAAGTATTCAGAATGTATTATTGTAATATTCATTCGAATTTTTTAGTACAAAAAGCACTTTTCCCTGGCATTTGTATTTATAGTAATTGCATATTTTATAATTCTGACAGCATTTATAAACTGTGTTCATGCAAGCATGAACACGGTTTCATTTTTTGAGTATTTAAACAAGAGGGCCATGATGGCCCTGTATCACTCCACTGCTGAAAAAAGGCTGAAACAAATTTCTCTGCATGTGCAAATACTTAAATATAGGCCCTATTTAAGCACATGTACACTTTTGTGACCTTCTGGGCTGGGTCAAATTTAACCCCAGGGGCATAATTTGAGAAAACTTTGTATAGGACTACTATATCTCACTACATACAAAATGTGGTAGCCCTAGGTCCTAGAGTTAAGGACAAGAATATTTTTAAAGTTTTCACAAAATAAGCAAGATATAAGCGTATATAATGTTCAATTTTGTGACATGCGGGTCAGGATCAAATTTGACCCAAAGGGCATAATTTGAACAAACTTGGTAGAGGACTATAATATGTTACTGCATACCAAATTTGGTAGCCATAGTCCAAATGGTTTTCGACAAGAAGATTTTTAAAGATTTCACAAAATAGGCGCTTTAAAAGCGTTTATTCAATTTTGTGACCCCCCGGGGCAGGGTCAAAGTTGACCCCAGAGGCATTATTTGAACAAATTTGGTAGAGGTTTATTAGATGTCACTACATACCAAATTTGGTAGCCCTTGGCCCAATGGTTATGGACAACTAGATTTTTAAAGTTTTCACGAAATAGGCCCCATATAAGCGTATGTTCAGTTTTGTGACCCCGGGCAGGGTCAAATTTGACCCAAGGGGCATAATTTGAACAAACTTGGTAGAGAACTATAACATGTCACTACATACCAAATTTGGTAGCCCTATGCCTTATGGTTAAGGACAAGAAGAGTTTTAAAATTTTCACAAAATAGGCACTATATAAGCATATAATTGATTTTGTGGCCCCCGGGGCAGGGTCAAATTTGACCCCTGTGGCATTATTTGAACAAACTAAGTAGAGGACTATACAATGTCACTACATACCAAATTGTGTAGCCCTAACCTAATGGTCATGGACAAGATTTTTTTTTAAGTTATCACAAAATAGGCATTATAGAAGCATATGTTCAATTTTGTGACCCCCGGGGCAGGGTCAAATTTGACCCTAGGGATTAAATTTGAACAAATTTGGTAGAGGACTATTAGATGTCACTATATACCAAATTTGATAGCCCTAGGCCGGATTGTTATGGACAAGAATTTTTTTGAAGTTTTCACAAAATAGGCCTTATATAAGCATATGTTCAATTTTGTGACCCTCGGGGTAGGGGCAAACTTGACCCCAGGGGCATAATTTGAACAAACTTGGTAGAGGACTATAAGATGCCACTACATACCAAATTTGGTAGCCCTAGGCCCAATGGTTATGGACGAGAAGATTTGTAAAGTTTGCACAAAATATACCCTATATAAGCATATGTTCAATTTTGTGACCCCGGGGCAGGGTCAAATTTGACCCCAGGGGTATAATTTGAACAAATTTGGTAGAGGACTATTAGATGTCTCTACATACCAAATTTGATAGCCCTAGGCCCAATGGTTATGGACGGGAGATTTTGAAAGTTTTCACAAAATAGGCCTTATTTAAGCAAATTTTCAATTTTGTGACCCCCAGGGCAGAGTCAAATTTGACCCCAGGGGCATAATTTGAACAAATTTGAAAGAGGTTCACCCCAGGAACATTCCTAAGAAATTTCATCAGAATTGGACCAGTAGTTTAGGAGAAGATGTTTAAAGGAAAAGTTTATGCATGGATGCACGATGGACACAGGACCTTTGGCCAGTGGAGCTAAAAATCAAATTAAACATTTAGTTTTGATTTAAAATCAGTTTTTATATGCAAGTGTCTATTTCACTTATAAATTAAAACAGCATATTATTCATTATTGAAAAGATTATTCCAAGCTTGATGTCATATTTCAACTTTGCATAGTGTAGTTAATTGAACATTGTATTGAACTGTATGGGCAGCTATATTTTTTAATTTATGTATGTTGTATTATACAAAATGCATTATTTCTACCACAAGTAGACCATATAAGGCCTACTGCTACATAATAGGCACTGGTATGAATTTGACACTGTTTTTGATGCTCATACAAAACTTTAATTATTACTACACTTTAGTATATTAAATATTTTCAAGTTTTTGTTCAACATTTTTTGCAAAAGAAAAGAGTGTCTTAATGCATTTGAAAATATACTTAAAACAAACTAAAAATGCATTTTAACATACCTTTTTCCTGGTAAAGTGTATTTGGGGTGATAAAAAATACACTTGAAGAGTATTAATGCTGGAAAAATGCAGAAAAAAATACATTTGTTTCTGTTAGAAGTGTGTCTTGTCTGCATTTTTAAGTGTATTAAATGCACATCAAATGCAGATAAATACAATGCCAATACTGTAACATGTATTTTAATGGACATAAAATGCACTTGTTCTTGTAATTAAATGCTTTAGTGAATTGAAATAACCTTTTATAACGTTTTAACAATTAATAATACCTTTTTATATAAATTTTCTTTTGAAATGTGACACTGAAATGATTTTTGCACCACTAGTAAGAGATATAATTTGTGCTCATAATGCTTTATCATTACACTATATAATATCATTTGTTGTATGAAAATTACCCGTAAAATTCATGTGAAAGCTCTAGAGATCAATAGCAGCGTGCTATACCCTGCTCCTTTTTACATGACTTGATGGTATTTAGTCCCCAATTCTACATGGCTAAGGGAAAATTAATGTGCAGATTTGACAAATAAGTCTTAACTGGGATCCAATAGGCAGACTTTCATATTACTTGTATTTAATTTAAATCATGATCTGAATTGCTCTTTGGCAAATTTTTGTTGGTCACAGTATTCAACTGAATTTTGTTCACTTTGTAGTGATTATATTTTCTATATTTATCAGACAACATCTTTCTTCAAAAGTTTAACATGATTGCTTGGTTAATTTAGAAACAAGATCAATGCATCATAACATAAAATGAAAAAATGTGTAATAGTAAAAATGGCAGCCAAAAAGCACTAGATTATCTGCCTTAAATCTGAGACGATATGTTGATGTATTGGAATTTCTCATAAATAATGTGTTCCATAGTTGCATAATTGTATAGTCGCATGCATGGTGTCAATGTCACAATACCAATTCAAGCCTATAATTTACTAAAACAATTTGAAGTTTGATGTGAGTTTTTTTCAAGATCTGTTATATATAATTATATATACATGTATATAGATATTGTTGAAAAGTTACCATGCAATAAGTTTACTGTAATTAAGTGACAAATAGTTTTACTGATTTGGTTGGATGCATATATGCAGATATATCATGGTTTGTGCAGAGGACAGTAGCAAAAACAAGAGCTGTCTCCGTAGGATGTCATACGCTTTAATAGAAGTTATGAGCATTTTTCAAAACCTAAAAGCCGACCCTAAGTTCATGACAAAAGTGCGCGCAGTACTGTAAGACATAGTCATGTCATAAGTGTTGTAGACGTATTTCATTGTTGTAAATATATTTAGTTCATAAATATATTTATTCTGAATGATATTGAAGTAAATTATTTTTTAAAGGAAACATTGCTCTGATTGTTCAATGGTTGGACAGAGTAGATTTTAACTTTAAACAGAATTAGTAGCGTTCTTTTGTAGTAGTTGATTAGTTTTCAGTATGTAGAGACTGGGTAGAAAGGTGAACTGTTTTTACTAACATTTTAATACGTTAATTGGCTTGTCAAGCATGAGTTTATTCACTCAACCACATCCGTGTGCATGAATGACTATTTCGAATGTCATTCTTTGCATATCATTCATGCTGTCAACCTGTATGTTTATGATATTAAATCATAAATATAATATATTTAGGTAAATATGCATTTTATACATCTTTTATATTCATGTCGGTCGGTTGTATTATTGTAATTATTTTGTTTTAATAGTTGTATTTGTGTATTAATTCAGTTGGTATCTTACCGTCGGAACACATCATTTTATATATAATTGAAATGTATACTTATTATAAGAATGTCATTCTTTGCATATCATTCATGCTGTCAACCTGTATGTTTATGATATTAAATCATAAATATAATATATTTAGAAACCCAAACGTGTTGTTCGAAGAAAGAACCCTAAACGCCCATACGGCAACACTGGCGCCCAACAACGAGTCTTCGGCAACAACAGCGTTTGGAACAGAAAAACGGAAGTAGCGGACACGTTACTTCGGCGAAAACAGACAGGAGCCTCAGACCGGTAGCGAGGAGGGGGAGAGTCCAGGAATTTAACACAGCGATTCCTTGGAAACCGGTTTTTGATTTTTCCCGGGGAGTAGGAGTCCACATTTTTGCGCGGCATCGAGCTCGAGCACCGATGTGAGTACAACTACGTATTTCTTGTGCACAAAACTTTGACGTCAAAACCGTTAAAACGTACGTACAGGATTTCACGTTCTGCTACGCAAGGAAGGATTCACGTTCAATCAGGACGGAGAGTGATGGACACTTAAATCGTTGTGGACATTGTGTATCGTGTCATTATTGTGTTTTGCTTGTATTTTGTAAGTGTTCCGACGGAGTTCGGTGAGTGTAAATATTTTTATAATTATTGTGCAATGTACATATATCTATTTATTGTAGTTTCATTGTCGTAAATGAATGATTTGAAATACCAATCAGTTGACTTACAAAAACAACAACAACATATATAGCTAATTTAAGTTTATGTGGTCATGCATTTTGCGAATTGGTCGAGATAAATGAAACGACCTTTTGTCAGCTCATTGGTAACTTAGTGTCATATGAAGTTATTTTAAGGAAATTATAGTCCCTTCACGAGCACAAAGTTTATTGCATGGCGAAGTTAAATCTACTCACCACTTACATGACGTTAAGTAGTAGATAGGTTTGAGTAACTGGATTTATTTAGTAGCAGTAGATTTTGCCCAAGGGTTATAATAAGTATCAAGAGGTTTCAATGCGTAAATTTGTTAATTTGTCATACTTTACGTATGGTTGAATTGAAAACGCTTTGTGCGTATTTTTAAAGAGAAAACTCTCTTTATAAATACCGGAAAATAATTACTGTTTTTTTTCTAAAAATTGATAATGTTAAAATGTACATATACGATTTAAACTGCATTATGTAGTTTAATGCGTGTATGTGCGACTGGCGTCTTACCGGTAAATGCACGTGCGCGCGATATCGTAGCGCAAGAAGAACGCTATTTCGGCAGTGTGGTAAACACGCGATAGTAAACCAGTTGCGGGTTCGAATCGAAATAAAATCGAACTTAGTAAACACCTGGTACAAAATAAAAGAGCTTTGATTAGATATTTGTGATAGTCAGGCTGTTGGCTTAAAATAAGCCAAAAGGGAGGTAATACAGGTGTGTTGAGATAACTGTTTCGGTACGTTTATTGGAAAAAAAGGAAAACGGCGATGTGGGCATTAAAACCGTCCACCGGAATCATCTGCTGCCGTGTTCCTTCTTACCGATACAGGAAGTACAGCGTGTTTCGTCACCTGAAGTTTCCGACGAGTCCTCCACGGACGTGGATGAACGCACAGGGAAGACGAGTTCCGACAGCAATCAGTCGGAAGATGAAACAGATACACGACGCTCCAAACGGAAGAAAATACCACGGCGCCGCAGCCAACGTCAGACCCGTCGGCCGGCGTGGTTTACATCCGGGGAGTATAAATTGTGATAGGTGTTGTTATGTATTTGCAATAATGATTAAGTACAGTGACAGCATAAATTTAACATGTGTGGATTTGTATTGGAAAGATACACAGCTGTTAACATTCACGATTGAGTATTTAAATACAAATTAGTGTATTATGTTTTTATTTGTCAAATTGTCATTGTTTTCAAATTGAAAATAAACAGTTGCAAACGAAAACGTTAATATTGTGGTTGTCATTATTTTTTTAACAACGATGCTTTCATAAATATTTTGATCACGAGATAAATCAAACCTCGCTTTACAAGCGATGTTTGAATTTTAATAATGTCGAGGACGACATTTTCTTAGAGAGGGGAAATGTGTTGTAGACGTATTTCATTGTTGTAAATATATTTAGTTCATAAATATATTTATTCTGAATGATATTGAAGTAAATTATTTTTTAAAGGAAACATTGCTCTGATTGTTCAATGGTTGGACAGAGTAGATTTTAACTTTAAACAGAATTAGTAGCGTTCTTTTGTAGTAGTTGATTAGTTTTCAGTATGTAGAGACTGGGTAGAAAGGTGAACTGTTTTTACTAACATTTTAATACGTTAATTGGCTTGTCAAGCATGAGTTTATTCACTCAACCACATCCGTGTGCATGAATGACTATTTCGAATGTCATTCTTTGCATATCATTCATGCTGTCAACCTGTATGTTTATGATATTAAATCATAAATATAATATATTTAGGTAAATATGCATTTTATACATCTTTTATATTCATGTCGGTCGGTTGTATTATTGTAATTATTTTGTTTTAATAGTTGTATTTGTGTATTAATTCAGTTGGTATCTTACCGTCGGAACACATCATTTTATATATAATTGAAATGTATACTTATTATAAGAATGTCATTCTTTGCATATCATTCATGCTGTCAACCTGTATGTTTATGATATTAAATCATAAATATAATATATTTAGAAACCCAAACGTGTTGTTCGAAGAAAGAACCCTAAACGCCCATACGGCAACATAAGTAAACATCGTGTGATTAATAAGACCCCAAAAAAGATATGTAAAAAGTAGTATATCGGATTGCCGATACGATATTATATCACAGTAACGTGTATAAGAAATTTCTTGTATACATTACATCCTCGTTATTACATCCTCGTTAAATGATATAAAAAGACCACTGCGACAGCTTGTTCATGTATTTTTATAATGTAATCTAAATTTAAGACAAAAAATGTTGGACGGCTTCCAATAATACACATCAGTCGTGTTCTGAGAAAACTGGGCTTAATGCATGTGCGTTAGGTGTCCTCCCAGATTAGCCTGTACAGTCCGCACAGGCTAATCAGGGACGACACTTTCCGCTGAAAGTAGATTTTCGGTAAAAAGGGACTTCCTCTAAACGAAAAATACCATTAAAGCGGGAAGTGTCGTCCCTGATTAGCCTGTGCGGACTGCACAGGCTAATCTGGGATGACAATATTCGCACATGCATTAAGCCCAGTTTTCTCAGAACGACGCTCATATACAGCAGTATAAGACTAGTTTTAACTGACCGATATGTCTCACTGACCGATATGTCTCACTGACCGATATCTCTCATTGCTGATTGGCTATTTTGACATCCGTATACATAGAAACTGTTGGCAAAATAACCTAAAAATGATATTAGTATCGACTTGAAGGGACTAATTTGAGCATTTTGAGTTTGTAATCAGACCCCTTGAATTAAAAGATTGAAAAATTCAAATTAGATTACTCCTGTATAATACAAAATAAAGGAATTGTAAAAATAGAATAGCCCCCCGCCTACTTAATCAGAAGGCCTTGCGGTCATGGCGGTAAGACAATCTCGACACTTAACAAGCTAACACCAACGTGGCTTCTTTAACGCGATATTCCGGATGATTTTATGAAAATTAAATTTCCCTCTACACACGGTTAAAGGGCTTTGTGTCATTTATTAATTATGCCAAAGCAAAGTTTTTTTTAATTAACATTAGCCTTTATAACGGGTATTTCGGTAAGTCAAACACGCTCCTAGACGCTTCTACGGGTACCGAAATAACCGATGTATAGCAAATCGTATTATAACATCGATTTCGTTTAGATATACACACGTAAACGCTTTTCGCCGCCGTTATTACATATACCCATATATAATAAAAAATACAATACAATAAACGACAATTTAAATAAGTTCTTACCTTAGTGTTGTTGCCTTTCGCGTAATTGTTAGTAAGGCAATGCTTGGATACGCTATGTTTTGTACCTCAAGAAAAATAATGTCAAAATATAACGTTTCTATGGTTATGACATCTGACAATACACCGTGTATTGGTATACTTGCCATTAACAGAATCACGCTGGGTATGCGGATACTTTGATAACAGATGGCACTTCGATACCAGATAACAACAAAAGCCACGCGCGAGAGGTAAGTTCCTCATGTTTTTTTTTTAAGTTGTATCATAAAGATTAGTTTTTTACACAAGGCGGATGGTCGAGTTTATAACTGGTGTATCCTTTTTTATATTGGAAAGAAAAAAAATCACGGAAGAATGGTGGATTTTTCTCCCAAAAGTAGAAAATTCGGTTTAAAAACAGCATGAACTGGATGAACAGTAAACATTTCAACAAAATAAAACTACTTAGAAATATTTCAAGAAATTGTTTGATATTCCAGCATGTAGGGTAAGTAGAGGGAAAACTAGGCTTCTGGGACAGAACCGTTTCCCATCCGTTTCCCATCCGTTTCCCATCCGTGTCCCAGGAAATTCTATATATAAATGTATAATATCTTTTTCAAGATATTATATATCCCCCAGGAAATTCTATATATATATAAATGTATAATATCTTTTTCAAGATATTACATATTTCCGAAAAGTCAAGCTCGGGGCGGCATCCCATTCGCAAACGCGGCGGCTCGAGGACTTTTGACCACTACCATTATTCGTGATTTTTACAAAAAAAAAAAAAATGAAAAATGACTTAAGTATTTTTTTTACTATATAAAATGGATGACCAAACGGTACAAGAATTGATTCAACGGCGTATTCAGCAAATTGAAAATCCACCACCACCAAATGAGCATTTAAATAAAGTTTTACAAAAATTTCAACATGATCAAAAAAGAATGAATACTCGAAAAGCTATACGTTTAAAATCTAAGAAAAACAGTTGTCTCTATAAAAATCATCCTGTACTTGATTTTAAAAAGGATTAAGGTCCATTTCCAAACCCTCACTTGGGTATGAAAATGACTATTATAAATCTATTAGGCTTTTATTGTCAACCCATGAATTAAACGATTCGGGATATCCAAGCCACTTGACTAACGACTTGTCCCCGCGTTTTTGAATAACTTTTTCAATTCTATATACTTTTTGACTTGTTTTTTGTAGTTCTTGTTCATAAAACGTACCCTGTATTTCCTCATCATTATAATCAGTGATTTTATACGTTGGCGGATCTGTATATTGAACTTGTGACACTGTAAACACCTCCTCAGTCCATCTCGGTGTATATCCTTTTTCAAATATTCCCTTTTTCTTATTTATTCTTACCTTATCGCCGACTTCAAATATTGGCTTACCGTACTTGTGTGGGTGTTTGGAGTAAATATTATTTTGACGTGTTTTCTTGAGGTACATAACATAGCGTATCCAAGCATTGTCTTACTAACAATTACGCGAAAGGCAACAACACTAAGGTAAGAACTTATTTAAATTGTCGTTTATTGTATTGTATTTTTTATTATATATGGGTATATGTAATAACGGCGGCGAAAAGCGTTTACGTGTGTATATCTAAACGAAATCGATGTTATAATACGATTTGCTATACATCGGTTATTTCGGTACCCGTAGAAGCGTCTAGGAGCGTGTTTGACTTACCGAAATACCCGTTATAAAGGCTAATGTTAATTAAAAAAAACTTTGCTTTGGCATAATTAATAAATGACACAAAGCCCTTTAACCGTGTGTAGAGGGAAATTTAATTTTCATAAAATCATCCGGAATATCGCGTTAAAGAAGCCACGTTGGTGTTAGCTTGTTAAGTGTCGAGATTGTCTTACCGCCATGACCGCAAGGCCTTCTGATTAAGTAGGCGGGGGGCTATTCTATTTTTACAATTCCTTTATTTTGTATTATACAGGAGTAATCTAATTTGAATTTTTCAATCTTTTAATTCAAGGGGTCTGATTACAAACTCAAAATGCTCAAATTAGTCCCTTCAAGTCGATACTAATATCATTTTTAGGTTATTTTGCCAACAGTTTCTATGTATACGGATGTCAAAATAGCCAATCAGCAATGAGAGATATCGGTCAGTGAGACATATCGGTCAGTGAGACATATCGGTCAGTTAAAACTAGTCTTATACTGCTGTATATGAGCGTCGTTCTGAGAAAACTGGGCTTAATGCATGTGCGAATATTGTCATCCCAGATTAGCCTGTGCAGTCCGCACAGGCTAATCAGGGACGACACTTCCCGCTTTAATGGTATTTTTCGTTTAGAGGAAGTCCCTTTTTACCGAAAATCTACTTTCAGCGGAAAGTGTCGTCCCTGATTAGCCTGTGCGGACTGTACAGGCTAATCTGGGAGGACACCTAACGCACATGCATTAAGCCCAGTTTTCTCAGAACACGACTGATGTGTATTATTGGAAGCCGTCCAACATTTTTTGTCTTAAATTTAGATTACATTATAAAAATACATGAACAAGCTGTCGCAGTGGTCTTTTTATATCATTTAACGAGGATGTAATAACGAGGATGTAATGTATACAAGAAATTTCTTATACACGTTACTGTGATATAATATCGTATCGGCAATCCGATATACTACTTTTTACATATCCTTTTTGGGGTCTTATTAATCACACGATGTTTACTTATGACATGACTATGTCTTGCAGTACTGCGCGCACTTTTGTCAAGGATACTTGTTTTTCGCATTTGTCAATTATAGAGGCGTGAGTACTTATGTGATTGGCACCTTAAATGGGTTTACGCATTGATATCGGGAAAATAAGGTGTCCTCACATTTAAACTCGAATCAGTTTATAAAACTTGTAGAAAATATATTGAACAAAAATGACTTTTCGTGTGAATACTAACTGTTATCAACGAAAAAATACATTATGTACACTTTCAGTCAGTAGAATATAACGGTGTTGTAAATTCTTTTGCAACCAACGAAAAATGATCGCATACAGTGCTTATACAGTGCTTATACAGTGCTTATACAGTACGCGTAAAAAGGATACTCGTTGATATTTGTACATCCATAAGAAAAAACATCACCGTCGTTTAATTACCCATTTAAAAACTCATTTCGATTATGAACGTTAAATGAATTTCCCATCGCTGTAAAGCAATATGAAAACTCTCAAATCAATGTAAAAAATCTAATAACGTTCGCAATATCGTCGTTTACTAGCCTATTAACAACTCTTTCAAGTTATGATGCAAGGTTACTATTTCATGGTGATGTCATTTATGGTTATATTGTTTCACATATTTATGTATATTCGGTTCGGTTTTCTGTAGAAATGTTGCATCTCTCATTGAGCAACTTAAGTTAAGATTTCACTGGTCGTGAATAGCAATCCCGGAATAAAAACACACCATAAACTAGCCACGAATTGTTTGATAATTCCATGTATTTTAATGGGTACTATGACATCAGATCTTCTAGATTACTAGCAGGATCTTCCGGGTCTGATTACAACATATTCTTCATAGTACTTTCAGTCATTTGTGTTAAGTCGTTGAGGTGTATTTTAGATTAATACTTCAAGCTCATATTTCCATAATATTTTCCTTGAAGTATACAATAACACGTGCATCTTTTTTAAATTTTTAACCCATTTATGCCTAGTGGACTCTCCCATCCTTCAAATTGGATCAATTTATTTCCAAAATTAGGGATTGATAGTATATTTATTTCTATATGTAGAATATTTCTTACAAAAATTCCAATAAGCAAACAGCGCTGACCCTGATGAGACGCCGCATCGGCGTCTCATCTGGGTCTACGCTGTTTGCCAAGGCCTTTTTTCTAGACGCTAGGCATACATGGGTTAAGGGATGTTTCACAGTTTTGCAAAATAAACATTGTCAAAGATAAAAAAAGAAGCATTCAAATAAGCAAAATACCAAGTGACTTAGAAAAATGTTAAAACTTATTTTTCTTGTATTGATAACCATCAATTAAGATAATACAATGTATACAGCGTTTGTAACCCTTTTTATTGACAAATAAGCAAAAACGTGTATTACATTACGCTTCAACTGTGTTTCATATTCAAATGTATGAGCGATGTGGTGGTATTGCGTTACGTTTTGCTTGTGGGGGGCACGGAGTCGATCCCTGTGGTAGTCACATTTTTAGTTGATCTATTTTCTATTTTTCCTATAATCATATTGAAACAATTCCAAATATCACAGGTCTAATAATAAAATAATTAAATGATTTCTTTTTCAAAAACACTAAAATGTATACACGTTCCTCTGGTTGTGTTTAGATATCATTATTACGGAACAATGAATAAATTACGCACAATTTCCATTTTTTGCTGCAAAGTATCTCTAACTCGCCATTGGTTGCCTTAAAATTTTCCTTTTTTCCTTTCCTGTATCAATTCCTGTTTATATAATTCAAGTAGTACAATTCTGGAGTTATTATTTGTGTAATTTAAAATCAATATAGCCCATTCATGCGAGAATAAACGATATACAGGTTTAAGAAACAAAGTATGTTATTCAAACATTCAACCTGATGTACTCGCTACTTGATTCTTAATGAAATTATCTCAGTATTGTATACTTATTGATTCAAACATCGTTTTTCAAGTATTTGGTTTCAAACACGGCACGTCTAGCATTTCACTGCGTGCAATTATGAAAAGGATGTGCGTTATTAGACGTGTGTTTCATCCACATCCCGATACTATGTAAAACAATGCGCACGTGGTACATGATACCTGCCGTATATATAAGACCATGTTACCTAATAAAGCGCATTGGCTCGGCTGTCAGTTTTTACAATTGAACGCACGTTATACAACGTAGGAAGTAACATGATTTCAGATGTTAATTTCAAAACTTTTAGATACTGCGGAATAGCTGAAATGTAGTTTTCCAATTTGCCATTTCTTCATTTTTTTTAAATACGCAAAAATCTTGTTTTTACTTTTGACAAACTGAATTTTGTTACAGTGCAATAACCGCACTGATCACATCGAATAACGCTGGAAAGAAAAGACGTTAACGCTTACGCTGAGGAATATAGTGGCTGACGTAATGGGCGTTGAACAGTCGCACGAGACCCACCCGTCCTATACAAAGGACTATCTGGATGGATGCAGGTGCGTGATAGATTTCATTTGTAAAATATATTTATATTTAGCTTATAAACAACAATTTGGAGTTACAAGGGTGTGATGTTTCCTCTTTTAAGCTTTCCTTCATTTCTATGTCAAAATAATTTGACAAGTATTTCTTAACTTTGTTGGACCTATTTACAAATGTATAGTTGAGTTGAACATTGCACGGAAGGCAGGCACTTTCCTCCTATGAGATGGTTCTTGAATCACACCATTAAAATATGGTCGACATGGATAGTTTATTCAGTTCATTGTAGACATTGTGTCGTAGCCTGAATGAACACTAAAAATATATAGGTCAGTAATTTATATCCTAAGGGTCTAGGCACTGTATGGTAAGTTGGGTAACCTCAAGCGAACATTTTGTTCCGGCTTATGCATACTGACGGAAATTATTTCCCGCATTGGAGGTCATGTGACTATTAAATGGGCGCCTTCCACAGTTTCCCTTTTTTAATTATGTCTGGGTATTTTCGCTTGCGTACACAAATTTGGGTTTTAATTTGACCTAAGCGTCCACATTGATACGATATGTAGGTACGTGGTAATTACCTATCTACAACACGATCATCATTATTTCCAATTGCCAATATATTGCCAGAGGCCCTGATATAAATAAATTGACACTGATAGATTTCACTCGATTGACATGTATGTGTATTTAATAATAATATATTTAAATGTGGAGTGTGTATTTTTATCAAAGAGTTTGTGTCCTTATGCCATATTTATATCACAACGGTCTTAATTTATATTCGAAGTATCGAACGAAACCTCATTGTTTACATGCAGACAAAGAATGACATTTGAGGAAAAAATGACAATAACTGAATACGTGGTTTTTATTACAATTAGCGACACATGCTTGTTATTACAATTAGAACTATAACTTTCAGTTTGGAAATATTTCGGCTGTTTATTGGCAATAATAGCAACGTGCAAAATGTTAAACATTATATAAAAATATATAGCTACTGCTCATGTATTCGCTTAGAAGTAGACTTTAAACATTTGCTTAGGAGTACATTACCTTCACAACGATTTTTCTAGGTATCACAAACTTTTTTTTATCAGTTCAATCTTTTACTATTTATCATTATTAATAGTTATTAAAATACAAAGTATGTTTTATGTATATCAACCATATCAGCCGCAGTTAACCCCTTAGATAAGAATACTGCATTAATTTATATAATTATCAGTTAAAAGCAGAACCTCGGGAAATATTGTCAGGTGGAAATAATTATTAACATCGAGATCTGAGCACAAGATATGTAATTCTATCGTTAAAGATTACTTTAAAGGGATATGTTCACGGTGTCGAGCACACTCAGTTCGATACAACTGTCACATATAGCAGCTGTTCGCATGCGCTTGCGGGTGTCGATTCGCAGATGCTTGTAATATTCATCATGCACGGTTTAACCAATTTACGTCAGATATGTATTATCAGGTATGTGTATTATATAGCTTCAACTTCAATGTCACACTTAGCATTTAAAGGTACAATTTGAGAAGGATACAGCTTGTCCAATCGTTACTTATAATTTATTTTGCAATTAAAAGATCCTAAAATATTCATCATAAAGAGTCGGTGTGCTGCATATAAAGCCCGTGTCCTTGAATACAAGGCCATGATCACCCTTGTAGATCCACGGTCAAATGGGTATAAAACAAAGGACCGTATCTCTGGCTTAGAGGTCAAGGTCGGTCGCACAACGTTTTCGGACAGTTACATTGATCATTATTTCAATAATTAAAAAAACAACATGAATGCTTTTACAATGTGGAGACGTGTGTCTCATGAATCCGTGCGATTAAGACAAGTCTTTTATTCCGGATGCCCTTATTTAAATCTTTATTTCTTTTTTTTCAATTTACTGTTGTTGTTTTTTTAAAGCGGCATTTAACAGCACATACATGTGGACAAGTCTTTTTAGGAAATACTGTTGAGAATTGTCTCACACCTCACAAACTTGTAAAAGTTAAAGGCGAAGACATCATTGGTTAAACTGCCATTCGCATTATGAATTGTGAAACGTCCGTTGAGTTACACGTAATATTGTTGTAAAAAACTGCCAATGCAATTAGTCAACGAACTCTGCAAACTCTATAGAAAGTAAATATTAAATTAATGCGGTGGTACACATTATTCATACACAAACAAAGCGTTAGCAAACAATCCTGAGGCGAACGGTAAACCGGATGTTGACCCTAGCCTCTTTAACCTTTGTATTGATAATGCCCTTAACTACCTATCAAAATACAATCTCTTGCACGACGGTTACATTACATTCACTGCTAAAAAGAAACCCATCTCATACCATGATATCTTATATCAGTCATAATTCATTATTATAAAATTGATATGGTTTTCTTATGTTAAGAAACCAACATACATAAATACGTCGAAGCAATGCCTAACGTCACTCAATAAAAAATATGTACAATTGTTTACATTTGTGAAGTGCGTGGAATTATTCCATCTGTGTAAATGGGCAATAAAATAGTTCCAAAGAGTTGCATTAAAACTCACAAGTTATTGCACGATTTATCGTAATTTAAAAGTCATATTTCTTAATTTAATGCATGCGAT
Source organism: Dreissena polymorpha (assembly GCF_020536995.1). Lineage (NCBI taxonomy): Eukaryota > Metazoa > Mollusca > Bivalvia > Myida > Dreissenidae > Dreissena > Dreissena polymorpha. Next base: position 79,356,280 of record NC_068360.1, on the reverse strand, counting down.
CTTAATATCCACTCAAATATACATTGAATGCGTTTGTTCGGTTTTACCTATTTGGTAGACAAAATGGCATGCTGAGCCTTACGCAGAGGTGTTTGTGAGAGCAATGAACGACAACTGCGTGGAGATTGATCAAAATATGGTAAAAGGTCGATCACTGATTTATGAGTCGAGGTCGTTTTAAACCGAAAAGGCTATACAATGTAATATAATGATATAAGAGTTAAAATAACTCGACGATGTCATTTCCATTTTTGATAGAACACAACTTGAACAACGACTAAATATCACTTCATGTACCTCCGCTATCTCGAAAGTTTCAACTGTTTTTTTTTTATATTTTTTTATCACAACGCTCAAATGTGTCCCGCATATCTGTATGTCACTGGACCGTCCGTCTGTCTGTAAGATCACTGGGAACTTTGGTCAGACGAACGCCGTGTTTCATTCAGACTGACATATTCGCAGAACTAGCTTAAAGTACGTTAATAAACCGGAAAAATATGCAGCGTTTCATTAATATAAAATAGGTTTCAGAAGTTCTAAAAGGGTGGTGTAATGTATTTATTTACAACCGTCATGGTTTTGTGGATCATATGTCATTCTGGCTCACAATCAGACGACATATATACACGTATTTAGCCGATTATATAACTTTGCTTCGCCATAGTCCAAAAGTCGGTAGATTTTCTTTGATTATTCGCAATCTTTTCTGAAATAATCGTGAACGCGCATCTTTATTATCGTACAATATCACTTGAGGAAAGCTTAAAAATCCCTATTGACCATTCTTTATTTTATTAATTTGAGTTAATTTAGCAGATATGCTCGAATGTAACATAAAATGTCTCAAATAATTAATAGTCATTTTGGTTAATTTAATTGATATGATTGAAAACTCAATCTGGAAAACCTAACAAGTTTATGGTAGGCAATAACAATTAGAGTCGGTCGATGTAGTGGAGGCAAAAACTGTTCTACAACAAGACGCCACACGATTCATTTCCCAATATGTGGATATTTATGTGTTGCCTCCCTTTTCGACGCTAATCCGGAATTATTAGCTAACCTATCATTATTTAGTTTTTGAAACAAACTTGTTATGTCTTATTTGACTTATGGTTAAAATTAAGAGCTCACGGATAATGAACACAGCCGCGCGCGATTACATTCTTTGCGCGAGCAACATAACTTCCAGTTGTTGGAATTCGATGCGACATGCCCAGCAAACACCTTCCACTTTTATGACATTTTCAGTTTCTGGGAATTCTGAAATAAACATAAATGCTTTGTATGCGGAAAGTCCCCCCCCCCTCGGACAATACAATGATGATTGTACAGTCGGCTCCATGATAACAATATACGCCCGGGCATTAAGCTTCGGTTTCCGACGCCACGCCACACGTTTTTTTTTTGCATTTGCAGGTATTGGGCGGATTTCGAGAAGGAGTATTTCGCCAAGGGAACTTACCGCTACGCGTTCCGGGGAACAGTGCACGGGCATGGCCCACGTGACGGAAGTATCTGCGTTGCGAAGGTCTTAAAACGGAAGTACGCCAAATACTTCGACAGATGGCGTCCTGACTTCAACGCCAGCGTCAAGGCTCATTATTTCGCCACGATCTTCACGCGTAACGTGCTTCCACAACTACGAAAATTCGTTTCAACGACCGAAATTGAGTTCATCATTCCGTTGATCGCGAAAATGGATTCTATTTCTCATTTCAAAGTGCTCGGTTTGTTTTCCGTTAACGAGGACACTACGTACGTCACGCCGTACGAGTACGTCGCCATCGAGCCGTATCTGTACGGTCAGTTTGAGAAATTCAACTCCAACGGGGGCTTTGAGGACTTCAGTGCTTTTTGTACTTAACACGTTCAGTCACTGGACGTGGCAGGCGAGCGGACACAAGTTCCTCGTATGCGACCTCCAGGGAGTACAGAACGGCCGAAAGTACATTCTGACAGACCCTTGCATCCACTCTGTTGACGGGCGCTTCGGGATGACGGACCTCGGCGTGGTGGGGATGGAGAAGGTACTTTCGAATCATGTCTGTAACGCCATGTGCTATGCTCTGGCTCTGGAGAACCCCATGGCAGGGCTGCGCCTCGGCGCCCGGAAGTCCCAAGCCACCGCCTACGTGTTCGAGCTGTCGGAGAGTGACATCTACCGCGCTAACGAGGCTCGCACGCACTACTTCACACTAATTGAATCCGTTGTTCAATGACGACAAGAATAAGGAACGACGAATTAATAATATACGAAACTACTTTCGCCTAAACACAAAGTATTGTGTTTATTATCCTTCAGTTTGTGCAGACAGTCAATGTTTGTGATGTTGTTGTGCAATCTATAGGAATGCAAGAGGTGTGTGCAGGAATCAATTTTTTGAAAGTTTTAAGTTTAACTTGATGGAAGTATAGACAGGAAAAATCGATGGTCGTGTTCGTTTTTTTGGCATAATATTTCCAAAACGCACGCTGATTTTTCCACGTCAGGTGATAAATCCAAACCGCATAACGTTGGGCGGCTTTGTACTGCGAGCGAGTATTAATAACTCAGTGTTTATAATGACAGTATTTATAAAGGCAATTTGCTCTATTAAATGAGCGCTTGCAATCCGTCCTCAAGGCCCATTTTCTCATTTTCTTTGTCTGAACAAAACTTTTTCAGTGACTTGATGCTGAACCTTGAAGGCTGTGCTTTTTAAATTTATTCATTTGGGTTGAATTTTGTATTTCTCGGAATGCATGTTTGTTTATAGCGACCATTGCAATTCATTTCATATAATTTTAAGAAAGTGTATGACAATCTTATAATTATTTTAAAACATTATAGACAAGACAAGACCAGACACTTAATTGAGACTTGTACTTGTATTATAAAAGCAAATATTTGATAAATATTATTATGTCCATTTCAATAAAATGTGTGCTGATTTCAGGAACGTAGGTTGATGACAATACACGTTTATGTTCTACCCACAGTTCGTACAACCATGTCGTAATTACTGTAAAATCATTTGAGTCGCGTTCTGAGAAAACTGGACATAATACATGCGCGTAAAGTGTCGTCCCAGATTAGCCTGTGTAGTCCGCACAGGCTAATCAAGGAAGACACTTTCCGCCTAAATTGGATTTTGCTTAGAAGAGACTTCATTTAAACGAAAAATGTCATAAAAGCGGAAAGTGTAGTCCCTGATTAGCCTGTTCGGTCTGCACAGGCTAATCTGGGACGACACTTTTCGCACAAGCATTAACCCTAGTTTTCTCAGAACGCAGATCATTTGTATTCGTTGGCATGAACTTGTCTGAATTTTTTTTAACGACTTAATCGTGGGCAATGATTGGTTTCCGATTTGGAAAAAAAACGGAATTTGCGTCAATCATTTTTAAATGTGCTTGAAAAGTTGTCTTAAGTTCGTGGATTAACATATAAAATATAAAATAGACCACTGCTTATGTACTTAAAATATTTGTCACACTTCTTTTTTTTTAACGACCACATTTGACAAATAAAACAGTTGTGCTACATAATCACTATAATTATAATATGATTAAAAATAATAGAATATAAAAAAATGAGATTCGGTATCGCATCATGTTTTTTTTAAAATAGAAATTCTAATAAAATGCAACTTAGAGTAAAGTTTGATTCTTGAGCCAAGAATTTTTCAACGTTCAGGTGCACCTATTATATTTGTCGTTATCGGTGTTTTATTACAAAATGTTCCCCATACAAAAGTCGATAAAAAATACATATGATGTGTGCGGTTTTGTTATGTACTTAATGTGTTTTAATTGAAAAATGTGTGTTTTATGGAGGAGTGAGGAATATTTTAATATACATGCAATAGAAAATTTGAAGATGTATGTTATACTTGCCTGCGATAAATCTAATAATATGTAACGACTATGATTTTATTTATATGCTATTAAACGCAAGTATATGCTTTGAAGATTTTGTGTTGTTATTTTATAAATATTTGGTCGGGTTGGGCAGTAAAATGTTTTAAATATTTTTTTTCGTATTGGGCAGTAAAATATTTGTGTCTAAAATAACTGCATAGTTTCTACTACTACTACACAACTACTGCTACTACTACTTTAACTACTACGACTTCTACTACTACTACTACAAATACTACTACTACTACTACTAGTAGAAGTAGTAGTAAAAGTAGCAGTAGTAGAAGTAGCAGTAGTATTAGAAGTAGTAGAAGTAGTAGTAGTAGTAGTAGTAGTAATAGTAGTAGTAGTAGTAGTAGTAGTAGTAGTTGTAGTAGTAGTAGTAGAAGTAGTAGTAGTAGTAGTAGTAGTAGTAGTAGTAGTAGTAGTAGTAGTAGTAGTAGTAGTAGTAGTAGTAGAAGTAGTAGTAGTAGTAGTAGTAGTAGTAGAAGTAGTAGTAGTAGTAGTAGTAGTAGTAGTATTAGTAGTAGTAGTAGAAGTAGAATAGCAGCAGCAGGAAATTTTTTTAATTAACTTTGTTCAAAATGATAACACATTTTCTGTGCAATATTCATGCTCATGCGTCTGTAAAGCATTCTTTTACAGTAGTGGTGGCAGAAATGGCAGTAATAGTAGTAATAGTATTATTAGCAGCAGCAGCAGCAGCAGTAGTAGTAGTAAAAGTGGTGAGTGTAGAATTAGAAGTAGTAGTAGTAGTAGAAGTAGTAGTAGTAGTAGTAGTAGTAGTAGTAGTAGTAGTAGTAGTAGTAGTAGTAGTAGTAGCAGTAGTAGAAGTAGTAGTAGTAGTAGTAGTAGTAGTAGTAGTAGTAGTAGTAGTAGTAGTAGTAGTAGTAGTAGTAGTAGTAGTAGTAGTAGTAGTAGTAGTAGTAGTAGTAGTAGTAGTAGTAGTAGTAGTAGTAGTAGTAGTAGTAGTAGTAGTAGTAGTAGTAGTATTAGAAGTAGAAGTAGTAGTAGTAGTAGTAGTAGTAGTAGAAGTAGTAGTAGTAGTAGTAGTAGTAGTAGCAGTAGTAGTAGTAGTAGTAGTAGTAGTAGTAGTAGTAGTAGTAGTAGTAGTAGTAGTAGTAGTAGTAGTAGTTGTAGTAGTAGTAGAGTAGCAGCAGCAGCAGCAGCTGCAGCAGCAGCAGCAGCAGCAGCAGTCAGTAGTAGTAGTAGTAGTAGTAGTAGTAGTAGTAGTAGTAGTAGTAGTAGAAGTAGTAGTAGTAGTAGTAGTAGTAGTAGTAGTAGCAATAGTAGAAGTAGTAGAAGTACTAGTAGTTGTAGTAGTAGTAGTAGTAGTAATAGTAGTAGTAGTAGAAGTAGCCTGCTTTGACCAGATATATGTATATGCGTACAGAATATTTACACTTGTTACGCAAAATTTGTTTGGCTGACTAACTCGGGATCTCGAGATAACGACAATATTTGCTCTTTTTTAGAAAAAAGAGGATTGCTTTTTTCTATTTCGAGATCTAGAGATCCCGACTTAGCTATCTCGTAGCCACGAGATAGAAAAAAGAGGAGTGCTTTTTTGTCTATTTCGAGATCTCGAGATCCAGACTTAGCTAACTCGTGGCCACGAGAAAGAAAAAAGAGGAGTGAATGTCACCTTTATGCCACCGTAGGTTTGTTTTATCCCCCACACTGTATAAAACAATGCGAAATGTGGTACATGATACCTGTCGTGTATATAAAGTCTGTGACTTAATTAGCCGCGTTCTTAGAAAACTGGGCTTCAAGTGTCATTCCGGATTAGCCTGTGCAGTCCACAAAGGCTAATCAGGGACGACACTTTCAGCTTTTATGGTATTTTAAGTTTCAAGGAAGTCCCTCCTTACCGAAAATCAAGTTTAGGCGGAAAGTGTCGTCCCTGATAAGCCTGTTCGGACAGCACAGGCTAATCTGGGATGACACTTTACGCACATGCGTTAAGCCCAGTTTTCTCAGAACAAGGCTAAAATAAAGCGCATTTGCTCGGCTGTCAGTTTGCACAATTGACCGCATGTTATAGGAAGTTAAAACAAATGTCGATATAAATTGCAAAACTGTTCGATAGTGCGGGATCATTACAATTTAATTTGAATATTCAGCAATTAATTGTTCTTTTAATTAATAAAAAATCAAATAATTGTATTTATGTGCTATGACCGCATTGACCACACCAAAGAACGCTGAAAATTAAACAACTTACGTCACGGAACATTGTTGCTGACGTCATGGGCGTTGAAAAGTCGCACGAGATCCACCCATCCTATACAAAGGACTATCTGGATGGATGCAGGTGCATGCTATATTCTATTTGAAAATATATACATAATTGTTTATCAGCTAATAAGCAACAATTTGTAGTTAAAGTGTTTTGATTTTTCCTCTTTTTAGCTGATTTTCTTACTTTTTATGTCAAAATACTTTTACAAATAGATCTGATATTTGCTAGATCTTATATCTATGTGAAGAGTTAAGTTGAACTTTGTTAAAGGGATCTTTTCACGTTTTGGTAAATTGACAAAATTTAAAAAGTTGTTTCAGATTCGCAAATTTTCGTTTCAGTTATGATATTTGTGAGTAAACAGTAATACTGAACATTTATCATGGTCTAATATAGCGTTATAATTCATCTTTTGACCATTTAAAAACCTGAAAATTATAAAGCGTTGCAAAGCGAAACGATTGAATAATTTGGAGAGTTTTGTTGTTGTCGTTTAATTTTGTGAAACTACGAAGATTGCTTATATGAAGTATAAAATACGTCTTTTATTCATATCTGGCAGGATGGCCGAGCGGTCTGATTGGTTTTTACTCCAGGACTCCGGGTGTCACTGGTTCGAGCCATGCGGCGGGCTGCTTTTTTCCTTTCTAAATTTTATTCTAGATTTTTTACTGGAGCTTTTTAGATCCAATGTTTACATTTATCAATATAAAGCATTTAATGACAAACTTCAAAACATACTAAAATCTGTGAAAAGGCCCCTTTTAGGGGTGGGGGTGGGGTGGGGGTGGGGTGGGGGGGGTGGGGGTTGCGGCCTTTTCCTCTATTAATGTTTTTCTTGAATCACACCCCTGAATTATGGGGCTGGGAAATATAACAACGAGGGAGTTTTTTTATTAGGATAAAACGATGACCTTAATTATTTCGATTCTTACACGATATTACTGTGTTTGCGCGTGAAAGGAGAGGTATATATCATTGTGTAATGCTTAGAGTCAGGGATCCTTTTTGATTCTATAGTGGATTGTATAAGGAAAGTTATTGTGTGCGTCCAAAGTTAAAGAAATATCGACAAGTATTACAAAAACCCATACTTACAGAAATATCAGCAAGCATTACGATACCATATTATGGAAATGGTAAAGGTTTCTCATATCCGCTTTCAGTTACCGTTTTGAACAAGCTCTTTACTTTTTGTTCAGTGTAAACGTAACCTGCATTTAGTTGCAATTACGTGAAAATAACATGGACCATTTTTATATAAATATGTATAATCATATGAACCTGATTTAAATATATTTCGGATTTATATCCTGTTATTTTTTCATTTATCTATTAAATCAAGTTTGCATTCGCCTGATTATTGCAACAAACCCATTATGAGTTGAAGTGTCATATAAATTATATTAAACAGAAAAGACGGATGTCAATAAAGACTTAATTGAAAATGAAAAATGAGTCAGTCATATGTACCGTAATGCCCGTTCGTGTGTATCATCTCCATACCATTGCTTGTTTCAAGCCCTGTCTGATTTTCTCCATCAGAAAAAGCAACATAGTTTGAAATGTTGAGTTTATTCAGGCACACATTTCCTTTAATTGAAATAGCCTTTAAATAGAAAGTTTGAAGTCTCCAGATCAAACATTATTTTTGGTGCGTATTATTATTTTTTAATGTTGAGTTTGCGATTACTTTTTGTAAAATTCGATTAAATATAAAAAATAATTTAACATATGAAGAAAGACAGATTGAAAATTGAGTTTGAATTTTTCTGTAATTGGTATTTATTTTGTTTAGATGTAAGCGGAAATATTATTTTGTTGGCCACGGAATATGATGTTGTTTTTTGAACCGCCATTGTTTTATTGTTGTAAAAATATGAATTAAAAAGGCAGGAAGGTAGTTCTCCTTTTATATTGGTAGACATTGGATTTTCACATGTTTACAAAATTGTCACCATATTTCTTGACGTTTTTTTGTGCACAACTCTCGAACTCCATCACAAATAAGGTAGACCTGGATAATTTATTTAGTGAATTGTAAACATGAAGTTTCCGAATCGGAGTTATTACTCAAAATAAATTAGTAATTTATATCCTAAGGGTCTAGGCACTGTATATATAGGTCAGTAATTAATATCCTAAGGGTCTAGGCACTGTATATATAGGTCAGTAATTTATATCCTTATGGTCTAGGCACTGTATATATAGGTCAGTAATTAATATCCTAAGGGTCTAGGCACTGTAAATATAGGTCAGTAATTTATATCCTAAGGGTCTAGGCACTGTATATATATAGGTCAGTAATTAATATCCTAAGGGTCTAGGCACTGTATATATAGGTCAGTAATTAATATCCTAAGGGTCTATGCACTGTATATATAGGTCAGTTATTAATATCCTTAGGGTCTAGGCACTGTATATATATATATAGGTCAGTAATTAATATCCTAAGGGTCTAGGCACTGTATATATAGGTCAGTAGTTAATATCCTAAGGGTCTAGGCACTGTATATATAGGTCAGTAATTAATATCCTAAGGGTCTAGGTACTGTATGGTAAGTAGGCTAACCTCAAGCGAACATTTTTTACGTCTTATGAATAATGACGGAAACTACTTTCCAAATTAGGTCACGTGACTATTTAATGTGCACCTTACCACTCGCCATACACAGTGAAGTTTTAAATTGTTGTAAATTATGTTTTAGAAATTTCGTTCGCGTACACAATGTTCGGTTTTAATTTAACTCTAGCGTAATGACCAGGGGCGTAGCTAGCATTTTTTTAGCTGTAGGCCCGGAAAAATATACATAACAACGGGGGTGGGGGAGGGGGTTCCTCACACGTAATATTTGTTAATCCTATAACACCTGTTGTGAGATTCAAAGCATATCTAGACAAATAATAAAATAAGAAAATATAAGACTTTGGCCTGTTTTTATTTGATATTTTACTGTTTTATCTCATATTCAGAGAACTAAATGTTACTGTATTATCTTTATACCAGAGAACGAAATTTTAAAACAATATGTAACAGAGAACATTAAAAAGTGTAACACCCTTACTTATTCACAAGTTAAACCATGGGAATTCTTTACAATATACTGTCTGCATGTCTATAACGGCACCGTAACGTGTTGAGTGTAAAACTTACTTATAGTCGATCTTACACTAATGGAGTGTATCTAACAAGTGCATCAATTACATGAAATCAATCTTTCTACACTTAACCGAGGCAAATGTGTTGAAAGGGAGAGAAGTAAATCTACATATAGATCAATGTAATCTTTTAACAGCAAGTCAGGTAAAAAGAAACGAGCTAGAATCTATGCACATAGAAAGAAGTAGAGTTGATAATTGGAAGATATGTCCTTTGAACACGACCAGAATCCATTGTCTCAGGATTATGTCAATATGAAATGCACATTTTTAACACCTCACTAAACTTAGGGTCAACATTTTAATGCGTTTTTCGAAGTTGAAGCATTTTTATTTTTTTCATGTTTAAAGATATATTATAGGCCCAGGCCTTCTGTGCCTGATAGCAGCTACGCCCCTGATGATCCATTTTGATGCGATAGGTTGGCACGTATCTACAAAAGATCATCACGATTTCCTATTGCCAGTACCGGCATATCGCCAGAGGCTCTGATAGAAATTGACACTCACTAGGTTCACATTTATATGAATTAATTAATAATAGTAAATTTATATGTGAAGTGGTGTTGTTTTTTTCAAAAGACTGTGTGTCCTTATGCTCTATATTTAATTCATGATGGTCTTAATTAAGTATCGTAGATATGTACTGTACATTTCCAGAATACATTCGTATCTGTATATTTTTACATTTTATCTATATATAAGACAGTTATATCTTAATGTATTAATGTTTTATCTGTATATATTCAAATTATGTATTTATATATTGTGATTATGCATATATATAATGGTTACAGGCATTCATGCACAGTCAGATTGGCGTAATATCACAAGTTTTGGTATTATAAGACAGTCAAAGCGTTCCACATGTGTCTTATCCCGTTTTCTTACGATAATATTGTCAGATTTTTAACTTTGCAAGTAAACTGAACGCTAACGATTTGTGAACATTCATTTCCGTGACATACATCCACTGAGTAGATTACTAATAAATATGTTGTTGGTATCTAAAAGTTTTGTGCATCGTTAATTATCACAAGCATTTCATTAATCCCTTCTAAATCTATGATCTAAATCGTTAGTTCGCTCGTTATTTGCCATTTTTGCCGATAGTCACAATTTATTTTCTGTATAGTCCGCTATCTTGTTAAAATGATGTAAGTGACAGGTGCGCATATCAACGTAAAATCGTATATGTCCGCCTTATTCTCGATTCGCTTTTTGTTTAGGTTGAATACGTTACAGTAATTGTTTCAATAATGAATTATATTAAAGGGATCTTTTCACGCTTTGGTAAATTGACAAAATTGAAAAAAGTTGTTTCAGATTCGCAAATTTTCGTTTTAGTTATGATATTTGTGAGGAAACAGTAATACTGAACATTTACCATGGTCTAATATAGCCATTATATGCATCTTTTGACGATTTTAAAACCTAAAAAATATAAAGCGTTGCAACGCGAAACGATTGAATAATTTGGAGAGTTCTGTTTTTGTCGTTAAATTTTGTGAAACTACGAAGATTGCTTATATAAGGTATAAAATACGACAAATATGTGTACTTGGCGGAATAGCTCAGTAGGCTAAAGCGTTTTTACTTCAGGACTCTGGCAGGACTCCAGGGGTCACTGGTTCGAAACCTGCTCCGGGCAATGTTCTTTTCCTTTTTTTAATTTTATTCTTGATTTTTTACTGGAGCTTTAACGATCCAATGTTTACATTTATCAATATAAAGCATTTTAAGTTAAGAATAAGTTAAAAAATGCCAAAATCTGTGAAAAGGCCCCTTTAAAGACGATAACGATCAAGATACAACTTTTTTTTCAAAAATTTAATTACGCGTAAAAATAAATGTTTTGATGTTACTGCATGAAATGCACAAATTCCAAGAGGATAACATCGAAGTTTTCATCAAGTCTCCGGATTAACTGTCCACGATTTTATTGTGGAGGACTACACATTACGGGCCGATTAGTGTGCTTGTTACAACAAAACCAATGACATTATCGGTAGATATTGACACGGGGTTATTCACGCATGACTAATTCACAACCGCGGGAATCATCGCTGTATTAAAACAAGAAGCGAAACTTTAAATTGACATTCTGAGGCTAGTCTGGATTACCTGCCCCTGACACTTTGTGTTGGGTCAGGCCAATCTCCACGCAGAGTTGTCGTTCCTTGCACTCACATACAATTCAGCTTTGCTGGTTCCCGTCAAATCTCTGCCCGGAGGTTGGGGCAGGCACACGTGATTAATGACGGTAGCCAGTGTGTTCTGAGGCATTTTGAGTCATGCTTTGAAAGAGTTTGGAGGGCGGGTCTGTTGAAAAAGCTCAAGAAAACAACATTAGAGGAAGACTGTGGATTTTTTTTAAAGAGTTTGTAACAGATAGAAAATTTTACCTAAAAATCAATGATTTAAAATCACAAGTTATTACATCACAAATAGGCACCCCACAAGGTTCTGTTCTTAGTCCCACTCTCTGCAACCTATATACAAGTGACAGTATGACAAATGTGCTTTGCCAGCACATATAATTTGCAGACGATGCTTGTCTCTACAACAGTGATACATATATCAACAAGGTCATACAAACTACAAATACAGATTTGGAGAAAATCAACCAATGGTGCAAAAAATGGAACATGATCATAGCCCCAGATAAAACAACTGTTACATTCTTATTGGTAGGAAAGGAGCTTCGAGCCACATACAAACTTACTTTCAACTCAAATGAATTGACAATAGTAAAACAAACCAAAAACAAGGGACAAAATTATCACAAAACCAGGTTTTCATTGTGAAAAAAAAAATCTGATAAAGGGATACAACTCAAACTAAACTTTTGAAATGAACAAACAAAATGAACCTCTTTTGTAAGTTTGTTTCAAAATAAATATATTTTTAGTCGCGGCGACCTTGACATTGGAGATATTGACGTGATTCTTTCGTGCGACACACCGTCCCATGATGGTGAACAAATGTGCCAAATGATTTTAAAATCTCACAATGAATGACATAGTTATGGCCCGGAAAAGCTCATTCATGGCCATTTTTGACCTTTGAACTCAAAGTGTGACCTTGACATTTGAGATATTGACGTTATTCTTTCGCGCGACACACCGTCCTATGATGGTAATCAAATGTGCCAAATGATTTTACAATCTCACAATGAATGACATAGTTATGGCCCGAACAAGCTCATTTATGGCCATTTTTTTACAAAGGAGTGCAATGCTTAAAGCCAGTGTATGTTTAAGCAGTACTAGCACAGAAACATCGGAAATCCTAACTAACACCATTCCAATAAATAAACATTTAAAGTTAAGACAGGCAGAAGGGTTGGTTAGAGTTGCAGCAGAAAGAGAAAAGGACACTTTGAAACAAGATTTTAATATATGGCTTTCAAATCCAACACAATACAGTAACAAACCTACCCTTTATTCCATACTGATGAGCAGATTCACATAACACTAAGTAAATGTTCAATTCGAATGTATTGGAAAAGAGTTTGAAAACAAGAAAGAATACATGGGACTTTCGAAAACAAATGAAAAAGTGAACACTGAGGACTTCAAATTAAACGAAGATCATCAAATGGAAAATATAAATAAAATCTTAAATAGGTGCTCAAATAATGAAATCTCAACATTCACATATGGATCTACAATTGGCAATCCAGGACCGACAGGAGCTGGAGCAGTAATTTATTTAAATGGGTATATGTGTAGCCCAATACTTTTAAAGCAAGGTGTTTCAAAATGTTCTAACAACTAAACAGGTGAATTAGTTGGAATTAAAATAGGATTAAACATTTTGTATGAATTACAGGACATTACAAACAGGAAAAAACACATCTTCACAGATTGCCAAGCAGCAATAATTTATTACGGCTTTTTCATGTGAAATTTCAATAATAAACATTGAAATTATACCCAATATCAAGTTTAAACTAAAAACATTGAAGCACGAGGAAATACTGTTGAAATACACTGGCAGGCCATAACAATATTCAAGGCAATGAATTAGCAGATCAACAGGCTAAACTAGCAGCAACAGAAATTATGACTTCAAAAACAGACAATCAAAATTATGAAAAGAAAGATGCAAAAGAAGTAATAAATTTAATGAAAGCAAAATCAATACGAAAATGGGAATTCCAATATCTGAATTCAGAAAAATCTACAAAAATCCAAGAATACATTCAAAAGCCAGGATGCTGAGCTTGCGTTGGAGAAAAAAATAGAAAAATATTCAATGTAGTGAACCTTAGTGGACATACTCGCTTAAAGGCTCACTGGTCGAAAATAACAAACAATGATGATGTGGAGTGTGCAGTATGTCGGAAACAAGAAACTATAAAATACTTCATATTTGACTATTCAAAATACTCACAAGAAAGAACAAGGCTTCAACGCAGAACTGAAGAAATATTACATAGAAATAATATATTATGTACTGATATTGCACTGGCAACTTTAGTTGAAGAAATACCGGACATCACATTACATGCAAAAGAAGAACTGTTCAATTTATTTGGCAAATTTATCATGGAAACAAACATACTTTAGATATTAATTAAATACAAAAAGTACCATGCGAAAATGCAACAAAAGAAATTATTACCTGATGCCTTATATAAATGATAATTAATTATGTTTTGCTATTTCCTCGCAGAAAAAGAAATTTGCAATGTTTTAAATTGCTACCGGTGAATTTCGAACTGTTGACCGGTCAACAGTTTGAACTGTTGCCCGCTGGAATAATGACGTCATTTCGTCGAAAAAATGACGTCAGTTTACAGTTAAAAAGTCAAAATTATTTATTTTATCGATTACTGTTGTGTGTAAATAAAAATTTAGTTTGCTGTTACTTCTATGTTGGTAATTTGATCAGGTAATACAGCACTTATTTCATGGATGCTTGGTGAACAGTCAAAACTGTTGTCCCTCGGTATCAGGGCTGACATTTGGAACTGTTGCTCTCGGCCTATCGGCCTCGGGCAACAGTACCAAAGTCATCCCTGATACCTTGGGAAACAGTTTTGACTGTTCACCGCGCATCCATGAAATAAGTGTATAATAAAAGATGGAAACGACTAAAACAGTCGTCTCAGCACTTTGAGACCACAGGCGACAACGACGCAAAAATTAGATACAACAGTAACACCAGAAAGGACCACATTAGAGATTTAACTATTATTTCTAACACATTAGTTGACAAGATCAAAAATTGGAAAGTTCAAGAAGAGGTCTACCTTAACTCAGACCATAAACTTATAGTGTTTGAATTGGGGGAGAAGGAAAGCTGGGAAGCAGAGACAAGATGGGACCTTAAGAACACTGAATGGTTAAAATGGAAACATTGGAGCAATGAAAATATTCAACAGTGGATTGAAAAACACACAACAGAAAAAGATGTGAACATCATTTACAACTCTTTAGTGGAAACCATAACAAATGGTGCAGAAGAAATATTGAAAAAAAAATGATTTGCAAACATAGCAAAGGGTACTTGACAAAGGAACTGACACAGTTAAGAAAGAAATTCAAAAAGCGCAAAAGGAACTTTGAGAAAAGATCAGATCCCAGTAATCAAATGAAACTTAATCAATGTATAGAACAGTTTGTACAGACTGTTGAAAAATCGAGACAGATGTACTTTATCAAAAGAATTAGATCCAAAAAAGCCTAACAAATTTTGGTCTCTTATAAACAAAACAAGAAATAATTACAATAAACCAGTGATTCAACCAATACTAAGAAATGATAATTCTTTGGCAGTAGATGATGAAGATATCTACAAAGAGATGAAAATTCTCTATGGTCAAGAAAAGTTGGCAGTTATAGATCATTTACCAGAATGGTATGAAAAAGTGAAACAAGATGTCGTACAAATAGAAGAAACAGAAAGGCAAAAATTAACACAAACACCAACAGAAGTTGAGGAAAGTGATATAACAATAAAAGAAGTAGAAGAGGTAATCAAGGGTATGAATAAACTAAGTGCTCCAAGTCCAGAAGAACAAATTTTGGGTACAATGATAACTAAGGGAGGAGAACAGATGTGCTTGGGACTTCAGTTTCTATTTTAGAGATGTTGGGAACAAGGTAAACTGCCAGACGGTTTTAAATTAGACCCCAAAGTTATGCTGCCCAAACCAAACAAGGACAACTACAATGAAGCCAAATCATATAGACCTATTACCTTAGGTAGTGTGGTTGGAAAGCTCATGGAAAAAATCATCAAACTAAGGCTCACATGGAAGCTAGAATCTGAAAATGTGTTTTCAAATACTCAATATGCATACAGAACAAAAATAGGTCATGTACACAGGCAGTTCTCAAAATGGTGAACAACATACAAGAAAACATGGGAAAATCTTAAAATACCGTATTAGTGACAATGGATTATGAGTCATGCTTTGAAAGAGTTTGGAGGGAGGGTCTGTTGAAAAAAGTTGAAGAAAACAACATAAGAGGAAGACTGTGGATTTATTTAAAAGAGTTTATGTCAGATAGAAAATTTTACTTAAAGATCAATGATTTTAAATCACCAGTAATGACATCAAAAATAGGCATCCCACAAGGGTTTGTTCTTAGTCCCACTCTCTGCAACCTGTATACAAGCGACTGTATGACAAATGTGCTGTGCCAGCACATATAATGTGCAGACGATGCTTGTCTCTACAACAGCGATACAGACATCAACAAGGCCATACAATCTACAAATACAGAGTTGGAAAAAATTAACCAATGGTGCACAAAATGGAATATGAGCATAGCCCCAGAAAAAACAACAGTTTTATTGGTAGGAAAGGAGCTTCAATCAATGGACAAACCTAAGTTCAACTCAAATGAACTAAAAATAGTAAAAAACAAAAGAATTCTAGGAATTACATTGGATAGTTTACTAAACTTTGAAACCCATATTGAAGAAAAAACTACTTAAGGATTTAATGCCTTACACAGTTTGGATAAATTTGTAGACTACAACCATGGATGCTGTCAATCAACCTACATGAAGCTGTATAAATCCTTAGTTCTTCCATGGTTGGATTATGGTGCTTCAGTTTTAGCCACAGCTACAGACAAAGCAACACAACAATTTGGTACAGTACAAAGAAATGCAATGCTTAAAGCCAGTGGATGTATAAGTAGTACCAGCACAGAAACAATGGAGATACTTACTAATACCATTCCAATAAATATACATTTAAAGTTAAGACAGGCCGAAGAGATGGTCAGAATTGCAGCAAAAAGAGAAGAAAATGACACTCTGAAACAAGATTTTAATGAAGGCTTGCAAATCCAAAACAACACTGTAACAAACCTACCCTTTATTCCATACTAATGAGTAGATTCATAGAACACAAAGTAAAGGTGCAATTCGAATGTATTGAAAAAGAGTTTGAATACAAAAAAGAATACATGGGACTTTCAAGAACAAACCAAAAAGTGTACACTGAGAACTTCAAACTAAACAAAGATCATCAAATGGAAAATGTAAATGAAATCTTGAATAGGTGCTCAAATAATGAAATCTTAATATTCACGGATGGATCTACAATAGGAAATCCAGGACCGACAGGAGCCGGGGCAGTTATATATTTAAATGGGTATATGTGTAGCCCAATACTTTTAAAGCAAGGTGTTGCAAAAATATCAAACAACTACACGGGGGAATTAGTGGGAATTGAAATAGGATTAAACTTTGTGGATGATTTACAGGACATTACAAACAGGAAAATAATTATCTTCACAGATTGCCAGGCAGCAATAACAACGGCTTTTGCATGTGAAATTCCAACAAGAAACATTGAAATTATACTAAATATCAAACTAAAACTAAAAAACATTGAAGCACGAGGTAATACTGTTGAAGTACACTTGATACCAGGCCATAAAAATATTCAAGGCAATGAATTAGCAGATCAACAAGCTAAACTAGCAGCAACAGAAATTTTGACTTCAAAAACAGACAATCAGTGTTATGAAAAGAAAGATGCAAAAGAAGTAATAAATTTAATGAAAATAAAATCAATACAAAAATGGGAAGTTCAATATCTGAATTCAGAAAAAACAACAAAAATCCAAGAGTGCATCCCAAAGCCGGGTTCCAGAGCTTGCGTTGGAGAAAAAAATAGAAAAATATTCAATGTAGTGAACCAATTACTAAGTGGACATACTCGCTTAAAGGCTCACTGGTCCAAGATTACAAACAGCGAAGATGTGGAGTGTGAAGCATGTAGAACACCAGAAACTATAAAACACTCCATATTTGACTGTTCAAAATACTCACAAGAAAGATCAAGTCTTCAATACAGAACTGAAGAAATATTACATAGAAATAATATATCATGTTCTGATATTACACTGGCAACTTTAGTTGGAGAGATACCGGACATTACTTTACATGCAAAAGAAGAACTGTTCAATTCATTTGGCAAATTCATCATGGAAACAAACAGACTTTAGATGTAAATGACATAAAATGTAAAAAAGTATCAAGTGAAAATGCAACAAGAGAAATTTTTGTACATAGATGAAAACGACTTCAACAGTCGTCAAAGCACAACGAGACCATAGGCGACAACGACGCCATAATTAGATTCAACAACAACAACAACAGTGTTCTTTAAAATAGACAATTACTTTTTTTCGGAGCAAGAAGTTCACATTGTGATAATCAGTACGTTTTATTATAATTAATATATTGGCGATATTATTTTTTCTTGCTTTTTACTCATAAATTTAATGCATAGACAAATGAAATAAGGCTATATTTCGGATAGAACGGATTTCGGATATACTTTTATATGACACAATGTTTAAGCAAAGCCGGATTCAAGTTTTACATTATGTTTGACATTAATTTGTTAATGTGAGTATTTAAATAAACATTTTCATGTGTTAAAAATATGTTCACACTTCCGGGCTCTATATAGTTTAACATTTAGTTGTTAATGTATATGACAAAACATTTTCATGTGTTAAAAACTCGTCTTTCGCATGAGACGTTAAACCAATGTGCAGTGTACTAGGGGCTATACACCTGCACTAAAAGACCCAGGGTCACCTCTGCAATGGGGTGTCTCCTATCCCCCAGGGCCCTCACACTACTTTGGGGGAAGGGGTCCGCAGCCCTTAGGAGGGGGAATTTTCGCGGCGTGTCCCTTTTTGGGGGATTTTTTTCTAACTCTCTCATTATTTCATTTGTACATGTTTGCACTATATTCATTGCATTTTTCATAATTTAGTATGTTTTAAAAGATAAAATTGAAATAGAATTGAGATATAAAAATCATGAGACACATCTTTATATTAAAAAAAAAAAAATATATATATTTTTTTTTTTAGGGGGAATTTTTCCCCCAAAAAGGGGAAAAAAGTATACTTTTCAGGTGGGGGACTGCAGCCGAAATTCGGCGGCAGATTTGATAGATTGAGGGCCCTGTCCCCTGTAACCAACTTTCACGTCTTTCTTGTGGCGATGGCTATATGGGAGACACTCCCGGTGCACTCGATAAAAATAAAGACACACCGTAGATTGAGATGTATGATCTGTGTTATGTTTTTTTTTGTAGCCTGTAGTGGGTCAGAGGCTGTGTACATGACATGCATTGGTAGATAAAGGCAATGTGATATAAATCCATCACCTATACTTGTAAACATTTCAGAGAATGGATCATTCTTACATATAGCAAGGCAATAGACTGAGTAAGAGAAGTGAGAGGATGCCAATCATGTTCGGCTTAGACCACATGTATGTGAAGAGATGTGATACACTGTCATTCACACCAGCACACACTCCACCACAATCTCCAAAGACTCTGAGGAGAAAAAGAAGAAGCAGTCCGACTGGAAGTACACCTCATCAGCCATCAAAAATAGTAATTGCATTTGAAATAATTATTGCCTTTTCTGTACAGAGCAAAAAAACTGATTAAAATATCTTCATATTTCTACTTCTATAACAATTATATTCCTTTAGAGAAATCAAAACCTCTAGTCTACCCATTATACAGGGCCAGAAGCAGAATATCCTTTGGACAGAGGCTGAAAAAGAGTTCGTTAAACAGTATGTTGAACACAACCCGCAGGGGAGAGAAACCCTCAGAGAATATTGGGAGACATGTTCAAAGGCCATGAATAAACAATTTACGTCTTTAACACGCAATGGTACTTTTCTATTTCTCTAAAATATTCCTAGTAACAAAAATCTTAGATGATAATTTTACCGTATTTCCTTCATCACAAAGTCACACTTATAGAAAATTGTTATATTTATAGAAAATTGTCTATTCGTTCAAGTATTCTATACAATTCAAAAAGAATCACTCGCAATGCCAATCTTATATAAATTAATTTTAATGTAAATATCATATGTACCACTGCGATTCTCCAGTGGTAGAGCTTGGCTTAGAGCATATAAAGTAAAGATCCTGAAATCTCCTATCAAACCTCGATTGATTGGTCCAGAGTGAATGATATAGTTACAATAACATGTCTTGACAGAACATAAATTAGTAATCAAATTTATATTTCGAGGTTGTTTTCATCATTTATTGGTGTAAATTTAACATTGATATAATTTTGGACTTCTGGAATTAATATTGAAATAATTTTCACCAATAAGGTATATCATGCAAAGCACAAGCACGAAGGTTGCTTGTTACTCCACCAACACGTCATCCTACGAGTAATTCCTCCATGGTTAGTTTGGATGCCATGGATATAGCAGAGGGATTCCAGATACTGTCTGCAGATGTAAAGACACGGACCACTCGAGATGTGGAGACACAGACTACCTTGTCTCTCCCAGTCAAAAGTGAAAGGTATGACAATTATTTGTGAATCAAATTCAGTCAATTCAATCAACGGCAGTATATATTCACAGTATTAGATTCCTTTGCTGTGATATTTTGCAAGATAATTAAAGACTGCCTCTAAACTATGATTGTTATTGTTCCATTGTTGTTTTTTGCTTCCTAAACATTGCCATAATTTGTATGCTTTTTTTAAGGGGTGATGTTAAAGATGATGACTGGGTGTTTATGGAACCAACAAAAGAACTGAAGGTAATCTTTACAAAAAACAACAGTCCAATATGGGTGTTTATATATAAAGGCTTTAATGATGATGATTTCTTTACACCTTACGGTCATAAATAACCCACAAAAGTGCAAGCACTTATTTTCATTAGGTTCCTGTTAATACAAGATACAAGGGAGTCCGAGTGTTATAACTTAGTTCTTTTGAATAGACCACCTTGGTGGTTTTTTATTGTGCCCAGTGTATTGCACCAGAACACTGGAAACCGGTTTCTGAGTACACCAGTATTAAGATATCCAATTTTTCGAGAACTACACTTTTAATGCTGGGCGCCAGGCAAGGAAGCTTCGGGTAGCAGTTTTATACATCTTGTATGACACGGTCACTGATGCATGTGCTTCTCCTGGGGCTTGAACCAATGACCTTCACATGTCAAAGTGAATGCTCTACCACTGAGCTATTCCTATGAAGGCCTATGTAAAGAAAAGGCTGCTTTGCAGTTGCAAGAATTTCCTAAACTTATTTTATCAATAGACTGCATGATTAAAAAAAGTTGAGCTTAACCGAACCTCTCTTTACTTCAATTTTCATTAATATAGGTGACTCTTGTAAACTATTCTTGACCTACCTACTCAACATCATGAGCTAACATTCTTTTAAGTATTACTTTATGATTTGATTATATACCAATCAAAATCAGTTGTTTGTTAATACAGATTCTGTGTAGTAACACATCATCTCTACATTCTAGCCATTCAAATTCATCATCATGAAATATTTTGATTAGATTTTTATACTGCAGATTTAAACTTATGGTTAATGTATCTGTATGGCAATAGCAGAAATTGTCTTTACGACAGTTTTCACTAACTTTTGTTTAACCATTACAGCCTGATTCCAGTATTGGGGCACAGTGCCTTCATCAATCTGCATTGAAGCGGTTACGGCGTTATCCATGTATATCAGATGCAGAAAAGGCCAGCCTTATCGATGTTCTAAGTAAGCCTCTATATTCTAGCTTGAATTCACCTTAGAGGTAATTTGTAATCATTCAAACTATTTCCAACACTACACACATGTAGGTAATATTATTACAGTCATACCACGTAGCCAGTGTTCATGGATTTACAGTTACTAGCAACTATTCTCTTATTCTCTGAAAGCTCCTGACTGCCCTTCTATGAACCAGCATTGAGGGACAAATGAGTGGTACTCAAAACCAATGTAAAGAATTGATCATAACAGGAAGTTTTGCACTGATGGGGCTCTAACCAGTGGTCCTTAGATTTTTAACAGGAAAGCTCTACTGTAAACAGTGGATAGCGTGGGTAATATTCTCTAGATACTAATATAAACAGTAGATAGCATGGATTATTTATTACACACACTTATCATTGTGTCTTGACGGATAATATGAAATGTATTTGTAAAATTTGATTAATATTTGTAAACTTTTATTTAAATTTTGTTTTATAATACATTTTCAGGCATTGGTACACCTCGACAATTTGTAAGAGCTATCATGTCATCATCACTAGCAGAAGAAATGAAGGCCTTCTGGAAACTATCAGAGTAATGTCCTCCTTGGCTGGGCTAGCACACACAGATCAAATGAAGGCCTTCTGGAAACTATCAGAGTAATGTTCTCCTTGGCTGGGCTAGCACACACAGATGAAAAGTCTGTCATCAACAGGTTATCACTGATCCCCCAAAGGAGGGCATATAGTGATTGCACTGTTCGTCCGTCTGTCTTTCCGTCACACTTTGCATTGAGTTTTTGAGAATTTCTCATAACTTCTATGTCGCTTCAGATGTAACCTTCATATTTGGTATGCATGTGTATATGGACAAGGCCTTTCCATACACACAAAAATTTTGACCCCTGTGATCTTGACCTTAAACTTAGAGTCCTCGTTTAGGTTTCAAAATCTGCGT
Source organism: Dreissena polymorpha (assembly GCF_020536995.1). Taxonomy (NCBI): domain Eukaryota; kingdom Metazoa; phylum Mollusca; class Bivalvia; order Myida; family Dreissenidae; genus Dreissena; species Dreissena polymorpha. The sequence continues at coordinate 79,333,978 of NC_068360.1, read as the reverse complement.
TTAGGTTTCGAAAAATGCTCATAACTTCTATCAAGCGTTTATAAGGGGCATAAGTCATCCTATGGTGACAGCTCTTGTTCTACATAAATCATAAGTGATTCGAAAAATGCAATAGACGGATCGTTACCTATAACTAAGACTTTACAAAAGCTTGAAGGTTTTTCGCTTACTCCAAACTCAGGGATCAAGCTAGACTCCAATTTTTGGGAGAAGTCACTTCTCCCTCAGCTCTGGAGAGGAAGAAGTGAGGCAGTTTTAGGGAGTAGTGGATCTTGTGCGATCACCAATGGACCATTGTGAACCATGACCCAGGGGTTTCACTAGCCCAAAAAAAGTTGTTGCCACTTTTTCGCAGTGTGAAAACTGTCTGTTATTCCAACCTTATTAATATGAACAATCATTTAGGACAATTATTAAAATAAACCTTACTAAATTACATTAATGTCATTGACTGTATTATCACTTGAAAAAGTATGGTAATACATAAAAAACTATAAGTTCTTTCATAAGTCATACCTTCATAAGTCTTAATAAGCTTTACTAGTATTTGTATTAAAATAACTTTTTTTCATCTTGATAAAAAGATTGGTTTTATTGATATCTCGGACGAGATCGAAAATGGTCCAGATCGGTGAAAAAACATGGCCACCAGTGGGCGGGTTTTTTTCTCTATATGTATATAGAAAACTCTAGAAGTCACATTTTTGGCCAAGTTTTCATGAATTTCGGAAAGAACATTTGTTTCCTTGATATGAGAGTTGAGTTTGAAAATGGTTCCAGTCAGTGGAATAACATGGCTGCCGGGGGGGTGCAGTTTTCTTATATTCATATAGTAAAAAAAGCTTGTAAACACTCTAGAAGTCACATTATTTGCCCAATCATCATGAAACTTAGTGAAAAGATTGGTTTTATATATATCTCAGATGAGTTTGCAAATGGTCCCGATCGGTAAAAAATCATGGCTGCCAGGGGGGTGGGGCAGTTTTCCTTATCTGAAAAGCGAGAAACCTTGTGATAGAACTCTATAGAAGTCACATTTTTTTGCCTAATCATCATGAAACTTAGTCAATACATTGGTTTTATTGATATCTTAGACAAGTTGGAAAATGGCTCAGGTCGATGAAACACACTGTTTAGCTCACCTGATTGCTCAGGTTAGGTTTTAGGATTGGTCTTTGTCCACCGTCCGTCCACATTTGGTTTGTAAACACTCTAGCATTCACATTTCTCAAGCATTCTTTATCAAAGTTGCTGAAAGATCTCAGTCAAGTTTGATAATGAGCAAAATCACATAATTAATGCCATAATTATTGCCGTTAGATTGTCCAAATGTTCATTATATTATACAAAATCCCTGTAAACACTCTAGAGGTCACAATTTTGTTTCAGATTTTATGAATCTTGGTCAAAATATTTATTTTTGTAAGCAAAGTTTGATGTTTGCAAAGGGAGGTCAACTCAAAATATAGGTCACCAGGTCAAATCTTACAAAAACAAAAACACTCCATACGCCAGAGTTTTGGTTCAATAATGATGAAACTTGACCAGGATGTTTGTCTGGACAAAATCTAGGTCAAGTTTGACGCTTGGTAAAGATTGAATGAACCGACTCCTCTCAGGTGAGCGAACTAAGGCCATTTTGGCCCTCTTGGCCCTCTTGTTCAAATATGCGATTGCAATCCGTCCTCATTGCCCTCTTTATGTCTGAACACAAGTTTGACTCAATGCCGAGCCTTAAAGGCTGCGCCTTTTATAATTCATCCATTGGGATTGAATCTCTAGTTTGAATGATTGTTTTGAGCGAGCATCGAAATCCATGTAATTAATTGTTGAATTATAATCGTATTATAAATTTAAAAAAACTCGTTGAAAATACTTGTTCACGCGTTTACGCACCACCAAGTTGTGATGACTGTAAAATCATATACATTCGTCTGCATGAAATTTCGTGTCATTTTTAAACGGCTTTTCGTGGACACGTAACTTAGTTGATTTCTGATTTTGGACAAAAATACGAATTTGCGTCGCTCATTTTACGATTTGTTCTTTTCGTGGATCAGTCAACCTGTGGAATAAAAAAATTACTGTCAAACGAATAATAATGATTTTACCGTATGAGGGCGGGCATTGCGCTTATCAATATGTACTAATGATATTTGTAAAACTTCTTTAGAAACTACATTTTGTAATATTTAAGTATAACGACCGCATCTGTAAAAAAGTTGTGCTACAGAACCACAAAATAATGTGATTAAAAATAATCGAATATCGATATACTTGTTCATATAACATGTACATTGCGCTAATGTAATTTTACTTTAAAGTTTACTTTGGTTCTTAAGCCAAGAATGGTCAACGTTTAGGTACACTGCCTATATTTGTCTGTATACGTGTTTCATAAAAATGTGTTTTTTTTCCTTGTACAAATGTGTTTCAATAATACACGTCGAGTGTGTGGTTTTAGAATGTGCTATTATTTTCCTTTATTTCATAATGTTTGTCTTATGTTATTTGACCATGAGAAATGAGACTTGTTGAAATGTAATAATAAATGCTGAACGGTAAATGCAAATATTTAATGTTTGAGTAATGGGTCGATCGCGATCTGCCGAAATCAATTCACATACTTATTGATTACGTGATTTTTATTAAATAGGACTAAAACCCGTCAAGCACCTCTCACCTGTATATTGCAATGTATTATGCATAAAGATGAATCTATTGGCCTTTGTAGGTTTATTCGATCGAAGAAATATTAAAAGTTAGATTTCACAAAAAGCACGAATACATAAACTATTTATAGAAGTAAATACAATCAAAGCGTGTCAAACCTAAACTTGTTTACTGCTCAGCCGTTGTGTCGGTTAATAGCTATTCATAGCTAATGTTTCTTTGTTACACATGTACCGACTTAAAATAAAATTTGATTTGATTTGATTTGATTTGTTTCAAACGTATATGTTTGTAAGGAAAATCACATTTGTGATATCAATTGAATCATACAGCGATTGAACGAGGATGCAATAAACATTTTTGAGGTAAGCATTGATTAAAAAGTTCTTCTATAATAAAGTTTGATAAGCAACGACGTATTTATTTTTAACAAATAATACGCCTTTTGAATGTCTCGTCAAATCGAAAGTAGGTTCAAGATTTTATAGTCGGTCTCAGTTATTCAGATATCATTTTATCAACTAAAATCAGTACTTGTAATGATGAAAATATAAATATCTTTGTCGCAAAGAAACTTAAAAGATTTTTGTAATTTAACTTAGATATTAAATTGGGAAATGAAAAATGGTAAATGAAAAAAGATTGACTTAAATTACTTTCTGGCCTATTTATTTCAGATTTAAGTGGGAACAAATTACTGTTTTGGTCGAAATAAAAAGTACTGTCAAATTTGGTAAAACTGTCGTTGTATGCAGCTGTGTAAGCAACATCTATAATCTTGTGTTAAGAAAACACATAAGAGATATTGATAAACTCCGAAGTTTGCAATTTAATTAATATAAAATACATACATATAATAAAAAAGCAACAATATTAATGGACAATTGAACCGTGTAGTTCCTGGTCAATGTTTCATTTTCCCTTGTTTTTGCGCTTATCGATCATCTTCGCCGCAATATAACACTAAATACAAAAAGAAAGATAATAATTTTGTAAAGAGATTTGGACGATTTGCATAATTGAACTTCCTTAACCCATTTATGCCTAGTGGACTCTCTCATCCTTCTAAATTGGATACATTTATTTCCAAAATAAGGGATGACTAGAATATTTATTTCTATATTTAGAATATTTCTTACAGAAATTCATTGAAGCAAACAGCGCAGACCCTGATGAGACGCCGCATTATGCGGCGTCTCATCTTGGTCTACGCTGTTTGCCAAGGCCTTTTCTAGACGCAAGGCATAAATGGGTTAATTGGGAAGTGGGAAGTAACTTGTGTAAAGTAAAAACAGTTATGGAAATGAAAGTTGTGCCTACCTAGCTACTATTTATTTTGATTTTAGTGGAAACAAAAACTATTAAAACAAATCGTGCACCTAGATTGTATAATATAATTTGTTTAATAACTCGACAACTATCTACTAGTATATGACATTATAATTGTTATATGTCTGGTCAAGTTTATTAATAGAGTATAGCTATGCTGAATCAAATCATAATTATAAAGATGTTGCTGTTGATATCGGAGGATAGTACCTTGAATAGTTACATTGACAGTGGCTTGATAAAAATGACTGTGGCTTTATTTTAGTGCATGTGGCTTGATACACGTGACTTTGGCTTGATACACGTGACTGGTTTGATACTGGGTTTTGATACAAGGGACTGTGGCTTGGTACACGTTACTGTGGCTTGATACACTTGACAGTAGCTTGATACAAACGACTGTGGCTTGATACACGTGAAAGTAGCTTGATACAAACGACTGTGGCTTGATACAAGTGACTGTGGCTTGATACACATGACTGTGACTTGATTCGAGTTACTGTGTCTTGGTACAAGTGACTGTGGCTTGATACACATGTCAATGGCTTGATACACGTAATTTTGACTTGATACAAGTAACTGTGACTTGAAACACATGACTTTGGCTTGATACAAGTGACTGTGGCTCGATACACGTGAATTTGGCTTTACACACGTGACTGTCTCGATACACGTGACTGTTGATTGAAACACATTAATGTGGCTTGGTACACGTGACTGTGGCTTGATTCAGGGGACTTTGGCTTTATACACATGCTCGTGGCTTGATACACGTTTCTGTTACTTGATATAAGTGACTGTGACTTGATACACGTGCATGTGACTTAAAAGAAGTAACTATGGCTTGATACACATGCCCGTGGCTTGATACATGGGACTATGGCTTGAAACAAGGGACTGAGGTTTGATACACGTGCCTGTGTCTCGATACACATGACTGTTGCTTGAAACACATTAATGTGGCTTGATACAAGTGACTGTGGCTAGATACGAAGGACTTTGGCTTGGTACACGTGACTGTGGATTGATACAAGGGACTTTGGCTTTATACACATGCCCTGTGCTTGATACACGTTACTGTTACTTGATATAAGTGACTCTGACTTGATACACGTGTCTGTGACTTGATACACGTGTCAGTGACTTGATATACATACCCATGGCTTGATACAAGTGACTGTGGCTTGAAACACATGTCCAAGGCTTAATACACGTACCGTAACTGTGGCTTGATACACAGGCCAGTGGCTTGATGCATGGGACTATGGCTTGAAACAAGGGACTGAGGATCGATACAAGTTATCGCGGCTTGATACACATGCCCATGGCTTGATACACGTGACTGTGGCTTGATACACGTGACTGTGGCTTGATTCACGTGACTGTACGGTTTTATAAGTACTTGCAAGGGCCACAGGCCACATAGCAATAAACATCGAATCTTGAATATTGACTGTGGCTTGATACAGTCAACTGAGACCTGATACGAGTCACTGTGGCTTGATACACGTCACTGTGGCTTGATACATTTTACTGTGGCTTGTAACATGTGACTTCCCCTTGACGGTTGCTGGCCTGCAGTTGTGCTAAATGAACCAAGTTTGTAGTATATACAGAATCATCAATACAGTCAAAACTGACATAACGGTCACTTAATATGTATGTATAATAATAATAATAATAATAATAATAATAATAATAATAAAATAAAAGCTTTATTTTTAGAAGGTTACACATAAAGACAATGACACATTTTACATATTATGCAGATGAATCAAAACTTTTGTACAATGTGGCCTTCTTAAAATAACATACACAAATAGGTCTATAACAAGTAAAACATTCAAAAAATATTTTCTTACATCAATACATAACACACATTTTGCCTTTTAGACAGACACACAGGAAATATCATTGGTTAGAAAAAACAACACATGACATATCATTGATTAGAAAATAAATGTGCTTTATAATGCCTTTTAAAAGCAGAGATAGAGTATGCCATTCTTATTCCAATTGGTATACTGTTCCAAATATCTATACTATGGAATGAAAAGGCTCGTTTCTTATAACCTGCATTTGCTTTGGTATTAACAATATCGTTATGGGTGGCAGATCTTAAGTTTTATTTGTGATTTCGAGAAAAAGTTATAATTTTATTTAAATATTCTGGAGTCTGATTGTAGACACATTTAAATATCAAGATTGTCGTTTGGTATTTACATTTATTATTAAACGAGAGCCAATTAAGCTGTAAAACAATTATTTGGATGGTGCTTTATTTGTTTTTTTGTAGAATGACTTTCGCTGCGCGTTTTTGTAAAATATTCACTTTTGTTAAATTGGTTTTATTAGCGTTGCCCCAGATCGTACAACAGGTTAGAATATATAAATTATGAAATAATTCCTTCATATCAAAAGTGAGATCAGTTGATATCTTTTTAGCAGAGTGAGTGTACTGCTTATGTTATAGCATGTTTTATCAATGTGTACTTTCCATTGCAGATGTTTGTCAATATAAAGTCCTAAAATGTTATAGCGAGTGACATTTTCAATAGCATAATTATCTATTTTCAGATCAAGGCTGATATTTTTAATTTTTTGCTTTGAGCCAATAAGCATGCATTTTCATTTATTAGGGTTTATCATCATGTTATTGAGGGAGCACCATTTTTGTAAGGAATAAAAAACACTTTGTAAGTTAGTCTGAATTTTTGAAGGATTGGCCCCTGTAGCATATAGTGTCGAGTCATCAGCATACAAGTCTATGTCTGATTGGTTTAGAAATAACCCAATATTATTTATATACATAAGAAACAAGTGAGGGCCCAAAATAGAACCTTGAGGGACACCACTCTTAATAGTTAAAAGGGTAGGGTAGAAAAACTAGTCCCTAGTTAAACGAATTGTTGTCTTTGACTCAGAAAAGAATGAAAAAGGGATCCGAAAAGTGATGGAGTTTTAGTTTGTACAACATAATTTCCTGATCTACTAAATCGAAAGCTTTTTTTAATGTCAATAAAAACAAAACCAATACAATTACTATTATCTTCATCTTTTAGCCACTAATCAATGAGTCGAATCAGTGCTGTTTCGGTAAGAATAATTTTCTCTAAACCCTGACTGGTGTTTAGTTGAAACACATTTGTTATACGAAAGAAGTCTTTTAATTCATTTGAAAGACGTCTTTCGAATATTATGGATATAGTTGGCAAAATTGAAATCGGACGATAGTTAGTACAGCCCTCTCCGTCTGAGCCTTTATATATTTGTAGAACATACGCTTATTTAAACAAATCGGGGAAAATTCCTGTACGAATACTATTAATACTATTATTAATTATCGAGGTAATTGGTACAACAATATGCTCTCCACAGTATTTTATAAAATATGGTTATACATTTGTTGTTGTGATGGTTTATTTCGTTTTTAATTCACTCGTGACTACATGTAGCTGCCCAGTGTGATTCTCGCACGAAACTTTTGGTTGCACATAGAGGGTGTGCTCGCACGCGTTGAGGAACCGGAGCGGGAGATGGGTTCTGAACAGTCGCATGAGACGCGCGCGTCCTTCACAAAGGACCACAAAGACGGATACAGGTATCGCGATAAACATATGCGTTTCAAAAATATATACTGGTAATATATACAATTATATTTTGAACCGTAAACTATTGTTTACAAGTATTGTAAATTTATGTTGGTATCATGTTGTTAAAATATCTCGAAATATTCAAATTAGACAAAATCGGTATCAGATTTAAAATATTCCAGTTTCCTAAAATAGGTATAACCAATCACGTGACTCTCATTCATATTCAGATACTGGGCGGATTTCGACAGCGAGCCGTTCGCCCGTGGCAGCTTCCGGTTGGCGTTCCGCGGCAACGTGCATGGGGAGGGCCCACGTGACGGCAGCTTTTGCGTCACCAAGGTGTTCATGAAGGGTACGGAATACACGACTTACTTCGCGGACTGGATCCCGGATTTTAAAGCGAGCGTTAAGGTATGGTTCTTTTTTATTTTATGCAACGAAGTGGGACAATAAAAGTATCAGGCAAATACAATTGGTTTGCCACTTTTTTTATTACATCATGTACTTCGCAAAATGGATGCCAGGCTTTGAAATGAGTACCTAAAAGCCACACACATTGAAATGAAATACACGGCATAGTAAATTTAAGTATAAATAAGAAAACATATTTTATCTACCGGTATGCCAATTAAAATATATCTGGTGGTTACAAGGTAGAAATCCGTCTCGGGTGCGCTTAAAAACTTAAAAATAATCGGATTTGTCAAAATGGACATATACGTCTAGAAATCCTACTTTCGGTTTTAAAAGCGGTACCGTTTGAAAATAATAAATTACTTGCTAACTAGGCTATAGATTTAATTTTATCTATCTCATTTAGAATATATCTGGTGGATACAAGGTAGAAATTCGTCTTTTTGCGTTGTAAAACTGAAAAATAATCGTGTTTGTCGAAATGGAGGTATAAGCATTGAAATCCTACTATCGGTTTTAAAATTAAAGAAAAAAAAACTTGCTAACTAGGCTATAGATTTAATAACAATTTTGCATACTTACTAGAGTTGCGACACCTTAAGGGTTTCGCGGGATGGAATGAGTGGAGAGTTCAAATCAAATTGAAAATCGATTATTTCAAAATAAAAAATTGGTACGAAAAAATATGTGGGCAGTGGGTACGAAAAAAAAAAATTTGGGTAAGAAAACAAATTTGAGTACGAAAAAAAAAGGGTACGAACAAAATAAAGGTACGAAAAACTATTTGGGTACGAAAAAAATGGGTACAAATAAAAAATTAGGTACGAACAAATTTGTGTACGAAAAAAATTTGAGTACGAACAAATGGGTACGAAAAAATTTGGGTACGAACAAATTTGTGTACGAAGAAATAATGGTTACGAACATAATATGGGCAGGAAAAAAAACTAATTTGGTTACGAAAACAAATTAGAGTACGAAAAAATAAAGAAACAAAAAAAATTAGGGTACGAAAACTATTTGGGTACGAAAAAAATGGGTATGAAAAAAAAATTGGGTACGAACAAATTTGGGTACGAATAAGATTGGTACGAAAAAATAAATGGGTACGAACAAATTTGGGTACGAAAAACATTTGGGTACGAAAAAAATGGGTACAAAAAAAAAAATTGCGTACGAAAACAATTGGGAACAAAAAACATTTGGGTACGAAAAAAATGGGTACGAAAAAAAAAATTGTTACGATTAAAATTTTGGTACGAACAAAAATTTAGGTACGAAAAAAATGGGTACGAAAAAAATTGGGCACGAAAAAAAAGGGGTACGAAAAAAATTGGGTACCAAAAAATTGGGTACGAAAATAATGGGTACGAATTTTTTTTTAGGTACGAACAAATTTGGGTACGAAAAACATTTGGGTACGACAAAAATAATTACGAAAATCGAAAAATTGGGGTATGAAAAATCTAATTTGAATTGTCTAGCCCGTGAATTGTCTCCTGGGGGTGAATTGTCTTGGGGTTGCTATTAAGGCTACATGTACTTCCGGCCAAGCCACGTGTTTATAGCGATTGCGCAATAAAAAACACCACTTTTTCCTGATTTAATCAAAAACTAGATTTTTCACAGTAATAACGAATACGCCAACAGGTAGATCGCGTTATATGTACAGTTAATGGAAAATTTCATAGGGCCATACATTGTAACTCTGTGAAAAATCATCTGACCAGAACCGGCTGATAATAAGCATGTCTCCTCTTGGTAGTGAAGCTTCCCATTAAGTTTAATTGAATTCCAGTCATTAGTTGCTGAGAAATAGCCCGGACAAAAATTGTGCACGGACGGACAGACGAAGCGGCGACTATATGCTCCCCCCTTAAAAAATTTGGGGAGAGCATAATAAAAAAGTTGTGGCAATTTAAAGGTGGTACGCAAACTTTAAAATAGATTTATCAATTATATGCTTATTCTTAGTGAAAAAAAGGCCATTATTGTTACAAAATGCTTGATACAGTTATCTGCTTTTGTTTATACATTGGGGTCATGTTGGTTAAGAAGCAAAATACATGTATGAAAGCAATATGTCAATGGACATAGGAAATATATTCGAGGTAGTACGCAAACATTCCAATGCGCGCACCTACGCCGGGGTGAGTAGGATAGGTCCACTATATATATTTCATATATAATAGTCGAGCTAAAAAGTAAATATACTATAAACAACAAGCTTACCTCAATCACAATTTTAATGCAATACAGTTAAACAACAAGGGACAAAATTGTCACAAAACCAGGTTTTCATTGTGAAAAAAAAATCTGATAAAGGGAGAAAACTCAAACTGAACTTTTGAAATGACCAAAAAACATTAACCCCCTTTGTAAGTTTTTTGTTTTTTTCTAAATCTATTTTTAGTCATGGCGACCTTGACATTGGAGATATTGACGTGATTCTTTCGTGGGACACACCGTCCCATGATGGTGAACAAATGTGCCAAATGATTTTAAAATCTCACAATGAATGACATAGTTATGGCCCGGACAAGCTCATTTATGGCCATTTTTGACCTTTGAACTCAAAGTGTGACCTTGACCTTGGAGATATCGACGTAATTATTTCGCGCGACACACCGTCCAATGATGGTGAACAAATGTGCCAAATGATTTTAAAATCTGACAATGAACGACATAGTTATGGCCCGGACAAGCTTATTCCGCCAGCCCGCCAGCCAGCCAGCCAGCCCGCCCGCATTCGCCAATCTAATAACCAGTTTTTTCCTTCGGAAAACCTGGTTAATAAAGTTACAATGATATGCCAGGGATTGAAACTAACTTTTTGCTATTGTGGGCAACCATCTTTAGTATTTTGGTTGCCCAGATAAAGAATAACGAGCCCAGAAATATGAACATGTGAATATTATTATACATTTTTTTAATAAAATAATAGATAATTATATACATTTGCTGACAATACACATGTTCAATGCATGATGTATTATTATGAGCCTGAATTGAGTCATGTCCTATTCCTAAATAATGAATGTTATTTAACTAGTATTGATCCATGGTGATCAATTGTTTTTCAATTTTTATTGCACTGAATTGTTTTAAGATTAAAAAAAAAGAAGTTTACCAACTTTTGAAATTGAGTTGCCCAGGCCAAAATCTACTTGCCCCGGGCTCACGGGAAACCACATATTTCCATCCCTGTATGCTCTTCATTTTCTGATCTTCCATCCCATTCTCAAAATTAATTTTAAAGCACAATATTTTTTAATAACATTTGTATGAATTACTAACCATTATCACCCAAAACACAATTTTACAACGCTGTAATCGTGTCGTAGAGATTTAGTTTACTATTATCAGTGTTCTCTTTAAATACCGTCAGCCAGCGATTCTGCCGGTTACATTTACTCTTACATTAACATGACGGCTTCTTTTCCCAAATATATCAAGTAAATGTCATAAATGCTTTTGTTTTACTGCATAGTTGCCGGCCATATAACTGGTACTCAATTTTCTGGAAAACACTGAATTATGCATGACAAACACACAATACTTAAAATCTTAGATTCGTTTTTAAAATAAATTGACACTTCCAGCTTGTCGCCATTAAAATCCAAAGATTCAAATAATTTTCCACGAGGTACGTCAACAATTGCGTAATCAAATGAATGAAAAATAAAAGTAAAGAAAGCCAGTGTTTACATAAATTCCAGGTTGATAAACACAACAAGGTAAATGTACCTTGTAGTCGGTGAGATATAATAATAATACAGTTAGTAAGGCTCGTACCCTGGGTACGGTAAATATACTAAAACGTACCCAGAAATTTTAACACTAAATCGGTTGTTGTCGGGTATTTTGTAAAAATTAATTATGTTTACATTTATGTCAATTTTCTGTTCAATGGCATTTATATTATCAAAACTCATTGTTAAAATCAATGATGTGATTTAATTTTAAATCTTAAATTGTTTAAAGTCGCGTCATTGTATGACGTCGTCAAGTATAATATTTTCCGCGACATCGCACGCTCACTTTTTACCGTCATAGATTTTTTTAAAGAAACATTATTTGGTTTGCAAGGTCCGTTAAATGGGGAACACCATATTCGGTATTTATATTATGTTTTAACAATTAATTCATGCTGTGTAATAAATATTGTATAAGATATTTCGATATTGATTGAAAATGTTTCAAATTGTTATTTATGAAACCTCTTATTCTAATGAGTGTATGCTATTATATTATACTTTGAAAAGCATATCTGTTGTACTATAATCTTATTATTCATTTTTTATTGTTAATTTCATTTATTGTAGAGAATCGTCAATGTTACATCTAGGCGCCAATGCTTGTCGTCAGTGTTAGTCGTAAATGCTTGTGATCATTGTCCTCAATGTTAGTCGTCAATCCTTATCGTCATTATACATGAAGGAAATAAAAGCAGAAACAGAGACATATTCTTGATTACTTGCTTATTCCTACGGCGTCCTCTCAACACTCAAACTAAAAAGCATGTTGATGCAGATTTTTTAAAAGAGAAGGTTGTTTAAGGTAAACAAAATTGTTTTACGTTATCGGTAGCATGTTTAACGACATCAGATTTTTGGCGGATATACAACTCGGATACAATCTAATATTTGCGGGTATGTTTAAGTTTATTTACCGTACCCGGGGAACATGTAAGTAAAGTTAAGAGTACCCAGGGTACATGTACCGGTAAGTAGTACCCGAGCCGAGAATGACCAATCGAGCCTTAGTTAGTGATTGATGGTGTATGGGATAACATGCACTGAGGGTGTATATTTTTCATGGACAAGTCAATTGAAGGTGTTAGAGATGCATTGATCCATAACATTAAAAAGGGTTATTAACCAAGGGCTTATTAAAATTAAAACGATGATATTACATTGTACCAGCTGTTTATTGTTGAGTACTGTAAGCTTGCAATATTTTAAATAATGTAAACAACTTACCTTGTATTAAGTTGGCACATTGTTGTCAGGTGTAGAAACTTTTTATACTTATTTCTGTTAAGTTGCACTGGCTGAACCAAAAGAATTATGTAGTCGTTTCTAAATAATCACGAAACAACCTACTAATGCATATATGCTTGCCAGTTGCTGAGTTTGTGCATTTCCATTCATTATACTATCGGCCTTGGCAAACAGCGTAGACTCAGATTAGACGCCGCATGATGTCTGCTATTTGGTACGCAGAAGATTTGCATATCCACGGGTGTTTTATGTCAAATGTTATGGTTTTTCAATAGATCGTATACTTATCTACAAAACAGCGAATTAGCGTTCACTTGACATCATTTTTAATTATGTTATTTTGTTAATACTTTCTCGCGTTCTCTTCGCCTTTGGTCGACGCCGTCTGCTATTTCGAACGATGAAGATTTCCATATCCACTGGTGTTTTTTTATGTCAAATGTTAGTGTTTTCCAATGGATCGTATACTTATCTACAAAACAGATAAGTAGCGTTCACTTTACATTGTTTGAGATGATTTTTTTTTGTAAATACTTTCAAAGCGTTCATTCTGACGAAGTCGACCATTTTGACGGGTGTGAAGAAATACCGAATTTCCCGTAATTACCAAAATCCCCAGAAATCCACGAGATCCCACGAAATCCCCATTAATATTGATTATTTATCGAAAAACTGCGTATTTTAATATAGACTGTTGCGAAATACACGGAAATCACTAATGAAACATTGTTTTTATCAAAGTTTGATTTCGGGGATTTCGGTAGGGAATTCGGTATATCCACACCGCATTTTGTAATTCCGGTTTTGTCAAACTTGCGAAACGTTTTCGTGATTTAATCAAAAACTATATTTTTCCCAGGTATAACGCCTACGCCAACAGGTAGATCGCATTCTTCTCCATATACATGTCAAATTTCAGCAAACGTGTTCGGCCAGTTTTCAAGCGCCTCAAATCGCGGCTATATGCACCAACTTAACGAAACTTAGCCCCCTTTATCATTCGTTCGATTGAACGTCATCAATGATGACGTCCAATACATCACTCATTCCATACAAATTGCATCTTTATGTACCAGAGTTGCGACACCTTAAGGGTTTCGCGGGATGGAATGAGTGGGGAGATCAAATCAAATTGAAAACCTATTATTTCGACCAAAAAATTGGGTACGAAAAACATTTGGGTACGAAAAAAATAAATGGGTAAGAATATACAAATGTGGGTACGAAAACGTTTGGATACGAAAAAAAATTGGGTACGAAAAAAATGGGAACCAAAAAATAATTGGGTATGAAAAAATTTGGGTACGAAAAATTTGGGTAGTAAAAAAATGGGAACGAAAAAAATTTGGGTACGAAAAAATTGGGTACGAAAAATTTTGGGTTAAAAAAAAAGAGTGGGTACGAAAAAGAGTGGGTACGAAAAAGTTTGGGTACAAAAAAAAGGGTATGAAAAAAAATTTGGGTACGAAAACATGTGGGTACGAAAAAAAATTGGGTACGAAAAAAATTTGGGTATGAAATAAATGGGTACGAAAAAAAAATTGGGTACGAACAAATTTGGGTACGAAAAAAATGGGTACGAAAAAAAAATTTGGTAGGAAAAAAATGGGTACAAAAAAAATTTGGGTACGAAAAACATTTGATTACGAAAAATATTTGGGTACGAAAAAAATGGGTACGAAAAAATATGTGGGTACAATGGGTTCATGTTAAGGTTTTAGCATGGCGGACGCCGGATGGCGAAAAGACACTTCATGACACAATGAGCTTGCTATGACAAAACCTCAGGTTTTGTTCGAAAACAGCCAAGCTCATATGCATAAATCAGTGAGTAATAGTACTTATACTCAATAAAAGCTAGGCACAGCGTATAAAATCAGAACCACTGGGCTGAATCTGCTGAAACTTGGTCGCATTATACATTATGGTCCAAACATGCTACAGAATGAGCGCTTCTGGACCTGACAGCGTAAAACATTAACCGATAATGGACAGCACAAAATGGGTTATTTTGTACAAAAAAAAAGTAAACTTCAAGTGGCATTTGATGACTTTTAGACATCAGAAAGTAACAAATGTTTAATATTCTGCACACTTCGACTTGTTTTTTGTTTTTTTTACAAATTTAGAAGCATTTATCCTTGGGGTGTATATAAACCCTGTTATTCAATGTCAAAAATAGCTAAGCAGCAATTCCCCTTTAACATTATTCCTTATATTTAATTGTATTGTTTAAAAAGATAACTGTGTATATTTAATCATAATGGCTCCGTATTTCACACTTGATAGGCCACTGCTGGGGCTTGAACCCAGAACTCATCTCACATTGTAAGATGCATTTTTCAATTAAACTACAATGACTGTATCGTGTGAAGTGGAGCCAACATACACCCACATAAGTGAAAAAATCATTACGTCGATATATTTGTCCTGGGCGTTTCCCGACATGTCGCATAACTGTTTACAACAAAAGATGTATACATAGATAAATATACATACATGTAAATGGGAAAAAATGAACCATCTATTTTTAATTTTTGCTTCATATATACACATTTCCTAGCCATGATTTATAATTATATCATGTTGAAATCATTTTTAGACAGAATATTACTGAAACTGCAATAAACAATAAGATGGATAGATATAATGTTTACTTTTATCTAGTACAATGAACAAATGTTCTTCCGATGCCATTTTCACTAAGGTATAGGTATTGAATCCTGTTATATATACGACTAAAAATGAACATCTAAACACCAGTATTTTACATGAAGAGTACTCACAAAACCACAACAATAATACTCAATGAATGGGCTGTCCGAAATCCGAAAAATATGTACACTACAATAACAAGAGGTTAATACAAAATATGCACGTTAACATTATTCAAGATATGAAAGCAATATATCAAGGGATATAGGAAATATTTGGGGTGGTACGCACACTTTAACAAAGAGTCAGTGT
Organism: Dreissena polymorpha; assembly: GCF_020536995.1. Taxonomy (NCBI): domain Eukaryota; kingdom Metazoa; phylum Mollusca; class Bivalvia; order Myida; family Dreissenidae; genus Dreissena; species Dreissena polymorpha. Next base: position 79,317,996 of record NC_068360.1, on the reverse strand, counting down.
GCGAATTTCACATTTGAAACCACTAGCCCGTTCGGGCTACCAGATGGAATTTTTCACTAGCCCGAACCAAAGTTTACTAACCCGAACTGTTTATCACAAGTTTTTAAAATAAGTTTATATTTTTGCGGTTCTGGGTAGATTTTATTGCAGGTAGGGTGTAATTGATGAGGATTGCAACTAACAGTTGATCCCAATTAACTGGAAATGTTATTATAATATTTCATTTTCAATGACACAATACGATTATAATATTTATGTATGACGATATTCGTCAATCAATACCTTACATGCAGTCAAGATGCAAAGGTTTATATCCAGTCTGTAAATAATTTTAGATGTCAATTGTCCCAAATTTGAAATCCGAAACATTTAGCCGAAAGTCTTAGGCCGTATGATAAAGCGAATAGAGGGCAGTGTCTCCTCCCCCTAGCTTACTGTTTTTTTTTATAGTCTTTCTAGGTCCAATTCTGGTGAGTACAATGTGAAAAATTATCAACCAGACCATCCGTAACATCGCATGTGTATTCATCATTCTAGATATTTTTTTATCAAGAATGTCGAAAATAAATTAAAATCGACAGATAATACCGTATCCGGAAACAACTGTCCAAAAACAATCAATGTAAGTCCTTGCACGTGAAATAAAATATGCATAACGTTTGACTGCCAAAACTGAAAACCAGTAAAAAGTAACCAAGCAACTACGCTATCAATATATAATTTGGTTGACATATTCTATTAAAATATGATATTGCAATGCGTTAATTCGTCAATAGATCATTACAAATCCAAGATGGCGGACATTTAAAACATTTGTAGACTTGTATGGTTTTCTGAAAGTACAGCAAATTGAACAACCTGGGTAGATCCGCATTTTATTTGCACGGTATCAAAAAAAAATTGTCATTCAAACTCTCGTCATGTCAACATAATCGGAAGGGTGAGGAAACGCGATACGAAGCTAAATAAACCCTCTAAGGTATGGTTCAAACGATGGATGAAAATAATATTTTTGAGCATTTTTAATTTCAAAAGTTCGAAAAATCAATAGCCCAATCGGGCTAGTACCCATTGAAATTCAGTAGCCCGAAACAAGATCAACTAGCTCCGGGCTAGTGCGAATTTCGAACATTGTAGAGTTATCAATAATATGCATATTCTACATGGAAAAAGTGTCATAATTCTTATAAAATGCAAGTGATACAGTTGTCTGCTCTTGTATTTAGGTTGGGGTCATGTTGGTTAAGAAATATGCAAAATATGGAAGCAATATGTCAAGGGACATAGGAAATATTTGGGGTGGTACGCAAACTATAACATTTGCACGCTAACGCCAATGCCGGGGTGAGTAGGATAGCTCCACTTTATATATTTCATATATAATAGTCGAGCTAAAAAGTAAATATACTATATTATTAACAACAAGCTTACCTCAATCACAACTTTAATGCAATGCTTATAACAATAAAGTTACAATGATATTTCATTGATTAAAACTAACTTATTACTATTGGTTGCCTGCACTGGCAACCATCTTTAGTATTTTGGTTGCCCAGATAAAGAATAACGAGCCCAGAAATATGTACATGTGTATATTATACTTTCTTTTAATAAAATAATAGATAATTAAATAAATTTGCTGACATTGCACTACTCAATGTTTGATGTTTTATTATGAGCCTGAATTTAATTATTTCCTATTCCTAAATAATGAATGTTATTTAACTAGTATTGATCCATGGTGGTCAATTGTTATTCAATTTTTATTGCACTGAATTGTTTTAAGCTTTAAAAAAAAAACAAGTTGCCCGGCCGGACTATCAACTTTGGAAATTGAGTTGCCCAGGCCAAAACTACTTGTCCTGGGCTCACGGGAAACCACTAATTTTCATCCCTGTATACCCTTTCATTTTCTGTTCTTCCATCCTATTCTCAAAATGAATTTTAAACCACAATACTTTATAATAACATTTGTATTGAATGCTAACCATATTATGACCCAAAAAACAATTTTACAAACCCGTAATCCAGTCGCAGCGAGTTTTTTTTATTTAGTTTACCATTATCAGTGTTCTCTGTAAGACCGGCAGCGGGCCATTTCGCCGGTTACATTTACTCTAGACGCCAACTACTTTCCCCAAGTATATCAAGTAAAATGTCACAAATGCTTTAGTTTTACTGCATTGTTGCTGGCCATATAACTGGCTACTCAATTTTTTTTGGAAAACACTGAATTATGCATGACAAACACACAAAACTTAAAATCTTAGATTTGTTTTTAAAATAAATTGACACTTACAGCTTGTCGCCATTAAAATCCCAAGATTCAAATAATGTTCCACGAGATACGTCAACAATTGCTTAATCAAATGAATGAAAAATAAAAGTAAAGAAAGCCGGATTTTACATAAATTCCAGGTTGATAAACGCAACAAGGTAAAGGTACCTTGTAGTCGGTGAGATATAATAATAATACAGTTAGTAAGGCTCGTACCCTGGGTACGGTAAATATACTAAAATGTACCCGGGAATTTTAACACTTAATCGGTTGTTGTCGGCTATTTTGTACAAATATTAATATATGGTCACATTTATGTCAATTTTCTGTTCAATGGCATTTATATTATCAAAACTCATTGTTAAATCATTAATGTGATTTAATTTTAAATCTTAAATTGTTAAGTCGCATCATTGTATGACGTCGTCAAGTATAATATTTTCCGCGACGTTGCACATTAACTTTTTACCGCCATAGATTTTTTTAAAGAAACATTATTTGGTTTGCGAGGTCAGGGGTCAGATCAAAATTCCAAATAGTGCAGGGTCGCACATAATGCTCATAGCTACCATGTGTTTAAGTTTCATGGTTCTAGTGCTTATGGTGTAAGAGATAGTGGCTAGGACAGATGGACAGACTGATGGTGGAGATAACAACAATGAACCTGTTAACAGCCAACTAACGCTGCCAACAAAGCACAAGCTTTACGTGTCAGGATGTGGCACTATCTATACAAACTGCATAAGAAATAACAAGACGCTTAGGGTTTGAGGGACACCAAACCTGATTATGAGTCTTCCACACCTTAAGCATCTTAACCCTTTGCATGCTGGGAAATTTGTCGTCTGCTAAAATGTCGTCTGCTGAATTTCTAAAATTAGCATTTTCTTCGATTTTTTATCAAAGAATACTATCAGAATAGCAAACAGTTTGGATCCTGATGAGACGCCACGTTGTGTGGCGTCTCATCTGGATCCAAACTGTTTTCAAAGGCCTTTAAAATTCGGTTACCGCACTGAAAGGGTTAAATATACTTATTTGCTTGTGTACATGTACCTGATAATAAATTATTATTATTACCTGTTTTGGCATCAACAAGCTTTATCAATTGGCCCTTAAATTTTGCACATAAACGCTACACGATCAACCAATATGCCTTTTCATTTCAAGTTGGAAAGCAATTTAGCCCTTATTCGGCCATAATAGGGTGGAGGATCGATTTAAAATACAACTATTCCAGATACAAAAACATTAATTCATTTATTTAATGCACTTATTTTCTTCATTTTTGCTACGAAATGACCAGTCATATTTTGCACTAGCAGATAATATTTTTTTTTTTACATATGAAAGGTAAAAAGAAATTCAAGCAGCATTTTATAATATAAATTTAAAAATGCACTAAATCATGCACTTAAAAACAATATTATTGTGATTCTGTTATTTATAATCATATTAATAATGCCTCATTTTTCTCCATTTTATGGTTTACTATCTATTTTTCCCAATTTTATGGTTTATCTTGCTTATTTTCTGAATTGAAAAGGCACTGGCTTAAAAAAACTGTCTATGCATGTAACTGTATATTGAAATCTCATTATGAGTGATTATAAATGCATGATAAAATTCTAACATGTTATGTTATAGATAAATCTATATTGTTTGTAATTTTTCCTAAACATTATTAGCCACCGTTGTGGTCAAACATATTTTTTTGTTTTATTAATGACGTTGTTTCACAGATTACTGTAACAGAGCTACAAATTAGGTGCGCATTTGTGTAAATACCCAATGTAAAATTGCCGATTACGCATAGAAAAATAAAACCATGCGTTCCGAAACCCAATTGAAATTGTCGATTAGGCATATCATATTTTTCCTTTGCATATTGAGTAAATCTGTCCCGGAAATACCCTGGTCCGAAATACCCGGATTCTTTCCGCTTTGTCCAAGCGCTTTCAGTATACGTGTTATTGTTGTGAAAATGTAGATGTTAATGTTATACTTGTTATGTACAAACTGACTTAAAATAAAATTTGTATTTGTATATTTGTATACCATGTGCTCAAGTGTTTTCAAATTCAGAATGACATTTCCCGGTATTTTAGAATATTCTGGCTTGTGTTGTTAACAAATTGTAGTGTAAATACAAACTCAAAGTAAATATTTAAAACTACCTGATTCACACTGAAATCAGTTTTATAATCCACCAGACGTATGTTGTTAATCACAAATAATAGATTTCAGAAAACAAAGGTAATGTTTACAATATCAGCAAAAGATGTCAAGGATGATCCAACAGTATCCAAATGAAAACTAGTCTTGGACAAAGCGACAATGGCTTCAAAATTGTGAATTTCAGACTGATGAGAGTTATTTTCATCTATTGTTAAATGCATTTGAAACATTTAAACCTTAAAATATTCCTTGATGCAGTAATTTATATTCATTCACCAATATATGTAGAAATGTATCCAAGAAAATGAGTATTCTTTGATTTATAGCGTGACATAAATATGTTACGACTCTGGTTGACTTTCGATACAGAGTTGGCTTCAGAGTACAGGTATGTCAATACCATATAAATTGTACGCTTAAGTTTCTTTAGCTAATATTTTTCTAATGTTGACAGACCATTGACATTGCTGGGGTTTGTTGATTTAAAGACTTATTATCATCACGGGCAGAACAACATTATAGACATTAAACAGCGCGTCATTAAGTAGACAACAGCTGCACAACTGTATGGTAAAAGGTAAATATGTATCTTAATAATTATGTTGACAACTAGCTTACGTAGCAACGTCCGAAAATATGAAATATCCGACATGTATTTCAATATTTAAAATTCAAGATATAATGACGACTGAACTGTTTTACTTTTAGGAAAAAACGGTAAAACTATGTTGAAAATGAAACACAACAAACTAAATACTTATCTGTTACGGCTAAACGACTAATTATCCCAATATAACACTGTCATTGAATCGCACATTTCAATTATAATTATTCCCCTTGAAAGTTAATGCATATTGATATAACGAATTCATCAAACGTTATCAAACATTAGTAATTTGAATTGCATCGGATTCGCACAATATTATGTGGATGTAAATCCGATCCGGTTGTTGTTTATGTGTCAAGCTCATTTTGTCAGTGACTGAGCAAGATATAATAAATTTCTTCCGTAGTAAAATCTACTGTAAAGTACACAATGATACTTACGTAATTCTGTCGTATCCGTCTGAATAAACATCCGCTGCACAAAATATAGACATTTGTATTAATGTCAATAATGATAATTAAACACAATCATATTTTCTGTGTTTATTGAATTAATAACACTGAGTTTCTTTGTCGCGTTACAAGATGGCGGATGTCTAACGCTGTTTGTGAAGTGACGTCACAATGTTTATCTGTGCGCGTGCCCTTTCCCATAAAAGTATTTAAACACAAAATACTCGAAAACTTGATTTTTGCCAGGTATAACGCCTATGCCAACAGGTAGATCGCATTCTTGTCCATATACATGTCAAATTTCAGCAAACGTGTTCGGCCAGTTTTCAAGGCGCTCAAATCGCGGCTATATGCCTCAACTTAACGAAACTTAGCCCCCTTTATCATTCGTTCGAATGAACGTCATCAATGATGACGTCCAATACATCACTCATTCCATACCAGAGTTGCGACACCTTAAGGGTTTCGCGGGATGGAATGAGTGGGGAGATCAAATCAAATTGAAAACCTATTATTTCGACCAAAAAATTGGGTACGAAAAACATTTGGGTACGAAAAAAATAAATGGGTAAGAATATACAAATGTGGGTACGAAAACGTTTGGATACGAAAAAAAATTGGGTACGAAAAAAATGGGAACCAAAAAATAATTGGGTATGAAAAAATTTGGGTACGAAAAATTTGGGTAGTAAAAAAATGGGAACGAAAAAAATTTGGGTACGAAAAAAATTGGGTACGAAAAATTTTGGGTTAAAAAAAAAGAGTGGGTACGAAAAAGAGTGGGTACGAAAAAGTTTGGGTACAAAAAAAAGGGTATGAAAAAAAATTTGGGTACGAAAACATGTGGGTACGAAAAAAAATTGGGTACGAAAAAAATTTGGGTATGAAATAAATGGGTACGAAAAAAAAAATTGGGTACGAACAAATTTGGGTACGAAAAAAATGGGTACGAAAAAAAAATTTGGTAGGAAAAAAATGGGTACAAAAAAAATTTGGGTACGAAAAACATTTGATTACGAAAAATATTTGGGTACGAAAAAAATGGGTACGAAAAAATATGTGGGTACAATGGGTTCATGTTAAGGTTTTAGCATGGCGGACGCCGGATGGCGAAAAGACACTTCATGACACAATGAGCTTGCTATGACAAAACCTCAGGTTTTGTTCGAAAACAGCCAAGCTCATATGCATAAATCAGTGAGTAATAGTACTTATACTCAATAAAAGCTAGGCACAGCGTATAAAATCAGAACCACTGGGCTGAATCTGCTGAAACTTGGTCGCATTATACATTATGGTCCAAACATGCTACAGAATGAGCGCTTCTGGACCTGACAGCGTAAAACATTAACCGATAATGGACAGCACAAAATGGGTTATTTTGTACAAAAAAAAAGTAAACTTCAAGTGGCATTTGATGACTTTTAGACATCAGAAAGTAACAAATGTTTAATATTCTGCACACTTCGACTTGTTTTTTGTTTTTTTTACAAATTTAGAAGCATTTATCCTTGGGGTGTATATAAACCCTGTTATTCAATGTCAAAAATAGCTAAGCAGCAATTCCCCTTTAACATTATTCCTTATATTTAATTGTATTGTTTAAAAAGATAACTGTGTATATTTAATCATAATGGCTCCGTATTTCACACTTGATAGGCCACTGCTGGGGCTTGAACCCAGAACTCATCTCACATTGTAAGATGCATTTTTCAATTAAACTACAATGACTGTATCGTGTGAAGTGGAGCCAACATACACCCACATAAGTGAAAAAATCATTACGTCGATATATTTGTCCTGGGCGTTTCCCGACATGTCGCATAACTGTTTACAACAAAAGATGTATACATAGATAAATATACATACATGTAAATGGGAAAAAATGAACCATCTATTTTTAATTTTTGCTTCATATATACACATTTCCTAGCCATGATTTATAATTATATCATGTTGAAATCATTTTTAGACAGAATATTACTGAAACTGCAATAAACAATAAGATGGATAGATATAATGTTTACTTTTATCTAGTACAATGAACAAATGTTCTTCCGATGCCATTTTCACTAAGGTATAGGTATTGAATCCTGTTATATATACGACTAAAAATGAACATCTAAACACCAGTATTTTACATGAAGAGTACTCACAAAACCACAACAATAATACTCAATGAATGGGCTGTCCGAAATCCGAAAAATATGTACACTACAATAACAAGAGGTTAATACAAAATATGCACGTTAACATTATTCAAGATATGAAAGCAATATATCAAGGGATATAGGAAATATTTGGGGTGGTACGCACACTTTAACAAAGAGTCAGTGTGCGAATTTCACATTTGAAACCACTAGCCCGTTCGGGCTACCAGATGGAATTTTTCACTAGCCCGAACCAAAGTTTACTAACCCGAACTGTTTATCACAAGTTTTTAAAATAAGTTTATATTTTTGCGGTTCTGGGTAGATTTTATTGCAGGTAGGGTGTAATTGATGAGGATTGCAACTAACAGTTGATCCCAATTAACTGGAAATGTTATTATAATATTTCATTTTCAATGACACAATACGATTATAATATTTATGTATGACGATATTCGTCAATCAATACCTTACATGCAGTCAAGATGCAAAGGTTTATATCCAGTCTGTAAATAATTTTAGATGTCAATTGTCCCAAATTTGAAATCCGAAACATTTAGCCGAAAGTCTTAGGCCGTATGATAAAGCGAATAGAGGGCAGTGTCTCCTCCCCCTAGCTTACTGTTTTTTTTTATAGTCTTTCTAGGTCCAATTCTGGTGAGTACAATGTGAAAAATTATCAACCAGACCATCCGTAACATCGCATGTGTATTCATCATTCTAGATATTTTTTTATCAAGAATGTCGAAAATAAATTAAAATCGACAGATAATACCGTATCCGGAAACAACTGTCCAAAAACAATCAATGTAAGTCCTTGCACGTGAAATAAAATATGCATAACGTTTGACTGCCAAAACTGAAAACCAGTAAAAAGTAACCAAGCAACTACGCTATCAATATATAATTTGGTTGACATATTCTATTAAAATATGATATTGCAATGCGTTAATTCGTCAATAGATCATTACAAATCCAAGATGGCGGACATTTAAAACATTTGTAGACTTGTATGGTTTTCTGAAAGTACAGCAAATTGAACAACCTGGGTAGATCCGCATTTTATTTGCACGGTATCAAAAAAAAATTGTCATTCAAACTCTCGTCATGTCAACATAATCGGAAGGGTGAGGAAACGCGATACGAAGCTAAATAAACCCTCTAAGGTATGGTTCAAACGATGGATGAAAATAATATTTTTGAGCATTTTTAATTTCAAAAGTTCGAAAAATCAATAGCCCAATCGGGCTAGTACCCATTGAAATTCAGTAGCCCGAAACAAGATCAACTAGCTCCGGGCTAGTGCGAATTTCGAACATTGTAGAGTTATCAATAATATGCATATTCTACATGGAAAAAGTGTCATAATTCTTATAAAATGCAAGTGATACAGTTGTCTGCTCTTGTATTTAGGTTGGGGTCATGTTGGTTAAGAAATATGCAAAATATGGAAGCAATATGTCAAGGGACATAGGAAATATTTGGGGTGGTACGCAAACTATAACATTTGCACGCTAACGCCAATGCCGGGGTGAGTAGGATAGCTCCACTTTATATATTTCATATATAATAGTCGAGCTAAAAAGTAAATATACTATATTATTAACAACAAGCTTACCTCAATCACAACTTTAATGCAATGCTTATAACAATAAAGTTACAATGATATTTCATTGATTAAAACTAACTTATTACTATTGGTTGCCTGCACTGGCAACCATCTTTAGTATTTTGGTTGCCCAGATAAAGAATAACGAGCCCAGAAATATGTACATGTGTATATTATACTTTCTTTTAATAAAATAATAGATAATTAAATAAATTTGCTGACATTGCACTACTCAATGTTTGATGTTTTATTATGAGCCTGAATTTAATTATTTCCTATTCCTAAATAATGAATGTTATTTAACTAGTATTGATCCATGGTGGTCAATTGTTATTCAATTTTTATTGCACTGAATTGTTTTAAGCTTTAAAAAAAAAACAAGTTGCCCGGCCGGACTATCAACTTTGGAAATTGAGTTGCCCAGGCCAAAACTACTTGTCCTGGGCTCACGGGAAACCACTAATTTTCATCCCTGTATACCCTTTCATTTTCTGTTCTTCCATCCTATTCTCAAAATGAATTTTAAACCACAATACTTTATAATAACATTTGTATTGAATGCTAACCATATTATGACCCAAAAAACAATTTTACAAACCCGTAATCCAGTCGCAGCGAGTTTTTTTTATTTAGTTTACCATTATCAGTGTTCTCTGTAAGACCGGCAGCGGGCCATTTCGCCGGTTACATTTACTCTAGACGCCAACTACTTTCCCCAAGTATATCAAGTAAAATGTCACAAATGCTTTAGTTTTACTGCATTGTTGCTGGCCATATAACTGGCTACTCAATTTTTTTTGGAAAACACTGAATTATGCATGACAAACACACAAAACTTAAAATCTTAGATTTGTTTTTAAAATAAATTGACACTAACAGCTTGTCGCCATTAAAATCCCAAGATTCAAATAATGTTCCACGAGATACGTCAACAATTGCTTAATCAAATGAATGAAAAATAAAAGTAAAGAAAGCCGGATTTTACATAAATTCCAGGTTGATAAACGCAACAAGGTAAAGGTACCTTGTAGTCGGTGAGATATAATAATAATACAGTTAGTAAGGCTCGTACCCTGGGTACGGTAAATATACTAAAATGTACCCGGGAATTTTAACACTTAATCGGTTGTTGTCGGCTATTTTGTACAAATATTAATATATGGTCACATTTATGTCAATTTTCTGTTCAATGGCATTTATATTATCAAAACTCATTGTTAAATCATTAATGTGATTTAATTTTAAATCTTAAATTGTTAAGTCGCATCATTGTATGACGTCGTCAAGTATAATATTTTCCGCGACGTTGCACATTAACTTTTTACCGCCATAGATTTTTTTAAAGAAACATTATTTGGTTTGCGAGGTCAGGGGTCAGATCAAAATTCCAAATAGTGCAGGGTCGCACATAATGCTCATAGCTACCATGTGTTTAAGTTTCATGGTTCTAGTGCTTATGGTGTAAGAGATAGTGGCTAGGACAGACGGACAGACTGATGGTGGAGATAACAACAATGAACCTGTTAACAGCCAACTAACGCTGCCAACAAAGCACAAGCTTTACGTGTCAGGATGTGGCACTATCTATACAAACTGCATAAGAAATAACAAGACGCTTAGGGTTTGAGGGACACCAAACCTGATTATGAGTCTTCCACACCTTAAGCATCTTAACCCTTTGCATGCTGGGAAATTTGTCGTCTGCTAAAATGTCGTCTGCTGAATTTCTAAAATTAGCATTTTCTTCGATTTTTTATCAAAGAATACTATCAGAATAGCAAACAGTTTGGATCCTGATGAGACGCCACGTTGTGTGGCGTCTCATCTGGATCCAAACTGTTTTCAAAGGCCTTTAAAATTCGGTTACCGCACTGAAAGGGTTAAATATACTTATTTGCTTGTGTACATGTACCTGATAATAAATTATTATTATTACCTGTTTTGGCATCAACAAGCTTTATCAATTGGCCCTTAAATTTTGCACATAAACGCTACACGATCAACCAATATGCCTTTTCATTTCAAGTTGGAAAGCAATTTAGCCCTTATTCGGCCATAATAGGGTGGAGGATCGATTTAAAATACAACTATTCCAGATACAAAAACATTAATTCATTTATTTAATGCACTTATTTTCTTCATTTTTGCTACGAAATGACCAGTCATATTTTGCACTAGCAGATAATATTTTTTTTTTTACATATGAAAGGTAAAAAGAAATTCAAGCAGCATTTTATAATATAAATTTAAAAATGCACTAAATCATGCACTTAAAAACAATATTATTGTGATTCTGTTATTTATAATCATATTAATAATGCCTCATTTTTCTCCATTTTATGGTTTACTATCTATTTTTCCCAATTTTATGGTTTATCTTGCTTATTTTCTGAATTGAAAAGGCACTGGCTTAAAAAAACTGTCTATGCATGTAACTGTATATTGAAATCTCATTATGAGTGATTATAAATGCATGATAAAATTCTAACATGTTATGTTATAGATAAATCTATATTGTTTGTAATTTTTCCTAAACATTATTAGCCACCGTTGTGGTCAAACATATTTTTTTGTTTTATTAATGACGTTGTTTCACAGATTACTGTAACAGAGCTACAAATTAGGTGCGCATTTGTGTAAATACCCAATGTAAAATTGCCGATTACGCATAGAAAAATAAAACCATGCGTTCCGAAACCCAATTGAAATTGTCGATTAGGCATATCATATTTTTCCTTTGCATATTGAGTAAATCTGTCCCGGAAATACCCTGGTCCGAAATACCCGGATTCTTTCCGCTTTGTCCAAGCGCTTTCAGTATACGTGTTATTGTTGTGAAAATGTAGATGTTAATGTTATACTTGTTATGTACAAACTGACTTAAAATAAAATTTGTATTTGTATATTTGTATACCATGTGCTCAAGTGTTTTCAAATTCAGAATGACATTTCCCGGTATTTTAGAATATTCTGGCTTGTGTTGTTAACAAATTGTAGTGTAAATACAAACTCAAAGTAAATATTTAAAACTACCTGATTCACACTGAAATCAGTTTTATAATCCACCAGACGTATGTTGTTAATCACAAATAATAGATTTCAGAAAACAAAGGTAATGTTTACAATATCAGCAAAAGATGTCAAGGATGATCCAACAGTATCCAAATGAAAACTAGTCTTGGACAAAGCGACAATGGCTTCAAAATTGTGAATTTCAGACTGATGAGAGTTATTTTCATCTATTGTTAAATGCATTTGAAACATTTAAACCTTAAAATATTCCTTGATGCAGTAATTTATATTCATTCACCAATATATGTAGAAATGTATCCAAGAAAATGAGTATTCTTTGATTTATAGCGTGACATAAATATGTTACGACTCTGGTTGACTTTCGATACAGAGTTGGCTTCAGAGTACAGGTATGTCAATACCATATAAATTGTACGCTTAAGTTTCTTTAGCTAATATTTTTCTAATGTTGACAGACCATTGACATTGCTGGGGTTTGTTGATTTAAAGACTTATTATCATCACGGGCAGAACAACATTATAGACATTAAACAGCGCGTCATTAAGTAGACAACAGCTGCACAACTGTATGGTAAAAGGTAAATATGTATCTTAATAATTATGTTGACAACTAGCTTACGTAGCAACGTCCGAAAATATGAAATATCCGACATGTATTTCAATATTTAAAATTCAAGATATAATGACGACTGAACTGTTTTACTTTTAGGAAAAAACGGTAAAACTATGTTGAAAATGAAACACAACAAACTAAATACTTATCTGTTACGGCTAAACGACTAATTATCCCAATATAACACTGTCATTGAATCGCACATTTCAATTATAATTATTCCCCTTGAAAGTTAATGCATATTGATATAACGAATTCATCAAACGTTATCAAACATTAGTAATTTGAATTGCATCGGATTCGCACAATATTATGTGGATGTAAATCCGATCCGGTTGTTGTTTATGTGTCAAGCTCATTTTGTCAGTGACTGAGCAAGATATAATAAATTTCTTCCGTAGTAAAATCTACTGTAAAGTACACAATGATACTTACGTAATTCTGTCGTATCCGTCTGAATAAACATCCGCTGCACAAAATATAGACATTTGTATTAATGTCAATAATGATAATTAAACACAATCATATTTTCTGTGTTTATTGAATTAATAACACTGAGTTTCTTTGTCGCGTTACAAGATGGCGGATGTCTAACGCTGTTTGTGAAGTGACGTCACAATGTTTATCTGTGCGCGTGCCCTTTCCCATAAAAGTATTTAAACACAAAATACTCGAAAACTTGATTTTTGCCAGGTATAACGCCTATGCCAACAGGTAGATCGCATTCTTGTCCATATACATGTCAAATTTCAGCAAACGTGTTCGGCCAGTTTTCAAGGCGCTCAAATCGCGGCTATATGCCTCAACTTAACGAAACTTAGCCCCCTTTATCATTCGTTCGAATGAACGTCATCAATGATGACGTCCAATACATCACTCATTCCATACTAGAGTTGCGACACCTTAAGGGTTTCGCGGGATGGAATGAGTGGGAACTAAAAAAATGTGGGTTCGAAAATTTTGGGTAAGAAAATGTGGGAACACAAATTTTGGGTACTAAACAAATGTGGGTACGAACATTTTGGTTACGAAAAAAAATGTGGGTTCGAAAATTGTGGGTACAATGGGTCAATGTTAAGGTTTTAGCATGGCGGACGCCGGACGGCGAAAAGACACGATACGACACGATGAGCTGGCTATGACAATACCTCAGGTATTCTCCGAAAACAGCCGAGCGCATATGCATAAGTCAGTGAGTAATACTCAACAAGACTATTGTCAAGCAAATTTGTCCCCTACCGGCTCCACCATTGTCAGAATTTATTTTATTTTTTTATTTATTGCCATAGAAACCAGAATTTTTGACGTAGGAACAAAATGAAATCACGTGCATAATGTCCTTATTGCCATCTATCCATGTTTCAAGTTTCATGAAAAAATATTAAGAACTTTTAAAGTTATCGCAGGATTCAGAAAAGTGTGACAGACTGACTGACTGACTGACGGACACACAGAGCACAAACCATAAATCCCCTCCGGTGAAACCGGTAGTGGACTAATAAAAGCTAGGCACGGCGTATAAAATCAGAACCACTGGGTCGAATCTGCTGAAACTTGGCCACATTATAGATTATAGTCCAAACAAGCTACAGAATGAGCGTTTTTGGACCTGACAGCGTAAAACATTAATTAATAATGGACAGCACAAAATGGGTCATTTTGTACAAAAAATGTAAACTTTGAGTGGCATTTAATGACCTTTAGACATCAGAAAGTTGCAAATTTTTAATATTCTGCACACTTCGACTTGTTTTTTTTACAAATTTAGAAGCATTTATGCTTGGGATGTATATAAACCCTGTTATTCAGTGTCAAATTTGGCAAAAAATCACAATACAATCCCAAAAATGGCTAAGCAGCAATGCCCCTTTAACATTATTCCTTATATTTAATTGTATTGTTTAAAAAGATAACTGTGTATATTTAATCATAATGGCTCTGTATATCACACATGATAGGGCACTGCTGGGGCTTGAACCCAGAACTCATCTCACATTGTAAGATGCGTTTTTCAATTAAACTACAATGTCTGTATCTTGTGAAGTGGAGCCAACATACACCCACATACCGGTAAGTGAAAAAATCATTCTGTCCATATATTTGTACTGGGCGTTAGTGAAAGTCTTTTTCCAGGTTTTCCCTGATTTCCAGGTTGGCTGGAAACCATGTTTAACTATGATAAAATGTTCTTTAGATGCCATGTGTATTAATATATAGGTCTATTTTTCTGAGATATTAATGAAAATGCCTTTGGGTATGTGGCGAATATTAAAAAAATCTGCAACTTGATATATGGTGCTAACACGGTAAAATTGTATGAGCCCAAATTATAATAGATGAATGCGTATTATGCTTCTCTGCTTATACTATGACGACATGTTCATACAATGTCATTTTTATTAATATACATGTATATGCCAAATTTAATGAAAAAGACTTGAAAATGTGTGTCGCAAGATCAGGGTTGGCATATTGACCGGTCAATTGAGTATTGACCGGGTCGGCGGTCAATACCCGGTTAAAACCGGTCATTACTGGTCAATACCGGTCATTACTGGTCGATTGAAAATTGTAGCATGTAAACATCACTAAGGAGCTATTTTATATTAAATAAATAATTATTCTGTAATTGATAAACTTTGTTTGAGTCATTTATTGTAAAAAAAATCTTTAAAGTTGTAAAAAATTAAATCTTTATCATTTATGGAAATGGCCTCAAATATATAAGGACTCAGGCAATATCTTTATCATGGTGTATCACATCTGTTACTAAAGTATTATTACTATTGTAGTTACCATAGTATTTCACTTATCTATTGATATATCTATTTGATAAGCAGATGGACAAACAGAACTCTAGTGTTTTCTAGGGTCATAAATCTGGCCCCTAAGCCTTAATTGGTAATAAAATCTATGCAGTTTTATGTCTCTGATATTGACAATGAAGCAAATCTGCCCTTAGGCTATTTCAGATCACTCACACAAAAGAAGATTACTTGCTATTAATTTAATAGTAACTTCTAAGTTGTCTACTTTCTGTATTATGAGCGTTTTTTTTCCTTTCATATTTAAAAGTTCAATTGGTATTCAAATGATTAAGCAATCAAAGTTCTTGATTTTGACAACGAAAATGTTTTCCAATTGTGGGTCTACTCTAGACTCTACTTTTCAATTATTGTTTTCTTTTATTAATTATTTCTTATTATGTTTTTTATTTTTATATCAATGGAAAATATAAGAATTTTTCACTATTTTGTTTAAAAATTATTTAAAGAAATCTAGGCAAGAAAACATGATAAGTAAGGGTCGTGTCAAAAAGGTGCCATTTAAGGCCCTATTATCAGTTTTGGGTGCCCCATCCTAGGTGTCACTGAGAAGACTGTGGGGACAGTGGTGCATGAGGAACAACTCATACACAGTAATTGACAGGTTCTTGTTGAATCAAGCACAGAATTATCTGAGCATTCATAATTCATTAGAATTGAAAAAAAGTTCAATCAACCAGAAAAATCCAATGGACCAACTTGGACTAATTTTCAAAATTTCGAGAGATTGGCCAACAAATTGCATGAACAGGTATAAAATAGTGGGTATTAATAGCTTTAGACATTATTGGCAACATGTCTGTTTAATTTATATTATCAATATAGTTTAATTAGGCATGGATAATTAATTAAAATTGGGGGAAAAAGTTCAATCGACCAGTATTGACCAGTAATGACCACTTCAGGAGTATTGACCGGGGCGGTTTTAACCGGTAAAAACCGCTGGTTAAAACCGGGGGTGGTCGATTGGTGCCAACCCTGCGCAAGATACCAAGTACGAAAAAAATCAGCATTTTTATGTAGGGTCATCACACGGTAAAATTATTTGTGCCCAAAATAATAATAGATGAATGCATATTAGGCTTCAATGTTGCTTATACTATGACTACTGGTTCATACGATGCCATTTTTATAAATATCTATGCCAAATTTAATGAAATAGACATGAAAATGTGTGTCGCCAGGTACCAAGTAAGAAAAAAATCAGCATTTTTATCTAGGGTCTTCACACGGTTAAATTATTTGTGCACAAATAATAATAGATGAATGCATATTAGGCTTCAATGTTGCTTATACTATGACTACTGGTTCATACGATGCCATTTTTATAAATATCTATGCCAAATTTAATGAAATAGACTTGAAAATGTGTGTCGCCAGGTTCCAAATAAGAAAAAAATCAGCATTTTTATATAGGGTCTTCACACAGTAAAATTATTTGTGCCCAAGTAATAATAGATGAATGCATATTAGGCTTCAATGTTGCTTATACTATGACTACTGGTTCATACGATGCCAATTTTATAAATATCTATGCCAAATTTAATGCAATAGAATTGAAAATGTGATTCGCCAGGTACCAAGTAAGAAAAAAATCCGCATTTTTATGTAGGGTCTTCACACAGTAAAATTATTTGTGCCCAAATAAGAATAGATGAATGCATATTAGGCTTCAATGTTGCTTATACTATGACTAATGGTTCATACGATACCATTTTTATAAATATCTATGCCAAATTTAATGAAATAGACTTGAAAATGTGATTCGCCAGGTACCAAGTAAGAAAAAAATCCGCATTTTTATGTAGGGTCTTCACACGGTAAAATTATTTGTTCCCAAATAATAATAGATGAATACATATTAGGCTTCAATGTTGCTTATACTATGACGATATGTTCATACAATGCCATTTTTAAAAATATCTATGCCAAATTTAATGAAATAGAATTAAAAATGTGTGTCGCCAGGTACCAAGTAAGAAAAAAATCAGCATTTTTATGTAGGGTCTTCACATGGTAAAATTATTTGTGCCAAAAATAATAACAGATGAATGCATATTAGGCTTCAATGTTGCTTATACTATGACTACTGGTTCATACAATGCCATTTTTAAAAATATCTATGCCAAATTTAATGAAATAGACTTGAAAATGTGTGTCGCCAGGTACCAAGTAAGAAAAAATCAGCATTTTTATGTAGGGTCTTCACACGGTAAAATTATTTGTGCCCAAATAATAATAGATGAATGCATATTAGGCTTCAATGTTGCTTATACTATGACTACTGGTTCATACGATGCCATTTTTATAAATATCTATGCCAAATTTAATGAAATAGACATGAAAATGTGTGTCGCCAGGTACCAAGTAAGAAAAAAATCAGCATTTTTATCTAGGGTCTTCACACGGTTAAATTATTTGTGCACAAATAATAATAGATGAATGCATATTAGGCTTCAATGTTGCTTTACTATGACTACTGGTTCATACGATGCCATTTTTATAAATATCTATGCCAAATTTAATGAAATAGACTTGAAAATGTGTGTCGCCAGGTACCAAATAAGAAAAAAATCAGCATTTTTATGTAGGATCTTCACACGGTAAAATTGTTTGTGCCCAAATAATAATACATGTAGATGAATGCATATTAGGCTTCAATGTTGCTTATACTATGACTACTGGTTCATACGATGCCATTTTTTAAAATATCTATGCCAAATTTAATGAAAAAGACTTGAAAATGTGTGTCGCCAGGTACCAGGTGAGAAAAAAATCAGCATTTTTATGTAGGGTCTTCACACAGTAAAATTATTTGTGCCCAATTAATAATAGATGAATGCATATTAGGCTTCAATGTTGCTTATACTATGACTACTGGTTCATACGATGCCAATTTTATAAATATCTATGCCAAATTTAATGAAATAGACTTGAAAATGTGTGTCGCCAGGTACCAAGTAAGAAAAAAATCAGCATTTTTATGTAGGGTCTTCACACAGTAAAATTATTTGTGCCCAAATAATAATAGATAAATGCATATAAGGCTTCAATGCAGGGTTGGCATATTGACCGGTCAATTGAGTATTGACCGGGCCGGCGGTCAATACCTGGTTAAAACCGGTCAATACTGGTCATTACTGGTCGATTGAAAATTGTAGCATTTAAACATTACAAAGGAGCCATTTTATATAAAATCAATAATTATTCTGTAATTGATAAACTTTTTTCTGAGTTATTTATTTTTAAAAAATCTTTAAAGCTGTAAAAAGTTACTTCTTAATTATTTATGGAAACAGCCTCAAATACATAAGGACTAAGGCAATATCTTTATCTCAGTGTATCACATCTGTTACTAATTAGCCGGATTTTACATAAATTCCAGGTTGATAAACACAACAAGGTAAAGGTACTTTGTAGTCGGTGAGATATAATAATAATACAGTTAGTAAGGCTCGTACCCTGGGTACGGTTAATATACTAAAACGTACGCGGGAATTTTAACACTAAATCGGTTGTTGTCGGCTATTTTGTAAAAATTAATTATGTTTACATTTATGTAAATTTTCTGTTGAATGGCATTTATATTATCAAAACTCATTGTTAAAATCAATAATGTGATTTAATTTTAAATCTTAAATTGTTTAAAGTCGCGTCATTGTATGACGTCGTCAAGTATAATATTTTCCGCGACATCGCACGTTCACTTTTTACCGTCATAGATTTTTTTAAAGAAACATTATTTGGTTACCAAGGTCCGTTAAATGGGGAACACCATATTCGGTATTTATATTATGTTTTAACAATTAATTAATGCTGTGTAATAAATATTGTTTAAGATATTTCGATATTTATTGAAAATGTTTCAAATTGTTATTTATGAAACCTCTTATTCTAATGAGTGTATGCTATTATATTATACTTTGAAAAGCATATCTGTTGTACTATAATCTTATTATTCATTTATTACTGTTAATTTCATTTATTGTAGAGAATCTTCAATGTTACATCTAGTCGCCAATGCTTGTTGTCAGTGTTAGTCGTAAATGCTTGTGATCATCGTCGTCGATGTTAGTCGTCAATCCTTATCGTCATTATACATGAAGGAAATAAAAGCAGAAACAGAGACGTATTCTTGATTACTTGCTTATTCCTACGGCGTCCTCTCAACACTCATACTAAAAAGCATGTTGATGCAGATTTTTTAAAAGAGAAGTTTGTTTAAGGTAAACAATATTGTTTTACGTTAATCGGTAGCATGTTTAACGACATCGGATTTTTGGCGGATATACAACTCGGATATAATCTAATATTTGCGGGTATGTTTAAGTTTATTTACCGTACCCAGGGTACATGTAAGTAAAATTAAGAGTACTTACCGGTACATGTACCGGTAAGTAGTACCCGAGCCGAGAATGATCAATCGAGCCTTAGTAAGTGAGTGATGGTGTATGGGATAACATGCACTGAGGGTGTATATTTTTCACGAACAAGTCAATTGAAGGTGTTAGAGATGCATTGATCCATAAGATTTAAAAGGGTAATTAACCACGGGCTTATTTAAATTAAAATGATGACATTACATTGTACCGGCTGTTTATTGTTGTATACTGTAAGCTTGCAATATTTTAAATAATGTAAACAACTTACCTTGTATTAAGTTGGCACATTGTTGTCAGGTGTAGAAACTTTTTATACTTATTTCTGTTAAGTTGCACTGGCTGAACCAAAAGAATTATGTAGTCGTTTCTAAATAATCACGAAACAACCTACTAATGCATATATGCTTGCCAGTTACTGAGTTTGTGCATTTCCATTCATTATCGGCCTTGGCAAACAGCGTAGAATCAGAGACGCCGTGTGATGTCTGCTATTTCGTTACACTGAAGATTTTCATATCCGCGGGTGTTTTTATGTCAAATGTTATGGTTTTTCAATAGATCGTATACTTATCTACAAAACAGCGAATGAGCATTCACTTTACATCATTTCTGATGATCTTATTTTGTAAATAATTTCTGAGTGTTACTTCCTACGTTGCTATGTCGTCAGCCATTTTGACAATTGGTTGGTTTACTTTCGGTTTCCACTACAAACGAAATTGATTTGCTGCTCGCGTTTATTTTTTGATTAAATAATAAATTATTAAACCCTAATAATGTAATTGTCTCAATATCATTTATATTCAAGATATTATCGGATAAATAGAATACCATTCTAATACCAGTGTGTACTTACATTTATCTCGGAAAGCCTAGCCGTGTAAACCTTTCTTTAACTCGTCGCACTCAATACGTTGAATAACACATAGATTTATGTCATGTTCATTAAAAAACCACAATGTGCACAAAAGACATGCATGTGTACTACCGATTGATATTCAAACACAATTATTACGCCTTTGTTTATCGATTAAACGCCTAACTGAATTAATAACGCGTAACGCCAGTTTCTTTGTTTCGTAGCAAGATGGAAGCTAGCCTAAGCGCTTTTCATGACGTAACGCGCGCGTGCCCTTTCCCATAAAAATATTTAGACGCAAAATACTCGAAAACTTGATTTTTCCCAGGTATAACGCCTACGCCAACAGGTAGATCGCATTCTGGTCCATATACATGTCAAATTTTAGCAAACGTGTTCGGCCAGTTTTCAAGAAACTCAAATCGCGGCTATATGCACCAACTTAACGAAACTTAGCCCCCTTTATCATTCGTTCGAATGAACGTCATCAATGATGACGTCCAATACATCACTCATTCCATATTGATTAACATGTACTTCATTTCAAGGTGTGTGGCTTTAATCTTGTAACATTGAAACATAGAAAAACAAGATAGCATTGGTATGTCCGATGCTTAGTGGTATGTCACTTTTTGGGTTTACATCAAATGCTAAGTGTCCTGGACTTTGAAGCGATCGTAAATATTCGAATTCTGTTACTTATCTGAAAACAAACAATGTTGTTTGAATGCATATGTAAATCATTTTCATTTTTTACTCATGTAAATCTTTAAGTTCCTTTTATATGAAACTTTAGTAAATAATAGGCTGCCTCAATTTCAGACGCATGTGCCCACCAATTACCATCCATCATACCAGTTTTGTATATATCTAATGACATGGCATGTACCTTATTCTGCCAATAGTCCCACGAATTGACAATTCTTTGGCAGATCAGATTTCGAAACATTTGAGAATTATCAAAATTTATTACCACTGCATGACTTAGACAATGAAAGAAACAGTTGCCATTTGGTGGTACATCTTGTACCAAATAGAGAACAATGTCTATTCTCTCAAATTTAGTAAGTGACATTTTTGTCAAATGAAATGTTGTCTTTTTGTTGACTGTCAAAATATTTTAAAAAGTTCAACGATCTGATATGTTTATTGAATAAAACGCAGATTTTATTAGTTTAAAAGAGACATTCAATTGCAGTGCAAAATTGTTGTTATACAAAATTGATCTAATTTCTTTTTCCTGAAAGAATTGAGAATGACACAACACTTTTGGTAGTGACAGACAGACGACAGAATGACGTCGCAGCCTGACAAACATAGCCTCGAAACACTCCGCCCACCAGTTCATTTACTTTTTTTTCTTGAGTTAATAAAATAAATTGGCAAACTTTTTTTATCAAATAGAAAAACAACATGAAATTATAATTTCAAAAACGAAAAAAATCTTTTTTGTTAAAAACAAGGGTATTCCAGTCCTAAATTTGTTCGAACAAGGAAGTCCCGGAATGAAGACAACTGTTTTACACGAAAAATGCCGATGCGTTATTCGAAATATAGTTACAATAAATACAGAGACGAATTTAAGGATATTTTAAAGCCGTAAATTTCATCATTTGTATCTATTTTATCATTATGATCAACCACGAGACGCCGTTATTTTCTTCGAAAATTTCCGGTTCCGCTTTTCGGTTCGGATATTGCGCGCGCAGGTACCACACTTTTCAATAGAACAACATGCACAGTCAAATACTCGTATTAACTTATGGCTCGCCTCGAGCACGTCTGCGGCGTGCTCTTCGAGCTCGCTATTAAGATTACAATAGACAAACATATTTTCCTTTTATCTCTATAGTCTCTTACTTAATCATACGGGCAAAAGCCCGTGAAGCGGGCGTTGACCGTTCATACATATGGAAATTTAGACCTTAAAATTACATAAGAAAACCATATAGGGATGCGTCTCAAAAAAAATTGCCACGCGACATATATTTTCGCGATGCTATTTATGACCTTGAACAAATCAAAAACAATTTGACATATGCTAAATCACATGTAAATACATACCTCAGGAAAAATTATATCAATTACATCATAATTGTGTAGCAAATTGCACTAAATATCCTCGCATTATTTGTTTTTCTTCGCAACCGTTCCCGAATTAAGTCATTACTCAATTATCTCCCCTGAATACTCATCTTCAGTGGGTATAAGCAGAAGACTGGTTCACTACATATAGTGACAGTATTTACCAAACACAATTTAGGTGAACATAACCCGTCTTTAATATACATGTATTGCCGAATCTCAGATTTCTGTCGAATTTATTTGCTTTGATCTTTTCGATATCTTATTGTTATTATTATCCTGACAAATCACAAACGCTTGTTAAAAAATTATTTGTTTTAAACATTATAGTTGGCATCTCTATTCTTCCAGTATTCTCGCGGTATTTCAATAACGACACCCTACTGTTTATTTGTCAGAATTTGTGACGCATTTTCCATTCGCTCTCAGAAAGAAGTTTTACGTGGTGTCATGAGCAATATTCTGGTAAGTTGTCGTTGTTATCCACCAGAAACACATTTATTCACAAAATTTAAAGATATTCCGATCTAACTTTCTAGTCTTAAGCTTAACTTTTTAACGTATTTACACCTCGTCTGCTCGCACTTTACCGATATCCCGAAAGGTTACATATCACTATAATTAGTTAATGCCTAAAACCACAAAATCCGATACAGTTGGATTTTCGTACCACAATCTTACGTAAAAAATCTTCCAGATTCGAAATCAACAAAAAACAAGACATTTATAAATTGTCTGCATTATTGATCAAATTTTAAGATATTTGTTGGTTTTCCGTTTTTAGAAGCTGTTCTGCCAAGGCAAGAGCTGGGCATCATACAAGCCATTCTATCCATCAAAACTGACAGTTTTGGTTTACAGAAATCAACAAAGGAGGGATTCCTGAACTATCAAAATTTCCAAGCTATACACACAGTTATTATCTGTGGTGATCTTTATTGGTTCTGTTGGTTTACTTGGATGGAACATGTGTGAACTTTTATAGAACTTTGAAAAGTCTATATATGTCTATCTATAAACAAAAATCAGCTATGGTATAATAAGATCAGATGTGCAAACAATGTCAACGCACAAAGGGTTGTTAAATTAACAATTTGAAGGCAATTATGCTGAAAAAATATGAAAGTTCCCATGCAATTTTGTCAATATATCGACAAGTGTCTGCCAATAAATATCAAACTAGTAATACAAAACTTACCACAAGGATGTAAAAGCACTAAATACCTGTTGTGATCATTTTTAGTAAGGTAGTGTAATTCTAAACAGTAGCTAATAGCTTGTTTAGTAAATGCATAATGCAATTAATATGATTTCTATTCTATTGTGTAATTAATAAATTGGTTGTCACTTGTTAATCCATGATAAACGTTTTATGGCAAGTACAAAACCAGCAATGTTAATTTTGTAAAAGGTAATACAATAACACCACTTTGTAATTTCATATACGTAAATATTCTTGTACTGTAGTTTGATGACAGTGTTTTAGTATTACTTATTTTGTAACTATTATTGTATGTGCAAATAAATGATTGAAATGTTTTGTATCTCCACACAATACCACATACCTTTTTATATATGTACTGTGTTATGTGTTATTTGAATGTTTTAATAAAAAAATATGGATGGTAATACCTGATGCATTCTAATATTTGCATTCAAATTGTAACTATAGAGCTAAGTGTATGCAGTTTAGACTGTGATTTTAGAATTGCTACAAAATGGCTAGTTTTTTAGTGGCGACAAAATTTAAACTATTCAACAATAGTTTGCGAAAGAAAATTAGAAACCTGCAAGATACCTGTATTTATTAAATATTTTCATTGCGAAACAAGTATGTTGTTATGCTGTTACACATAATTATACATTGATAATAAATAAGAAGACAATTAGTGGTGTTAACGTTTCCCAACAGTAGAAATCATGATGAAGTCAGTGATATACAGACGAAAGCTCCAGGTATGGCTTTCAATATGTAGTGTGTGTTATTTGACAGTCTAAAATCTGACACATCACATGATTTTGATTATGTTAAATCAGTGTACTGTATGATAAATGCAACGGCTTAAGCAAGCTGTCAAGTTGAACTGAGACATTTGATGAAATAAACTGTTTCCTGGGTAGGACCAGTACTTAGTGTCTATATGACGTCGAAAGTCTGCAAGACCTACTAGGTAGAACGAGAAATGTACTTCGACGTACAATTTTCACCGATCCTTGAGTGTTAGCCAATCAGAAGACACCTTACATCTGTCGCTTTTAGAGATATTTGACATTGAACATTATTATTATAATTATTTATACCAAATTATGCGACTATCGACCGCTTACTCATAGATATTGTGCATATTTATTAAACATTATTATTATTATAATTTATACCAAATTATGCGAATATCGACCGCTAACTCGTAGATATTGTGCGTATTTATTGACCTGGCGTGGCGGAATTAACCTCTGACTTATGCAAGTTATGGTTATCACAAAAAACGACCAACGGGGAGGTTATTATACATTATTTATCCCGTTAATGCTTGGTAACTGTTTGGTTACCGTTGGGATTTTCCTACACAGTATTGCGCTGGACGGTCGTGATACTCCGCCCCGCATGATCAATAAATACTCACAATATGCTGAATAATTTTAATTTTAAAAAGGTATCAATTGAATCTTCTTCAAATTTGTACATATAATCTATTTCAATGCATTAAATACTTGAAACTTCTATGGTTTTTTTTGCCATTCTGATATTTTTATTCATTTTGTCCTCAATTAAAAGAGATTTTAAACATTTATTCTGAATAAATCTGAAGGAAAAGCGGCTCAAGAGACTAGTGTTTTGATTGGCTGTTCAGAAAATGTGTACGTCGAAGTACAAAAATGTATGTCGAAGTACAAATTTTACTTTGACGTACAAATATATACTTCGAAGTGTATTTTATATTTATGTCGACATACAATTATTGTACTTCGACGTACACTTCTCTTTTTACCTTGTAGGTCTTCTTGACTTTCAACCCAAATGGTACGCCATAGTATGTCTTTAGGGTTATCTAAAGAATGCTCCCACTTAAAGGATCAATACAGAGACCTCCCAGTGACTAAGCCAGTTACCAGACACCCCATCCACTATACGCCAGACACCGAACCAGCTATAAATTCCTGTGGCTAGAAAACAAAAAAATTATAAGATGCTAGATCTTTAAGCTTGGAACATGTAACTCGTTTTAAGATTGATTTTTTTGGATGCATTACTAAATTATTGCAACAATTATAATATTTTGAACACAATCATGTCCATATATTTATTAAAAATACATGGTTATCAAAAAAACTTAAAAAGCTTTTGCCCGTAAATTAGGTAGCACCTATAATCATATTATTTCCGCGATTTTATAGTGAACACACATGTTTACCCTATTAATATCTCCAAAAGATAAATCATAAACTACCGTCTAAAGTGTAAAACATTCCTTTGAGTAAAACATTTTGATTGACACGTGTATGTAGATAGTACAGCTCTACATGTCTCAATTATTTAGTATAATAACATATTCACGCTGGTATCATGTAGTCACTATAGTCACATTTGCTTTTAAGGCTGCGAGATTTGCCGAGATTTTCACACACAACGTGCTGCCGTCCCTTCAAAGTGTGATTTCCACCGCGGAGATAGAGTTCGTCATCCCTCTAATTGCCAAGATGGAGTCACTTTCACATTTCAAGGTATGAAACTACAAACATAAAAACAGCAAAATTGGTATGACTAAAAAAACGCCCTTTTCAGGCGCCCGAATTAAGATGCATTCCTTGCAAAACAGGCCTTTTAAGGTGCCAGAATACCGGTAATTTCCGCATTTTAGCAGTTGCCGAGAACCGCTTACTTTTGTTTGTGTTTTGATTTAATGAAATATACGAGTGCCCTACCGTTTAAAGCGAAGACATAGGAAACAGCTTGTCTGTAAAATTGATTTTTTTTCTCATTTTTCCATAGAATCCTCATTACAAATACGACCGGTTGTCGAAGTAAATACGCGGGAAAAAATATGCGAATATCAATTGATAATATGAATCCTGACATACTATTTTCAATCAGTCATGACGCTCTCAGAATATTCCTTTTTAAGCGAAAGGTAGGCCCCGTTTAAGAACAATTAAATTTAGGCCCGGCTCTGTGAAAAGGGGGTTTAATGCATGTGCGTAAAGTGTCATGCGAGGTTAGCCTGTGCAGTCCGCACAGGCTTATCAGGGACGACACTTTCCGCTTTTATGATATTTTTCGTTTATTATCAAGAAAGTCTCTTCTTAGCAAATATTCAGTTTAGACGGAAAGTGTTGTCCTTGAATAGCCTGAGCGGACTGCACAGGCTAATCTAGGACGACACTTTACGCACATGCTTTTAACCCTTTTTCACAGAGCACGGCACATTTCTATGTGTTTAAATTCTTCCAGTGCGTGCTTTGCATATTTACCCTACACAATTTGCATGCTTCTTTGTGATTTTGCTTTCTGATACAACATGCAAGCTCCGCCTATATGACCTTTACAATTCACGTGTTTCAAGGTGCTTGGATTGTTTCCTTTAAATATACATGCCCGCATATTTTTCCCATGCAGTTCACATGTTTTTAATTCACATGTTACTTGGATTTCTCCTTTCACAATTCACTCATGTCTAGGTGCTTGGATTATTCCCCATAAACAAGGATACCAGTTACATATACCCGAAGGAGTGTGTCGCTATAGAGCCTTACCTTGATGGAAAGTTCGAAAAGTTCAACTCAAATTGCGGCTATGAGGACAAGACGGCTGCCATTTTGAATACGTTCAGTCACTGGACGTGGCACATCAGTGGCCACAGGTACCTGGTCTGCGATCTGCAAGGAGTCAGGTGAAATTATTTCCGAATTAAGGTAGAAAAAAATATATGTATACATATAGTGTTTTTCGAATATTATCCGACCATTAATAGCTCGAATGGATCGGGTGATAAGATGCCCTTCTTAACTCCAGGTATGCTTCCCTCTAAGGCAGCCTTCTCATGATTGTCCACTGACCTTAAATATTGGTTCTTTTTGTGAAAAGCATCAAGAATCTCTATGAATGTAAGGACGTATGCGGCAGTTTGGTTGCACGCAAATTTATTTTTACTGTAACACCGGTTGCATAATAAGTGTATAGTTTTTCGGATATATGATTTAAAACAAGATGGATATCAAATAAGAAAAACACACACCAAGAAATCGACTATTATGAAGCGAAGAAAAAATGATTAAACAATATTCGTCTTCTTAACTCACCCCCTGTACGTCGATAATCCAAACTGAGTTGGATAATTCAAACTGAAGAAAAAAATGTTGGTCGAAAGTGAAAGTGAAACTATCATTTCTGCTAATTTAGTAACTATAAAGACGTAATTGTTCTACACATGTGATAATGAATGTCTGACACACACATGCGTTTTAAGTTTTGCAATGATTCAATAGTTTTCTAGTAAAAAACGATAAATATGTCTTCGGAAAATGCTAATGTTCATGAAATGCGACCTTTTTGTTGAAATATTAACACGTTAATTGACAAAAGCGCGAATGAAACTGTAACAGATACATGCCAAATTATATAATAAATGTCCTTTAACATATTACTTTTAACACCTAGTGTGTTTCTGTGTTAAAATCATGTGTTTGCAGGACGGGTATAAAAGTTTATGTATAAATCCAAACTGATATGAAAATTTCTGTGGATAATAACCAATCTTAAAATGGATAATGCAAAAACTTCGATGTATTGAACATGTTTTTCAAAGACAGGTTGGATATTATTCTTTGAAAACAACTATTTATAACCAAAAACTCACACGATGTGTATACTGGAATATAAAAAATACTTTCAACGAACATCAACATTCATTTATTTGTTATTAGTGAAATCAATTTCAACGGAACTTGCATATATATATATATACAATTGAGATTAGAAGCAAAATAAGCATGCGAAATTTGCATTCCACGTACATAGAGATGCAATAACACGTGTTCCATGTCATTTTGGATAGTATGAAAAGCATACAATTCAAAAATGCCCCTACTCATAATTTAATCACTTGATTAAAAGGGATTCGAGTCGAAGCTGCAGGTTTAGGTGGAACTTGCCCAGCTGATTAATTTATTTGTCACTATATTAGAGGTTTCGAATATTATTTGATGCATTACTGATATGATTCATCATACATTATATCAGAAAGATTGCATCGAATGGTACACAAATATATAAGGGGCATATCGACGGTTAGAATAGCATTTTACTTTCCGAAATATATTTACACATTGAAAAGGACATATTAAATGATTTCTCAATACACATACATAGATATTAGAAATCTTCTGTAAATTATAGATTTTAATAATAATATAAAGTTTTCGCCGTGACCCTTTTCGCCGGCGCGGGAAAATTGAAGTAGTAGTAAACTTTTTACGAGTGAATTGTACAGTATCCCGCTATGCGCATGCTCATTGACGATACACGACTTTTAACGGTATATTAGCATAGAAAGCTTGCGAGTTCTATATGGAATGACTTTGCACCCTATCGAAACCTTGGTGGGAATATTATTTGTGGACTTTTAACTATTTTTCTTTCTGATGTCATCAATTACGTATTATTCCTTCCGATTTTTTTGTCAGCAATTAAATAAATATCGAAATATTTTACAAGAAAGTTCATTTTATATTGCTCTTTACATAGAGACATCTTGCAGTTTGGTCATTATCCATCGACTTTCTAATGTTAGTTTGGAATTATCCATACACTAGTTAGGTCATTATCCAATTTAGTATACTCTTCTCCCAAACAAATACGAATATATTGCGTTTTTGAGCATTTACGTCAATCAATTTTTTTACATACATATATGAAAGGTTGATACGTAAGTCCAAGCATTAAAACATTAACAACATTCGATTATAACTGTTTTTGGCCTAAAACTTTCGACAATTTTATTTAGTTTTTACAGATTTGAAAACATATTCATTTTATTTCGACGTAATTGGTTTAAATTGTTATGGGTTTATCCGGCAAATAACATTTTATAAAAAAAAAACGTTTATTTTGTCACAACTTACCTTAAGTAAACGTGTTCTTAGAAATAAATACTGGTGTCTTTATTTCTTTCACCATTTTTTCTTCAGTTTGAATTAACCTACTCAGTTTGGATTATCGACGTACAGGGGATGTAACTGCACAATAAGAATCAACCATGATCGTAACGGACACCGTTAGTCTTAATATGGGAAACAGCAGATACATCATTATAATTGAAGATGTTTGTGTCGCAACTTAGACGTATCAAAAGGAAAACTTTCATGCACATTAAGGACAGGATTTCTAATCATCATGTGTTTTAAACATGTAACAAATACACATTATACTGCATTAATTACACTTAAAATGGCAGGTACATCGTATTAAAGATACTGAAGTTCATGTATGAATGTAGTTAATGATTGTTTATTGTCTCAATTGTCTATCTGTATTCACATGCACAGATTTATGTAGTAAGTACACGTTTTCATTAACATCAATTACTTAAAAAAAATAAGTTTGTATCGTATTCGTACTTGACCCGTGTGTATATAATTGTTGTGCGTATACATTTTCTTACCAATTATATGTTAGTTTACTGCTAATAGATAAATTTGTACATAACAATGGAATGCCGTAAATTGGTCAGGTCAAGTAAACAATTACCATGAATACCGTTGATATGCCTCTTGAAGTGTATTATGTACATCTTGGTTTTAGTAACCACCTACTTTTACTGATCTCTATACACATTATAAATTATTTGTGTTTTCATTTAAATTTACACAAAAAATAACAAAATTCGTGACCATGTTGTTTATTCTATCACAACAGAATGAACAGATGGTTCTAGCTTATTACCAAAATTTATCAAATTCTAGGTATAACACAAACCATTTAAACTGCAGCATACTTTCATAACGCTTTCCACAAAATAGATATGGGCCGTGCTCGGTGAAAAAGGGTGTTAATGCATGTGCGTTAAGTTTTGTCCCAGATTTGCCAGTGCAGTGCGCACAGGCTAATCAGGGACAACACTTTCCGCTTTCATGATATTTTTCGTTTAAAGAAAGTTGAGGCAGAAAATGTCCTCCCTGATTAGCCTGTGCGGACTGCACAGGCTAATCTGGTACGACATTTTCGCACATCCACAAACGACCTTTTCACAGAGCACATAGTACATTCTTAAGACACAATAAACGCCAAGAAAATGCAATATACCTAAAATTCTGCCAAATACAAATTCTATTACATTGTTTGTCGTTGATGCGGTCACACATTAATTGGATATCTTGTTCATTCTTGTGTTGTCGGCCTCTTCGTCGTCGCTGGATTAATCTTTAATCTGCGTCCGCTGATCGCTGACCGATTAAGTCGCAGACGACAAAGGTGTAATTATCGGTTTTTGACGTGCAAAGCGCAGACGACAAAGGTGTGAAATTACGCTCAGTGTTTTGAAGTTTTGACTTCGGATTAAAGATTGATAATTAGGTGCGAACTATAGTGTTGGGACCGACAGAATCACTTCGAATTAACGATTTCTTCGGTTTAACGAAGTTCGGTTTAACAATGTAATTTTACATTAAACAAAGAAGAACCAAAATCGGGACCCGGAAAATACTTCGAAATAATGGTGACTTCGGATTATCGGTGTTCGAAATAACGGTGTTGAAGTGTATATCATTTCATGTGACATTTTCAAAATAAGAATGTCACATTTTTGACACAAATTTTTAGCACACGCCACACATGAACATTTTTATGATT
This sequence comes from Dreissena polymorpha, assembly GCF_020536995.1. NCBI lineage: Eukaryota > Metazoa > Mollusca > Bivalvia > Myida > Dreissenidae > Dreissena > Dreissena polymorpha. The sequence goes on along the minus strand of NC_068360.1, from coordinate 79,286,080 downwards.
TTGCATATATTTTTGTCGTTTTGTCCAACCCACAGGAACGGGGCAAAATACATCCTAACGGACCCCAGCATTCACTCTCGAGACGGGCGGTTCGGAATGACTGATCTAGGCGTGGTGGGAATGGAACAGTTTCTCATCAGTCACAAATGCAACACCCTCTGTGCGAGACTCGGCCTTGATAACCCTTTAGAGGACGGGACATCCGGCTCCCGGCGTGGGTCACACACCGTCTACAATTTTCAGCTGGCGGACCGCGACATCGTGCGGGCGAACGAGGGTCGCACTGCGCACTTTACGTTCTTGGATCCGATTGTGGAGTGACCATGTTAAATTTGATAGTGATTATGTTTCACCAGGAAAGAGCTTTTTCGTTGTTTCTTGATAGCATGCCATTAAGGAAGTCAACGTCAACGTGACATTGCGAGATTTGTTCACACATACTCAAATGCTTGATGCATACGATTCTTCATTTTACTTTTAACTCAAATTCGTAATCATACTACTATAAATGCAGATGCATAATACTTGCAATTCTTCACATTACTGTAAATTCAGAGGCGTTATGCTTAAAATTCGTAATAACACTACAAACACACATGCGTAATTCTTAAAATTATTCGTAAGACTATTAACTTTACGGGCGTATTTCTTATGTCTATCAACTGACAATCATAATTTGTACAACCCTTCGTGTGACTATAAACTCACACGTTATACTTACAAAATTTCATATAAATACGAACTCACAGGGGTATTACTTGCATTTATTAATATGCATTTGAACTCACGCAACTTATATTAACAAAAGTTCATATTACTACAAACTCACTGTCATGTAATACTTAACTTGTTCATATTAATATAAACTCAACAGCGTACTACTTCTTTTCTCCGAGGTACATAGAAACATGTGAATATAAAAACCACGCTTACGCTACTGTAACATTATTGATCTATATTTTGGAAGTGCGTTGCACGTACATTTATTGGTAAATTCAATGAGTAAATTTATACTTATTTCAACAAACACTAAGCAATTCCTCGCAGCGGTTAAGTCCCATTCAATACATTACGCAAATCCGTATGTATTTAGATTTTCGTATCAGTCAAAGAACAGTGGTTCTATCGCGTATAAAGTAAATTACCAGGGCGTTATCCCGAAATGTTTTGATAGACCGACTGAACAACGAAAAAGAGTGATGATTTGTCCGATAAAAAAAAGTTCGATTCGCTCATATTCTGATGAATATTTGTGCAATTAAAATGAGAATGATATGTGTCTTGTTCTGAGAAAACTGGGCTTAATTCATGTGCGTCAAGTGTCGTCCCAGATTAGCCTGTGCAGTCCGCACAGGCTAATCAGGGACGACACTTTCCGCCTTTATGGTATTTTTAATTTAAAGGAAGTCCCTTCTTACCGAAAATCAAGTTTAAGCGGAAAGTGTCGTCCCTGATTAGCCTGTGCGAACTGCACAGGCTAATCTGGGACGACACTTGACGCACATGAATTAAGCCCAGTTTTCTCAGAACAAGACACATATTTTGATTCGATGTGTTCATGCTTCGGCCCCATTATATACTAGTTGATGGAAAACGATCGCAGCGTCCGTTAACTAAGTTCATTTTGTTTTTACTACGTAAACAGCCATGGCATCATAACCGTCCTGTTTGTTCAGCATACAATCTTCTTCTCCGTCTGTTACTGTATATAACCAACCACATCATCTGAAAAAAGCACTACAATCAAGCCTTTTGCAAAACTTTTTCTGCGTGTTGTTTACAGATATTAAACGATACTTTTAATAAAAAATAAATTACCCGGTATATTGATTCACAAAAAAAAGAATAATTGGAATATTTAAAGGTTTTGCAATAGCAAGGAAAACGAAATACCTTCCCCGAGTTACCAATCTGGGACCTCAGGAAGCAAAAGCTTATACCCTTACGCCGCACCATAAAGGCTTTTACTGGTATGGCGAATTTTAATAGCTATATATATTTATATATATATATATAAGTATACACATATTTCCTTTTCTCGATGAAAAGTGAACCCTTTATTGCTGTTTTTATCAGATTTCGATTGATATTTTTTAGGAAACGACTCGCTATTTTAATAATTCTTCAGTCAGAGTTGTTATATTACTTGTCTGAATAAAATGCATTCGATAGTTTTTTTTATTTATTACAAAAGGCGTTTTGATTATCAATGCACGGTCTCGCTAAGATGTCATTCCGCAGCGCAATACCGGTATTGTACACGTCGGATCGTTTTAATTCAAACTGACGGTGCGTATTGGAATCCAAACGAGGTTCATATATTGTTGACATAAATTTGGATGACTCGTTTATTTATAAGAGGTAAACAATGTACGCATTACTCGAGATGTGTACAAACAACCTGAAGTGATCAAGTGGTCTGCTATAATGCGAGGCTGTAAATTCATCATCCAACATGGTTTAGTTTTCAAAGTAAATACTCCTTTTACTAAATACATGTAAAAGGGAAGATACGGAAGGCTATGGCAAGCGGTTCGACGCATAATCCCAAGAAACTAGGTTTTAACTGATAAACTAGGTTCTCATTTTGAGAACCTAGGTTCTTAACAGAAATTATAATCCCAAATAAAATATTGTGTTCTCATGAAAACTAAGGATATCCGAGAGAACGACGCAAAAAGCTGCCGAGAACCTAGGTTCTTGTGAAAACCTTGGATATCGAACGAGAAAATTGGTTCTCGTAAATAGTTTTGGCTTTATTATCTGATAACTTAAGGTTTTCATGAAAATGTGTGTTTTTATAAATATTCGTTAAATGTCTGACTGAAAACCGGGGTTCTGAAATGATAGCTTAGGTTCTCATGAGAACCTAAGTTCTATGTGTCTATGTGCGTCGTCTGGCCGAGAACATGGGTTAACTGAGGTTTTCAAATGAGATCACAGGTTTCTGAATGAATATTTAGTGTGGCAATCGGTTCATCCCAAGAAAATATGTTTTTACTGAAAACGTAGGTTCCCATTCTGAGAACCTAGGTTCTTACCACAAATTATGATATCAAATGAAATCTTGTTACGACGCGTAATTCTGGGAACCTAGGTTCTCATGAGAACTACGGTTCCTTAATAAAAACCACGGATATAGAATCAAAGACGATAACTTAAGTTCTCGTCATAAGAAGTATGGTTTTCACAGATTATTTAACGTCTGTCGATACCTTTGTTTTCAAATAAGAACATAGGCTATCATCGTTTGATGCACATTTTATGGTAACTTGGGTTCTTGTTAAAACCTATGATATCGAATATCAACTTGGGTTCTGGAAGTCATGTGCAATCTTCAAGCGAGAACCTAGTTTCTCAGTAAAAACCTAGTTTCTTGGGATTAAGCGTCGAACCGCTTGCCATAGAAGGCATTTACATTCTGAATCATTCGCTCTTGCCGTGCGTTCGAATCCCAGCGAACAACATTGGACACTACAAAATTCCGCCTACTTACTTATGTTTTTTATTTAGAAATTTCAAAAATGTGGAATTGTTAACCATATAAATCTACATGTTTCACAAATAATATTTCCTGTTGAAATGGAAAAGTGTCGCTTTGGTATTGCATTATATTTTCTCTTCTTCTAAGAAAGCAATTTATGGATTCATAAAAAGCATATTAAAGCTTATATTAGCACATGCAGTTCTTTTCTATCAGTCAACGATATTAAGTCCACGCTAAGACTTTTTCAAGCAAATAAATATGTTCTCGATGCTACTACATTTATTCGATGCGCACGCACAACCATTGTTTCGATATTCACTTAAAGGGGTTTAGAAAGGATATGTGTGACTTTACTAGCGGTGTTACTTTTGGTAAGCTGGACATTGTTTATTTACTCTTACTATGAAAAACTGCGAAAATAAACATGTTATAATACTTAAAATCGATTCTCTAAGTATTCTTGAACGCGTACTAAATTATCCACCAGTCTCAGTGATTGCCCGTAAGTGGCCACTCGAGATTACGTTCGTTTTCATCACGCCTACAACAGACGTCAGGAGCCGAAGCTGCTACTACTACTACTACTACTACTACTACTACTACTACCACTACCAATACTACTACCACTACTATTACTACTACTACTACAACTTCCACTAACTACTACAACTTCTACTCCTACTACTATAAAAATAATTATACTTCCGTACGACCATGCACCGTTCATGTTTGACTGGTACGATAGGTAAATTTGCATAAAGCTAATTGCGAAATCCTATTTAGCATGAACATTTTAATCAGGAGAATGGGTATATGCAAACAAAAATGCGTACCTCGGTTAATCTTGTAACTGGTTTGTTTAAACTTAAATTTTTACCGCATTTTAACAGCACGTTTATTATGTATAAATGCCAGGAATAAAAATACAGTTAAGAACCGTAATAAATCAGCGGCAAAGTCAAGTATTTGAAGAAATCGCATCGCGTACAAGACGAGAGCTTAGTGAGACTCGACTGCAGCGCACAGTCGCACGATCGGACGCGGTACATGCCAATGTTAGTAAGTTTAACTCATTTTAATCAAAAACAGAAAATGTGCTAAAATGTTTTATGTACGTTGAACTGATTGGCACATTTATTTATTTATGTATTTATATATTGTTGTGTGTGTATTTGTGTGCTTATTTAGATATTTTATGTCGCATATATAATGTATTAAAATTTGTTTATCTGTTTGTTTTGTTAATAGTTGTAGCATTATCTAACTATTTGTATATGTATAATCACTCATTTGTAAATAACGACCCTTTGTAAACAGAGCTTAAAGGTCCTTCAGCATTTCCAATTGGAAGAATTACATTTTATTGCGATTTTATGTTATATAGATCTGTACTAAATGGTTACATCGCTGTCATTTTAGAGACACGAACATGAATGTAATAACACATTTTAAGGAATACTTCTGGTAAAAATCACGAAAATATATACAAAAATAATTGATTAAAAAGAACAAATTATACTAAAAACTGAAATGGCACAAATAATAATTAAATGCACTTAAACAGATTTGGGAAAGAAACAACAACTCGCATTTGTTTGTTTTTTAATGTTACATGCGTATGTTTCTACTTGCGTATGTTTTAAAAAATGAAACAATTTCTTTACTCAGGAGCAATATCAAATCATCGTCAGAAGGACAAGTGAACACAACAGAATCTGTTTGGTGATCAGGACGCCAATTTAGCAATCTCGTCGTCGTCATCGTCGTGGAATTTATTCTCATTTTCCTTTTTACAAACGTTAAAATTCGTCGTCGGCGTCATCTTGAATTATATTAAACATTTTCACGATACCCAGCCATGACTGTTACAACAGGCTTTCATTGGGCAGACTACGTCATCTTTGTCCTCGTTCTCGTCATTTCCACCGCCATCGGCATTTGGTTCGCGTGGAAAGACCGGAAGAACCAGAATGCAGACGACTTCCTTCTCGGTGGGCGAAAGATGGGCATACTTCCAGTCTCCCTATCGCTCATGGCGACGCTGCTGTCCGCGGTGATGGTTCTCGGAGTTCCGGCGGAAGTCTACTACAACGGCGCCATCTATTGGCTTATCCTGTTTTCCAACGTTCTCGTATACCCAGTGGCTGCGCACGCGTTCCTCCCGGTGTTCCACAATCTGGGCATCACGAGTGCGTACGAGGTAAGTGTATATGTATCACTGACCTTTTTATTTGTAACAAAAAGGGTTTCTTAATAACAAACCGAAAGCTTTCTTATTTTGTTATTATAATGCATTGATACAGAATGGCAACAATAAACTAAGCTTCGGAAAAATTAATATACCCCCCTTTTAACTGGCGTCGTCGGTTGAACAAAATATCCATGCCATAAGTGTATCCCCATTACAAGTGGCGTCGATACGTCATAGAAAACTTTTATACAATGAATGCAACCCTTGACAACGATATCACCAGTTCTGCAAAGCCTCTTTATAATCAATGCATCTCTTTACGGATTTCAATACGTCCAGAAAGCATATTTACAGTGCATTTGTCACTTAAAAAATGATGTCGTAAGTTTCTATAAAGCCATAATACACTTCAAAAGCTCTTTAACCCATTTATGTCCAGCGTCTAGAAAAAAGGCCTTTGCAAACAGCGTAGACCCAGATGAGACACTGCATGATGTGGCGTCTCATCTGGGTCTGCCCTGTTTGCTTAAAGGAATTTCTGTAAGAAACATGATAAATATAGAAATAAATACATGTAAACTAGGCGTCCCTTATTTTGGAAATAAATTGATCCAATAAATTGATTCAATTTAGAAGGATGGAAGAGTTAACAAGCCATAAATGGGTTAAACATACGTTCTTTTTTTATAGAAACCAGCTGTATAATAAATGAAAGCCTTTGAACGAACGAAGTGAATTCTAAACAGCCTGTGAACAGTTAATAACGTATCCATTTGAAATAATGTCGTCATTTCTAGAGATCCTTTGTTACCCCTTAAAACTTATATTGTCTAGTTGTAGAAAGACTATAATAATATTGCACGATGCCCTTTGAAATTACGTCGTCAGTTCTACAATCCGCCTAAACTAAAATTTTGCGTTATAAAGAATTACTCTAAACGAAAAATACTATACATGCGGAAAGTGTCGTCCCTGATTAGCCTGTGCGGACTGCGCAGGCTGTGACGACACTTTACGCATATGCATTGAACTCCCTTTCAAGGCCCATATTCTTTTTCGTTTAACATGCGTATAAGACTTGCCGTTGTGTGTCATGTCACCAAGTCAGGAGAGTTTATAGAGAGATAGCTGTATATTAAGAAGATTTATTTTAGTACATATATGCCTGTGGGTGTACCAACTCATTCCGTGACATAAGTAAACGCGGCATAGATCTGTAAATCTAATTGACTAGATCTGTTCCCAGTTATTGTAAATTATGTAGCAGTAAATATTGACACTCAAAGAGTGACCTCGTTCGTGTTGGTCCCAAGGTTTAAATTTAAATACTCAAATCATTTTGCACCTGTCCGAACGTGCTCAAGCAACTTGTATTATTTAGTAATGATACAATTATTGATAATACCATTAATAATGAGGTTAAGTGCTATTCAAGTGCTCACACTCTCTTAATTAATATTGGCAATCAGCGCCTGTTGTGCCCCACAATCAAATGGCTAAGTCTTATCTTGAAATTCGAATGATTTGAAAATGTAATATTTTATTCCCTTTGTAAATATTGACGAATGAGATTGCATTAATGGTGCAAAAACAATGATGCTTTGCAATACCTATTTACGGCAACGTTCCAAATAATGGCATGTCTACACTTTAAGACATAAAAAATGGTTCAGTAAATTATAACGTCCTTAAGTATATCTTCGTGTCATAAATAATCAGAGATATATATTTTATTGGCTGTAGACCATCATAAATTATACTAGAACTGGACGAACTTGATGGCCTTTTTATTTGACATGTAAGATGGAGGTTATGTTTTTGGTTTAAGCCTGGTGATGCGTTATTTAATCATTGCCAAGAGGGGCGATTAAACAAGTGTTTACCTAAGCTTTAGAGAACAGTTAAAAAAGGCGGGGCGAAAAGTTTTTGTTACTTTGCCAGTTTTTAGTACAACGGTCAATTAAGCGTTAATACATGTTTACGTCACCATATCTTGAATAATACGTATCAATGACCATAACTTACCTAACAAATTTCACTTTTGACGAACAACAGTTCGTCCAGACTCTTGCAATTTGTATAAGACTAAATGTTCATGTGCCGTGCTATATGAAAAGGGGGTTTAATGCATGTACTTAAAGAGTCGTCCCAGATTAGCCTGACGCTAATCAGGGACGACACTTTCCGCCTAAGCTGGCTTTTTGCTAAGAAGAGACTTTCTTTTAACAGAAAATTTTATAAATGCGGAAAGTGTCGTCCCTGATTAGCCTGTGCGGACTGCACGGGCTAATCTGGGATGACACTTTACGCACATGCATTAAACCCCTTTTTCACAGAGCACGGCTCATATATTATTTGATATAGTTAATAATTTATATACCGTAATGTTAAAGACAGTTTACAAAATATGTTAAACACAATTTAAGTCAAAAACATTTACCCTTGCACTCAGAACAAGGCGGGTAAAATACACTTATCAACACATAAATTTGTTTAAACAACAAAACCGTGTGATACATAAAATAAAATCGGTGTACACAACAATCAATAATTTGTAAAAAAAATATTAGGTTTGAACGTACACAACGTTTTTGGAAATTCTTATTGCATGAATTTAGAGCTCATTTTGACTACTTAGCCCGTGAATTCAGTATTTCGTGCGATGCGTTAATGACAATGTCGGGGTAATCTTTAGTCCCTTAATGACACCCATTTCTAAATACATTTCTTTCTGTTTCAATAAATTCTCTGCTAATTCTTATACAACTGCACAATTTAATAACCCGTTGTTCAATTGTTCGCTTGATACAAACACGTGTCATGCGAAGTGCCTATTTTTTGGCCAAAAATACCGTTCACAGCTGAAAACTAAGATCATTTTTACATCACTGCTAACATCTTCAAACGACAATAAAATATGTTATTGCCTTAGTGAGGAGCGCGTACACCAACCAATCCGCTAGCTGGACAGACATTTAATATGCGAAGAGTATGATCGAAAGTATGCTCGAAAATGTCTTCGATATTCATGATAAAGTATAAAGAAGTGAAACTCCACCTGCTGCAACAGTATTGCAGTCGTATTATACATAATTTCGTGGTATTTTATTTAAGGCAAGTGACCAATTGCCAAAACAGTACGAAACAGCACAATACGAAACAACATATACAATCATCGTAGAATAAAGCTGGGGTCACCGCCTTGGAACAGTTAATACAAAGCATTGAGGGTTTAAACCGGTTCTAGGCGCTCAACCTCACACTTAGTCTAGCAAGACTCATGATGCATTTAAGTGTAAATAAAATTTAAGATCATAGAATTGCAACTCAAATTAAACAATAATAAAAGGGAATCAAAACGCATTCACAATCACAATTGTACTTCTGGGCCAAACATGTGCAGGCGGTCCTATGGGTATCGCATTAGTTTTACTTGTCACGTGATACATGCGCTCCTGCTCGTCACATGTGTCTGGAATATATGTTAGGAAACACCATTTATGGAACATACGCGTAAGGCATGACGTTTTTATCTTCTGTTTTCAGTACCTCGAGATGCGCTTCAACACGCTCATGCGTATCCTCGGCTGTATCTCTTTCCAGATCCAAATGGTACGTAAGAAATGCATAGTAAGATAAAATATATGAGCCGTGGTCTGTAAAAAGATGTTTAAAGCATGTGCGTAAAGTGTCGTCCCAGATTAGCATGTGCAGTCCGCACAGGCTAATAAGGGACCACACTGTTCGCCTAAACTGGATGTTTGCTTAGAAGAGACTTTCTTTAAACGAAAAATACAATAAAAAGCGGAAAGTGTCTTTTTCACACATCTAGGCCTATATATATGACGAAATATATCTTCGTTTAGCGGTCTATAGACAACACCTTTGAATCATTACGGATAAATCCTCGAGAACGAATCAGAACGTCAAAGAGTTGCCAAATGACCGATAACTAACGAGATTATCAACAATTAAACATTATTTCGGTTTTAATATGACTTGTTCAAAAAGTCGTGCAATTTAGATGAGAACCTTTTTATCCTTTACACCCGTTAGAAACTTCTACCTGCATGGTTAAGAAATTATTTTTAAATTCGGAGTTTGGGATTCTAAAATAATTGGGCTTTTTGGTTTTATCTTTATAAAGATCTTCAAGCGCACGCGTGAATGCCATAGTACCATTTATTGTTTACTATTATGCTTCAAACATGTTCAAATAATCACTTGTGTTTAAACAAGGCTACCGGTATGTATTTTATATCTCCATCATGTCAAACACCGTATGCTTATGGGATTAAACTTGCGAGACCATTTTATTGGAAGGATCAGCGCTTTCCACCATTACATAAAGATATAATAAAGTGCTGAGAAAGGAAATAAATAAGAACCCGCAAATTTTATTCATATATAATCCATCTGAATGTACAGGTATAACAATACAGGAAGTTGCATATTCCAGGAATCAAATTGTATAAACATACGAATTTCGGATATTTTTTATATGAATTGTCCCTTGATACATTTTTCTGTATGTATAACTTTATGTATGACTTTGTTTATAATTGTACGTATACTGCATTGTGTATAATAATAAAATGGTATGTAATCTGCACCAAACTGTACTTATGACTTTGTGTATGGTTGTATGTATTATGTACCTTTGACTTTACGTTATGTGCCATTGTGACTTTTCGCAGATTCTCAGTATGGCCTTGGGTCTCTTCGCGCCGGCGATTGCTCTTAATCAAGGTAAAATGGCATGTGTGTTCATTTACACAGACCACTGGTTTCCTTTTTTGAAGTTTTAAAAAGCAAATGTTTTACTCCTTTAAGGCTCAACGATGTTCCAAAATAAGTGATCTCTTCTATTAAGATATAATAGTCTACGACAAATTTCACATGATTTTAAGTCCTTTCGTTGATATCCAAGCGCAGCGATATAGTGACATATTCATTTGTTAGAATACATATACAAAAATCGTTTTTAGATGTCAATATTTACATGCATACTATCAAGAGATTTACGGCAGTCGCTCACACGTCCTTTTTCATTTCGAGAAGTGTATATTTAACGACCTTAAATGAAATCAAAGCAATGACATCACATCTACTTCTGTGATTATGATGTACTTCTTTTTCCCATGTTTTTTCAGCCATGAATGTGAGCATGCTGGTGTCTATCCTGGTGATCGGAGTAATCTGTACATTCTACACCGCTATCGTAAGTCACAATACCTTCTAAACCTCTATTGTAAGTCACAATACCTTCTTCACCGCCATCGTAAGTCACAATACCTTCTACACCGCCATCGTAAGTCACAATACCTTCTACAGCTCCATCGTAAATCACAATACCTTCTTCTACGACATCGTAAGTCACAATACCTTCTTCATCGCCATCGTAAGTCACAATACCTCTTTCACCGCCATCGTAAGTCACAATACCTTCTACATCGCTATCGTAAGTTACAATACCTTCTACATCGCCATCGTAAGCCACAATACCTTCTACACCGCTATCGTAAGTTACAATTACTTCTACACCGACATCGTAAGTCACAATACCTTCTACACCGCTATCGTAAGTTACAATACCTCTTACACCGCCATCGTAAGTCACAATACCTTCTACACCGCTATCGTAAGTTTCAATACCTTCCACACCGCCATCGTAAGTCACAATACCTTCTACATCGCTATCGTAAGTTACAATACCTTCTTCATCGCCATCGTAAGCCACAATACCTTCTACACCGCTATCGTAAGTTACAATAACTTCTACACCGACATCGTAAGTCACAATACCTTCTACACCGCTATCGTCAGTCAAAATATCTTTTACACCTCTATCGTAAGTCCCAATACCTTCTACACCGCCATCGCAAGTCACAATACCTTCTATACCACCATCGTAAGTCACAATACCTTCTACACCGCCATCGTAAGGCACAATACCTTCTACACTTCCATCGTAAGTCACAATATCTTCTGCACCGCTATCGTAAGTCGCAATACCTTCTTTCTACACCGACATCGTAAGTCACAATACCGTCTACACCGCTATCGTAAGTTACAATGCCTCCTACACCGCCATCGTAAGTCACAATAACTTCTACACGCTATCGTAAGTCACAATACCTTCTTTACCGCTATCATAAAGCACAATACCTTCTACACCGTCATCGTAAGACACAATACCTTCTACACCGCCATTGTAAGTCAAAATACCTTCTACACCTCCATCGTCAGTCACCATATCTTCTACACCTCCATCGTAAGTCCCAATACCTTCTACACCGGCATCGTAAGTCCGCCATCATAAGCCACATACCTTCTACACCTCCATCGTAAATCACAATACCTTCTACACCTATATCGTAAGTCACAATACCTTCTACAACGCCATCGTAAGTCGCAATACCTTCGTCATCGCCATCGAAAGTCAGAATACCTCTTACACCGCCAGCGTAAGTCACAATACCTTCTACACCGCTATCGTAAGTTACAATACCTTCTACACCGCCATCGTAAGTCACAATACCTTCTACATCGCTATCGTAAGTTACAATACCTTCTACATCGCCATCGTAAGCCACAATACCTTCTACACCGCTATCGTAAGTTACAATAACTTCTACACCGACATCGTAAGTCACAATACCTTCTACACCGCTATCGTTAGTTACAATATCTCCTACACCGCCATCGTAAGTCACAATACCGTCAACACCGCTATCGTAAGTTACAATACCTTCTATACCGCCATCGTAAGTCACAATACCTTCTACATCGCTATCGTAAGTTACAATATCTTCTACATCGCCATCGTAAGCCACAATACCTTCTACACCGCTATCGTAAGTTACAATAACTTCTACACCGCCATCGTAATTCACAATACCTTCTACACCGCTATCGTAAGTTACAATACCTCCTACACCGCCTCATAAGTCACAATAACTTTTACACCGCCATTGTAAGACACAATACCTTCTACACCGCCATCGTAAGTCGTAATACCTTCTACACCTCCATCGTCAGTCACAATATCTTCTTCACCTCCATCGTAAGTCCCAATACCTTCTACACCGCCATCTCAAGTCACAATAACTTCTTAACCACCATCGTAAGTCACAATACCTTCTACACCGCCATCGTAAGTCACAATACCTTCTACAACTTCATCGTCAGTCTCAATACCTTCTACACCTCCATCGTAAGTCACAATATCTTCTGCACCGCTATCGTAAGTCACAATACCTTCTTTCTACACCGCAATCGTAAGTCACAATACCTTCTACACCGCCATCGTAGGTCACAATACCTTCTACACCGCCATCGTTAGTCACAATACCTTCTACGCCGCCATCGTAAGTCACAATACTTTCTACACCGCCATCGTAAGTTACAATACCTTCTACACCGCCATCTTAAGTCACAATACCTTCTACGCCTCCATCGTTAGTCACAATACCTTCTACACCGCTATAGTAAGTTACAATACCCTCTACACCGCTATCATAAGTCACAATACATTCTACAGCGCCATGGTAAGTCACAATACCTTCTACACCGCTATCGTAAGTCACAATACCTTCTACACTGCTATCGTAAACCACAATACCTATCGTAAGTCAAAATATTTTCTACACTACCATCCGAAGTCATTAAACCTTCTACAGCGCCATCGAAAGTCACATTACTTTCTTCATCGCCATCGAAAGTCACAATGCCTTCTACATCTCCATCGTTAGTCACAATACCTTCTACACCGCCATCGTTAGTCACAATACCTTCTACACCGCTATCGTGTGTTACAATACCTTCTACACTGCTATCGTAAATCACACTACCTTTGTGACCAACATCGTAAGTCACCATACCTTTTACACTGTCATCCGAAGTCATTATACCTTCTACACCGCCATCGAAAGTCACATTACTTTCTTCATCGCCAGCGTAAGTTACAATACCTTCCACACCTCCATCGTTAGTCACAATACCATCTACACCGCTATCGTAAGTCACAATACCTTCTACACCGCCATCGTAAGTCACAATACCTTCTACACCGCTATCTTAAGTCACAATACCTTCTCCACCGCCATCGTAAGTCACAATACTATCTACACCGCCATTGTAAGTCAAAATACTGTCTACACGGACATTGTAAGTCGCAATACTTTCTACACCGCAATCGTAAGTCACAATACTTTCTATGCCACCATCGTAAGTCACAATACCTTCTACACCGCCATTGGAAGTCACAATACCGTCTACACCGCCAACGTGAGTCACAACACCAATCAGCGCCAGATTCGTTTGCAATGTCTACTCGCATCACTTTAAATGAATAGGAAAAAAATGCATACATAGCCATACAATCGTTTTGAAAAATTAAGTATTACAGTACATCTCAGAAGGATATGCAATCCTTCGGTATATTAACATTGCGCGTTAAAGCTCTCATTACTGAAGGCTAAAATGTTGTGCATAAACACATTTTCCCTTCTTTTCGTTCTTTTTGACGTTTAAACAAATGATTTTGTCACAAAAATGCATCAAATTCTGATTATTGTCCTGCTGGCTCTAAAATGGCCATCGCCTCAAATATCACCTAACGGTCTAAAGAAGTAACTTGAACTACTTTTTGTAGATTTCCTTCTTTTACGCTATCAGCGTTTTGATTTGTATTTTTTTCGCGCCAGAAGGCTGCATTGTTGACTAACATAGTCATGATGGTATAAGGTTTGGCGATTTTAATCGGTTGATACGGCATTTTACGGTGCATCTTATTAAATCATTATAAATCATGTCACTCTTTGTCTAGTGAAATCAAACTGGATCATTTCACTGTCGTTCTAGTGAACATATTGTCATATATTCGATTTTAACTCAAATCGTCTTGTATGCTGTCAGCGTTTTGAGTTTTCACATTTCCCAAAATAACATTGGGAACTGAAGGCAGTGCTATAGACGCACTCCTTCGAGATACTGGTCACAACCGTAAGCCTTTGCACGGAACAACCAATGTTATTTAGTTGATTATTCGTAAATAGTTTTTCTATGCTATCATCGCTTTGACTTTTCATAATTTACCGCGAACAACAGGGCGGTCTGAAGGCAGTGCTGTGGACAGACACGTTCCAGATGGTGGTGATCATGGTGGGCTTCATCGCCGTGCTCTGGCAGGGCTCAGACGAGGTGGGAGGCTTCGGCGCCATTTGGGACTTAGCTAAAGAGGACGGAAAACTTTCGCTCGGCAAGTAAGTTATCACTCCGACAATGCTTACTGTCATTTATATATCTATTGCCCTAATGTATATATATTGTGTTTGAATATAGATTTGTTTCCGTCAATCACTTCAATTGCTGACATACAGTCCGAATAAGTACAGTTACTTTAACCTTAACAGCAAGATAAAGATCCGTATAAGTAAAATAAAATGTGCATTTCACTTTTGTGTTCATGATTTCATATGGTAAAGGAAACGGATTGCGAACGATGAGTTTAAAACGTTAACCCATTTATGCCTTGTGGACTGTCCCATCCTTCTAAATTGGATCAATTTATTTCCAAAATTAGGGATGTCTAGTTTAGTTATTTCAATATATTTAGTGTTTTTTTTACAGAATTTCCTTTAAGCAAACAGCATAGACCCTGATGAGACGCCGCATCATGCAACTTTCGGCGTCTCATCTGGGTCTACGCTGTTTGCCAAGGCCTTTTTTCTAGACGCTAGGCATAAATGGGTTAAATTACGTCACTAATTAAACGTCATGACGTTAACATGATTCCAGCTGTCCATCTTTGTTTTTGTATTCATACAAATACACGTATGATAGACTTCATTTCATAAACATGGTTACAATAAGCAAAATAATATGGCAGCCTATTGAATTTATATGACCACTTCAATTAAAATATCGCATAATAATGTATCACTGTATGCCAGTTTCGACACATCAATTACTGCGCGGCACACGTTCTGGACCCTGATTGTTGGTGCCGGAATCAATACCCTCACCGTGTATGCCGGGAATCAGGCAATGATTCAGCGATATTTGGCAATGCCAACCGTCAGAAAGGCGCAAATGTAAGAATCCGATCTTTTACTGAAAAATTGTCATTTGAAAGCCATATTTGGCATGGGAAATTAATAAGGGCATACAAGCCCTGTTAAATGTGTTCGGTCCGTAGCGAAATTCCTTTGTCTTCCATATAAGTATTACAACTTTTAAAGCACATCGATGGGCAAACATGACAAAAAATGGATTTTTTGTTTACGTTTAAAAACGTTCAAACATATATAAGAAAATATGTCAACCCCACGATTTTTGTAGTTTAGAACGTATATACATATGCATGAAAAAAACGCTTACACTAACTTCTTTAAAAGCCCGAACATGCGATCAGGTAGTTTTAACACTAGTAAAATAAAGTGGAATACACGATTTACCTGAACGCGGATTTCGACTTTAGAATGATGTTTTAACGTTTATGAAAGTTTATTTTGACGAACGCTTTTTGAATCCCAGAATAATTATCATACTTTCACTAAAATAGGTTATGCGTTTTAATTGAAATAAATGTTGATGGATATTTAGCATCAGACGATGGTATAATGTATAGTGGCAAAATTTTGAACCGACAAGTGTAACAACTGACACCTCTTCTTTTCAGTGCGTTATACCTGCAGTTACCGGCAGGTGTAGTTGTGACGTCACTCTTCGTGTACGGCGGTCTCGTTCTGAACGCCAAATACCGCGTAGACCCCATCTCGGACTGCACCCTACAGTATCCTGATCAGGTGCGCATAGTTCACTTATTCGCGGGGAATACGATTTATGTGTGTTCTTAACCATATAGTTAAAACAAGAATCTGAATGGAGAATTTAAAACAACGTATACTTAAAGCTTAAGTGTCGTATCAGCATGTGCGCATCAATATATGATAATCTATGTTGGCCTTAATTTTACGAAATAATACATGGAGTGATACAATTGATAATATTTCTAACAGGGGAAAGAAAAGTATTAACGGTAAGCCTGTTAAACCACTCGTATTGTTTTCGTGCTAGATGTTACTTTTGCTAAAATATTAAGAACAGGTTATTTTTATGCAAACGAACAATGTGTTTGTGAAACATTAGTATTTTGTTACGTAATTCAAACGCAAGAAAGCCGTTAAAACGAATGTTTATGAAACGTTTATCTTTTATATTTTTTTCTTCTGTTCACAGCTGTTCCCGTATTTGGTAATGGACGTTCTGGGCAACTTCAACGGACTTCCGGGCCTCCTGTTGGCCTGCATTTTCAGCGCCTCCCTGAGGTAGGGCCTCTCAATAAACTTATCGCCGTCTTTAACTTGTTTTAAAATGTACATGGGGCCCAAGTCTGCGACCACTCTCATGCTTCTTTATTTACATTCGCTATTAATCCAAAAGAAATTGAAGCACACATTTTACATGGAATATCACTGGTTACTTTTTAATTTAATATTTATTTCGAGATTTATAACAATGTATTAGATTATTTCGGCACTAGATATAAGTTAACGTAACCGGTGGTTACATATGCAGTCCGTGTAGGCTGAAATGATGACCCTGCTTTGATTCTATGTATAAGTGTTAATCAAACATATTTAATGAAAAGAGAGCTTTTTGGCTTCAGAACATAAACCAAAAAAGACTAATAAGGATCAAGAGACGCCGTGTTTGTTGTATTTCAGCACGATATCTTCGGGTATCAACGCCATAGCGCTAGTGTTCATGGCAGACATCGTGCAGCCCGCGTACATGGCGGTAAAGGGGGAGATAATGGGGGAGCCGCAAGCCACTATTTGGTCTAAGGTCATAGGTATGACGTCATCCTACTCGTCATCGTAATCACCATTTGTACCATCATTATAATAAAAGCAATTGTCATCATCGTTATCATATTCATCTCCATCAATAACATAATCATCAGCATCGTCATTATTATCGTCATCATCATCAGCAGCAGAAGTATTATCAGCTTCATCATCATCATCATCATCGTCATCATCATCATCATCATCATCATCATCATCATCATCATCATCATCATCATCATCATCATCATCATCATCAGAAGAAGAAGAAGAAGAAGAAGAAGAAGCAACAACAACATCATCATCAACAACAACAACAAAAAAACAACAACATAATCATCGTCATCATTATTATCATCAACATAATCATCAACGCCTTATAAGCAGCAACAGAATAACCATCAAACAACTGCATTAAGAAATCATCATCAGGCATCCAAATAATAATCATCATCATCATCATTATCAGCAACACGAATGTCAACGCGACCACCAACCAGCACCACAACTACAACTACCACTACAACCTATACCTCTTATGCATTTACCAGTAGTACTCACAATTATTACAGCGATGTTATGCGGCGCGGTTACTATCGGGATCGCGTTCCTGGCAGACCTCTTTGGGGACCTGATCCTGCAGGTGGCGCTAAGCATCTACGGCATGATCGGCGGGCCGCTACTGGGCGTCTTCCTGTGTGCCATGTTTGCTCCATCCATCAACGAATGGGTAAGAAATTAGTATCTTACAGGGACGTGTCAATCGGGATTGGAGCCAAATACCTTTAAAACATTATTTTGCATATTTTAGTTGATGATCATTCTTAAAGGAATCGCTAAATGATGTTTGACAATATTCGTAACCAGAAATGTTATTTAGCTTTTTAGTCCCCTACCAGTGGAACAAGAAGGAGCTATTGATTTTCCCCCGGTCCGTCCGTGTGTTCGTCTGAAAAAGATCCTGCAAAATTTTATCTCTTTTTTTTTGTCGGGCAAACTTAGTGTGTGTTTTTCGGCAGACAGACAATTGTGGTTAATTTGGTAAATAGTTACAAATGATTTGGTAACAACAATAATTCAATAATTGAAAACTTAACCCTTTAAGCGCTGGAACCGAATTTTAAAGGCCTTTGCAAACAGTTTGGATCCAGATGAGACGCCACAGAACGTGGCGTCTCATCAGGATCCAAACTGTTTGCTATTCTGATGGTATTCTTTGAAAAAATTCTAGGAAAATGCTAATTTTACAAATTCAGCAGACGACATTTTAGCAGACGACAAATTTCCCAGCATGCAAAGGGTTAAACTGGATCCTGCGATAACACAAAAATATGTAAGCTCGGTTAATGAGAAATGTGGATAGGTTGCCATATGGGGAATACGCATGTTATATTAGTTTTGTCTCGAATCATGCGCTTACTCATAAGCTAGGTTGATGAAACTAGGTACGGCGATAGAAGTCAAATGGGGAATTTGCATGTTATTTTAGTTGTTAAAGCCTACTGAAAGGGAGGTGCTAAGCTTTCTTAATGTCTAGAATATTGTACAGCATGGACATTTGGCGACAAGTTTTACCAGATTTATGTCTTTTTGTTCTCTGTATGAAATATAGAGGATTTATCTGCGTCAAAAGACGTGTTGTTGAGGTTTCAGTGTCTGTTATGCATTCCGAGTTTTGTCAGAAAAACTTTTGGGTCGCTACGGTTTCAGAAATAAGTAAACTCTAATTATGTATCCTGCGACAACTCAAAAAGTCATTTTGATTGAATCGGTATGTGGATCAAGGGCCATATGGGGAATATGCACTTTATCCTTTTTTGTTGTCTGTCCGTCTGTGCGTCAGAACATCCAACAAAATCTTAAGCTGGGTTGGTGCAATTCAGTATGCGGATACGTTATATATTGCAGATTTTTTTAATCAAAACATTTGGTCGCAATGGTTACAGAAGTAAGTGAGAACTAAAATCTGATACTGAGATATCTCAAAAACTTGCTAGGTTAATGAAACTCGTTAGGGGATATAGAGGCATTTTGAACATATGCACATTTTTCACAAGACCCAAACTGTGGTCGCTTTGGTAAAAGAAATATTTAAAAACTTAAATCTGCATCCTGTCATACACTACGTTAGGTCCATGAAACTTTAACGATGATGACTTACTCCGACAACATTAACTCGGTATGGGGCTGCTTTTTTGTGTCAGACAAAGCTCATATTTGAATATTAATTGTACATTCATGTTTTTTATTTTCATTATTTGAAAAATAGTGTTTAGCAAAACTTTAAACAAGTCCCTTTTACAAGATTGACAGTTGTGTACGTTATTCTTTGTTGAAGAAGAGTTATGATTGAATGTTTACCTTTGACTGTCTGGTTTATATCTTTTGGATTATGACACCACCTGAAATATCTCCAGCTTTGCATTGATCAAGTAACAACGTTTTAACTCTAAATATGATCATTCACATACCACCTATTTTAACTGTGTGTGTGCTACAATCGATGATTATGATGATAGAATATAATTCGCCCCCTTGGTGCAAAAAGGTACCATGTGACATTGAAATAAGAAGGTACATGTTACCTTTTTGCACCAATAGGGCGAATAAATGCTAAACATATCTCGTTGTTACAAGCGGAAAAACGCGATCTAAATACGCATAATCACGAGATTAGAACGCGAGATTTCGCTGCGAGGTGACGAAAATTTCTTAGAAGATGGCGAAATTTATAACGCGATCTATCATTGTGATTTCGCTTCTTCGAAACATCGTACTATATCTGCTCCCCAGGGAGCTCTGGCCGGGCTGATAGTGAGCACCATCATGTCATGTTGGATCAGCATCGGCGCCATCATCATGGCTAACAACAACCGTCCACCGCCGCCCGTCTGCTTCAACAACGCCACCATCTACAACATGACGACGACGACGATGACGTCAGTGATGACGTCGACAGTGATGAGTAACGTGACAGACGCCCCGAAAGAAATGTCGTATGTGACTGAGAACTATGATGTGTTTTTGTTTTACATATAACTATGATATTTACAACACACACTATTCAACAAAATGCAAGAGGTTACAAAAATAACACGTGTAATTTGAAATACTTGATGTGTTTCTAAATTTTGACAGATTCATATCGTTATCACAGCTTTATTTAAATTAAGTTTTGTTGGACTTTAAAACCTGACTTTAAATTATTTATTAATATAATTATTTTGTTTTATAAATAAGTACATGTAATTGATTTTATAAATTATGTCATATACTTTTTGTTACTCCATGCATATAAAAAATTTCCTGCCGATAATAAACCCATCGAACTTAAATACATAAGGCAATACATACATTTAATATCTACATACCGGTATCGTCCAATGGAAACCAAAAGGGAGTATAAGCCTTTTTCATATATTCTTTGTTCAACTTATGGCAAACAATAGATGAATAGTTCCATTTTTCTTGCGAGTATCTACCTATTTTATTTAACCTGTACATTCCCGTCCACGTCTATTGACAGCGGCCTGGACACGTTCTACAGCGTCTCCTATCTCTGGTACAGCGCCTTCGCCGTTATCGTCTTCATCTTGGTGGCTTTTCCGGTCAGCTGGCTTACAGGTACATCTGTCAACGTGTAACACGCGTCTTATGCCCCACTCTGAGACGCTTATGATCAACGTGACATCACAGTTTGAAACGTGTATGGTGTCAGCCTATGCATATTCTCGAGTATACACGGCCATAATGCGATCTCGAGTATACACGGTTATAATTCGATTTCGAGTATACACGGTCATAATGCGATCTCGAGTATACACGGTCATAATGCGATCTCGAGTATACACGGTCATAATGCGATCTCGAGTATACACGGTCATAATGCGATCTTGAGTATACACGGTCATAATGCGATCTCGAGTATACACGGTCCTAATGCGATCTCGAGTTTACACGATATAATGCGATCTCGAGTATACACGGTCATAATGCGACCTCGAGTATACACGGCCATAATGCAATCTCGAGTATACACGGTCATTATGCAATCTTGAGTATACACGGTCATAATGCGATCTCGAGTATACACGGTCATAATGCGATCACACAGTTATTAAAGAAACAGGTTTTTGTTACGGCGTGCTATTCATAATAAGTTATAAAATAATTTTGAATGTCAATAAATGAACGAAAGAAATGACGGCGTGCGCACAGCTTGAGTTTATATGAGCCTCGTTCTGAAAAAATTGGGCTTAATACAAGTGGGATGAAGTCCGCACACGCTAATCAGAGACGACCCTCTTTGCTTCTATGGTATTTTATATTAACCGAAAGTCTCTTCTTAGCAATAATCTAGCTTAGGCGGAATGAGTCGTACCTGATAAGCCTGTGCGGACTGCACCGGCTAATCTGTGATGACACTTGACTTACATGCATTAAGTCCAGTTTTATCATAGCGAGACTCATATTTGTGTATTTAAGGTGGCACAAAGCACAAGCCGGTGGATGCCCGCCTTCTGTCGCCAGTTTACCACGCCATAGTCGGCATGAGCACCATCAACTATGGAAAAGACAAACTTGAGGTAAAGAACTGCTTATTACCTATAATAAGGAACTTCATTTACCAGCCCACATGCACGCACGCACGCCCGCACCCAATGCATTCTCACCACAGTTTTTTCTATATTTTGGGTTCGAGTTTCTTATAGAGAAACGTCAAGTCCGATTTCATATAAGAGCAATATATTAAAGGGGCTTTTTCACACTTTGGCAAAATGCCAATTTCCAAAAAAGGTAATGTATTAAAATAAATCGATGCATTGTATTCAAACAAGCAAAATCAAAACACAACTCCTGTTTCTAAACATCAAATTTCATTTACCGATATTAACCATTTGAAACCTATATTACCCATGGGAGGTCGCCGTGGTGTTATGAATATGGTGTCCGCCTAGCGACCGGGAGTCATGGAGTCATGGGTTCGAACCCCACCGTAGGAGCGTTCTTGAGCGTGTCTCCCCTAAAGACACCAAGTACTGGTTCTAGGTCCAGGAAACGGACTCGAGAGCGTTTCAATAAGCTTGAGGCTTTCGATGCAATCGAGCTAAAAAATAGGTTTACCGATATAAACCATTTGAAATCGCAAAATAATAAATTGTTATAACGCTTTTTATCAATAATTTAGCAGCAAACAACTTGTACTACTGACATTTACTTTTGATTACAATGTCGAGCCTCAAGCCCTCGTTTCGTAGTGTCGGTGGGTCAGCTTTTAGAGGTCACGGGTTCAATTTCCAGGTCATTTTTTCTAAATTGTAGTGTTTTTATCGTTGTTTCAAAAATTTAAAACTATTCCAAATATTGAAGTTCTGTTATTTATTAATTTTATGATATTTTTATTAAATACGAAAATCTGTTAACACGTCCGCTTTATGTCCTTTGAAAGCCAGTGAGATCAGTTTCTGAGAAGTATTCGCACACCTACCAACGATCGAGCAGCGTTCAAACTTGAAATCACTTTTCTTTTTATAAGAAGATGAAAATGCATGTGTATGTTTAATATTTTACGTTAAACATTACAAACCTTTTGCCCACGTATAACTTTTTCATAAATATAACTTGCAATTGAATGATGCATCAATGGGGAGGGGGTATTCTTCATTCCTGTATAGAACTCTAATTCGTGCATGAAGTTGGTAATCTGTGTTTCATGCATGAAGTTGGTAATCTGTGTTTAAACCATCAGTGTTGCGTTAATATTCATTTTTTAAACTTGCAGATGGACTACAAACCAACAGATCACCAGAACGGTAAACATGACTTGTACACGGTGGATGACAAACTGCGAAAGAACGGTAAACACGACTTCTACGTGGTTGACGACAGCCTTCACGATTATCTGAATCCCGCCTTCGATACGAAAATGTGATCAACTAATGTTGCATCTGGACTGAGTCAGTTTACTAAACAATGTTTAAATGTTGTTGAACAATATATACAGACGAACAATTTCAACAAATATTTCTCATGATCTTATTAACCCATGTATGCCTAGCGTCTACAAAAAAGCCATGGCAAACAGCGTACACTCAAATGAGACGTCGTCTCATCATAGTCTGCGCTGTTTGCTTAAAAGAATTTCTGTTATAAATATACAAAATAGAAATAAATATAAAACACATCCCTAATTTTGGAAATAAATTGATCTAATTTAGAAGGATGGGAGAGTCCATTATGCATAAATAGGTTAAAAGTGAAAGCAAATCTATTACGGTTAACTCAATTTATTTAATTGGTTTTAGTAATATAGAAATGCACTCGTATTTTATCAATTGCCTAGCATAAGGGAACATTTATGTCTCCCCATCTAGTGTATGTAGAACTTTTTATTTTGCTGGAAATATCACTGTGGAGTATGAGTGCCTGGATGAATGTCTATCCTGGTTAAAAATGTTTATTGTGTGCGTGTTCGTAACCTTAGTGCAGTTTTTTTCTCAAACTTCAAAGAATTGAGCAATACCGAGTCAAGTTGTACATGTCGTACATGTCGTCACCAAATCATGGTCTGTTTAATTGTGGACCCGTGAGTTTTGGGCCTTTAAAAGTTTGTAACATAAGAGAACTAAGTGAATCGTGTTTTCGATAACCACTGGATGGATTTTTACGTAACTTTATGTTTGCAAAAGTGATGAGAGCTACATGGAATGACGTTCCGCACACCATCTGAGCTATCGGTACCTGTACGTTATTTGTTAGTTGAAGAACGAAATTTTGTTCTTTGTTTGCAAACAAATCACTTCGTGTCACGAATGATGTTTGGAATGTGTGACTGGAAAATGTACAATAATATACATCTGTGATAATGCAACCGACATTGCGTATACAAATAAATTGATTTTATTTTTCTACATTGTAACATTGATGTATATATTCTTTATTTTTTTGTATCTCTTTCTTGTTTTTAATAAATCGTTATTATATATAAAAAGGCTTTTCTTTTCATCCTTAGAAACTGCAATACGTCCGACACGTATTTATTTATTACTACGAGTATATGTTGTGAACATGTTATGTGCCATTTATTGATATACTGGTACCCGATATATGAATGAAAAAACGAGTCCCAGGGTCCGTAGTTAACAAACCACTCATAATGAATGGACTCAGAAATAAGCATTGTGCTGTCAAAAATATGCTTGTTTATCAAAATGGCTTTCAATAGAGCACGCTATACGTGTCAAATTATCAGCAAATAAAAATTAAAGGCTATTGCGATATAATAATTTACTCCCCGTTCACACATAGACGCCGCTTCTACTGCGATCAAAGAATGGCCGAAAACGTGGCCGATCGTGACAACTCGCAGGAGAAACGTAGTGGAGTCTTCATAAGCGTAGTATGATCGCGGTAGAGTCTTCATGATCGGAGATCTCTACGCTCTCGCCACGCTTATTTTGAACATGCGTAAAACAAGCGTAGCGGGATCGTGGCCAACAAGAATCGGTGTAAAGTCTAAAAAGAGCGTAGTAGAAGCGCCGTAATCGTACAGGCAGCGCGGAAGCATCGTACGTGGAGAGATCTTCATGATCGTAGTAAAAGCGCAGTAAAAGCTCTGCGTAGCGTCGTAGTATGATCTTGAATGTCGCGGCAGTAAACGCAATAAGCGTTTGACGTAGGGGCATCGTAGAACGGTCGAAATGAAGTCCATAATTTTCCAAATTGCTCGATTTAGACTCCGATCGGCATCGATCCTTTTTCATATCGTGGCTTGATCGGGATGATCGTCGTAAAGTCGCAGCTATGTGAGAACGGGGGGTAAAAGAGCAAATTTCGACGATATGTCCACATTAATACAAACACGAATTTAAACAACGAATATAATCATCATACGCACATACATTGTATATTGATTAAGAAGCGATACTGTATTGATGCTATCGTCAATAAATCACACATTATTAAAATGACGACAGCTAATTCACGATATTAATTGTACTAGTGAAATTTGTTCTCACGCTTATATAAATCGCGCACTCTTTACAAGAACTGACTTTCAGTGCCAGACGACAACTGGCTCTCCGTCTCAAAATGTGTACACAGAGTCTATTTGGGAGGCATATGGCTATGAATGGCAAACACCTGTAATTTAAATCCCGCATAAACTGTCTTGAAACTGCCAGACAACTAACTCATGTTGCAAAACAGCAGACTGGCATTGCCTGAGAGTGGAGAACATACTGGCAGTGACTGACAGTGGGGAACAAACTGGCATTGCCTGACAGTGTACAACATAATGGCAGTGACTGACAGTGGAGAACATACTGGCAGTGCCTGACAGTGGAGAACATACTCGCAGTGCCTGACAGTGGAGTACATACTGGCAATGTCTGACAGTGGATACCATACTGACAATACCTGACACTGAAGAAAATACTGACCGTGCCTGACAGTGGAGAACAAACTGGCAGTGCCCGACAGTGGAGAACATACTGGCATTGCCTGACAGTGTAGAACATACTGGCAGTGATTGACAGTGGAGCACATACTCGCAGTGCCCGACCATGGAGTTCACACTGGCAGTGACTGACAGTGTAGAACATACTTGCAGTGCCTGACAGTGGAGAACATACTGGCATAGCCTGACGGTGGAGAACATACTGGCAGTGCCTGCCAGTAGAGAACATACTGGCAGTGCCTGACAGTGGAAACATATACTGGCAATGCCTGACAATGGAGAACAATCTGAGAGTGTCTGACAGTGGAGAACATACTGGCAGTGCCTGACAGTGGAGAAAATACTGGTAGTGCCTGACAGTGGAGAACATACTGGCAGTGCCTGACAGTGGAGAATATACTGACAATAACTGACACTGAAGAAAATACTGACCGTGCCTGGCAGTGGAGAACAAACTGGCAGTGCCTGACAGTGGAGAACATACTGGCATTGCCTGACAGTGTAGAACATACTGGCAGTGATTGACAGTGGAGCACATACTCGCAGTGCCCGACAATGGAGTTCACAATGTAGAACATACTTGCAGTGCCTGACAGTGGAGAACATACTGGCATAGCCTGACGGTGGAGAACATACTGGCAGTGCCTGACAGTGGAGAACATACTGGCAGTGCCTGACAGTGGAGAACATATACTGGCAATGCCTGACAGTGGAGAACAATCTGAGAGTGTCTGACAGTGGAGAACATACTTGCAGTGCCTGACAGTGGAGAACATACTGGCAGTGCCTGACAGTAAAGAACATATTGGCAGTGCCTGACAGTGGAGAACATACTGGCAGTGCCTGACAGTTGAGAACATACTGGCAGTGTCTGACAGTGGAGTACATACTGGCAGTGCCTGACAATGGATAACATACTGGCAGTGCCTGACAGTGTAAAACATACTGGCAGTGCCTGACAGTGGAGAACATACTGGCAGTGCCTGACAGTGGAGAACATACTGGCAGTGCCTGACAGTGGATAAAATACTGGCAGTGCCTGACAGTGGAGTACACACTGGCAGTTTCTTACAGAGGAGAATATACTGGCAGTGCCTGACAGCGGAGAACATACTGGTAGTGCCTGACAGTGTAGAACATACTGGCAGTGCCCGACAGTGGAGTACATACTGGCAGTGCCTGACAGTGGAGAACATACTGGCAGTGCCTGACAATGGAGAACATACTGGCAGTGCCTGTCAGTGGAGTACATACCCACGGTGTCTGACAGTGGAGAACAAACCCACGGTGTCTGAAAATGGAGAACATACAAGTACTGCCTTACAGTGGAGAACATACTGGCAGTGCCTAACATTGGAGAACATACTGGCAGTGACTGACAGTGGAGAACGTACTTGCAGTGACTGACAGTGAAGTACCTGCTGGCAGTGCCTGACAGTGAAATCACAGTGGTAATATCTGTCATTAAAGAACATACTGACAGTGCCTGACAGTGGAGAACATACTGGCAGTGCCTGACAGCTGAGTACATACTGGCAGTGCTTGACAGTAGAGAACATTAGGACAGTACCTGACAGTGGAAAACATACTGTCAGTTCCTGACAGTGGAGAACATAATGGTTTTGTCTGACAGTGGAGAACATTCTGGCAGTGCCTGACAGTGGAAACCATTCTGGCAGTGCCTGACAGTGGAATACATACTGGCAGTGTCTGACAGTGGATAACATACTGGCAGTGCCTGGCAGTGGAGAACATAATGGTTTAGTCTGACAGTTTGAGAACATTCTGGCAGTGCCTGACAGTGGAAACCATTCTGGCAGTGCCTGACAGTGGAATACATACTGGCAGTGCCTAACAGTGGATAACATATTGTCAGTGTCTGTCAGTGGAGAAAGTATTTGCAGTGCCTGACAGTGGAGAACAATCTTACAATGTCTGACAGTGGAGAACATACTGGCAGTGCCTGACAGCGGAGTACATTCTTGCAGTGCCTAAGAGTGGAGAACATACTGGCAGTGTCTGTCAGTGGAAAACAAACCCAAGGTGCCTTACAGTGGAGAATATATTGGCACTGCCTAACAGTGGAGAACATACTGACAGTGACTGACAGTGGAGAACATACTGGTAGTGACTGACAGTGAGGAACATACTTGCAGTGACTGACAGTGGAGTACCTGCTGGCAGTGCCTGACAATGAAAACATGATGGTAATATCTGACATTGGAGAACATACTGGCAGTGCCTGACAATGGAAAACATACTGGCAGTGCCTGACAGTGGAGAACATATTGGCAGTGCCTTACAGCTGAGAACACACTCGTAATGTCTGACAGTTTAGTACATACTGGCAGTGCTTGACAGCATAGAACATAAGGACAGTACCTGACAGTGGAAAACATACTCTCAGTTCATGACAGTTTAGAACATACTGGCAGTGTCTGACATTGTATATCATACTGGCAGTGCCTGGCAGTGGAAACATACTGGCAGTGTTTGACAGTGGACAACATACTGGCAGTGCCTGACAGTTGAGAACATACTGGCAGTGCCTGACAGCGGAGAACATAATGGTTATGTCTGACAGTGGAGAACATACTGGCAGTGCCTGACAGTGGAAAACATACTGACAGTGCCTGATAGTGGAGAACATACTGGCAGTGCCTGACAGTGGAGAACAATCTGACAGTGTCTGACAGTTGAGAACATACTGGCAGTGCCTGACAGCGGAGTAGATACTGGCAGTGCCTGACAGTGGCGAACATACTGGCAGTGCCTGACAGCGGAGAACATACTGGTAATGTCTGACAGTGGAGAACAAACTGGCAGTGCCTGACAGTGGAGAACATACTGGCAGTGTCTGACAGTGTAGTACATACTGGCATTGCCTTACAGTGGAGAACATACTGCAGTGTCTGTCAGTGGAGAACATCGCACGGTGTCTGACAGTAGAGTACATACTAGTAGTGACTTACAGTGGAGAACATACTGGCAGTGCCTAACAGTGGAGAACATACTGGCAGTGACAGACAGTGGAGGACATACTTGCAGTGACTGGCAGTGAAGAACCTGCTGGCAGTGCCTGACAGTGAAAACATTATGGTCATATTTGACATTGGAGAACAAACTGGCAGTGCCTGACAGTGGAGAACATACTGGCAGTGCCTGACAGTGGACAACATACTGGCAGTGCCTGATAGTGTAGAACGTACTGACAGTGCCTGACAGTGGAGAACATACTGGCAGTGACTGTCAGTGGAGAACAATCTGACAGTGTCTGACAGTGGAGAACTTACTGGCAGTGCCTGACAGTGGAATACATACTGGCAGTGCCTGATAGTGGAGACCCTTCTGGCAGTGCCTGACAGTGGAATACATACTGGCAGTGTCTGTCAGTGGAGAACGTACTGGCAGTGCCTGACAGTGGAGAACATAATGGCAGTGCATGACAACGGAGTACATACTGGCAGTGCCTGACAGTGGAGACCACACTGGCAATGCCTGACAGCGGAGTACATTCTGGCAGTGCCTAAGAGTGGAGATCATACTGGCAGTGTCTGTCAGTGGAAAACATACCCACGGTGCCTTACAGTGGAGAACATACTGGCAGTGCCTAACAGTGGTGAACATACTGACAGTGACTGACAGTGGAGAACATACTGGCAGTGATTGACAGTGAGGAACATACTTGCAGTGACTGACAGTGGAGTACCTGCTGGCAGTGCCAGACAGTGAAAACGTTATGGTAATATCTGACATTGGAGAACATACTGGCGGTGCCTGACAGTGGAGAACATATTGGCAGTGTCTGACAGCTGAGAACAAAATGGTTATGTCTGACAGTGGAGTACATACTGGCAGTGCTTGACAGTAGAGAACATAAGGACAGTACCTGACAGGGGAAAACATACTGTCAGTTCCTGACAGTGTAGAACATACTGACAGTGTCTGACAGTGTATATCATACTGACAGTGCCTGGAAGTGGAGAACATACTGGCAGTGCTTGACAGTGGACAACATACTGACAGTGCCTGACAGTGGAGAACATACTGACAGTGCCTGACAGTTGATAACATACTGGCAGTGCCTGACAGCGGAGAACATAATAGTTATGTCTTACAGTGGAGAACATACTGGCAGTGCCTGACAGTGGAGAACATACTGGCAGTGCCTGATAGTGGAGTGCATACTATAGTGGAGAACATACTGACAGTATCTCTCAGTAGAGAACATACTGCCAGTGCCTGACAGTGGAGAATAATCTGACAGTGTCTGACAGTGGAGAACATACTGGCAGTGCCTGACAGTGGAGTTCATACTGGCAGTGCCTGACAGTGGCGAACATACTGGCACTGCTTGACAGTGGAAAACATACTGGCAGTGCCTGGCAGTGGAGTACATACTGGCATTGTCTAACAGTGGAGAACATACTGGCAGTGTCTGTCAGTGGAGAACATCTTACGGTGTCTGACAATGAAGAACAAACCCACTGTCTGACAGTGGAGTACATACTAGTAGTGACTTACAGTGGAGAACATACTGACATTGCCTAACAGTGGAGAACATACTGGCAGTGACTGACAGTGGAGGACAAACTTGCAGTGACTGACAGTGGAGTACCTGCTGGCAGTGCCTGACAGTGAAAACATAATGGTAATATCTGACATTAAAGAGAATACTGGCAGTGCCTGACAGTGGAGAACATACTGACAGTGCCTGACAGTGAAGAACATATTGGCAGTGCCTGACAGCTGAGAACATGCTGGTAATGTCAGACAGTGCAGTAAATACTGGCAGTGCTTGACAGTAGAGAACATAAGGTCAGTACCTGACAGTGGAGAACATACTGTCAGTTCCTGACAGTGTAGAACATACTGACAGTGTCTGACAGTGGAGAACATACTGACAGTTTAGTATATACTGGCAGTGCCTGACAGTGGAGAATATGCTAAGTGGAGAACATACTGGCAGTGCCTGACAGTGGATAACATACTGGCAGTGCCTGACAGTGGAGAACATACCGGCAGTGCCTTACAGTGGAGAACATACTGTTAATGTCTGACAGTGGAGAACATACTGGCAGTGCCTGGCAGTGTAGAACATACTGGCAGTGCCTGACAGTGGAGAACATACTGGCAATTCCTGACAGTAGAGAAAATACTGGCAGTAGAGTATAATTGAGACACACTGGGATACATGTTTTCAAACGACAAAAGTTAGCTGCTTTTAAGTTTATTTATGTTAATTTTATGTTTGCATTACACAATTACAATTAAATATGCACAATTCATAAATATTAATAAATATAGAGGTATCTGATCGTGCAGAAAACTATATTGTATTAGGTTAATTGCTGCTATCTGTCAGAGGCTGCATATATAAGCACAGGAGAGTATACCCTGAAATATACAACCAACGTATGAAAGAATACAAAGACAAAGACATTGCATCAAACATCTGGCAAAGCATAGCCAAACAAATGTCAATTGATGGCGTTTCAGGTAAGTGAGAATAGTAATATGCGATTATATCGTCTGCATATTGTACACTCTATAATCGCTTTTCAAAAGACACAGTATATATTTCAAACAAGATACAACGCTAAAAGAAGTCAATATTTATGTTCTTTTTTGTCTATGCGAGTTCACATATAAGTTTTGAAGTCTGTCTAATACCAATAAATCAGTTTTCTTTATCAATATAATTATAAAGTTTTTAGAATCTAAATAAATACATTAGTTTGACGGTGTCTTATAATGGCACGTGTCCAGTATCTATGTCTGCGTTCCCGTCTCCTAACATGCAGTACTGCCGCAGCAGTCATCATAAAAATGTGTGCTCTTCTAATAACGACATCCTAATCCAAGTACCACCACGTTTGGAATGAGGTTTTTACACGGAAAGGCTAATATAATAAGCGGATGCATGGAATAGATACTCCGTGTCCGTATACGAAACGCGGGCACAGAACGCGGACGCGGAGCGCGGACACGGATGCACGGAAACCCGGCCTTAAGCATAATTATAGGCATAATTAGAACACTTGAGTTCTCTGTGTAGAACCACTATTTGGTGTTATTTGGAGTGGGTGGACATCATCGTCATCGTCATCATCGTCATCATCATCATCATCATCATCATCGTCATCATCATCATCATCATCATCATCATCATCATCATCATCATCATCATCATCATCATCATCATCATCATCATCATCATTTGATCAAATAATAATTATATCTAAAATATTTTTTTTATTACTATTATTATTATTATTATTAAAAGCAGTAGCAGTAGTAGTATCAGTATTGCTACAATCATCACAATTACAAGATACAATATACAAAATTTTATTTAAAGTCGGTTTACAATAATGACAGTTTAACACTAGCTTTGTATAGCTATTTACCGACACATTCAAATGTATAATTGTTCTGTACAGGGCATATATAAATACAAATCATTTTTCTTGTTATAGCACCAAAGGCATAATTAGTTTTAGTAACAAGCCTTATGATAATAACTTTATATAACTATATAAAAAATATATACACATATAAAATACTACATAATTCTAGTAAAAACAAGAAGCTGGCATACAATAGTAAAAACTGACATGCGAAAGCTTATTATGCATTTTTAAAAGTAAGCCGTGAGTGTTATAGTAAAAAAAAGTAAGATATAGAAGGAAAAACACAATTACTAATTTAAGTAATACAATTTAAAAGATTAATTCTACCATATATTTCATACATTAAAAATTATGATGAACGTATATTTTGCTTAATAATGATATAACTTACATATTTAATAATCAGTTTCCTTACATGACAAAAAGAGAATATATCACAGTTTGCATGAAACATAAAAACAAGCAAGCACAAAAAGCATGAATCATAAAACAAGCAAGCAACAACAAGCCAATTTAGCAACTTACCTATTTAATAATCAGTTTAGTTGCATGAAAAAGCATATATCACAATAAGCATTAAAACATATGATGAAGGTAAATTTAACTTAATAATGATTTAACTTACATGTTTAATAATCAGTTTCCTTACCTGGAAAAACAAGCATATATCACAGTGTGCATGGAACATAAAACAAGCGAGCACAAAAAGCATGTATCATAAAAACAAGCAAGCAACACATAGCCAATTTTAGTTACTTACATATATAATTTTATAACGCCATCATCGTCATATTGTATATTATTCAAAAAAATATTTTATAAGCCCGTTATTTTAAAATAAAACAATATATACTGTATACATAGTATATTAACATATATAAAATTATCCTTTTAACAAAAACAATACGTAATAGTAATCGGTGAAATGCGTTATATCTGTAAACGATGTTAGCAATCTACAGAGAATTAATTGTTCTGCGACCTCAACTAGTAAACAACGGGAAAATAAATGACCGACAAATAGACAAATTTACCTGGCCGGTAGGTGGCGCGAGCTTTGTTATTATTGTTCATTTCCGGGTAATACAGGTGATAATAATATTTCACTTTCAGGTGAGACAATAAAAACATTCGTAACATTTATTAATGCGACTTTGTTCCTATGAATTATTATGAAAGTCGTGTCATTAAAATAATGAATAGTTAAATATGAGTGTATATGATTTTAGACATAATGAAAACTGTTGTATTCGAAACATATTTATTGAGAAAGTGTCAATTGAAGGGGCCTTTTCACAGATTTTGGCATGTTTTGAAGTTTGTCATTAAATGCTTTATATTGATGACTGTTAACATTAAATTTTAAAAGCTACAGTAAAAAATCAAAAATAAAATTTTAAAAAAGGAAAAAAAAGAAGCCCTCAGCACGGCTCGAACCAGTGACCCCCGGAATCCTGAAGTAAAAATGCATTAGCCAACTGAGCTATCCTGCCAAGCATACAAAGCAGGCGTATTTTATACCTTATATAAACAGTCTTCGTAGTTTCACAAATTAAACGACAACAACAGAACTCTCCAAATTATTCAATCGTTGCAATGCTTTATAATTTTAAGGTTTTTAAATCGTCAAAAGATGCATATAATGGCTATATTAGAACATGGCAAATGTTCAGAAATACTGTTTCCTCACAAATATCATAATTTACTAGACCGAAAATTTGCGATTCTGGAACAACTTTTTTCAATTTTGTCAATTTACCAAACCGTGAAAAGATCCCTTTAATGATCATACATTTTTAATTATTTACCTCCCACTCTATTAATGGGATTAGTGCATTTTTACAGGCAGCGGTATCATACATTTTGCCCGACCCAACCACTGTCCCTTGCCAATCATGTACATCTTTTTTTCAAATATTGTCAATATATCACGTACAGAACTAGCGAATTAAAAAAACAACAGCATTTTTTGGATAACCCATTGATGTTATACATAATTTGAAGGGAATTACATAAGAAAAACAAAACTGGAAAAAAAAATCCATTGAACGTATGTTGAGTTACCGTCCTTGGAATTTGTTTTTAACTTGATTTTTCTGTTAAAACCACAAGTTGAGTTTTTAAATTAGTCCTATGGTGATAACGTATTGATGTTACTTATAATTTTTCAGAGCATTAGTACAAACATGTTTAGCACATTCCAATAATGCAAGCAACCTGTGAGTCATTGGGTAGGGAGAATATTGCCATAGCCAGCTTGTCGTCCCCCGTCAGCAATGTGTTAAAACCTAAGCATTTTGTTAAGGTTTTTAACATTTGCTCTAAAATCAAAGTGCTTCAACCTACAACTTTGAAACTTCATATGTAGCTGCACCTTGATGAGTTCTACATGCCAAACCCATTTTTGGATCACTAGGTCAAAGGTCAAGGTCACTGTGACCTCTAAAAAAAAATCTGACAAGCTTTCGTTTATTCAAAACTGCACCCGCAGCTGAGCTTGGCACCCGTTATGCGGTGCTCTTGTTTCATATTGCAGCCTTTGAGACTCAAATGATGAACAAAAAATAACTTGGTTCATAGCTAAGGTTAAACATTGGGGTGGCAAAATGTAACATGCTTGAAAAGCTATTATTCCAAATACAATTTATTGTAAAATATAAATTCATACATATGTATAATTTAATAATAACATTATCATGAATATTACTATTATCAAAAATATGCATAGACCAGTTGATGAGTGACCTCACAGGCACCCGCAAAGTTTAGACCCATACACTGGTTGGCAAAAACACAAAATCCAAGACCACCTTTACTCTGAGACTTTTTAATAACTTTTTATCTATATTAAGATGCACTTAAATGTATCAATATACAATATTGGTACAAAAGATGATACCTTATGAATATTATTTAGGTTTTAGGATGTTCATTTCATTTTTTCTTATTGATTCCTTTACAAAACACATACCTGTATCTATATGCTTTACGTTACTGTAACCAGTACGTTTCCCAACCAGACATTGCGCATGCGTGGGAAATCCTGACTGTAAAAAAATAACAATTAAATGGCCTATAAAAAACCCCATAATTTTGAATATCACTAATCACTTCATAATCAAGTTATGAAACGCATGCAACAACTTGGCTTGGAATAAAAATTGTTCTGGTTTCTACTTTGTGCATGCTCTTTTTGAATACATACAATTCTGGTTTGATTAGAAATATTCATTGTTATAAATGAGAAATTCACTCATTTATAATTCTTTGCATATTGCCAATAAAATAATCTATAACTGTACGAATTTCAGTTAATATAATCTATAATTATAAATCACACCAATTTCGAGAAAAAAATATTTTTAAAAGACAACTTATCTGTTTTTAAGACAAGCATTGGGTTTAAAAGAATCATACAATTTATTAAAAAACAGTGCCATCACAACATTTGGATATAACTGGATGTATCCCCTGTTTATGACACAAACCATGTGAGTCAAAGCATTAACATTAGCATTCACAGACACATAGATTTTATGGCAAAACATATTGCGACTTATGTATCAATGACTAGGCGAAATATTCAGGGGGCAGCCGCAACCCCTTCCACCTCATTTGCTACGCACTTGAATGTTGAAGTTCTTTAAGTAATATAGGGCTTTGTTAAGAGATTTTGTTTATTTTCAAAAGTGTAATTTAATGAATTTACTAAATGTCCTTTAATACTTGGACTAGTTTTTAATGATTATAATTACATGGCCAAAGATAAAATAAAACAATGTTTTTGCCCCTGGTGTTTGAACCTTGAATCTCTAAAAGCAAAAGCTTATGCACTCCACAGCCTTTTGAATTTGATAGTTTCATCTCTATATCTGTTATACATGCTTTGTCTAAATGTTTTATGAAAAGCATTAAAAAGGTTTTAATATTTTTCATAAATTTGTTTGATGAATACCAATAAAACAGTTTGCTTTAGTGTTTTTCCTAGTGTTGTTTTGCTTGTTTTAATTTTATGCATACATAATTTTTAATCTGTGACAATGAACTTATAGTACAAATGTATTCAAGAATGTAAACAAGTCCCTTTAAAGCAGAAACTCAAGAGATATGTTGTTGGAAATACCATGATAATATTTATTTGTCTCATGTTTGTTTCAGAAGTACGAATTTAATTGAAATGCAGACAACCATTTCAAAACTGCTTGACAGCAAACAGTGAAAAGAAGACTTGATCAAGAACTATGTCACACATTACCAAGTCAAAGAAGGATTGATCAGACATCATTGTCTCCTTCCACTATGGTTTTAGAGGACATTGGCAGTAATGTGGGGATCCCAGTGCCATCTACGCTCACGCCTGCAGCCAATGTCACTAACTCTGGACAGGACAACAATTATAACCCTCACGATGAAGATTTCAAGAGTTACCCATCTGACACAGTGGCTGCTGTGACAATAGCTGTTCTTGCTGTTGTGATAATTATTACAATGATAATAGTGTTCAGAGCATTACGTAAGAGACAAAGAGCTCGTCGTGGTGAACAGTTTGGGGAGAGCATCATTCCAACTGTGACCACAGGTGTCATGGGAACAGGTGAACCCATTACCGCTTGCATACTCATTTTAACGCATTTGTAGTCGCTGATTAAATTAAATCAAAGACATTTTCTTCAAGATTCATGTTTGAAAGGTTGATTTCCAACCCTCAGGTACTAATGAGTAGTTAAAAGCATCAAACCTGAACAGACTCAGAGTTGCTCATTATTAAGGCTGTTCTGTTTTTGTGCTGTTTTCACATAGCCATTTTCACTTAGCTTTTGAGTTGGAAAGATCATAACAAGGGCTGCAGCTGTATACTCATTGTTAAAGCGAACCAGTGACCACCTGGTTGCTAGGCGGACACCAAATCCACTACTCCATGGATACTTTTAATATCGTCACATACTAAGTTCTGATTAAGTCGTATACAAATAACCATAATTCAAATACATTATGAAAACCACTTGAAAAATGTAACTTTAAAAATAGTTCATATGACCCTGGCTTATGTCACATTTTCAACAAAAAAGTTATAAAATAGACTTATTCATTTTGACCCCCTTGGTTCATTTCAGGTGGTGCTGCTTACGCCAATGCACTTAACAACCGTGTACCAGTTGAGAGTCCAGTGCGATGGGAATCAGTCAACCCATCCACACAGTCCTCCACACAGTCTGAACACACAGACACGTCATACATGGAACGAACCAGATGACACCTCCACGGCCATTTCTATAGACCTAATCTGGGTCCATATTAAGTTCGTTGATCTGATTCTTAGATTTGAGTCTTAAGAATAATGAATATTATTAAAATTGTAATGTTCTATAATTGCTTAAAGGATTTGTCTTGGCATTTACTGCCTCTTGTTACATCAATCTACATATTGAAAATAATGCTTTACAATCCTATGCATCAATGATGGCATGAACATGTTTACATTTTATGGAAATATAAAACTCCAGGAACATTATCATAAAATAAATGTATGTTATACTCACGAAACCCTAGTCTTGTATTTCAGGCAAGTGGCCAATTGCGTATACAAAGCCATAGAGGTTGTTTTTCTCAAGTCTGAGTCTATCCATGGTCCTTATTCTTAAGTTAAGCATGGGTTGTTGAAAATAAGAACTGATTAAAACACCATTACAAGTCAACATTTTAGCGTCATATTTGAATATAACAGTTATATAATTCTTTGCTCAAACCTCATTATATACATGATACTCACTTTAAAACATGTTTGTTAAGTTATTTCTCTAAATATCTGTTATCAATTTTTTGAGTACTATTTTGTTATACATCATTTTATTTTGAAGGTTTCCTTTGCTATATGGATCTTGCTTCATTACATTCATTTATTAATGATGGCATTGTTTGCCAACTGTTTGATTTGAAGATGTTTTGTGTTAATAAGGCTAATTGTATGCATGTCCTATACGATTAACCATTGAAATGATTTTAATTTATAATATTTACAATACAAATTAAATGTGGAGTTAACTGTCTGATTGATATCAATTGCATAATTCTTTCTTTTTGTATGTTAGTATATTTATGCTGTTACGTTTGAACATATTATTTTTTCAAACATACCATTTCAAAAACTCCAAAAATAAGTTCTGTGTGTTTTTATCTTTCCTATAGAAGCTTAATTTAGCACACACCCAAATGTCCACATACTGATTTGTAAAATAAATATTGTATTATTGTAAATTGTGATTTATTACACCAATTTATTCCAATCTGTTTGTGTTTTTGTGTGACATGATGCATCTGTCAGTGCTGTATATATATACTTTGTATTGTACTTGCACTTATAATTACTCATTGATGAATGTGTTGTACAAAAAACCTAAAACTGCGATCAGTATTGCAAGAGTGGTTTACCAATTATTTTGAATGTATGTGTTTGGCACTCCTGGAAAACAGGGCTAAATGCTTGTTGTCCCAGATTAGCCATGCAGTAGGCACAGACTAGTCAGTGATGACACTTTCCGATTTTATGGAATTTTTCATGTAAAGGAAATCTCCTCTTAACAAATTCAAGTCTTTACAGAAAGTGTTGTCCCTTATTAGCATATGTAGACAGCACAGGCTTATCATGTTCAACTCTACACACATGCATAAGGCCCCGTTTTTCCAGAGCCGGCCTTATGTACAATATTCCATAGCACGATTGACCAGGATCTGAAAAATACTTCATTGGAATCTTTTGGAAAATCTTGTCTCCAGTTATGCCTCAAAAATAAGTAGTAGTATTTTTTCTATTTTTACTTTTAAGAATTGTGTTTCTGTTATTATTGTTATTATTTTTTTGTAAATGGGTGTAATGTTTTGTATGTTAACATTCTCATTTCTACATTCCACGGTTATTGATAATGCTGTAAGAGAAAAACAACTTGTCTAAGTGTGTGTTCCTTTCTTCCATAGTTTTGTTTTACAGTGTACAATATTTTAATGCGAAACATTTGTGGTATAAAATTTATTTAGTGTAAACATTTTGTAATTTTAGAATAAAT
This sequence comes from Dreissena polymorpha, assembly GCF_020536995.1. Lineage (NCBI taxonomy): Eukaryota > Metazoa > Mollusca > Bivalvia > Myida > Dreissenidae > Dreissena > Dreissena polymorpha. Next base: position 79,246,615 of record NC_068360.1, on the reverse strand, counting down.
GCATGATCTTTTATTCATATGTATTATCATGTGTTTAATTGTCTTTTTTTCCCATTGATAATTAATAAAGCAGGGAAAATTATACAAATACTTGGTAATACTTATAAAATATATATATATATATATATATATATATATATATATATATATATATATATATATATATATATATATACTACCTTTGGTTTATTATGAGGTATTAATGCCCAAAATTGGATATATCGGCAATATACCAACCGAAAAGCACTTCATATAGAGACCGAAAAGCACTCAATTTCTCGCTATATATATATGAAAAAAAAATCGTTTCTAGTGTGTGTTAACGGGTTTAATTAGTTATAAATGTTTATATTTTCATGCATATGTATAATACCTTTTGTTTATTATGAGCTATTAATGCCCAAAATTGGATATATCGGTAATATACCAACCGAAAAGCACTTCATATGAAGACCGAAAAGCACTCAATTTCTCGCTCTATATATATATATGAAAATAAATTCGTCTATAGTGTGTTTAAACGGGTTTAATTAGTTATAAATGGTTACATTTCATGCATATGTATACTACCTTTTGTTTATTATCAGGTATGAATGCCCAAAAGTGGATATATCGGCAATATACCAACCGAAAAGCACTTCATATAAAGACCGAAAAGCACTCACTTTCTCTATATATGAAAAAATCGTTTCTAGTGTGTGTAAACGGGTTCAATTAATTATAAATGGCAATATTTCATGCATATGTATACTACCTTTTGTTTACCATGAGGTATTAATGCCCAAAATTGGATATATCGGCAATATACCAACCGAAAAGCACTTCATATGAAGACCGAAAAGCACTCACTTTCTCTATATATATGAAAAAATCGTGTCTATTGTTTGTAAACGGGTTTAATTAGTTATAAATGGCAATATTTCATGCATATGTATACTATCTTTTGTTTAACATGAGGTATTAATGCCCAAAATTGGATATATCGGCAATATACCAACCGAAAAGCACTTCATGTGAAACCGAAAAGCACTCAATTTCTCTATATATAACTGGCAAATTCCTTTTCTTATATGTGTAAACGGGTTTCATTAGTTATAAATGGTTATATTTCATGCATATGTATACTACCTTTTGTTTATCATCATGTATGAATCACCAAAGTTGGATATATCGGCAATATACCAACCGAAAAGCACTTCATATGAAGACCGAAGAGCACTCAATTTATCTCTCTAGATATACAAAAAAATCGTTTCTTTTGAGTGAAAACGTGTTTAAATAGTTAAAAATGGTTGTATTCATGCATATGTATACTACATTTTGTTGACTATGAGGTATTAATGCCCAAAATTGGATATATCGGCAATATACCAACCGAAAAGCACTTCATGTGAAGACCGAAAAGCACTCAATTTCTCTATATATAACTGGCAAATTCCCTTATGTGTGTAAACGGGTTTCATTAGTTATAAATGGTTATATTTCATGCATATGTTACTACCTTTTGTTTATCATGATGTATGAATCACCAAAGTTGGATATATCGGCAATATACCAACCGAAAAGCACTTCATATGAAGACCGAAAAGCACTCACTTTCTCTATATATATGAAAAAATCGTGTCTATTGTTTGTAAACGGGTTTAATTAGTTATAAATGGCAATATTTCATGCATATGTATACTATCTTTTGTTTAACATGAGGTATTAATGCCCAAAATTGGATATATCGGCAATATACCAACCGAAAAGCACTTCATGTGAAACCGAAAAGCACTCAATTTCTCTATATATAACTGGCAAATTCCTTTTCTTATATGTGTAAACGGGTTTCATTAGTTATAAATGGTTATATTTCATGCATACGTATACTACCTTTTGTTTATCATCATGTATGAATCACCAAAGTTGGATATATCGGCAATATACCAACCGAAAAGCACTTCATATGAAGACCGAAGAGCACTCAATTTATCTCTCTAGATATACAAAAAAATCGTTTCTTTTGAGTGAAAACGTGTTTAAATAGTTAAAAATGGTTGTATTCATGCATATGTATACTACATTTTGTTGACTATGAGGTATTAATGCCCAAAATTGGATATATCGGCAATATACCAACCGAAAAGCACTTCATGTGAAGACCGAAAAGCACTCAATTTCTCTATATATAACTGGCAAATTCCCTTATGTGTGTAAACGGGTTTCATTAGTTATAAATGGTTATATTTCATGCATATGTTACTACCTTTTGTTTATCATGATGTATGAATCACCAAAGTTGGATATATCGGCAATATACCAACCGAAAAGCACTTCATATGAAGACCGAAAAGCACTCATTTTCTCTATCCATGTATATATCTGAAAAATTCCTTTCTTATATCTGTAAACGGGTTTAATTAGTTATAAATGTTTATATTTCATGCATACGTATACTTCTTTTTGTTTATCATGATGTATTAATGACCAAAGTTGGATATATCGGCAATATATCAACCGGAAAGCACTTCATATGAAGACCGAAAAGCACTTAATTTATCTCTATATATTTGAAAAAATCGGGTCTAGTGTGTGTAAACGGGTTTAATTAGTTATATATGGTTATATTTCATGCATATGTATACTACTTTTGTTTATTATGAGGTATGAATGCCCAAAATTGGATATATCGGCAATATACCTACCGAAAAGCACTTCATATGAAGACCGAAAAGCACTCAATTTCTTTAAATCTATATATGAAAAGAATCGTTTCTATTGTGTGTAAACGGGTTTAATTTGTTATAAATGGTAATATTTGATGCATATGTATACTATCTTTTGTTTAACATGAGGTATTAATGCCCAAAATTGGATATATCGGCAATATACCAACCGAAAAGCACTTCATGTGAAGACCGAAACGCACTCAATTTCTCTATTTATAACTGAAAAATTCCTTTTATAATATGTGTAAACGGGTTAAATTAGTTATACATGTTTTTATTTCATGCATTTGTATAATACCTTTTGTTTATCATGAGGTATTAATGCCCAAAATTGGATATATCGGCAATATACCAACCGAAAAGCACTTCATATGAAGACCGAAAAACACTCAATTTCTCTCTATATTGATATGATAAAAAATCGTTTCTAGTGTGTGTAAACGGGTTTAACTAGTTGTAAATGGTTATATTTCATGCATATGTATACTACCTTTTGTTTACTATTACGTATTAATGCCCAAAAGTGGATATATCGTCAATATACCAACCGAACAGCACTTCATATGAAGACCGAAAAGCACTCAATTTCTCTCTCTAAAGATATGAAAAAATCGTGTCTATTGTGTGTGAACGCGTTTAATTAGTTATAAATGGCAATATTTCATGCATATGTATACTACCGTTTGTTTATAATGAATTTTTAATGCCCAAATCGGCAATATACCAACCGAAAAGCACTTCATGTGAAGACCGAAAAGCACGCAAGTTCTTTATACAAATATATAACTGAACAATTCCTTTTCGAATATGTGTAAACGGGTTTAATTAGTTATAAATGTTTATATTTTATGCATATATATGCGACGAAAACATGTATGCCAGCTTGATTTTTACATGAGCAAAGAAAGAAAACAGAATGGGGATGTATAGTAAATACATTATTTTTAATCATTGATTAATGAATATTATTGTACGAAATCAGTGTCAACTTTGACTTTGCTATGGGAAATATCCAGTGCTTTTCCGGATTTCAGAGTATATGTAGCACTGTTTATTAGTATCGCTACCAGGAACCTCTGAAGAACGCTTTGGGCTTATCGAAGATTAAGTCCACAACGTGCCTTCATATAATTTAACGCATTTATCAATACATTTCAAAGAGTAAATGAATTATACATCATCACAACGTGACTCCGCCTTTGCTATTAATGTTTTAGAAGCCACTGGACTAAAAAGGCATGGGCTAGACATATAAAAATGCATAGCAAGTAATACATGGATAAAGCATTGTGGCAGCATTGTTTTATTTACTAATCTTGTGTTTATAATATTTAATATCTACCAGTCATGTAATCAGAAAATGAAGCTTTCTCTTCGGAAATAATTTGTGTCTGTTTTGTATTTCTAATTAAAAACTGTTCTCAGAATCCTCGAGAAATCGCTCAAGAAGATAATGAAAAATGTTCCCGCCATCATGCAAATGGCGACAGTTCCGCTGACCTTAGCAACGGTCCTCTTGTCTTCAGCAGACGTCAGTTTCCTCGCTGCCATTGACGTCGAGTTTTTTACTACTGTCATCTCTCGAATCATCTGAACAAACGCTGGTCGCTCCAGAACCTGTGAAGTATATTCAATCCCTAAATGAAACCAGTTTGATATCGGATTCTCTTAATGAAATCTTTGAGTGAAATTCACAGATATTTGCCTGGTTTTCTTTGTCATACCAGAATGTTTTCCTTGAGATTGATCTCCAACTATAGGGAAAATAACTAAGTAGTAATTATTATTAGATTCTTTGTTTCTTCGTTTTTTCTTTACTTAGTAATGATAAGAAAATAAACTTAAGTAAAGTAAGGAAAGTAAGTCATTGTTGTTTTGTGTAAGAATGGGAGGAGAAAGCAGAGCAAAGCAAGCCCCTTCTTTGCCGATAACATTTTTCTTTTATCTTTATTAAACAATTATCTACATTTCGATTGATCAGGCATATGAACTTGCATACATGTTTCTGTTTGATATATTTGTCCATGCGCAATGGGTATAATAGCTAAATGTAATGACCCTATAAATTTAATAAGCATACATTCACACATTAATTTTGACCAATATTCGTATCTGCTTTTTTAACACGAAACGAGAACCAATATTTAATAGGATAATTCTTTGTCTATTGCACCCGATGTCCATACAGACACGTATTCATTCATCGTGACGGTATTAACAATCATACATTAAGGTCCGTGTAAGCATAATGTTGGCGAGTTACATGAGTACATGTATATACGAAATAAAAATTGAAGGATATATGTTATGTTGTATGCTACAAACTGTATAGTTTTGCAGCATTTGTGTACCTGTGAAATGTTGTATTGGAATGCAAATCTGTTACAGATACTGTATGCCAGTTCACTGCAGTCACGTGACTGTAGAATGCCTTTAAAGGTGTTCAACTTCAGACACGTAGAGTTGTTAACAGGCATGGCGTCTGAAATACATGCCGGAACATTGGGGTAAAAACATAATACTTTAAGCTGAATTAATGAAATATGTAAGGTATATTTGGATGATTTGAATATAGCTTTTCATTATTTACCGCTCATGAACTTTATTAACATAATTTAAGCGTTTTCAGTGTGTCCTATAACGGTATTCAGTTTCCTCCATAGCTCGACTCAAATAAGTGCTTTCATAGTATTGATATGTTATTAACATCATTTAAAAAGGTCAGTATCCGATTAGTTTTTGCGACCTTTACGAAACCTCTGAACCACTTTACAGTTTTAGGGATATATACAAATAATTACATGGTTATTGTTTTCTTATTTTCCTTTCTTTGTTATATTGTTGCGTAACTGTTAACAAACTCAAGTCAACGACTTCGCGGTTTAATTCATATGAATTAGAACTCCAAATCAGTGTTTAATAACCGATAAACAATAATAACTCGAAACACATTCTTATTCCCTTCATTTCACATATCTATATACCATCGACCCAATATTCAGCCGCATGGAGTTGGATTCTGCCGCTTAGCTTCAAGTACTGAGCAACATCTCTAAAAGCCACGAGTGTCGCGTTCAACGTCTTGCAGAATGCACGTGCTTGGAAGAGTGTGGACTTGTAGTAGCTGACGAAATACTCGTTGAGATTGTCCAGAATCCATGTGCTCTGATTCAAGTCGGGCAGTGTTGATCCTGGCAGTGACTCTGTATTAAGGGTCGACGAAACAGTTTGAATAGTCTTAGTAGTTTGAGAAATGTTTCTTGGGGTATTGTGAGTCACAATACAAGGTGACTGGACAATGTTGAAAACTGTTTTTAGTATTTTATACGAATTATGAACCTTTTTTGGAACTCATTTATTGTTAAGTTTATGTTAACATATACCGTAACTACACAAATATTTTGATTGAACACGTTAAGTACTAGTAGGTCATTATGTAAAGTCCTGAACAAAAAATGTACATTATACTATCAAAGTGGTAGAATTGTAAAAGCCACTTTCAAACTACCTCAGAAAAGACTGATGTAGTAAATTACTAATGTTTTATGCACTCTGAACATATTTTACCATTACAAACCACATAATTTCATCTAATAAGAGTTATGGTTCCTTTTTCAACTTGGTTTTCGGACAATATTATATCAATTAAGGGTTCACATATGTGAATAATATCAGGACCACAATTAAATAATAAAATAAAGAATATCTTTGATATATTTTTCAAATGGATGCCAAAGATGTGTTGCTTTACCGTATTGTGTGGTAAACTTGTCAATCGTGTTACCTGAGTTACCTGGTGGTGGGATCAATTTTTCACAGAGGCAGTTTGCCGAAAGCGAGCAGCTGAACTTCATGGCAAGTATTAAGTCATATGGTGTTAACTGGATGCCATATTTGCTTGACAAAAGAATATTGTTGGGTATATCTGTCAATCAAGTTACCTGTGCTTGTTATTAATTGTTCGCAAAGGCAGTTTGCCGGTGAGGAGCAGCTAGCATTCCTAAACGCCCATACGTTAGTTGGTATTGCGATAATCATTCCACATGTTTCTTCGGCTTCTGTCCACGCGAAAAAATGCATGCGAGTTGCCAACAGAGCGGTTTTCAAGTTTGGTAAAAAATTGTCTCTTTGCTTAGCAAGAGATCCGTTGTATTTACTGATGCATGTCTTTTTGCACTCTTCATATGTCCCATTTGCTTTGGTTACTATGAACTGGTATTCTTGGAACTTGGGTACCGAGAACCACTTTTCCAACTCTGAAAATATATACTCATACTTCAATCATATTTTAGCTTACCTGAGCATCAAGTGACCTAACAGTTGGCGTTCTGTGTCCATAACCTTCATTATTGAGGGACCATTATCGCGATAAAGACTTCATTTTAATCCCATCTATATCAAGGGGGCCAGTTTGTGCTAGACGTTAATGAGTTTTTGCCCCTCGTTTTCAAAAAAATAATATAAAAAATGAACGTTATTCGGGGGAAAAAACTTCGTTTTTCACCCTATCTACACCGTTCTTCTACAGTTTCAATTTGATAAAAAGATAATATTTTAAGTCAAATATAGAGACTTATATAGTAATGTATTATGAATCTGAACATGGCTGGCAATTAAAAACATTATTTCATCTCATAAGATGGCTCCTTTTTTTTACAAAAAATTACCTTAATTAAGGCTTCGCATATTTAAATTATATTGAGAACGTAGGTTTAATAAATAAATAAATAAATAAATAAATAAATAAATAAGTAAATAAATAAATAAATAAATAAATAAATAAATAAATATATATATATATATATATATATATATATATATATATATATATATATATATATATATATACCAATACATAGTGCCAGTTACGCGGTCTCTGTAGTTTTCAGACTGTACTTACGAGGTCAATATAAAAAACGGGGTCTATATACAACCCCGCAATCTAGGCTCCTTTAATTACTATGAGGGGGGTGTAGGGGAGGTAATGCAATCAAATCTCACAATAAGGTCTTAAATCGAAAACCACAATCAGGTCTGAAATTGAAATTGTATATACCTCGCAAATAAGTTCGCTATATATTTCCTTGTATAAGACGTTAAATAAATGACGTATTTATATACAATAATAATAGTAGGTACCCCTATATACCTTAATTCGTGTTTATATCGGATAAAAAAGGGTATGGAGATACATGTATTTAAAGTGGGAACCCCATAACCTATTTCTAAATCAGAGACCCCGTAACTGGCCATATGTGTGAATATATATATATATATATATATATATATATATATATATATATATATATATATATATATATATATATATTTATATCTATATATATATATATATATATATATATATATATATATATATATATATATATATATATATATATATATATATATATATATATATATGAGTTATCGTTGATTTCTTTTAAATGGATGCCAAAGTTGTGTTAAAGCATGTTGTGGGGTAATTTCGTTAATCGTGTTACCTGTATTTGGAAACAATTGTTCACAGAGGCAGTGTGCCGGACTCGAGCAGTTTTCAGTTGGTAATAAGGATACCTCAGTTTGTGTTACTGTAATGTGTCCACATGTTTGGTTAGCTTCTGTCCACGCAACATATACTTCATGTTTCATCAGATGGAACATCTTGAAAGCCGTTTTTAAATTTTGCACAAAATCGGCTTGTTGATTAGCAAGAGATCCGTTGTATTTATCAAAGCAGTTCTTCTTGCATTCTTCATATGTCTCATTCTCATTGGTTACAGTGTACTGGTATCCTTGGAACTCAGGAATCGAAAACCACTTGCCCAACTCTGCAAATATTAAATCATAAAATTAATATTTAAGCTTACCTGAGCATTACTGAACCTAACCGGCGACGTTGTGCCAAAAACGTCCACACTATGAGACCATAAGAGACTTCACTTTAATCCAATCTTAACAAAACGTGCGCAGTTTGCTTAGAAAATAAGATATTCGGTTGAGAGTCTCACCAGAGCAAATATATGTATTGCCTATTTGATGCAAAAATGTAATGTATTCCCTTTTTAAGAACATACAGACTTCATTTTCATCGACCCTTTGCCAAACTTGTACAGTTTTTGCATTACCATATGATCTTACATAACGTCTTCGCAGAAGCCAACAAATGGGCTAATAGACACCATAGACACCATGGAAACGGACTCGAAAGCGTTTCGTATAAGCTTAGGCTTGTTATGCAACCGAGCTTAAATAAATAGGTTTAAAAAAATGGGCTAAATAATGGTACACTTTCTTGAGTGTTCGTCCTAATAATACTACTACTAAAATTTAAATTATTGTGCATACAAAGTTAAAGTCGAATCAAATTAGCATTTAGCGAAACATACCACAGCCACCCAAAGCGGTAACCACTGTCCGTCCTAGCGGTTATCACTGCCCGTCCCAGCAGTGACCACTGCTCAATACAGAAGTAACAACTGCCCCACAAAGCAGTAACCACTGCATGGCACAGCAGTAACCCTTACCCGCTCCAGCGGCAACCACTGTCCGCCCCATCGGTAATCATTAATCGCGTATGCGGTTATAACTTCCGCATCAGCGGTAACCACTTCCCGACCTAGCGGTAACCACTACCCGCTTAAGCGATAACCACTACCCACCCCAGCGATAACCAATATCCGCCCCAGCGGTAATTATGTCCAGAGCAGCGTTAACCAATCCCCGTCCCAGCGGTAACAACTGTCTGCCCATGTGGTAACCACCGTCCGCCTCAGCGGTAACCACTGCCATGCCCAGCGGTTACAACTGCCCACCCCAGCTGTAACAATTGCCCACCCAAGCTGTAACCACAGCTGTAACCACAGCCCGCCCCAGCTCTAACGACTGCCCGTCTAAGTGGTAATCACTGACCAGAGCAGCGTTAACCATTCCCCGGACCAGCGTTAACCACTCTCCGGACCAGCAATAACCATTCCCCGAACCAGCGGTAACCACTGCCCGACCCAGCGGTAACCAATATCAGCCCCAGTTGTAACCACTGCTCGACCCAGCGTTAACCACTCCCTGGACCAGCGTTAACCACTCCCCAGACAAGCGGTTACCACTATCCGTCCCAACGGTAGCCACTCCCCGGACCAGCGGTAACCACTGCCCGACCCAGCTGTGACCACGGCCCGACCCAGCGGTAACCACTGCCCGACCCATCGGTGACCAAAGCCCGCCCCCTCTATCACAAACTAAAATCCTTTCAGATCTAGAAGAGTTGTTGTAACATTTTTAACAGATTGAATGAAAATCTGTGCACATTTCTACATAAATGGTCAGTTTATATTTGTATATAGTCAATTAAGAAAAAATGCAATATCTTAATAAAACCATATGCAATAATAATCACGTTTCATTTAATCATCACATGGTTTGTAATGTTGGCAAGGCATATTTAAGCTTTGCTTGGAACCAGTAAAATCTCATTGCAGGGTTAAACAGTCTCTTCAATGCTTATATAATGTAAATGTTCTTACCAAAGCACTGCATCACTGACTGATGGCTGCTAATCCAGATGAAAAACAACAACCGCCGAGTGTTAAATATATTCATTGCAATCGCTGTAATTTTCAGTTAAAAAAGCAAAGGTGTGATACAATTTATCGAATAAAAAGAAATTGTGTTATCCACAATAATATCTGTTTTCATGCAATTGCAATAAAAGCGCATACCAAATTATTCTTCAATGAGCAATTCAACTTTCCTAGTGAAGTGATATGCATATCTTTAGCCATGTTTGCCCAATGCAACTGATTCGTCGGTGCAGCCAGATTACACAAAATAAGAGCAAACATAATGCACCTGAATGCCACATGTTAAAGAATAAGCAAATTTTAATTAAATTTAAATAGAATGCTCATCAGTATCACCGGACTACTTAAGTGTTGTTATTTCAAAGATATAATTACAGACTGTTTTGGCCTCTTTATAAGTGAGTACGAAAGAGCATAAGTTTTTGCTTGAGTGGTAGTAGTTTATCAACATGTCAGTACTTAATTCTAGTTTTAGGTAATTTAAACCATAGTTCAGTTGCTTGAAAAACATCTACCTGTCCGCATTTTATATGCATGTGGCGGGAGAATCAATTAAAATAGTCATCGGCCCCGGTCGAGCCGGCCATGTGGCGGGAGACTTAATCAGTGCAGTAATCGGCCTCGGTCTAGCGGGCCATGTGGCAGGAGACTCAAAAAGTGCAGTCATTGGCCCCGGTCTAGCGGGCCATGTGGCGGGAGTCTCAATAAGTGCAGTCATTGGCCCCGGTCTAGCCAGCCAGTGCATTCATCTCGTCGGCTCAAAACATCAAAGCGGAGCAAACAGCTGCCTTGTTAAAAAAACTGAAAACCCGGTTACCCCCAAGTGTTATCATTTTATCGCAGGTTTTAAGCACCAACATGGTTAAAGAATCTAGTATATCAGTGCACGTACTATAGGTGGCGTAACTAGCGAAAAATGTGCGAAACGCACACATTGTTTTAGTAATAATAAGTTGACCAACATAATTGTTTTGCAGGATACCAAAGTTCTCTGATACATAATTAATCCCTGGTTTTAGACCAGAATTCAAGAGCAATACAAGCTAATATTATTTTCTAGTGTGGATTTGGTTATGAGGTTGTGCTGATGGTGAACCCTTTTAAAGATGATGGCAGTACGGCCATTGATGTGAAGGCGATCAAAGTTCAGTCTAATATGAACCGTCCATTTATACCATTATTTAATAAGTTTGTGTCCCCTACTGGTTTCACGGTGGGTTCAAATCAGTAATTAATATGAATAAGTAAACACAACACAAACTCAACATAAGTAGGATGAAAATACCGCTGTTGATAATGACCAATCGTTTATGATAAAATGGAAATACACATACTTAATATTGGAATACAAAACATGTATACATCTGTGTTGATGTTCTTTACATGTTTTATCATGTTTTTAGAAAAGTTTCTGTCTTTTAATTAAGTATTTTTTAATTAAGTATTGATGAAAAATTTACCTTGAACTAATGCCGGTAATCTAATAAAGACAAATTAAAATTGTTAAATTTTTATACATTTTTTTATTTTTAATATGAACTTTTTCAGTTATGTCAGTTTATATGACATGGTAAAATTTTCACACGGTAGAGTTTGCTTATAATTTGTAAATAACTAATCACAAAAGCTTAGTGTTGTGTAACATGAAATCCATATACAAACAACTGACATGTGGGGAATATTTTTAAGTTAGCCTGCTAGTTTGCAAAGGAATTTGTTCATATTTCTAGGTCTAGAAAAGGAAAAGTTTACATATGCTAATTTGATTAATATTTTATATAATTTCGGAAAGGTTGTAGAGAATTGATAAAATCGTAGTAATTAAACGCCAACTCTCCACATAATGTCCGATAAAAATCGACATCAAAATATATGAGCCTTGCTCTGGAAAAACGGGACTAAAGAAATCCTCCCAGAGTATCCTGAGCAGTCTGCAAAGCGGGGCTTAAGAAATCCTCCCAGAGTATCATGAGCAGTCTGCAAAGCGGGGCTTAAGAAATCCTCCCAGAGTATCCTGAGCAGTCTGCAAAGCGGGGCTTAAGAAATCCTCCCAGAGTATCCTGAGCAGTCTCCAAAGCGGGACTTAAGGAATCCTCCCAGAGTATCCTGAGCACTCTGCAAAGCGGGACTTAAGAAATCCTCCCAGAGTATCCTGAGCAGTCTGCAAAGCGGGACTTAAGAAATCCTCCCAGAGTATCCTGAGCAGTCTGCAAAGCGGGGCTTAAGAAATCCTCCCAGAGTATCCTGAGCAGTCTGAAAAGCGGGGCTTAAGAAATCCTCCCAGAGTATCCTGTGCAGTCTGCAAAGCGGGGCTTAAGAATTCCTCCCATAGTTTCCTGTGCAGTCTGCAAAGCGGGGCTGAAGAAATCCTCCCAGAGTATCATGAGCAGTCTGCAAAGCGGGGATTAAGAAATCCTCCCATAGTATCCTGTGCAGTCTGCAAAGCGGGGCTTAAAAATCCTCCCAGAGTAACATGAGCAGTCTGCAAAGCGGGGCTTAAGAAATCCTCCCATAGTAACATGTGTAGTCTGCAAAGCGGGGCTTAAGAAATCATCCAAGAGTATCCTGAGCAGTCTGCAAAGCGGGGCTTAAAAAATCCTCCCCAAGTATCCTGAGCAGTCTGTAAAGCGGGGCTTAAGAAATCCTCCCAGAGTATCCTGTGCAGTCTGCAAAGCGGGGCTTAAGAAATCCTCCCAGAGTAACATGAGCAGCCTGCAAAGCGGGGCTTAAGAAATCCTCCCATAGTAACATGTGTAGTCTGCAAAGCGGGGCTTAAGAAATCCTCACAGAGTATCCTGTGCAGTCTGCAAAGCGGGGCTTAAAAAATCCTCCCCAAGTATCCTGAGTAGTCTGTAAAGCGGGGCTTAAGAAATCCTCCCAGAGTATCCTGTGCAGTCTGCAAAGCGGGGCTTAAAAAATCCTCCCCAAGTATCCTGAGCAGTCTGTAAAGCGGGGCTTAAGAAATCCTCCCAGAGTATCCTGTGCAGTCTGCAAAGCGGGGCTCAAGAAATCCTCCCAGGGTATCCTGAGCAGTCTGCAAAGCGGGGCTTAAGAAATCCTCCCCAAGTATCCTGAGCAGTCTGCAAAGCGGGGCTTAAGAAATCCTCCCAGAGTAACGTGAGCAGTCTGCAAAGCGAGGCTTAAGAAATCCTCCCAGAGTATATTGAGCAGTCTGCAAAGCGGGGCTTAAGAAATCCTCCCAGAGTATCCTGAGCAGCCTACAAAGCGGGGCTTAAGAAATCCTCCCAGAGTATCCTGAGCAGTCTCCAAAGCGGGGCTTAAGAAATCCTCCCGTAGTATCCTGAGCAGTCTGCAAGGCGGGGCTTAACAAATCCTCCCAGAGTATCCTGTGCAGTCTGCAAAAGGGGCTTAAGAAATCCTCCCAGAGTATCCTGTCCAGTCTGCAAGGCGGGGCTTAACAAATCCTCCCAGAGTATCCTGTGCAGTCTGCAAAACGGGGCTTAAGAAATCCTCCCAGAGTATCCTGAGCTGTCTGCAAAGCGGGGCTCAAGAAATCCTCTCAGAGTATCCTGAGCAGTCTGCAAAGCGGGACTTAAGAAATCCTCCCAGAGTATCCTGAGCAGTCTGCAAAGCTAGACTTAAGAAATCCTCCCAGAGTATCCTGAGCAGTCTGCAAAGCGGGGCTTAAGAGATCCTCCCAGAGTATCCTGTGCAGTCTGCAAAGCGGGGCTTAAGAAATCCTCCCCAAGTATCCTGAGCAGTCTGCAAAGCGGGGCTTAAGAAATCCTCCCAGAGTATCCTGTGAAGTCTGCAAAGCGGGGCTCAAGAAATCTTCCCCAAGTATCCTGAGCAGTCTCTAAAGCGGGGCTTAAGAACTCCTCCCAGAGTATCATGAGCAGTCTGCAAAGCGGGGCTTAAGAAATCCTCACAGAGTATCCTGAGCAGTCTGCAAAGCGGGGCTTAAGAAATCCTCCCAGAGTATCCTGAGCAGTCTGCAAAGCGGGGCTTAAGAAATCCTCCCAGAGTATCCTGTGCAGTCTGCAAAGCGGGGCTTAAGAAATCCTCCCAGAGTATCCTGAGCAGTCTGCAAAGCGGGACTTAAGAAATCCTCCCAGAGTATCCTGAGCAGTCTGCAAAGCGGGGCTTAAGAAATCCTCCCAGTGTATATTGAGCAGTCTGCAAAGCGGGGCTTAAAAACAAATCCTTCCAGAGTATCCTGAGCAGTCTGCAAAGCGGGGCTTAAGAAATCCTCCCAGACTAACCTGAGCAGTCTGCAAAGCGGGGCTTAAGAAATTCTCCCAGAGTATCCTGAGCAGCCTGACAGAGTATCCTGAGCAGTCTGCAAAGCGGGGCTTAAGAAATCCTCCCAGAGCGGGACTTAAGAAATCCTCCCAGAGTATCCTGAGCAGTCTGCAAAGCGGGGCTTAAGAAATCCTCCAGGGTATCATGAGCAGTATGCAAAGCGGGGCTTAAGAAATCCTCCCATAGTATTTTGAGCAGAATTTAATGCGGGGCTTATGAAATTCACCCAGAGTATCCTGAGCAGTCTGAAACGCGGGGCTTAAGAAATCCTCCCAGAGTATCCTGAGCAGTCTGCAAAGCGTGGCTTAAGAAATCCTCCCAGAGTATCCTGAGCAGTCTGCAAAGCGGGGCTTAAGAAATCCTCCAGGGTATCCTGAGCAGTCTGCAAAGCGAGGCTTAAGAAATCCTCCGAGAGTAACCTGAGCAGTCTGCAAAGCGGGGCTTAAGAAATCCTCCCAGAGTATATTGAGCAGTATGCAAAGCGGGGCTTAAAAACAAATCCTCCCAGAGTATCCTGAGCAGTCTGCAAAGCGGGGCTTAACAAATCCTCCCAGAGTAGCCTGAGCAGTCTGCAAAGCGGGGCTTAAGAAATCCTCCCAGAGTATCCTGAGCAGTCTGACAGAGTATCCTGAGCAGTCTGCAAAGCGGGGCTTAAGAAATCCTCCCAGAGTATCCTGAGCAGTCTGCAAAGCGTGGCTTAAGAAATCCTCCCAGAGTATCCTGAGCAGTCTGCAAAGCGGGGCTTAAGAAATCCTCCCAGAGCGGGACTTAAGAAATCCTCCCAGAGTATCCTGAGCAGTCTGCAAAGCGGGGCTTAAGAAATCCTCCCAGAGTATCCTGAGCAGTCTGCAAAGCGGGGCTTAAGATATCCTCCCAGAGTAACCTGAGCAGTCTGCAAAGCGGGGCTTAAGAAATCCTCCCAGAGTATCCTGAGCAGTCTGACAGAGTATCCTGAGCAGTCTGCAAAGCGGGGCTTAAGAAATTCTCCCCGAGCGGGACTTAAGAAATCCTCCCAGAGTATCCTGAGCAGTCTGCAAAGCGGTGCTTAAGAAATCCTCCATGGTATCCTGAGCAGTATGCAAAGCGGGGCTTAAGAAATCCTCCCAGAGTATTCTGAGCAGTCTTTAAAGCGGGGCTTAAGAAATTCTCCCAGAGTATCCTGAGCAGTCTGCAAAGCGGGGCTTAAGAAATCCTCCCAGAGTATCCTGAGCAGTCTGCAAAGCGTGGCTTAAGAAATCCTCCCAGAGTATCCTGAGCAGTCTGCAAAGCGTGGCTTAAGAAATCCTCCCAGAGTATCCTGAGCAGTCTGCAAAGCGGGGCTTAAGAAATCCTCCAGAGTATCCTGAGCAGTATGCAAAGCGGGGCTTAAGAAATTCTCCCAGAGCATTCTGAGCAGTCTTTAAAGCGGGGCTTAAGAAATTCACCCAGAGTATCCCGAGCAGTCTGCAAAGCGGGGCTTAAAAATTCCTCCCAGAGTATCCTGTGCAGTCTGCAAAGCGGGGCTTAAGAAATCCTCCCATAGTAACCTGAGCAGTCTGCAAAGCGGGGCTTAAGAAATCCTCCCATAGTAACCTGTGCAGTCTGCAAAGCGGGGCTTTAGAAATCCTCCCAGAGTATCCTGAGCAGTCTGCAAAACGGGACTTAAGAAATCCTCCCAGAGTATCCTGTGCAGTCTGCAAAGCGGGGCTTAAGAAATCCTCCCATAGTAACCAGTGCAGTCTGCAAAGCGGGACTTAACAAATCCTCCCGGAGTATCCTGAGCAGTCTGCAAAGCGGGGCTTAAAAAATCCTCCCAGAGTATCCTGAGCAGTCTGCAAAGCGGGGCTTAAGAAATCCTTCCATAGTAACCTGTGCAGTCTGCAAAGCGGGACTTAACAAATCCTCCCATAGTATCCTGTGCAGTCTGCAAAGCGGGGCTTAAGAAATCCTCCAAGAGTATCCTGAGCGGTCTGCAAAGCGGGGCTTAAGAAATCCTCCCAGGGTATCCTGAGCAGTCTCCAAAGCGGGACTTAAGAAATCCTCCAAGAGTATCCTGAGCAGTCTGCAAAGCGGGGCTTAAGAAATCCCCCCATAGTAACCTGTGCAGTCTGCAAAGCGGGGCTTAAGAAATCCTTCCAGAGTATCCTGAGCAGTCTGCAAAGCGGTACTTAACAAATCGTCCCATAGTATCCTGTGCAGTCTGCAAAGCGGGGCTTAAGAAATCCTCCAAGAGTATCCTGAGCGGTCTGCAAAGCGGGGCTTAAGAAATCCTCCCAGGGTATCCTGAGCAGTCTCCAAAGCGGGACTTAAGAAATCCTCCAAGAGTATCCTGAGCAGTCTGCAAAGCGGGGCTTAAGAAATCCTCCCATAGTAACCTGTGCAGTCTGCAAAGCGGGGCTTAAGAAATCCTTCCAGAGTATCCTGAGCAGTCTGCAAAGCTGGGCTTAAGAAATCGTCCCCAAGTATCCTGTGCAGTCTGCAAAGCGGGGCTTAAGAAATCCTCCCATAGTATCCTGTGCAGTCTACAAAGCGGGGCTTAAGAAATCCTCCAAGAGTATCCTGAGCTGTCTGCAAAGCGGGGCTTAAGAAATCCTCCCATAGTAACCAGTGCAGTCTGCAAAGCGGGATTTAAGAAATCCTCCCGGAGTATCCTGAGCAGTCTGCAAAGCGGGGCTTAAAAAATCCTCCCAGAGTATCCTGAGCAGTCTGCAAAGCGGGGCTTAAGAAATCCTCCCATAGTAACCTGTGCACTCTGCAAAGCGGGGCTTAAGAAATCCTCCCATAGTAACCTGTGCAGTCTGCAAAGCGGGGCTTAAGAAATCCTCCCAGAGTATCCTGAGCAGTCTGCAAAGCGGGGCTTAAGAAATCCTCCCATAGTATCCTTAGCAGTCTACAAAGCGGTGCTTAAGAAATCCTCCCATAGTATACTGTGCAGTCTGCAAAGCGGGGCTTAAGAAATCCTCTCAGGGTATCCTGAGCAGTCTGCAAAGCGGGGCTTAAGAAATCCTCCCAGAGTAACCTGTGCAGTCTGCAAAGCGGGGCTTAAGAAATCCTCCCAGGGTATCCTGAGCAGTCTGCAAAGCGGGGCTTAAGAAATCCTCCCATAGTATCCTGTGCAGTCTGCAAAGCGGGTTTTAAGAAATCCTCCCAGAGTATCCTGTGCAGTCTGCAAAGCGGGGCTTAAGAAATCCTCCCAGAGTTTCCTGAGCAGTCTGCAAAGCGGGGCTTAAGAAATCCTCCCATAGTATCCTGTGCAGTCTGCAAAGCGGGGCTTAAGAAATCCTCCCATAGTATCCTGTGCAGTCTGCAAAGCGGGGCTTAAGAAATCCTCCCAGAGTATCCTGAGCAGTCTCCAAAGCGGGGCTTAAGAAATCCATCCTTAGTATCCTGTGCAGTCTGCAAAGCGGGGCTTAAGAAATCCTCCCAGAGTATCCTGAGCAGTCTCCAAAGCGGGGCTTAAGAAATCCTCTCATAGTATCCTGTGCAGTCTGCAAAGCGGGGCTTAAGAAATCCTCCCAGAGTATCCTGAGCAGTTTGAAAAGGCCTATCAGGGACGACCTTTTCCGCTGTTAATGGATTCTGTCGTTAAAGAGAAGTCTCTTCCTAATTAAAATCCAGTGTAACCAGAAAGTTTCGTCAGTGATTAGCCTAAGAAGACTGCACATGCTAATCTGGGACGCGACACTTTACATACATGCATTTAGCTATTGGTTCTACAGTGGCAGATCTTTAGTTATATTAGTGAATTCGAGAAAACGCTATAATATCATTTAAATATTCTGGAGTCTGATTGTTGACATATTTATATATGAAGAGTGCCGTGTGGTATTTACATATTTTATTAAACGAGAGCCAATTAAGCCGTTAAAACAATTCTTTGGGTGGTGTTCCATTTTAAGTACCATTTTTAACAGCATTGTTGTATATTTTTTCTTGCTTTTCAGAATTAATGAAGTAGTTGTATTTCGTAACAGTTTATAATTGTCCCAGTCTTTAATTTTGCGGAAGTTATCTCTAACTCGCATACTTTTAATAACGTTTATGTTTATCCATTTTGGCATATGTGTGCTTTTTATTCTCTTTCGCTTGTACGGGACGTACTTTTCTAAAACGCTATTCAAAATTCTATATAATGATTGAGGGGACATATTTGGATCGTGAACAGTTTCAATATAATTTAGTTGCGAAACCGATAGATCCAATTGGAAATCAGATATCACAAACTTTTTAAAGCATCTATATTTAATATTCGAGTGAGTGCCTTGTTTTGAGATTTTATAGTTAATTTTCCTTGTCATGCATACCGGATAGCGGTCGCTTATTGATATTTGTTTGAAATAAGCAGTACGTACTCTGTATATTCGATTAGTACATATATGATCAGTTATTGAAGACGATTTATCTGTGACACTGGTTGGTGTGTTTATTAGTTGGACGAGACCATGCTTTGATACAGTTTTTGACCACATTTTGCATTCATAGGACTTGCTGTCAGCAATGTATTTAAAATTGAAATCACCTAATATGTGATACTCAATGTTTAAACCCTAAAACTTATTAAGTAATGCATCAAATTGTTCTTTCCATTTTTGCGTCTCATTAGGTGGACGATAGATAACATTTAACAGAAAATATTGTGTGTTTTTAAAGCATATTTCAATACAGACAAATTCAATTTCATCAGGCTCTAAGCCTGGCCTATGTTTAAATGGTACATGGTTACCTATATAAAGCAAGATTCCGCCACCCTTTTTCTGACTTCTGTCTTTACAAATGTATGTAAAATTCGAAATATTTAAATAATCATCAGACACATTTTCGTTCAAATATGTTTCACAAAAAGCAATAACATCCATATTACATTTTTCAGACAGCTTATCTACAGTGCTTTTCAGGATTACATGTAGAACTGTGTCAATATCGCCAACATGAACATTCAAATGGCGCATTTCGGATATTAAAGTTAAGTTCACAATGTGACTCCATGGAAATCAGTGTTTAAGACACAACGGTGATAACAAGGCAAGCTCTTTACATGTACATATACTGGAAACACTCTGCATAGCAAGTTATACATTGATATAACATTGTGAAAACTATTTAACATTAATTAATCATCCGCTATATCAATAAAATATCTACCTGTCATGTACTCAGACAAAGAAGCTTTCTAGTTGGTAATAAGATGTGTCTGTTTTCTTACAGTAATTTAAGAAATTTTAATTAAAAAAATGTTCTCAGAATCCGCGAAAAATCGTTCAAGAATACAATCAAGAAGATTCCCGCCATCATGCAAATGGCGACAGTTCCGCTGACTTTAGCTAGGGTCCTCTTGTCTTCAGCAGACGTCAGTTTCCTCAAAGCATTTGACGTCATGTTTTTCACTATTGTCATCTCTCGAATCATTTCAACAAACTCTTGTCGCTCCAGAACCTGTGAAATATATTCAGTATTGACATGGAACCAGTTCGATAACAGATTCCCTTAAAGCCACACACCTTAAAATGAAAATAAATTTAAGTACAAATAAGAAACATATTGTATCTATGCCAATAAGAATATATCTGGTGGTTACAAGGTAGAAATCCGTCTTTTTTTGCGCTTTAAAACTTAAATATAATCGTGTTTGTTGAAATGGACGTTTACGTCTAGAAATCCTACTTTCGGTTTTAAAAGCGGTACCGTTTGAAAAATAATAAATGACTTGCTAACTAGCCTATTTAATTATATCTATGCTAATTAAAATATATCTAGTGTTAACAAGGTAGAAATCTGTATTTTTTGCGCTTTAAAACTTCAAAATAATCGCGTTTATCGAAATGGATGTATACGTATAGAAATCTTACTTTCGGTTTTAAAATTTAAAAAATGAATAAATTTCTTGCTAACTACCGTTAGGCTATAGATTTAGTGACAATTTTGCACACTTTCAAATTGCATCTATATGTATTGATTAACATATATTTCATTTCAAGATGTGTGGCTTTAATGCAAGTTGTAGGTGAAATTCATAGATATTTCCCCCTTGTCCTCTCAGACAAAACTGTGTTTGCATGCGTTTATTTTATAATTATTGAGAAAATAACTAACTAATATCAGTCCTTTTCCAATGTTTCTATACAAAGTAATATTAAATACAAAATAAATTAATACAATATTGTTTAAAAAGGGGGAAGAAAAGCGCAGCAAAGCAATACCCTTGTTAGCCAAAACGAGTTGTTTAATAGTGTTCTTGAAATACTATCTCCATTTCGATTGGTTGGGCACATGAACTTGCATGAAGTGTTCTTTTCTGAATAATTTGTCAATGCACCATAGTGAAACGCATTATTAACCAATTATTCATAAATATATTTAGCATACATTTCATACTTTAATTGCGACCAAAGACGTATTTAGTTTTGGTTGAGAAACCAGTTTCACGCATTAAATGACCGTATATTTTACCGTCGATGCAGAGACGTAGCCACTCATCGTAACGGTATTAACAATCATGTTAAAAGGTCAGTGTAAACTTAATGCTTGCGAGCTATATACAACACAAAAATATTGGTAACGTAATGCACCATATTCAGGATAGAATTTCTATGACATGATTTTTAAAAATTTCTGTATATCGCAGTATTGATGGCTATTTGTCTCAACTGTTATAAACAATATAGATATGAAGCATTCTTAACCTGTGAAATGTTGTTTTGGAATGCAAATCAGTTACGTATGCTGTAGGCCAGTTCACTGCACTCACGTGACTGAAGACTTCCTTCAGCGGTGTTCAACTTCAGACACGTAGAGTCGTTAGCAGGCATGGCGTCTGAAATATGTAACGGACATTTGGGTAAAGAACAATTTATTTTTAGCTCATGAATTGACATGTTCATATAATATTTTGTCGTTTTTATGATGCTTTTCAATAGTTATCTGCTACTCGTTAACTATATTAAAGGGGCCGTCCAACAGATCTTGGCATGTATTGAAGCATGTCATTAAATGCTTTATATTGATAAATTTAAACATTTGACCTAAAAATCTCGAGTAAAAAAAATACAATAATACAATTTTTAAAAAAAGTAAAAAGAGCAACCCTCAACAGAACTCGAACCACTGACCCCTGGAGTCCTGGAGTAAAAGAAGTCTCCCGCAGAGACCACTCGACCATCCATGCTCATGCTAAGAGCGGATGTATTTTTACCTATATAAGCAATCCTCGTAGTTTCCCAAAATATAAATACAACAACGGAACTTTCCAAATTATTCAATCGTTTCGCGTCGCACGACGCTTTATAATTTTCAGGTTTTCAAATCGTCAAAAGATGCATATAATGGATATTTAAGAGCATGGCAAATGGTCTGTATTTTTATTTCCTAAAAAATATCACAAATACGAAAATTTGCGAATCTGAAACAACTTGTTTTTAATTTTGTCGATTTTACCAATATGTTAGATGGCCCCTTTAATTTAAATAAGGTGTCATAAGTGTTTCCTATATATGTATTCAGTTTTGTCCATGCATGTGTTTTTCTATAGCAGTGCATATTTTTAGGTATTCTTTTATTTATATTAAAACATTTTTATATTTGTATAAAAGTAATTTTATTAGAATCGTTTTTAAATATCAGTATCGGGTTAGTGTATGCGAGATATACACACTCTATTTCCAATTTACATATATATTGAAACAATAATATTATTATTTTATTTCCTATTTCCATCTATTTGTAATTTTCATGCGTGGCTAGTGACTAAATCAGAATAAAGACTTCGTGGTTTAATTCCAATTCACCACGTTGCCATTTTAACAAACCGATTAAAATTTAGCTCGAAAATCATTTCTTAAGCCACTTCATACCGTCGACCCAATATCCAGCCGCATCACGTTGAAGTCTGCCGCTTAGCTTAAAGTACTGATAAGTGTCCATAAACGCAACCAGCGTCGCGTTTGACATCTTGCAGACTGCCCGTGCGTCGGTGATGGTTAAGTTATTGTAGTTGACAAAACACTCATTGAGATTGTCCCGAATCCATCGGATTTGCGTTGAGTGTCGTTCAGTGTTGGTTGTGGTTCTGGTATGTGGGATTGACGTGGGTGTGTTTTGTGTTGCGTTGGTTGTGAGATTTCTAGGCAGGCTTGAGTTGTCCAACTTTATATCTGAAACCCAGCCCTAAGTCTAATTACATTTCAAAGTGTGCATTAGATCTGAAAAAATATGACATGACTAAAGTAAAATAATAGCTTTACTTAAAAAGTAGTTATCTATCATGTGGAAGGTGGTTATGTATATGTATTCATGGAATAGTGTCAAAAAGGTATTAAATGTAAGCCATATATAAAGCTATTAAATAAAAATAAATTATTGTAACGCCACACAAAATATTTCCGTTTTAATAATTTATTTTAAATGTAATTTGTACATACATTGATATATTTAGGGGTCATTAGGTAATGTCATTTTTTGCATTCAGGCTTATTACCAGTCTTAAAGTATTATCATAAAACAAAAACAGAATCTGCATATATTTGTTCAAATGGATGCTTACGGTTTGCTTTAAAACCAGGTATATGTGTCAATCATGTTACCTTTTTG
Organism: Dreissena polymorpha; assembly: GCF_020536995.1. Classification (NCBI taxonomy): domain Eukaryota; kingdom Metazoa; phylum Mollusca; class Bivalvia; order Myida; family Dreissenidae; genus Dreissena; species Dreissena polymorpha. The sequence continues at coordinate 79,223,502 of NC_068360.1, read as the reverse complement.
CATTACAGGTTGTTCGCAAAGGCAGTGCGCAATCTTCAAGCAGTTCCAATTTCCAAACGTTTTAAGATGATCCGTCGCCATTAGCATTGCACAGGTTTGCTTAGCTTCTGTCTAATAATTGACCGTTATGTATTGTGTAGATATTAATGAGTTTGAGATCACGAAATCAGTTCGACACAGGCGTACGTTGGTTTCCCTTATCTTTGCAATTGAAGAAGGAAGTTTATTTTAAAAAGATAACTTATAAAAATATTTTATTATGTTAAATGTTTTAATGTTTTATCATGTTTACTTCTATTTTTTAATTAGGAAAACAAAAAATAAGTCGTCTTGAAAGATTTTGTAATAATTATTAAAGTATGGATGTAAAAATTTATTTTAAAATAATACCGGATATCCACAGTTTACCAACTGAACTTGTTATCAATGCCTGATTTTTAATATGAAAATTTCAGTCATGTCAATTTATATGAAATGCTACAGTTCTCACAGAGCAGTGTTTTTATGTAATCAATAACGAAAGCTTAGTGATGTTTTACAAAATTGAAACAGGAAATCCATATACAAACAGCCGACATATGACGGATATTATATTTAAAAAAAATTGCTGGTTCGCAAAGGAATTTGTTATTGCTCCCAGGCTTTAAATAGAATAGCTAGATATTGCTGATTCGATCAATATTTTATAATTCCTTGACAGATTATTGAGATTGAATAAAAGAGTAATTGTTTGACGTGAACTCTTCAAACAAAGTCCGGGGAATATACGGTTCTAAGTTATTTGACGTGAACTCTTCAAACAAAGTCCGGGGAATATACGGTTCTAAGTTATTTGACGTGAACTCTTCAAACAAAGTCCGGGGAATATACGGTTCTAAGTTATTTGACGTGAACTCTTAAAACAATGTCCGGGAAATATATGGTTCTAAGTTATTTGACGTGAACTCTTAAAACAATGTCCGGGAAATATACGGTTTTTAGTTATTTGACTTGAAGTCTTCAAACAATGTCCGGGGAATATACGGTTCTTATTTATTTCACGTGAACTCTTCAAACAATGTCCAGGGAATATACGTTTCTTAGTTATTTGATGTGAAGTCTTAAAAAATGTCCAGGGAATATACGGTTCTTAGTTATTTGACGAGAACTCTTCAAACAATGTCCGGGAAATATATGGTTCTTAGTTACTTGACGTGAACTCTTCAAACAATGTCCGGGAAATAACCGGTTCTTAGTTATTTGACGTGAACACTTCAAACACTGTCCGGGGAATACACGGTTCTTGTTGATTGATGTTGAATGAGCTATTCATCGAAAGAAAGCGGTGCTGTCATAAAGACTATCAAGATAAACTTGCATAATTTTAGAAAAGTATCGTCCACTAGTAGCCTGTACAGACCGCACATCCTAATCAGAGGCGTCATTTTCCGCGTGTATGGAATTGTTCGTATTAAGGAACACCTTTCTAATGCTAAAAACAGTTTGGGCGAAAAGTGTCGTCCCTGATTTAGCCTGTGCATACTTAACCAGCTGATCTGGGACGGCACTTTCTGCTCGTGCATTTAGCTTCATTTCCCTAGAGTGCGGGTCATTTATTTCTTGCTGATGAAAATCGAATGAGATCTGCAATGTAAGAAAGCGAAGCTGTATTTTGTCCAAGGAAAAGTGAAGGCCAAAGGCACTGCAATATTACACTCAACATCAACATACACGTATACCTTTAAGACACAATATTCATTTTAATGACAATTAAAGACATTCTCAATAATTCTCAATTAACACATTGTACCTATGTATCAGTATCACAAAAAGAACATTTAAAAAGGGTTTCAGGACACAACGTGGCTCAGTCATAATTTAACTCAGTCATCAACCCATTGCGAACAGTTCATTAATTCTATGTTATTTTGGATATTGTGGTTATCTCCGCCGCCCGTCTGTCTGTCCGTCCTGGCCACTATCTCCTCCTACACTATAAGCACTAGAACCTTGAAACTTACACACATGGTAGCTATGAGCATATGTGCGACCCTGCACTATTTGGAATTTTGATCTGACCCCTGGGTCAAAAGTTGTGGGGGTTGGGGTGGGGCCAGGTAAGAGATTTTTCACTCATTTTTTATCCCTTCGCATTTTGAAAAGCGTGGGGATATTGTGGTTATCTCCGCCGTCTGTGTGTCTGTCTGTCTGTCCGTCCTGGCCACTATCTCCTCCTTCACTACTAGCACTAGAACCTTGAAACTTACACACATGGTAGCTATGAGCATATATGCGACCCTGCACTATTTAATCTGACCCCTGTGTCAAAAGTTATGGGGGTTAGGGTGGGGCCGGGTCAGAGATTTTCACTCATGTTTTTAGGTTGTTTTGCATTAACTTTGTCATTTCTGCACCAATTCACTTCAAAATCAACTGAACATCTCTTATGACAATGTGGTCAATCTCAAATATGCATGGGCCCATTACCAACCCTGGGGCGCCCCGCCCACATAGGCCACATCCACCCTAAATTGCCTTTTACTATGATTTCTTAATTTCAACACCGATTCACTTCTTATTGATACTGAACTTCTCTTATGACAATACGGTCAATCTCACCTATGCATGTCCCCATTACCAACCCTGGTGCGCCCCTGGGTCGAACATGCGGCGTGGGGATACGCGTCGGCCTCTGCCGCGCCATTTCTAGTTTATGTTATTTTGCATTAACATATTCATTTCTACACCCATTTACTTCAAATTGATACTGAACATCTCTTATGACAATGCGGTCAATCTCAACTATGCATGGCCCCATTACCAACCCTGGGGCGCCCCGTCCACATAGACCACACCTACCCAAAATTGCCTTTTACTATAACTTCTTCATTTCTTCACCGATTTACTTCAAATTGATACTGAACATCTCTTATGACAATACGGTCAATCTCAACTATGCATGGCCCCATTACCAACCATGGGGCGCCCTCGCCCACATAGACCACGCCCACCCAAAATTGCCGAACACAAAATACTATAAGCATGGATATAACATTGTTAAAACAACATTCATTCAATAACTAATCTTTTATTTATATAACTACATATCTACCAGTCATGCAATATAAATAAGCGCTTTCTTCGTAAATAATTTATGCCTGTTTATTTATGTACAGGCATTAAGTCATTCTACTTAAAAAGTGTTTTCAGTATCCGCGAACAATCGCTCAAGAAGATAATCAAGAATGTTCCCGCCATTATGCAAATGGCGACAGTTCCGCCGACCTTAGCAACGGTCCTCTTGTCTTCAGCAGACGTCAGTTTTCTCGTTGCCATTGACGTCGAGTTTTTTACTACTGTCATCCCTCGAATCATCTCAACAAACTCTGGTCGCTCCAGAACCTGTGGGGTATATTCATTCTTGACATGACATTGATATAAGAGTTGATATTCAGTCTTCAGGCTAGTTTGATATATAGGATTCTGTTTAATAAATGTTTAAAGAAATGTTTAGATATGTCCCATTTGTGCAGGACAAGAGTGTTAATTCATATATTTTTTATAATATTTAGTGAAAATGACTAATTGATATTAATATTTTTTATTGTTTTCAGTTCGTATTTATATTAAAACATAATTTATGAGTTAAATAGTTTTCCTTCATAAGGGAATAAGAAAACACAGCATTACAATCTTGTTCTGACCCAATAAGATATGAATTCTATCTTTCTTAGAAAATTATCTACATTTCGATTGGTTGGTTACATGAACTTTTATACATTGTTGTTTTCTGTACGATTTGACAATATTATGTGTTTATTATAGTTCGACAAAATTAATCAGCATAATTAGCATAAATTTCACGCTTGTAATTTATCAAACCTTCTTTTTCTGTTTGAGCACGTGTTTCACTAATTACATTACACTATTAAGGTCATTTTGAGCTGCACTTTTACGAGCCATGTATGGCATTCAAAATAAGTGAGTAATGCAGGCTCTTTCTTTTTACAACTTCCTACTGCAACATTGACGGATACTTGTCCCAACTATTACACACTCAAGTGTTAGTGCATTTGTGTACCTGTGAAATGTTGTTTTGGAATGCAAATCTGTTACAGATACTGTAGGCCAGTTCACTGCAGTCACGTGACTGAAGACTGCCTTCAGATGTGTTCAACTTCAGACACGTAGAGTTGTCAACAGGCATGGCGTCTGAAATACATGCCGGAACATTGGGGGTAAACACATACTATTTTCAACTAATCTATTGAATTAATATTTCATATTTTGATGTTTTCAAAATATATTTGTATTTACCTGCCACTCAAGAAATATATAAATATTAAGTATTGTTATAAGTGTTTTCAGTAGATATATACACTTGTATCTAATACATGTTTTACTATGCTTGTACAGTACATATATTGAGAAATTCTTTTGTTTTTAAAATTCCGATTTCATGATGGACATTAATTGCAACGATATTATATTGTAATCATGTTTACAGATCAGTATCTGTTTAGAAAATGCTATTAATACTCAAACTCTTTCAAATTTACAGTTGAAACAATTATATGGTAATTTTATTTGTATTTCCAATTTTTTGGCATTTTGATAATTGACAATTAACCAACTTAAGATAACGACATCAAAATAAATTCCAAATGCAACGAGACTGAACATACTCGTTAACAAACCGACAAAAAAATAATAAATTAAAATTATTTCGTTGGTAAATCCTGGAAGTTATCGTCGTACCGTCGATCCAATATCCAGCCGCTTCAAGTTGAAGTCTGTCGGTAAGCTTAAAGTACTGATATGCGTCCAGAAACGCAACCAGCGTCGCGTTTGACATCTTGCAGAATGCCCGTGCTTTGGAGAGTGTTAAGTTATTGTAGTTGACAAAATACTCATTGAGATTGTCCCGAATCCATCGGCTTTCAGTGTTGATTGAAGTTCTAGTAGGTGTGATTGATGCGATTGTTTGTAGCGCTGCGTTGTTAGTGAGAGTGGTAGGTGTGTTTGATGTAGATGTTTGTTGCACTGTGTTTGATGTGTTTGGTGAAGGTGTGTTCGATGTAGATGTTTGTTGCGTTGTGTGTGTTGTGTTTGGTGTAAGTGTGTTGGATATAGATGTTTGTTGCGCTGTGTTTGATGTTTTTGGTGTAGGTGTGTTCGATGTAGATGGTTGTTGCGCTGTGTTTGTTGTGTTTGGTGCAGGTGCGTTGGATGTAGATGTTTGTTGTGCTATGTTTGTTGCGTTTGGTGCAGGTGTGTTGAAAATTACATTATAAGTTGTGCTTAACATGGTTGGGTTTGATTGTGTTTGTTCAATTGATGTTTTAATGGTCGTTCTTGGTGTTGATTGTGTCTGTGACAGCGACAATGTGTTCAAAGCTGATGAGATAGGAATGCTCGTGGTCGAGTGAGATAAAGGTTTCTCACATAAAACTCGGTATGTTTTTGCCTCAGTCATTGTGTTTGAATCCACACTATTAGGAGCTATGTATGAAATAGTTTTACATTGTGTGAGTTGATCATGACTACAGGTGTTCCCTGAAATGCGAAAGTCGTTCTTTTATGTTTTATTGTTTAAATAATTTTAAAACTGCAATTTATTATGTCAAAAGGACAGAAGTCAAAAGTATAGTTTATGGACTACATATTTATTATATAATTTTATGTGGACGTTAAAAAAAATAATGGTTTATAGATAAAAAACACGTGTTTCCCTCTTAAGGTTACTTTAAATAAATGAGTATGCTCCCGTACGTGTAATTATTACTAAAGTAAAATATGCCAATTTTGAAATAGCAAGCAAATATACTATGAAACCTTTTTAGAGTAATTCAATGGTCTAGGTAGTAAGTTTGTTCATCAAACCTGTGAGGTTAGCCCAAATGGTGAGAGTTCCGGTTAAATTACTAAGACCCAGTTTGTGAGCGATTTCAACAAAGTTTTCTTTGGTCCCAACATTGGAAGAGATGCTCCCGTTGTTCGTCTGACACAGCGTCTTTGCGTCACAACAGGAAACACCTTTGTTGCTTAGGCAATATGCGTAACCCTTAACTTCTGACCAGTCTGTATATTAAATGAATGTTCATGTTAGTATTTTTTAAGGTTCAGCAATGCAAAATTTCATTAGCTGTGAATTCCTATCGTGCAGCAATTTCCACTATACTGTTAGTTCAGAATTGATATGCTTTATTTTGGAATTAAATAAATAATAAGATAATAAATAAATACAATAATAAAATTAAATAACATTTCTTTAAACAACATTCTGTTTTAAACACACAACAAAAAAACGATTTTTCTTTTATTATAAACATTTTCATTCCTACGCAGAACTACTTTGGCGGAAGCATAATTCTCCAAACCAGGAAAATGTGATGCGTCTTAGTATAGAGGTGACAATAACGTAGTGGCGTCACCATCTATGTATAGAATGTTTAAACCGAACAAGTGATCGCTCTGGGAAAACAGGATTCAATACATGTGCTTAAGTGACAGGATTTAATACTGTGAAACCATTTATTTTCGTCGGCACAAAATTTCGCCCTTTTCATAAAAATGACTATTTCGTCCGCTCTTAAATTCATCCATTTCTGGTTTTGAAAAAAAACGTACGATTTGTTTGTAATACATGTAATACGCGATTGCGAAAAATCGTGCTGGGGAAAGAGAGTTGACACTTGGTAGTCACTTGCAGGAGGTGGGCCTTGTTTGGCATATGCCAATTAACAAGTCTGTTATTATAGGTGATAGTAACTGTCCCTTATTATTTTATGTCATTGACACGTTCTTTGTTATGATGTCAGGTGTTAATCACACATCGTCATATTTTAATTGCGTTTAATAGTATTGTCTTAAATCCGGATTCGCCGCGTGTAGGCTGTATAATCTGCAACACCCATGAAAAACACAATACACACAATGGGTAATAAAGTTGTTAACACTTAGCGCTAATCAACACTTTTATACCTAAACGAAGTCGACGCATTCGATACAGCCTTATTGCATTCGCGTTTTACAGGAAATGTCAGTTGTCAGTACACTGTATAATGAACACCCCTTTGTGTCAAAACCGGATTTAACTTGTGTGAATAGTCGACTGTTTCATGTTCTTTTTATCAATACCATCTGTGTATATGTATTATAAGTATACCAGTCAACAAACAAGGTGCGCGCTTCCGCATATGGGTATTCGGACGTTCAAAAACTTAACCTACGGTTTAGCGTTCATGCCGTCGAACGCATTAGGCAATATAACTCGTTTTTTTTTCACTATTTCTTTATTTGCAAAAAATACTAGTGGCTTATACTTACCTTGCAATCTTTTTTTCTCGCATTTTTCGAGTGCTAATTTCAAGCCCTGTGTATATGCGTGGATTACGCTGGATTTAAATGCCTCATGCCTACGGTAATTCAGTCTTATTTGTTTCAAATATGGGACATGATTGTTCGTTAGGATCTTGAATTCGTCCATCGGTCGAAGGACGAAAAAGGCGAAAATTAATGTCGGACGAATTATAATGGTTTCACAGTACATGTGCTTAAGTGACAGGATTTAATACATGTGCTTAAGTGACAGGATTTAATACATGTGCTTAAGTGACAGGATTTAATACGTGTGCTTAAGTGACAGGATTTAATACATGTGCTTAAGTGACAGGATTTAATACATGTGCTTAAATGACAGGATTTAATACATGTGCGTTAAGTGTGCGGACTGAACAGACTAATCTGGGTCATACATACCGCTTGTTTTGTATTTCGTTTCAAAAATCTAAATCTATTTAAGATTTACAGCGTCGACCCTGATCTGATAAGCCTGTGTAGACTACACAGGCTAATTACGGACGATACTTTACGCAAATGCATAAAGCCTCTAGAGCGCGACTCAGATACAAGTTTTATAGAATCGCATGACTTTTCATTACTGGCATTTCAAGACAATGTATAGAATCGCATGGATTTTCATGACTGGCATTTCAAGACGGTTGGTTGTAATCTATTTCCAATGTTAGAGAAAGGTGGTTATGTATATGTGTATGGAAAGATGTCGAAACTTCCAAAAACTATGAGCAAAAACATCAAGATCAAAGACCATGAATGGAAAAATTCTAGTACTCAAAAGTTATTCAAAGCCCTGTATTGTATTGTAAGCAAATTGTTAGGCATCTATATTACAATTTCTAACTTTATTATCCACATTGTCAAAATTAATTTTCATCTTTTTTTCGGGCACATTAAAACCTACCTACACTTGAATACTTAACATATATTCAAATGTGTATGATCTTATGTGAAACATAACATTTACTGACACTGTGATCCCTGCTCTTCACATCTGTCCAAAGATCTGGGAGTAGTTCCTACCCCACTGGATGTTGCTACTGGAATCCCTGCTTGTTGCGAGGTAACAGTTGTTGTTGTTGTTGTTAGCGTTGTTTTGATCGTGCTGGATGGTTGTGGTGTTGTTGTTGTACCCATTGTTGCTATAATATAACCATTAAAGACTGCGACTACGGCTTACATTTCTCCGATTCATAAACGCTTATTATTGTAGTCCATAATATATTCAGTTTCATATAATGGTTTATTTTCAGTACAAGCGGACTAATTAAATTTCAGTATATAACAATATTAAAAAAACATATTTTGAACGGCTGGGATTTTTTTTATATAATATATAATTTATATATAATTTATATATTATTATGAGCTTTTATATGATTTAATTTTGTATTATAAATTTAATTTTATAATAATTTATATCTTACGCGGTTCCAGTGTAACTAATAATCTTTTTTAATGGCTGGGATAACATTTCCTTTTTGAAATTTTATACTTTTCATTTTTTATTATACATCTAATTGTATATCAATGTATAACCTATGTGAAGCCCCTGATTATGGCCCATGACTCTGACCTGCAATTAAGCAGAACTATGTCCCTTTGTACTCCAGGTTAATGATAGCATGCAACATGTAATGTCTCTTATATTCAATAAAAAATTCAAACTTGTCATCTGGGTCAAAATATAAGGTAACAGGACTATGTTGAAAGCTGTGACGAGTATTTGAGATGAATTATGTATTATTTTAATCTTATAAATGTTAAGGTTCAATTTACTATATTGTGATTACTGAAATAGTTTATTGAAACATTAAATATGTCACTATCTTTAATTACAAATAGAAATCATGCACTTTACTATCAAAGTGGAATAATACACAAGACTACTGTAAAACTAACTTAGAAAAAGACTGACATAGTAATGTTTTAAGCACTTTGAACACGTTTAATAGTTACAAACTACCATGTTTCATTTAATAAAAGTTATAGCTCCTTTAAAAACTTGACCTTAAATAATAATTTAAAGAACATATTAAATAAATTAAGGCTTCACATATTTAAATGATAACAGAAACAAAATAATAAAATAAAGCATTATCTTTGATTGTTTTGTTCAAATGGATGACAAAAAGTGTGACTAAAGATTATTTTGTTTATTTTAGGTTTATGTGTGTATCGTGTTACCTGTTGTTGGTGTTAATTTTTCACAAATGCAGAACGCCGGATTGGAGCAGTTGAAATTTGGAAATGATTTTGCAAACATTGTTGTAACTATCATGATATGACATGTTGTGTCAGCCTCTGTCCACGCATTATACGTGAAATTTGTCACCAGGGCGGGTTTCAAGTTTTCTACAAAGTCGACTCGTATCTTAGCAAGAGATCCGTTGTAGTTCCTAGAGCAAATCGTCTTGCACACTTCATATGTCTGATTTTCTCTGGTTACCATGTACTGGTATCCTGGGGACTTAGCTATCGAGAACCATTTTTCAAACTCTATAAAGATCCAAATATAAAATCAATCGTTTAGCTTACTTGAGTTACTTGAGTAACAAATGACCCTACCGGCGACTGTCTTTGTACATAACCGTCCAAAATAAGGAACCATAATTGCAATAGAGACTTTACTTTTACACAAACTGGCAAAGTTTATTTATAACCGTGTCTTGGATTGTTTTCGCGGATGATACTTTATTCAAAAGAACAAAACATTGCGTAATATTTCCGATTTGGAACATACGAGCTTTTTTCAATGGACCCTTTGCCAAACTTTGAAAGTTTGAGTATTACCATCAGATCTTATAAATAATATAACCAGACGCCAACAAAAAGGCCATATTCTGCCACACATTCCGGAGTTTTTGCCATTTGGTTGACGAAATAATGTCATTATGTTTTTTTAAATTTTTATCCGATCTACACCAATCTTCAACAGTTTGATTATCCAAATAAAATAACATTTACAGTCAAAAATAAGCAACGTTTGGCCAAACAAACAAAATCCCGCCCTTATCAAAACCGATTCCTGTCACAGCAGTAACCACTGCCCGACACAGCGGTAACCGATGCCCTGCCCCGCGGTGACCAAGGCCCGGCCCAGCGCAAATCACTGACCGGCCCAGAGGTAACGACTGCCCTGCCCAGCGCCAACCACTGACCGGCCCAGAGGTAACGACTGCCATGCCCAGCGCCAACCACTGACCGGCACGGAAGTAACCACTGCTCAGCCAAGCGATAACCCACTGACTGGCCGCCCAGCGGTAACCACTTTCCAGCCAAGCGATAACCACTGACTGGCCTATCAGTAACCACTGGCCCAGCGGTAATCACTGACTGGCCCAGCGGTAACCACTTCACAGCCAAGCGATAACCACTGACTGGCCCAGCGGTAACCACTGACTGACCCAGCGGAAACAATTACCCATCCAAGCGATAATCGCTCACCGACCCAGCCATAACCATCGACCGGCCCAGCAATAACCACTGACCGGCGAAGCAAAAACCACGGACCGGCCAAGCGATAACCACTGACCGGCCCAGCGATAACCACTGACCGGCCAAGCGATAACCACTGACCGGCCAAGCGATAACCACTGCATAGCCCAGTACCAACCACTGCAATACTGCAATTACAAATTAAAATCCTTCGGATCTTTTTCTAGATTTCATGAAATTATGTGCACATTTCTCAATAAATGGTCAGATAATATATTGTTTATAGTTAACTATGAAACATGCAATAAATAAAGACAAACATATAAAATAAAAAACAACTTTGATTTTATCATCATCACATGTTGGCAATAAATTTATAAGCTTTGATTGGAACTAGTAAAATGTCTGTGAACGGTTTGTTACTGTGCAGTTTAATAATGCACATGTAAAATCCAATGAATTCTTATATAATGCAAATGTTCTTACCAAAGCACTGCATCACTGAATGATGGCTGCTTATCCAGATGAAAAACAACAGCCATCGAGTGTGTAACAGATTCATTTTAATCACGTTGATTTTCCGTTGGCAAAACAAGTATTTACAATTATAGGTAAGTTTAGTAAGCAATATTTGCTGCACAAAATAGTTTATATACATTCAATATTAAAAAAAAAAGCTCACAATACAATACTAAGATGAACAATAAAATTTTATCTCTGAAGTTTTATTAAATAGTTTGTACGAGAATATCTTTAGCAATGTTGAGATTACGCAACTGCGTCGTCAAGGCAACAAGATGGCCAAGAATGACAGCAAACAATATCCACTTGAATGCCATATGTTCAAGAATGAGCAAATCATAATACAAACGTATCAAACAGGAAATTGATGATTACTAACTAATGCCTTGTGCCATGGAGATCAACACAATACTGATATATTAATTCATGTAAAGCCAATGTTTATGCAATTATCCCCCCCCCCCTCAACACAAAAATCTAGTTATACCCATGTATTAATTAGATTTTATATTCCCTTGTTTATTAAGTGCTCTATAAGTAACATTTCTAAATAATGAAGCCATTATTAGCAAAATAGCTTTTTTATTTTATGGAACCAAAAGGACCAAAGGTTTTATATGGCCCTGTACTAAGTAACTTGAAGTGTTGCTTTTGGTGTAAACATTTGGCATGATTTATGTAGACTTGAATAAAAAAAAATCATTTTTATAACAGATGATTCAAGTTTATATGTAGAAAAGTACTTGTTGGTTGTTGTCATCCAAATATAGTCATTTGTTTATCATCAGAATATCAAATATAACATATATATACAAGCAGTAAAAGGCTTTGGCAAAATCTGATGGCAAAAGAAATAGCAGTAATAGAAATGTCATCCAAATATAGGCATTTTTTACTATCAGAATATCTAATATAACAGATATATAAAAGCAGTAAAAAGCTTTGTCAAGATCAGATGGCAAAAGAAATAGCAGTATGAGAAAAAGGAACATTTGTTCTCATGGTCAAAGGGTAATATATCAAGTGCCAATGACTCAATATTACGCAAATTTTTATTTAAATCACAAAACGTGTGGTAATACACAAAGTGTGTAAGTTATGTCAAGATGTAAGGTAAGCTGTATAGCTAGCGTGTAAAATAGCTTTCGGAGCTTCACATGTCCCATAATTTCTTATTGTGTGCTGCAAAGACCTTATAAATTAGCGGCCTATATCAACGTTCTGAGTGTCTTCGATTTTTATACATGTATTGTATAGATTATTCGTTATTGATGTAATAAAAACAATGCGTGTATTTATATTAAACGTCCAAATGTTCAATGTTCTCTCCTAACAATTAGAAACATGCATATCACAAGCGCTGGTAATGTTTAAGTAGTACAGATTTCATTAGTTACTGCATTTCAACATCCTTCGTAATTGCATAAAATACTTGTTCATTCAAAATTATCAAAGGTTGTCATTTGTAACTATTTAAGAACGATTTTGAATTCATATTTGCATATACTTCTAAGTTGACTTATGATGCCTTGCATTACGATTATATGGAGTTTGTACTTGATGAAGAAACGGTTTGAAATATATCAATTAAAGAAGAAATAATGGAGGCTCGTTATTCACAGATTTAAAAGTCGTTTTTTAAGTTATACTTTTTGTGAATAATGCCATTGGACATGAATAAGTTATTTATCCACAGTAGTGATTAATTTTATTACTAATGAGAATTGTCAGAACCAGTATAATAACGTCAACGTAATCATGAATAATATAATATATAATCCTGGAACATTTATAATTTTAAAAGATAATCTTACTCGTCGTAGTCTTGATTATGTTCTTTTTATGCCAATCGAAAAACAATCGCTTTCAAACACCGAGGACAGAACTTTAGTTTCGTGGCATATTAGCAACACATTAGCAAGGCTCCTCCAAACATTTTGACATTAATTTTTGTCTCTTCGTTGTTGGCTTACATTTAGGAATAATACATTTCGGCTGTTAATGTGTTTTCTCAAAAAGCGGTCTAAAATCGAATCGATAACATCTTTTCATATTCGGCAGGTGCACCATATTTTAACGGTCAAATCATCAAACAACAACGAAATCGAAATTTATTAGGTAGAGTGTTACAAATTAGTAATCTTGACCATAAATTAATTCATGTACTATTGACCAACGATCTTAGTTGTAAAACGCGGTTATCCTCCTGTAAACGGCATCTTTACATTCACCAACGAGCATGCATTTTAATACATCCGCAGTCTGGTGTTGGGATATATCGATTTGAAACTGTATTAGCATCCGTAGCGTCATTCATACAAATCACAAACGAAATCTGCACTTTCGGACAAAGATAAAAAACAGTTACCAACCAACCCAAGGATTGCGACAAATGGACATATAACCTTGCGGAAAATAACGATTTGAACAAAATAAACATTATGCTTTAAAATGTAAGTTATAGAAATAACCCTCTAGTTGTATATTCATAACAACATGCAAGTATGAATATTTTAGTTATTTAGTTACAGAGGAGATAATCACGCGACAAACACGATGGCGACGTCCATGCCGAGACATCAGTTTTTCGCCTTTTTATACAAATTATTACTTTTATAAGTCTTAAAAATGCCGCTCACTGTCCAGCCACATCGGCAAGAAAGTGATTAGCGCTAATATCGTGTTTATATTCACTTTATATCTCGACTTTAACCGCAGCGAAATTTCTTAGCGAGATGACCTAATTACAATTTCCACTAAGAAAATTCGCGTCGAATAAAATCGAGATACAGAGCGAATATTAATACGAAATAAACGCAAATCACTTTTTTGCTGATATGGCTGGAAAGTGAGCGGCATTAAAACAATTTATACAAGTAATAAAGGGTATACAACGGCGAAAAATACCCGTCACCATCTTGTTAGTCATGTCAGTACCCCTTCAGAGTTAAAGCATACAATACAATATTTTAAAATACGATTTGTTTAAATAAAGCACGTGTTCATTGATCTTGATGTGAAATGGCTTCCATTTGTGAAAATGGTTTTATGTGACAAAACCTAATGACCTTGATCTCTTACTTTTCGACCTTTACTTAGTTCTATGCTCATGAATAATTAGAATACTTCTTTGGTTATCGTCGGCCAAAGTTTTCTCAACTTTTCCGAAACAAAAACAAGTAATCATGTAATAATCACTGTGACTTATACTCTTTTAGCTCTGTTCATGTTAATATTTTTCATCGGATTCACCAGTCCTCTACACCATACATCAATGAATTACATCTACGATGATAGTACAACAATCTCGTTTAAATGGCATTTACTTAATAGTGTTACCATATTTACAGGTTTATTTATAAACTGTCAGACAAACTGTGCTACATCAAAACATTTTACAATAAATTTGTCTACATTCGTGCATAACTTTATACTCGAACTCAAATTTACATTTATACAACCTAAGCAGGTAGTGATTGGTGAGATATTTGTGTATAAAGTATTTCCTGCTCTGTCCAGCCGGCATCAACAATTTCCCAAGTCGTGAATCACAATACAATCTTAAACATTTTCTGAAAAAAGAACACAGAAGTTATTGAACACAACGTATAAGATTGTTAATTCCCTAAGTTTGATAGAACAAACTGTACAAAACATTTAAATTAATAGGACAATGAGTGCAAATGAGTTCCTTTTTTCATTAAATCTTGATACAAGGTTGCTGAGCATTCTGATAATGGATGATGATGACCACATTGTTCGTCCCTTCTTCGTGGCGAAAAATACGCATGGAATTTTAATATGTTGTGTGTGTTTGTATTTCATTTTGGTTGTTATTTTTATAATAAAATCTAAACAGCATAATTATCTTACTACAACTGTATTTACTTGTAAATAGCATGTTGAATAAAGCATATATATCACTAAACAAGTGTTACAATGTAATAATATAAAAATAAACATGTTTAAATGCGTACATCTGTTTTCTTATAGGAATATATTTACTGATTTTTTGTAGAATGTATATTATTTACAAAACTAGTATAATATTCGAAAGACAAAGTCAAAACAAACAAAACATCAAGAACAAATTGCCCTATTCTATGGGATTTAAATCCATAACCTCTGGACGCTACACCTACCATGCCCCAACAGAACAACAGGCTGTAGAACTTAACAGCTTTTTGAAATAGTAAGGTTATTAATACACATATTTCATTAACAGCAACCATTTCAAGCACCCTTTTTCTTGATTGACGAGTTCCCATAACAAAGAAATCAGTTAACATTTTAATGCATACCAACACATTCAAGTTCTTATAATAAATTCAACAAGTAAATAATCCAAATTATTCAAACGCATTTCTGAAGCAAGAATCCATGAAATTGAACTGTTAAAAATACCCTTATTATATAGACCTTTAATACTCAAATATAGGATCTGGCACGAGTTGTCATATCATACCATATTTCATTAAACGAGTTCAGGAATTAACAAATTTCCTGGACGAGTTTAATAAAATATGGTATGAAATGACAACGAGTGTCATATCTTTTTATCACATGATTTTAAATGAGCAAATTAAATAAATATTTACGCAATCATAATGATAAATCCCGAATGTTGTTGACATTTCTTGTCGTCGTTTGACGTTGGTTTAAACACTATTTATTTAGTTCAATGGAAAGTACATTTAAGCAATACAAAACAAACATACATATTATTTTCGAACAATACACAAGGCAGGAAGAAATTGTAGTATTGCTAAATATAAAGACTGTAGGATACAATATGACAGAATTGAGAAAAAAGCTCGAGGCTTATGCTATATCTCTCTTCTGTCTGTTAGAAGCGCTGCTGTTATGGTGTAAACAATCCAACGTGTAACAATAACTTATAAAAGTGACAAAATTACGAAAAGTATAGTTCAGTGATTGGTATTTGAATACCGTTTAGAAAAATGGAAAAAAATATATATGTTATAATACAAATCATATAACAGGGTAGTATAGATAGCAAAAAAACCCTAATAAGTTGAGAAGGAAAGGGAAGGAAGTGTAAGAGTAGAGTTCGAGTATAAGAAGTTGCGATAGGAAAAGAAGTAGTTGCGGGACTGGGCATCGTTAAAACGTCATTTCAGCAAAATAACAAAATGCGATTGGTCAATCGAACGAAAATATGCCAATAAAAACGCTTAAGGTAGCGCACCTCTAATGGGCACATATCCAAATATAATCTAATTAATTATTTTCTTAATCAGCATCCTTTTCACTGAACTACATGCAAATTTGTAGGTAGGCTTTCCATGCTTTTTAAAAAAATATACCGATTTTTTCAAAACCACCCCAACGCTCGGCTTTTGTCCAGTTTATTTTCCACCCTGGGGTATATAAAAGTTCCATAATTCATTCAAATTTCCAAATATGGGCATGCAGTTGGTGTGTACAGATGCTGTAAAGGTGTTTAAAGTTTAAACAAGATGAAATTAGTATTCTTTTACAGACATTTATTTTTTACAAATTTTTATCCATGGAAGAGCGCCATGAAATGTAAGTGATTTCAGCCAAGTAAAAATTGGGTCGGTTAAAAACAAAGTGTCATAAAATTCAAAATAGTATCATTTAAGTCATATTTTAAATTTGGTTTTTATAGAAACACTATATACAGCAAAACTACCAAGAAATAGACAGATTTACCGTTTACTTTTTGAAATAAAAATAAAAATGCAACATGCATGGTTCGTATTTTCAACAGTAAATCACCCAATTTCGTCATAACGTTGTTTTAATTATAATAATTGAAGAATGTGCATAAAAATTGCAACATATTTAACAATAAATATAGCTTATATGCCATATTAAATTACGTTAGAAAATAAATAAAACGCGTCGCAAAAAAGTATACGTCGTCGGCAGGATTCGAACCTGCGCGGGAATATCCCAAAAGATTTCTAGTCTATCGCCTTAACCACTAGGCTACGGCACCTAAAAGTAGGCTCTTCAACATTCGAAGAAATCGCGGGAAATCATTAGAGGTGCGCTACCTTAAAAAGTATATTACACATGTGTAAGATAAAAATATTCGTAATTGCTATATTACATGGGAAACAGGGTATGGCGTGTGATAATATATATTCTTAAATGATTAACAGTGACAAAGACCACAACTTGCATTGTAAAAGTACTCGTACACTTTGCAGAAAGATGTTACAAACCTGAGAACAGAAAAATAAAAGCTCAAGTGATTTAAATTACTTAAATCATGTGAGAAACAAAATAACGTATTTATTTTTGTTATTTATCTGTGAATGAACAAAACTGTATCATCTCGTGTTCTGATTCCTTAAAATGATAATTCAGAGATATTGTTTATTAACAGTAACCAACTATAAAAATATGTCTTTAGTAAACAAACAAATAAAATAAATGCAAATGTGATTTTATTTAATTCAACAATTGCTTAATAGTGCAATACATTTAACGTTTACGACGAATCGTTATTGCATAAAACCCATACATAGTTGAGATTACTGAAATATTTGAATTGTCAACTATATGTCATGCACGCTACTTATATATTAAACATTAAAAATCCATCATGCAAGTTACCTATATGCTTCCATGTATATTGTAAGGCATTGTGCAATACTGAGAACATATTTGTGGAACATACTTTATGATAAATACAATGATAAAGTTACGAATAACATTCATATGTTTCAATCAATCTATATGGCTATCGCATTTTGTGTACCTTGGTACAATTTTCTTTGAAAATGTATACAATTCACCTCTTTATTTAGCAAGAGTTATTTTGAACTAGAGCTTATTCATGGATGTCTCTTCTATGTCAAAAGTTACATAGAGGAAATTAATAGGTAATTTTAGGTAATATAAGGATGATAATAAAATTGTGATGACTTCGTTAAAGACTTGGAAAAAATAAAGTGGAAAAGCTTTTACAAGTTTGTTACATTATTCAAGCAAATGTAACGTTAGTTTTTTTCCAAATATTTCAAAGTGTTAGTGGGATAGAAACCAGAATATATTGAGGATACTAGGTTAGCGTTGAATACAGAGAAGTTTATGTAAAAAAAAAAAATCTACCGAACTATTTAACGTTATGCCCCTGATGTCAAAACTTGCCTAACGCTGGAAGTCACTTGTTTAACATACATCAGCCAGACAGAAAGCCAGTGGGAGTTCAGCTTGCGCTAGGTCGCTTCCGGGGGATAACTCTTGTTTGTCCAAAAAGGACCCTTTAAGGTGCATACACACTCGCCATGTAAATAGAGCATAATTCTTACGCTAAATAGGCTGTATGTGACGCCGACCCTAATGAAAACCCCGGGCCGAAACTAGATCAGCCTGACAGGCAGATGACTGGAGTTCATCGTGCACTAGGCCGCTACAGGGGGATAACTCTTGTTTGTCCGAAAGGGCCCTTAAAAATGCATACCCACTCGCAAAGTACATAGAGCCTAATTCGCGAAATAGGCTGTAGGTTACGCAGACCCTAATTAAAACCCCGGGCCGAAACTAGATGAACCCGACAGGCAGCCAACGGGAGTTTAGGTTGCACTACGTCGCTTCCGGGGTGATAACTCTTGTTTGTCCGAAAAGGGCCCTTAAAGATGCATTCCCACTCGCCATTTAATAGAGCATAATACATACGCTTAATAGACTGTAGGTGACGCCGACCCTTATAAAAAACCTGGGCCGAATCTAGATCAGCCCGACAGACACACGACGGAATTTCAGTGTGCACTAGGTCGCTCTCGGGGATAACTCTTAATTGTCCGAAAGGGGCCCTTAAAGATGCATTCTCAGTATTATTATTATTATTATTATTATTATTATTATTATTATTATTATTATTATTATTATTATTATTATTATTATTATTATTATACATGATTATTCAATTATTTAAAAAGTATTTATTGTTATTGGTAACATCTTTATTAATCGTTAGTTTTTTATGTAAATTGCATAATTGCATATTTACA
This sequence comes from Dreissena polymorpha, assembly GCF_020536995.1. Taxonomy (NCBI): domain Eukaryota; kingdom Metazoa; phylum Mollusca; class Bivalvia; order Myida; family Dreissenidae; genus Dreissena; species Dreissena polymorpha. The sequence goes on along the minus strand of NC_068360.1, from coordinate 79,204,195 downwards.
TTATTTCAGACTGACTTTGTACTGTTCACACATTATTGGGTTGCTAAAAGCACTACAGGGATTTAAACTTCATAACAATTCCGCAGTTCCTAACCAACTTAGCTGTACAAGTGTTCCGCAACAATGGCATGTCCTAAGAGGAGAGAAGATCATGCCAGTTCCAATAAATCACGTTGTTGTTGACAGGGCAAGAGAAACCAGAAAGAGGAAACCTGTCATGTGTCAGATTGACACTTCAGTAAAGTAAGACAACTAAATTTTTTGTACAGTATTATGCATGATTCATTTCAGTCAAACATGTTTAAGTAGCTTAAATCTGTTTCAACAATTTTGTCTTAATTTTATACAGTGTAAACTTTCACTAAAGTACATGTACACTCTAATTGCCATTAAACATGCATTTCCTTAAGATACATTATTATCTAAAAAGCAAGCAAATATGTCTCCTTAAGGTTGCCTCCAGTGACAGCCCATGATATAGAAAAACTACAGAAGGCATCGGACACGCCTCTACAATTCCTGCTGTCCCCATTAAAGACAAACAGTAAACACAAAGCTGGGACCTGTCCAAGTAAGATCATATCTTTCATACCAGGCATGTAACATACAGCTCATTCGAGCCATTCAAGTCTATACATCATTCCCATCGTATATTTTCCATCTTCTATTATATTATAATATGTAAGTTTACATCAATCCATGACACAACAGTACATAATTGAAAATACAAATAATTTATCCAATACAAAATATGTTGTTTGGTTTTGACATATTTATTTCAAAAATATTTATTTTATTTTAGCTCGATGACATCGAAAGCATTAGGCTTATAGAGACACTCTCTAGTCCGTTTCATAGGAAGAACCAGTACTTGGTGTCTATTGAGGAGATAATGAAAACGCTCCCCGAGAAGGGATCGAACCAACGAAATCCCAATCGCTAGGTTGACACCACACCCAATACACAGCTGTGCACTTCTATTTTAAACATCTGATTAACAACCAATGCACAGCTGTGCATTTCTATTTTAACATCTTACGAACACCCATTGCACAGCTGTGCATTTCTATTTTAATCATCTGATGCACAGCTGTGTATTTCTATTTTAAACATCTGAAAAACGCCCAATGCACAGCTTTGCATTTCTATTTTAAGCATCTGACGAACACCCAATCCACAGCTATGCATTTCTATTTTAAACATCTGATGAACACCCAATGCACATCTGTGCATTTCTATTTAAACATCTGACGAACACCCAATGCACAGCTATGCATTTCTATTTTAAACATCTGATGAACACCCAATGCACAGCTGTGCATTTCTATTTTAAACATCTGACGAACACCCGATGCACAGCTATGTATTTATATTTTAAACATCTGATGAACACCCAATGCACAGCTGTGCATTTCTATTTCAAACATCAAACGAACACCCAATGCACAGCTATGCATTTCTATTTTAAACATCTGATGAACACCCAATGCACATCTGTGCATTTCTATTTAAACATCTGACGAACACCCAATGCACAGCTATGCATTTCTATTTTAAACATCTGATGAACACCCAATGCACAGCTGTGCATTTCTATTTTAAACATCTGACGAAAACCCAATGCACAGCTATGTATTTATATTTTAAACATCTGATGAACACCCAATGCACAGCTGTGCATTTCTCTTTTAGACATCAAACGAACACCCAATGCACAGCTGTGCATTTCTATTTTAAACATCTTGCGAGCACCCAATGCACGGCTATGCATTTCTATTTTAAACATCTGACGAACACCCAATGCACATCTATGCATTTCAATTTTAAACATCTGACGAACACCCAATACACAGCTGTGCATAAATAAACATCTATTTTAAACATCTGATGAACGGCTAACATCTTACATCCAAATTCCCATACCTTAAATACGACTGTAGGAAGCAATGTGCTGTGAGTGTTATCTTGACATTAAGTGGTGTTAAACAGTCGTGCTTTTAATGAGTTTCACTTAAAACATGATCTACCTGAAGCGAGGCAGTGCTGATAAACTTGTTTTCATTTTGCAATGATGTTGCTCTTATGAATAAATTAACTATGAGAATGTTTGATACTATTTTGCCGTGCATGAATGTTTTTTTATTATTTATTATCCTCCGCCAGAGGCGGAGGGATATTGTTTTGGCGTTGTCCGTCCGTCCGTCCGGCTGTCCGTCCGTCCGTCCGGCACTTTTGTGTCCGGAGCCATATCTTGGAAGTTCTTTGGTGGATTTCATTTAAACTTGGTATGAGAATATATATGCATAAGAGGATGATGCACGCCAAATGGCATTGTACACCATCTGTTAAAAACAGACTTATGGCCCTTTGTATCTTGAAAAAATGCTTTTTAGGGTCCGGAGCCATATCTTGGAAGTTCTTTGGCGGATTTCATTGAAACTTGGTATGAGTATAAATATGCATAAGAGGATGATGCACGCCAAATGGCATTGTACACCATCTGTTAAAAACAGACTTATGGCCCTTTGTATCTTGAAAAAATGCTTTTTACTATAGGCACTTTTGTGTCCGGAGCCATATCTTGGAAGTGCTTTGGCGGAATTCATTTAAACTTGGTTTGAGTCTATATATGCATAAGAGGATGATGCACGCCAAATGGCATTGTACAACATCTGTTAAAAACAGACTTATGGCCCGTTGTATCTTGAAAAAATGCTTTTTACTATAGGCATTTTTGTGTCCGGAGCCATATCTTGGAAGCGCTTTGGCGGATTTCTTTGAAACTTGGTATGAATATATTCCCGCGCCAGAGGCGGATGGATATTGTTTTGGCGTTGTCCGTCCGTCCGGCTGTCCGTCCGGCACTTCACGACTTATTAATTCCACCTAAATAAATTGTGAAGGCTTAAGAACCTTCCTTTGTCTTAGTTTTGTGTTATTGTCCTCCGTCCGCCCATCTATCATTATGTTCATCCGTCCAATTTGCACCCATCCTCAAACAAAGCATATGTTGCGGGGGATACCTTGGGCCTTTCAAGCCCTCTTGTTATAATTAATATTTTATATTGTTTAGCCTATGTAGACATGTGTTATCATTAATGGAATCATTACGTGTATTTGTTTATTACATAAATATTTTAGTGATGTATTTGACATAATGTATGCAAGAGTTTTTTTGCTTCTTGAAAATATATTTCTTATAAAAAGAGGGAGACGTTCCATGGATCAGATACATAGAGACAGTCTATATTTAATTGATCAGATACATAGAGACAGTCTATATTTAATTTACATATCAAATGGTTATTCATAAAATATATGCAGACAATCTACACATTCAGTCTCGTGTATTCATTTCTAGATTAATGTCATTGTTAGTAGTTGTCGAGCGTAGCTTTCATTTGAATGCTTTTTAATATATAAGCTCACACTTGTGTTGTTTGTAAGTTTTTTTAACTATACACATTTTTATTACAAACCTCTACACTACGAAAATACAACAATAAAATAGTCATTAGAGTTTTAGGCGCAGTCATTTAAAGAAATTGTTTCGCAATTCATAAAGAACCTATATATATATATATATATATATATATATATATATATATATATATATATATATATATATATATATATATATATATATATATATATATATATATATATAACAAAATTATAAATATAAACGACCCTTAAAGTCCACTTGAATGACAGTGTATTTGTAGACGGTTTATACTGCGTTGGTTATATGTTGGAGATTCCGTGAGAATAATCGTGTCATTGCAAATAGCATTGAAATAAAGGTCATCTCATTAATATGCCACTGTAAATATCACACATAAATAAATATAGACATTTTAAACCCACAGAAAAGTATCAGCGACATTACTTCGTCTTGTTTTAAACCTGCGCATTCAAATTATTTGAATGTTCATTGCGAATAAACCGTTTTTTTTTTATTAAAGACTCATTTTTAATATCTGACAATGAAGTCCCACATTCAGTTGTTACACATTTAGACTGTTACTCCCTTAATCACTGTTACGGCGTGGACGGGTCAATGTGGTGATATTCACAGCAAGAGTTGAAATTAATGTATACAAATGTTCTGATAAGCATAGCCGCTCAGACGTGTGTAAATACTCCATGTACTCTTCAACATCGGTCAATTCAGGTCACAAGCTTGATCAAAGTACTGGCAGTACTGGTGTGACGATGCTTTTGAAGAGGATGGATATAAAACATCAATTTAAGTTTATCTATATCACTACAATTGTGTATGTTGATACGAAAATTTGGGTACGATAAAAATTTGGGTACGAAAATTTTGGGTACAAAAAAAAAATTGGTACGAAAAAAAATTGCGTACGAAACATTTTTGGTACGAAAAAAGTTTAGGGGTAAGGGAAAAAAATAGTACCCGTGGGTAACTCGACCCATTGAGCGAAACTGGGAGGTGGGTTACATTCTTGTTCATTAAGTATGGCAATACATTCATGATGATTCTCGAAAGTAGGTATGAGCACATAGCCGGACCATGTGAGCTCAATCGTATGAGCACTTGACTATCCGAATTCGCCCACGAACATATGGATAAGTTAACTAATAGCGAAATGACCTTATACATGTATATGCTGAAATCTAACAATCGAACGAAATATCAAACATGGTATGTACACTTAGGTGGTTGTGTAATTTCTGTTAGAATATCGTATTCAATATGTAAATTTTAAATGATTGTGCCCGCACTTGAGTTTGTTGCCTTGTTTGAGTCTATACGCGCCTAGGCTGCACCCAGTGTGTGTATTTGGGTTTTTCCAAGGTAATGAGTTACCTCCGCGCTGAGGCTGTTGGGACCCGGAGTGTGCCCAGCACTCCTACCTAATAAGATTAGATTGACGACAGTTGGGACGAATTTTGAATAATAGCTGCAATTTCCAGCTATTTGTTTTGTTCTGAAATACTTTTTAATTTTTTATATGGTCAAATGCTGCGGGGGGGGGGGTGAGATTTTCCCGGAAAAAACAACTGTCAGGAATGGTGACCACAAAACATACAAAATATAACATTGCGCCGGGAGCGGTAATCGAACCGGTGTCGTAAAGGTGAAAAGGCGAACGTCCTTACCACAGCGCTAGCGGGACGGACAATTACGCAAAGAAATGTTGTTTTATCTATATATATCATAGCAGTGCAGCGTTTACAATTTGCAGGTTCGAAATCGTTCGCATTCTTTAGTTTTGTGATCACGTAAAAAGTTAAATTTAACTTGTTTTTATTCGCAATTTATTTACTAAATCGAGAACAAATTTCAAACAAAATAGAGAAAATATATAGTTGTTTCATTGGTCCATTAAAATAAAATGGATGTAAAATTACTAATTTGAAATTAACGTTCTGATACACTTATTGAATCTGTTTCCCCAGGATATGCTGTTCTATTAATATTTACCTTTATCAACACGAACGACAACTCTGCTAGGAGAATGTTTTCTATGAAAATCAACGAGCAGTCTCCTACGCAGTGGCGAATACCAAGGGAAGTAACTGAAAAATCGAGTTATCTCAATCGGACTGGCTCGGTCTTTTACATAGGTCGCCATTGTGAAGATTTTTTTACTGGTTAACAAACCTTGGACGCTGCTGTTCCAGCATCGTCAAAAAGTAGCGAACGTACTTTATTTTAATTTAATTACATTCCGAGTGAAATTGTAATAAGATAAGTCATGTTTCATGGTATCATGTTAAGTATTCATAATTACATGCCCTACATCATTTTAATAGTATCGTTTCAATTCTTTAGACATCTGAACAAATATGATACACCGTTTACAGTCGTCTTGAGACTCATCAACTGATCGGTGGCACTGAGGCCGATCTCCGTTTCACATGGAACACATTAGGGCGTCAGAAGAATTGTTTTTTGCATTTATATGTCGAAAGTCCTGTCAAATACAAGCTCTCAGTCCTATTTGGTCTCTGTGTTATTATTGGTATGCTAATGATAATGATGTTGATAGGATGTTGGTAATATGGTTGATAAAGATGAGGAGAATTTAATAGTATTTTGAGAATAGAGAATAATAAATTTACTCATAAACAATAATAGTCGCCAGTTATCCCCGCCATAATAATCATTCTCGGAACCGATTGGACGGCGAAAATTACAGTTAGGCGACTAGAAAATAACATGAGAATTTCTCGTGACGCATCTGTGTCAGCATACATGTCTCTGTAATGGCATTGTGTACACACCAGTCTTACTGACCTGTGTTTACTAACGCGAAAGGAATTGTGGGTAGCACTTCTTGTACGAGTGAAAAGTGAAAGTGAAAGTAGGTCAGGTAATCGTGCTTCTGATAATGGCTATCAATCAATAGAGATTAAAAATCACATTTAAACATAATTAAATAACATTTAATAACATTTAACATTTCATAACGGTTCCGGTGTAAACAACACACAATAAAATGTAGAGCTCGAATTTAATATTAACATGTGCAATCAGTGCGTTTTAAAGTGCGAAAAGTGTGAAATAAGTGAGAATATGAAGAACTAAACCCTTAACAAAAGAAGTACGTATGTAATAATATGAAATAAAATAAGTATTTTGATAAACTGACTTTTTCAAGGCTAAATACGCCGGGTGGGGGATTTTTGTCCCTATCAACATTCTGAGCCTGTTTGAGCGGGTAAGAGAGTACCATTAATCCGTCACGCTCTACCTGACTGATTAATCGTCACGCATGATGAGGCAATATTTGCGAAATTAACCCTGCAATCAAACTTGTATAAACAGCACATCTACCGTTACTGTTAATCATAAATATAAGCCTTAATACCTCATTTAAAGACGCTCAAATAGGTGAAAATGAATGCAGGTAAGCGGACGCTTTCGTCTACAGCAAGCGAAACGTCTATAAACACAAGCTTGCTAGAAAAGTCAGTGTTTGAGAAAAGCGAAACTACAAGCAAAAACAACAGTCAAGCCGAAAATTCCAAAATCAAATCAAAACCGGAATCCAAAAAGCAAAAAACAATGACCGCAATTGTTTCAAATACCCAACGTGAAACTCGCGACTCAAGTGAAATGACTATTGAAAAACGCTTAGATGAAATAAGCGACAAATTATCCCGCGTTCTCACAAAAGACGACTCAATCTTCATAAAAGACATGATTAAGGAAACAGTTGAGCAATTAAAAGAAAAGCTTTTTGGAAACGTCATTCGCCGCATTGAAATTCTCGAAAGCGACGTTTTTGAACAAAAGCGTGAGATCGAAGTACTTAAACAGGAAAACACAACAAAATCCAAACAAATCGAAGATCTTAAACCACAAAATTTAATTATAGAAAACAAGAAAACCGGTGACTCAATAAACCACGAAGAGTTTGCGAATAACACCGAGCAGTATAGTCGCCGAAACAACGTTAGAATAACCGGTGTTCCAGAAGATCAGGACCGTCAATCATCGGTGGCGGTGACAAACAAAGTCGTCTCCCTCATAAATGCGCACCTGGGTATCCCCATTCAGCCCTCCGATATAGACATAGCACACAGGCTTGGAAAATATAAACCAAATACGAATTGGCCTGTGATCGTAAAATTTGCCAGACGGCAAACCAAGATAGACATTCTCCGTAATGCAAAACAATTCAAAGGGTCTGGCATCTTTGTGAACGAAGATCTCACAAAACTAAATACAGAAGTGCTGGCGTCAGGCCGCCTCAAGCAACCTAGCGTCGCCCAACGGGCGTGGTCATTCGAGGGAAAAATGTTGGCACTGTTTAGAGGAAATGAGCATGCCACGCAAATAAACCACTCAGAATTAAAGGACTGGCTAGACAAGCCGTGGCCCAAAAAATCAAATTCCGAGAGCGTAGAAACTCCCGCTCGAGCAAAATCGAGAGTCACCTCAAATATATAGAAATTAACTTGTTAAAGCTATGTATAGATAATATATTATTATAATTGCAATCATTTATTACCAGTACTAATGTATGTAAACGATCAATGTATAGTGTTGGCTCCCTTGCTGTATTGGTTCAGCCCTTATTTAGGGTAATTAAAATCTACTTTAACAATATTAATAAACAGTGAACAACAATATAAATTACGAGTACGCGCTAAAGATAAATAAAACAATCTTCTTTAGTATCAAGTCTCTTAATTTTTTCTTGGTTTAGCCCTCATTTTTTGTAATTAACATATACTTTAACGATATCAATATACATTGAGCAACAATAAAAATTACGAGTACGCACTATGGTCAAATAAAACAATCCCCCTTAGTATTAAGTCTCTTAATTTTTCCTGCACCGCACATGTATTTGTGATTTTCTTTGAACTCAGTTACGTCCCTTGTTAACGAAAGGGTCAGCATTCAGAATGTAAACACTTCTCCATGTACATGTTTGTATATATAGTTATTGTAAAGACAGCCTCTTTGTTAGTACAAGGTATAGTGAAAAAGAGTGATACCTCATAATTTGTTATCAGATTTGTATATAGGATCAGAAAAATAATTATAATACTAGTATTAGAAACATTTAGTTAAATAGATCCCAAAATATGTTGTCATTCTTTTGGAAGAATGTTGTCAGAAAACAACACATTGGAGCCTACATGTGTTTTATTTATTGTTACATAAATGTCCAGTTTGTACATAACTACATGCCTAATGTTGCTTTGCTATCCAGATGCATATATGATAAAATAGTGCTTTCTTACTGTTTATGCTCATACATGTGTTAATGTGTGTGTGTGTGTGTTGCCTCAGTGTGAATATGCGTATACACCTAATGATCTGATGGAGAGTAAGCAGTCGGAAATTCAGGATCATGGTTTACATAATACCTAAAACAATTATGTGTATTGCCTTTATTTGTTATGATTGTGTACATGAACATGTTCTGTAACTCATTAATCCTTTTTGAAGTTTAGCAGTTAGTATTCACACATATACGTATACTTATTACAATGGATATAAAAATTGCTATTGCTCTTGCATGATTTTGCCTTTGCAACATGTCCTCGAGTCCTGATTTTTGCAATCTTGTGAGTGCAAATGCACTTTTCGCGCGTAAATAAATCCAAATTGTGTTATCCTTTATGCATGATAGCGGTAGGATATGATATTTTTACATGATCTTATGAATTTATCAGGAGTCCAGTTCAAAACCACTAAATACATTGGAGAAAGCACATTGATAGCACTATGATAATATATAGACTATGTAATTCAGGATGACTCTATTCTATAATACCAATAATAGGTTTTTGTGCATGTTTTAAAATAGACATAAATATGGCAAGCGAAATGCACATTAATTCCTTAAACCACGGTTTAACAGTTAACTATATTGTTAAGAGACTTTGAACCCAGGTTCAAAGTGCCGTTTGCACATGAAATCCTTAAACCCGAGTTCAAGAGTTTGAACTGCAGTTCAAAGTGTGTCTAAAAATAGATACAAATCTGTTATCTGAGACGACCAATTAGCGGAGCTTAAACCACAATTAGCTATATATAGAAGGCAAATGCCGCGATTTCATTGGTCCTCTCTTAACTATAGGGTTAAGAGACTTTAAACTGCGGTTCAAAGTCTTAAACTGCGGTTAAGAGGCGCGGAATGCACATTAATTATTTAACAGTTAATTATATAGTTAAGATATTTTGAACCCGAGTTCAAAGTGCCGTTTGCACAGTAATTCCTTAAACCCGAGTTCAAGAGTGTAAACTGCGGTTCAAAGTCTTAAACTGGGGTTAAGGTTCATGTAGAGGCTTCATTTTGAAAAATGTGGGACCCCAAGCATTGGACTCAAATTTGACTAAAGGAAGAGTGCCACATTGAAAATGTATACATATATGCTTTAAAGGATGTTTTTCCTTCAAACTGCTACCAATGTTGTACATCAACGTATCATACCATCCACAAAATCAATCAAAATACAAAGCGATTTTAACACTAAAATAAACATTATTTTCAAAAATCTGAATCATGTTTATTCCACGTATTTCGGTGGAAAATTATATAACTAGTGAATAATATCGACATTGACGAGGGCAAGTTACGCTTAAATAGTAAAAAAAGTTTACATATCTAGAAATATCAAAACTCGAACACATGTCATTCCATCACCATGGGGGCAGCCATTTGTAAATTCATAAAATAGAAAGAAACATGCTTAAAACTCACTCATCGCCTAATTGACATTCCAAACGGTTGACGATGACAAATGCATTGGATTGTATACTTTCCGTTGATGTTTGCAAACTGCACGATCAGACCTCATAAACACTCAAAAGAATAACTATGTAAGAAGCATTTCACCAATGTTTACAATTGTTGTCGAATCACCATACTTATATTATTGCGCATAAAATAGTACGCTTACAGACTGACAGAAAGATCGATACGTAACTCCGTTAAATTCATCACGGTATACTATGCTATTGATAATATACAATAACACATCGCTTTAACAATCTAAAAGGATAAATAATTCTTTTAAACAAAGTTTTTAATAACGAAAGTGAAAACAACGGAAGTTAGATGGATATTCTGTGAGATGCACTTCGGCTCCAGAAAAACAATACAAATAAACTAAAAACGACATGTGGGAGACAATTTTCAGCTGGAAAATATTTGAAATAGGGTAAGTGATGATATCTCTACGTGGTCAGTTCTGTTATTGAGTGCGATCTCTTGCTGATTAATGTTAATAGTTGTTTTACTAGTTGCGAACAAACTGTTAAAATAAGTTTATGTTTTCTCTGGTATGTGTATACACATACCCGGTTTTCTCACCACTGCACGTGGTTTCGACCGATTTGTTTTGCACGTTTTTCTACGGAGCACAGCAAAGGCCACGCTTTCAAAATGGGTAGAAGGAATCGAAATATAAAATCAATCGGTTTGTCAATTTCTTTATATTCCTTTACAATTTTATATGTCGTCTGCAATCTATTTCAATTTGAGATGGTTTAAATTTGCAATTTGGTTGAGAGGTAAATAACGAAATTGTTAAGCCTTTGAAAAAGAATTGTGACTCTTATTATCCACCATACCTTGATTTTTAAAAAGTAGTTACGTTTTAGTTATTTTTAGAACTTTGTTTAGGAAATTTATCTAAAATAGGCAGTTGAATAAAAACTCATTTGTTGTTTTATGACAATAATTTTCTGTGAAATATTGCTAACTTGACCTTGTATATGTATATAGCTTTGTATTTATTCAACTTAAGGTAGTGCATATCCTTCCTAACTTTAGATTGAGATTTTGTAAATTAGTGTAAAAATGTATTGGTTTTAAACCAAAATATGAATAAAGAACACAAATATTGAATGTCAAAAATGTGTTTATGTTATTCTATCCGTCTTAAGCTTTAAAATGATATATCGTTTGACCATTTTGTACCACATTGAATGAAGAAAAACCAAAGCGAATTTTTAATGAATTTTATCCCCCCCCCCCATGAACCTTAACAAGCGCGGAATGTTCATTTATTATCTAACTGTTGAATATATACAGTAAAAATACTATGTCCTATCAAGTAAAGGTGACGATTAACCAAAATGAAGTATAATATAACTTATTTCAATGGGTTTTATGCGGTGCGAGTGTTCACAAAACACCGTTTGACCTTGAAAATGACATGGGACGATGATGGGTAAAAAACAATCGCGTCGAATAACATTTCTCAATTTTCAACGAGTTTAAGCCGTTGACACTGCATTGCATGGGAAAAAAGGTGATATTAGGTATGTTGTTAATTCATGTAGTCGTTTTATTACCAAAGTTATGGATGTTGTCGCTAAATTATCTCAATTACGTAACCCGGAAATGGATAGTTCCGATTTATTTACGGAACCACATACATTGATAAATATGCACTGTAGCAAATCTTCATATAATCAATCTGTGTACAGAGAATTAGAAATAAACACTAGTTTAATAATATAAATCCTTTATTAATCAAAATCATATGTTCAACCTCTCCTATACCACTATACCATTGTAACGATTTGGAAAACAGACCGGACTAAAACATCCGTATTGATAATAATAATAACAACAAATAAAAGCTTTATTTACAAAACTTTACACACACAAAAATGGAAAAAAGACATGACAACAATTTATTAGGACAATTTAACTTAACAAATACAAGAATAATGGTTATGCATTAATTATAAATAATTTAACAAAGCGGGATGCTAAGAGTTCTTTATCGACGCACTCCCACTCAATGAGGTCTATCGATGTATAAAGTTTCAAACTGATGCTATTAATACTTTGAAACGAGACAGACGACGGACAAGTGATCACTATAAGAAAACATTTGGTAGAAAACAATATAAATGCATAGTATTCGACACAAAAGCATTTGTTCGTTAACAGAAAATACTATAATTGTAACATAATTATACTATGTACAACAACCTCAAGGTAGACAAAATGTAATACAAATTTGTAGTAAATTAAATAAACAAACTATAAAATGAATCATAAACATAATTGTCTCGCGTTCTGAGAAAACTGGTCATAATGCTGGTGCGGAAATTGTCATCCCAGATTAGCCTGTTCAGTCCGCACAGGCTAATCAGGGACGACAATTTCCGCTTTTATGGAATGTTTCGTTTAAATGATGTCTCTTCTTAGCGAAAATCCAGGAAAGTGTCACTTTACGCATAAGCATTATGCCCAGTTTTCTCAGAACACGACACAATTATGCATGTTCAAAACCATTTCTAGCTACATTTTCCCACATTCTCTTTCACTATTGCTTTAATTTATATTTTTATGGGACCGTTTCATCAAAGATCGTACGACAATCTTAATTTGTAACTTAAATTTAAAAACTAAAAATATACAAGCTGTTGATAAATAGCTCCGCAAGATATAAGCCATCGGTAAGAAAATAATGAAATAAATGATTTTACTAGAAATAAGCAAAATATGCTTCGGTATGTTAAAATAATGTTTCTTTGAAATTCGTGTCGTATTCTAAATTTGTCGTACGATGTTTGATGAAACGGGCCCATAAGAATATAAGCTAATGCAAGAATTTGACATTATTTGAGTGATCTCAGCTATATCATACTCTTGGACACACTCAAATACTGTTTACAGAAAATATTATATTTGTAACATAATAATACTATGTACAACAACCTCAAGGTAGACATAATAATACAAATTTGTAGTCAATGAAATTAACAAACTATAAAATGAATCATTAACATAATTGTGTCGCGTTCTGAGAAAACTGGTCATAATGCTGGTGCGTAAATTGTTATCCCATATTAGCCTGTGCAGTCCGCACAGGCTAATCAGGGACGACATTTTCCGCTTTTGTGGAATGTTTCGTTCAAATGATGTTTCTTCTTAGCGAAAATCCAGTCAATGCGGAAAGTGTCGTCCCGGATTAGCCTGTGCGGTCTGCACAGGCTAATCTGGGACGACACTTCACGCACAAGCATTATGCCAATTTTTCTCAGAACACGACACAATTATGCATGTTCAAAACAATTTCTAGCTACATTTTCCCACATTCTCTTTCACTATTGCTTTAACTTATAATTTTATGGGACCGTTTCATCAAAGATCGTACGACAATCTTTATTTAAAACTTAAATTTAAAAACTAAAAAATATACAAGCTGTTCATAAATAGCTTCGCAAGATATAAGCCATTGGTAAGAAAATGATGAAATAAATGATTTTACTAAAAATTAGCAAAAATATGCTTCGGTCTGTTAAAATAATGTTCCTTTGAAATTCGTATCGTATGCTCAATTTGTCATACGATGTTTGATGAAGCGGGCCCATAAGAATATAGGTTAAAGCAAGAATTTGACAGTATTTGAGTGATCTCAGCTATATCATACTCTTGGACACACTCAAAATGCTTTAATGAGGCCTCCGAAGGGGTAATGAAAACTGCCTTAAAAACTTTATGAAGTTGGGTCCTGGGAAGTATACCTCGTACATTTTGAATAAATTGTCTTATTCAGGCAAATGAAGCAAATACATTACAAAAATGATTATACATATTAAGGATAGGCTTCTGCAACAACATGCATATCGATAATATTGATCAACTTTACAAAAAAAAACTAGATAAGGGGCGATTGTTTAATAGTAGGTAAACCACATTTGTAAACTAGGAATAAATCGGCCTTTTTTGTGGAGATAAATAACGAAATACACTTTTGTACATACAAAGTCTACATCTTAACGTGTCTTTTTCAATCGTAATCACCTACCATTTATTGACCTTTTTGCCATTCAATAAAGCATACACTTAAATTTAGAGTACGCTTTATGGAATGGCAAAAAGGTCAATAAATAATAATGCCGGTTTCACGGTCCTGAACAAGGGGTTTCCGTGCGTATATATGAAAATAACCTGCATATTTTACAAATTGAACTGTCTTTGCATGCACTTGTATATTGAAATCTGTTTACTAGTGATAATGAGTGACAGCAATCTAGCATTTAATGATACCATAAATCTATACTTTAATTTATTTTACGCAAGTATTTTATATCCCTATTGTGATCAATCGTGATTGCTTGTTTTCATGATATTTCGAACACTGCAGTAACGTACGATCTTTTAGCGTAATAGCAGAGGTTACATTTGCTGGTACCCGTTAAATACGTTATTATTATGTTAAAACTGGCTAGTATATATACTATAATACTATGTAGTTCATGTTCATCCATTTCGGACAAATGTCTTTTTGTATGCCCCCGAAAGTGGGCATATAGTGATTGCACTGTCCGTCTGTCTTTCCGTTACACTTTGCGTTTAGGTTTCGAAAACTGTGAAAAAAGGGACATATGTCATCCTATGGTAGCAAGCATTGTTTAAACATGTTAAAATATTTTATTAAAGCAACTGTTTAGTATTTGGCTTTAAACTTAGGCTTAAATCTCTGCTCAATATGCCAAGAGATGACATGAAGGCATCATAAATTGTGTTTAATGACCTGCAACATGTGATTTAACTTTATTCAGGGACCTACACAAGTATAGGTCCCTGGAAAGGCCTGGATTTATGAATGCCGGACGAAAACCCTCCCGTCAGTGTTTTAGGGGCCGGACGAAAACCCTCCCATGAATGAACGGGGGCGGACAAAAACCCTCCAATGAAAAAAAACAGGGAGGACAAAAACCCTCCCATGAAAAAAACGGGACCAGACAAAAACCCTCCCGTGAAATCTGAGCCACGAATTCAAGTACCAACGATTATTTATGAATTTTTAATCCGAAATCGGTCTTTTCCGAATGCCATTTCCGACATTTGTATTTATTTTGTAGTCGGTTATCCGAGATATTTATTTTTTGTAATAGTGACTTCACTTCAGTAGGTAACATTACACTATATATTGACTAATTAAAACATTTCCGAATTGAAATGTTATCTTCCACCCAATTGACGTCAATTATATATGTTTGAACTAAGATTTTTATGATTACTTAGCATGATAAGAACTATGATTTTCATGATTACTTAGTATGAATAACAAGTAGTGTGTTTATATAAAATACATAAAATATCAAATTGTGCGCCGGCCAGTGCATTAAGAACATCAAAGTCGTGTTTCTTTTTTATTCATCATCGCAAAAATAACAGAAGTGGACACAGGCTTCACAAGACATTCTTTATTTCGTTTGTCTTCACACAGCTTCATCGCTTCAACGTGAAACTGATCTCCCTCATGGTTGTGACTTGTGGTTAAGTTTATTGTCGTCATATTTATGTCCGTTACAAGACTTTGCCGCGCGTTGAGAACATTCCCAGCGTATAGTCGATTTTGACGTTTTCTTCTTAGTGTAGACGAAGCCATTGTGCGCGAGTCTTCACTTCCATTTTGGATGTATGCCTTACACAAACAAATTGCTTTTTTATATGTTGCAGATTCACAGTATGATATTTGAGCAAATGTTGTCAGCATTGAGTGATTTTTTCGGATTAATGAATGCATCATTGTGTGAAGCAAATACATTTGTCGGCGTTTAATTGGTTTTAATTGATTCAACTAATAAAACTCAAAGTAGTTGCAGATTCACAGTTTGCTATTTTGAGTATATTTTGCGGATTAATGAATGCAACAATGTGTGAAGCAATTACATTTGTTGGTGTTTGATTGCTTTCACGGGAGCGTTTTTGTCCGCAGTTGCAGATTCACAGTTTGCTATTTTGATATATATTATTGTATGACATTAACTAGTTAATTGTTATGATTAGCTGTTTAGTGGGCCTAAATAACCGAATCATTGACATATTTGACAATACAGTATGCTTTATATATTGTCTGCAAAAATGCAATTGAAAACGTTACAGTCAAAGATAAATAAAATAAGTAATTAAGACAAATTAGATACATGCTTACGAATTGTTAGTTGTTAACAGAATTTTACTTTCATTTTCGCAAAGTTTTCAGAAACTTCCCGGAAAGCACGTTTTTTGCATGAATGAGCGTATGACGCGATTAAACGTTTTGCATTCAATCTAAATTTAAATTCACTTGTCTATAAATAGCCTCATTTTTTAATTGATGTTGTTATCGTATTGGATTATCGGATATATATGCACATTAGAAAGCGGTATGTTTGCAGTTAATGGATACACATTTTCTTTCAATTTCACACCCCTGAAAACAAAATACACAATACACACAATGGGTAATTTTGTCGGATTAATGAATGCAACACTAAGTGTAAAATTTCTTTTACGGGAGGGTTTTTGTCCGCCTCCGTTTTTTCACGGGAGGGATTTTGTCCACCCCCGTTTTTTTCATGGGAGGGTTTTTGCCCGCCCATGTTTATTCATGGGAGGGTTTTCGTCCGCCCCCTATGAAAATGACGGGAGGGTTTTTATCCGAGAGGGGTTTTGTCCGTATTCCTGGATTTATGACACCCTGTTTTAGTCTGGACATTATCCGATCATATCGAGATAATCGGTTAGTGATGAACAAAGGGGCAATTAAACACTGGGTTAAAAAGGCTTAAACAAAGAGTGTAAAAATTCGTGTGAACAATTAAATAAAAACAATTACATTTATCAAGAGGATTTATTTAATATGTAACAAGGTAAGTTTTTACAAACATATAAAGGTTCAAATCAGTTAATACTATATGTTGATTACATAAAATCAATCTTTTTGTTCTTTGTTTTCGTCCTTATTTATGTCCGTTCATTGAATTCAATTTATTCTGAAAGAATTTCCATTTCTGAATATTTTTTTGTTCTTAAAAATGGTCGCGAAGATGTGCCAAATAGAGATTGTTATGGTAACCGTATCACGATGCGGTTCATCAAATGCAAACAATAGCGAAATGGCCGCTGTCTTGACGGCCAAAACTTGCGCATGTGAAAACCTGACGTCATTATCGGAATCCCCAAAACCTCCTATGATATTAATAAGTAAAAACATCGTTTTGAATGGAAAAAAATCAAATTATAACGAAAAATCAATTTCTCTGAAAACACTATTTTCACTATCAAATATAACAAGGTATTCAACTCAAAATGACCCGAATATAGGGTGCATCGCTTTGAACAGCTATTACTTCATCAAGTGTGATGCGATTTCCATGAACTCGGTCTTATTAAACGCAGAAATAAGCGATCCTGTAATGGCTGAATCAGTATACCATGACATTCGCGCTGTAAACAAATAATATTTGTTGGAAATTTCAAACCGCTGGCATGTTTCAATAAGAAAGACATTTGTCTTTCGAGGTTTAATGATTTAATTACTGAATGCATTATGCATACGTTGCAATAAGACTCGAAGTCATTAGGCTTAGCTATCCGTTATACAGTCAAGTTACCATTACCGGATCAGTAGCGTAATAAAGTTGTTCTGATGAAAAGCAATACATGTTTTGAGACTTCTTTTACACCAGTTTGATTAAATATTACTTTGCTTACTGATTCTGCACATTGTTTTATTTTAAATCACAGGTAAAATGTATTTGTGATACCTTTTTTTCGCCGCAGAATTCATGCATTAACGGATCAGTTGTAGCCATAACGGGTCACGTGATCGAAACCACTCCGGGGGCATCTAACATATGCTATTTGAATTGTCGAAACATGAACTGTGTTGTTTACAATGACCAAGTTACATTGTCAGTTATAAATAATATTCATTATTTTGTGTATTGTTTTCTATATGTGATCTTGTATATACACGTTTCGCATGGTGTTCTTGTGTGAATTATCTTTTGAAAAACCTAAATAGATCGAAAAGATGGGCATCTTATAATCCATGTTAATTGTTTTAATCATATCTAATCATCGGTATTGAACATTGAACATAAATAAAACATTACGAGTGAGATCATTTATTGAAAGAATCAACAAGATGTGCATATATTTTAATATATTATATTATCAATACGCAAATTATCACGCTTGATCCGTTATTGCCCTAATTCTTCATTTCATTTAAGGTGTTGCAAAACCTTAAACACGAATCAAAACTGAAACGGACTTTTGCACGAAGAAAGACTACTAAATGGCCTTTAAATAAATGCGTAAACTCTTTACTTTCCAACAGAGTTTTAGAATGTGGCCGCGAATAATGTTAAACCTCTATTTGGAAACGAGACGGAAGACAACAAAGTCGTATATACATGTCGCCAAAACATACCAAAATGTTTCACAACGAATAGCTCCGACTACGACTCAATCAATGTGTTTGAAAAAAAAACGACCATGAAGATGCTGTGTGCAAAATATCATCTAAAAATGTCAACTATTTATCGCGATACGCATGGTCTTGAACATCAAAGTGATCCGCTATGGGTAATGATCCGGTAATGGTAACTTGACTGTACAGTCAGTCAACCAGTTTAGAATAACCTGGCAAAAAACGTTAATTCACAAGTCCAGTCCACAATAATTTCTTTCGGGATTTAGTGTCAATGTGAGATGATGTAAAAATAAAGGGTACAATTTATTTTGTATGATAACAGGTTAGGCCAGACGGCATATGCAGTTTTTTTTTGTCAAAAATAGCCAATTAAAGTTCACCTTTTCGGAAAATTATTTAAAATCATTAAACTTACAGAATTAGTATTTCAAAACATTATCATGGCATTTGTTTTCAATCAGCAATTTTTGTATTTGAAAATAACAAAGCCTTCTATTACCATATGCGCATTTCAAAACATAACTCATTCAATCAGTTCTGGTTAACTTTTTGCTGCATTTATCCCCCCTGTAAGCATAATACAAAAGCTTTCTTACTAAAATTTTGTTACTTTATTCCTTTACCTAATGTTTACCTTAGACACTTATCATTTTGTTTTTATTGGGGCATTATGGAAAATTAAATACCAATTATCGGAACTGCTGATTTTCCAGAGCTGATTGACAAACTGTACACCAATCCGAATCGACTGTATTTCGGTTAGGGGTATTTCTATCAGATTTATACCATAAAAGGATCACAAAGAAAATATATAAATATAACCTTATTTGCTGCAATAACCTCACACTTTTGACGAAGTCTGAGTTGTTTGCAAAACCACTTTGAAGTTTTCTTTCTATATCTTGGAATGCTGTTTCAAACGTACGTAAAAATTCACTAACTTCATCCGCCGCCATCTTGATAGAAATGCGTCAGGAACAAATCACATGACGAAACGACGGACGTTAATTGTTTAATAATATATGTGCAGAGACAACCAAACACCTAAAAGTCTTAACCTATTTTTCAAAGTCTTAAACTGCGGTTCAAAGTCTTAAACTGGGGTAAAGACGCGCGGAATGCACATTAATTATTTAACAGTTAACTACAGAGTTAAGAGACTTTGAACCCGAGTTCAAAGTGCCGTTTGCACATTAAATCCTTAAACCCGAGTTCAAGAGTTTGAACCGCAGTTCAAAGTGTGTCTAAAAATAGATACAAATCTCTTATCTACATAATTCAGAGACAACCAATCAGCGGAGCTTAAACCACAATTAGCTATATATAGAAGGTAAATGCCGCGATTTCATTGGTCCTCTCTTAACTATAGAGTTAAGAGACTTTGAACTGCAGTTCAAACTCTTGAACTCGGGTTTAAGGATTTAATGTGCAAACGGCACTTTGAACCCGGGTTCAAAGTCTCTTAACTATATAGTTAACTGTTAAACCGTGGTTTTAGGAATTAATGTGCATTTCGCTTGCCATACATAAATCTATTCACTATGATTGAAAACGCAATGCCCCTGGGCAGTCAGTGTACTGAATAACTAATAATTTATGCATTTAGATAACTGCATTGCAAAGATGCCCAATGTATGCACTTAGATACCTTCAATGCAAAGATTGTTCATTTAATTTGTTAATGTGAAACCAGTTATGGCTTTGAAGGTATAAAAGTGGAGAACCTTAGATCATCTATTTTTTCCATTCAATACTTTTAGTTAGATTCCCTTCCTACTTCTTTTAAACTCTTGCTTCATTTTCGCTTTCATATGAAGCTTTTTTTTTGCAGTGTTTAGTGAAATATGGATGTAAAATACAATTACACTGTCATATTCAGTATCATTGTCCTTCTGATTTTTGTTTTTCCTATATAAATGATTGACATTTGCTAAAAAAATAACATGATTGTCAAAGCTTTATTTTTTTCTGTAAGAGAAATAATTGTACTGATACCTGAAAATAAAAACAAATATAAGTGTGAATTCAAGAGTACTCTCGCGAAAATAATAAGGTTGTCTTTCTTTTTAATTTTTATAACCATTAGACCTTGTTTTTTTCCTATATAGATTATTGACTTTTGTTAAGAAATAAATAACATGCCTGTCAAAGCTTTATTTTTCCTTAAGAAAAATAACTGTACTGATACCTGTAAACAAAAACAAAGATAAGTGTGAATTCAAGAGTACTTTTGCAAAATAAAATAAAATAGGGTTATCATATGTTTGCATTATCTTGTAAATTTTCATTACAACACAGATTGTACAATGTAGGACTTACTTATGTGCTCATACTTTCTAATCAAAACAAAGCATGTTTTTGCATCTTATACGCCTGATATTACTCCTACCGTAAAGGTTTAAACTGCATGAATGATACTCGTTTACAAATAGCATGTATGCTCTTATTACACTTAGGAAACTTAAAACAGAAAATTCAAGTTGTAATTAATGCATTATGGTTGTTGATCCTATAAAACTATGTATAATAATGTTTTAATATAGTGACGGACTTATGAAGCAATCTTATGTCTTATGTCTACCTGTAATTGTGTATAGAGCATAACAATACTGTTTAAAACATTCCTATAAAATAACATGTGTACCATAATAGATACCAATCTAAAATATAATGTGGCTTTTATTTGTTAGGGTTTTAATCAAATAAAGCTCTGTAGTATATATGGTACTTCAAATGGTATGTGTATCACATTTGTGTATTTTAGTACGTTTATCTGATAATATAAACGCATAATCGGCGTTAACGATCTAAATTAAGATTATGTATTACCATTATTACATGTATCAATTTTAAATAGTTTATGTCATTACTATGTTAAGTGCTATGAACACATAAAGGAAAATTATCTAATAGAAACTCAAAGTTTTACACATTTAGATTTTAAAAATTTAATCAATTTAATGCATTAAAATGGTATACATCTTTATCTACGAAATGCAAGAAAATAAATTGTCTTATTTTATGCTTTCCGGTGGTTTATAGAGAAATATCAGTGAAATAAAATTGGTATTCCACTGTTTAAAACAGTGAAAAAATAACAATGAAAAATATCGATATTTTTTCGACGAAATGACGTCATTAATCCAGCGAAATTATCCAGTTAAACTCATTTACAATGTAAATAAACGGTGAACAAGGGACAAAATTGTCACAAAACCAGGTTTTCATTGTGAAAAAAAAGCTGATAAAGGGAGAAAACTCAAACTGAACTTTTGAAATGAACAAACAAAATTAACCCCCTTTGTAAGTTTGTTTAAAAAAAATATATTTTTAGTCGTGGCGACCTTGACATTGGAGATATTGACGTGATTCTTTCGTGCGACACACCGTCCCATGATGGTGAACAAATGTGCCAAATGATTTTAAAATCTCACAATGAATGACATAGTTATTGCCAGGACAAGCTCATTTATGGCCATTTTTGACCTTTGAACTCAAAGTGTGACCTTGACCTTGGAGATATCGACGTAATTATTTCGCGCGACACACCGTCCAATGATGGTGAACAAATGTGCCAAATGATTTTAAAATCTGACAATGAACGACATAGTTATGGCCCGGA
The DNA here is from genome assembly GCF_020536995.1 of Dreissena polymorpha. Lineage (NCBI taxonomy): Eukaryota > Metazoa > Mollusca > Bivalvia > Myida > Dreissenidae > Dreissena > Dreissena polymorpha. Next base: position 79,181,898 of record NC_068360.1, on the reverse strand, counting down.
CAAGCTTGTTCCGCCCGCCCGCCCGCCAGCCCGCCAGCCAGCCAGCCAGCCAGCCAGCCAGCCAGCCAGCCCGCCCGCATTCGCCAATCTAATAACCAGTTTTTTCCTTCGGAAAACCTGGTTAAAAAAGCATAAAATAAAAGGAAAATTTGTTGGATTCGATGGAATATCGATTTTATTTCACTCATGATCATAGAAAATGTATATTTTCACTCGTGGCTTCGCCACTCGTGAAAATATTGTTTTCTATGATCACTCGTGAAATAAAATCGATATTTCACCGAATCCAACAAATATCCTCTATTTAACATACCTTTTCGCAAAATAAGTCTTAATTTAGCCTGTTTCTGATTTGCATATGTTATTAATACTTGGAATGTTTAGCCAAACCAGTTGTTTATTGTGTTTTTTTTCTCATTATTGTGATTTTATCTTTTTATTTCTTAATTGCTATGGAATATTCATATTTGTGTATCCATAATTTTTGTTTTCTTTTTTTTGTTTGTATGTGGGGATATCTTATGTCTTATAATAGAAACCAACTGGACATGTTTTAAAATAGAAACTAACTGAACAAGCATACACAAATTTTCATTTACATCACCCTCCACCTCTTTAAATGATTAAATTATGTACTTTGAATGTAAAAGGGCTTAACAATAAAGATAAACGCGTAAAAATCTTCAAATGGTTAGACGAAATAAAAATAGTATATGACTATTTCAAGAAAGTCACTTGACACATACTTTAGCACAAACCTTAAAAGATGAATGGGATGGAGACATCTATCTCAGTGGACAGCATTCTAATAACCAAGGCATCGCCTTTCTGATAACAAATAATATAGGGATCACAGTCGATAACTTTAACGAAATAATAATTGGCAGACAAGCAAGTATAGATATTAAAATACACGAAACACAACTAACATAAATCAACGTTTACGATCCTAACATTGATGATTCCACATTTTACGAAACATTACAATCCTTTATAATTAATAACCAAGATTAAAATATTATAGTCGGTGGTGATTTCAATACTGTTCTTAACCCATTATTAGATAAAAAGAAGGGAAACCTTTATACTCATCCTAAAAATAGAAACAGTTTAAATAACATAATTGAAAACTACAACATGATAGACATATGGCGTACAGTAAATCCAAACGAAAGCAAATTCACCTGGCACTCAAACACAAAACCAACAATATTTTGTAGATTAGACTATTTTTTAATATCTGAGTCTCTTTGCAACATCATTAAACACATGCAGCATAAAACCAGGATTCATGACTGGCCACTGTCTAGGTGAACTTAAACTGCACAAAACACAATCTGAAAGAGGCCCAGGATACTTTAAAATTAATAACAGCATCTTATTAGATACACAATATCAAACGAACAAACGCAAATAAAACAAGAAATATTCAATACAGTTCAAAATAATAAAGATGCGAACCCAAACACCTTATGGGAGGTAATTAAAGGAAATATACGTAACACAACTATTAGATATACATCATTTAAACAAAAAAAACACACAAACTTGAAACTGAAACCATCAAAATCATTGAAACACTTGAAAAAACAATTACATGTAACAAACACAAACGACACTAACGCGATTGAAAACGAAATGACATTAAGCAACAAGTATTAGAAGGAATTTATCATACATATCTCAATGGAATAATACTACGAGCACGTGCACAGCATGTTGAACACAATAAAAAATATACAAAATATTTCGCAAACATCGAAAAACGTAGAAGTGAACAAAAAACTGTACACAAATTAGTAGTCAATGGCGAAGATATAACAAACAGAACTCAAATACTAGAAGAACAACGTTTATTTTTCGAAACCCTCTATAAACGAAATCATGTTGAAAATAACACTTTTTTTAAAAATACGCATCATGCTTTAAATCAAAAGGAAAAACAACTGTGTGACGGATTACTTAATGAATATGAATGTGGATTAGCCCTTAGAGAAATGCCAAATAACAAAAGTCCAGGATCTGATGGCATCACAATCGAATTTTATAAAATATTTTGGAATGATATAAAAACACATCTTATTAATTCACTTTACTATTCATTTAACGACGAAAACTTAACTACGCTACAAAAACAAGGTATTATATCACTCATGCCAAAACCTGCAAAAAAACTTAGAATCCTTATCAAACTGGAGCCCGATTAGTTTACTGAACAATAATTATAAAATTGCAACGTAAAGTATATCAAACAGAATAAAAAATATATTACCATCAATCATCTCAAGATCACAATCTGGTTTCATTAAAGGACGTTCATTGGTGAAAACGTACGTCTGATACAAGAATGCATAAATTATTTCAATCAACCAAACAATTCTGGCCTCATTTTCTTTGCAGACGTCGAAAAGGCTTTCGACTCACTAGACCATTCGTTTATGTTCTCTTGCTTAGAAAATATGAATTTCGGTGAAAGACTAATTAAATGGGTTAAACTTTTTTACACCGATAATAGCAGTATAATTATTAACAATGGCTTTTTCTCAAACAGTTTTAACATCGAACGAGGGGTAAGACAAGGATGTCCACGTTCATCCTCGCTATTTATTATATGCATCGAGTATCTATCTCACTATATCCAATCAAACAAACATATAAAGGGAATATCGCTAGAACCCGACGTAGAAATTAAACAGTCCCTATTTGCTGACGATGCAACTTATTTCTTAAATGACAGTAGTGACTCATTCGATAATCTTATAGAATCGCTAACCCTTTTTGGAACAGCATCTTGTCTTAAACTAAACTAAAGTAAATACACTGTGCTACGAGTAGGTAAATTTAAACAAAGTAATATTCATCTTTAAAAAGAAATGAAATTCAACTGGACATCGGATGAAGCAACAACGTTAGGAATAACTTTCACAAACAATAAAAATGAAACAATTCTAAAAAATATATTGCCTAAATTACAAAAAATAAAAAATTGTTTAAAATCATGACAGCATCGTAAACTTACACTTATCGGAAAAAACACAGTGTTGAAAACGTTAGCACTCCCTAAATTAATTTATAAACTAACAGTTCTCCCTAACCCACCGAATGATATTATTTAAGATATAAAATCAGAAATATTTAATTTCATATGGGACGGTAAACCTGATAAAATCAAGCGAACTCAATTAGTTCAATCAGTAGAATATAGAGGTATCAGACTAACAGATATAGATTCATTCCTGAATGCAATCAAATGCAGTTGGTCAAAATATATTTGGATAACACCAATACGAGTTAATGGAAATTATTCTACTAGAAAATCCTTAAAACATATGGTGACTCCTTACTTTTTGAATGTAACATCGACAACAATATCTATGACAAAATTTCAACCAAAAACATATTTTATCGAATGTTCTATCGGCATGGTGTAAAGTAACTAAAAATTTAGAAACCAAAATAAACAGTAAATCATTTTATGGAACAATAAAGACATAACTACTAATAATAAAACGTTTTGCTATAAAAATTGGTTCGAACGAAACATAAAATATGAAGATCAATTGTACGACTACAGAATAAACGACTTTTATTCCTTTGATAACTTATTCGGAATACCTACAAGTAATTTCCTGATGTACTACACATTGATCAAAAGCATAACCATACATATTAAATCTGTTACCAATACAAATAATACACCATGTACTCCAAAAAACTTTCGTAGAAAACATAATTGCAAAACAAAACAAAAAAACAAAAAAATTTACACACTTCAAATTAAAAACCCTGCCGAAATCTTTAAAGCTCAAACTAAATGGCAAAACCTTCTTGGAGAAAATGAATTTAATTGGAAACAAATACTAGTTATGCCATATAAATCAACTACTGATAGCACACTAAGACATTTTCAATATAAATACATCCAGAGAATCATAGCTACAAACAAATATCTTTTTAAGTGCAACCTAGCCAATACAAATCTATGTGATATGTGTAGTGAATATATTGAAACAATATTACACCTTTTCTGGGAGTGTAAACATATTCAATCTCTATGAAATAAATTGACAAGCTTTCTAGAGAAATAACAATTAAATGTTAAACTATCTCTCTTAAACATCAGTTTAGGGGTAAATACCTTCAAAATACAAGAGGTTAATAATGCTGTGAACTTCATAATTATATAAATGAAATATTTCATATTCAGTATGAAATACAGAAAAATAACACCTACACTGAACTGTTTTATCAATTATTTAAAACTGAAAATTCAAATTTAAAAAGAAATAGCCCTAAACAATGATATACTTTATATAGTTGAACAAAAATGGAAACGCATTAAATTTTCATAACAAGTCCAGTATGCTTTCTACCCACGTCATACAACTCATCCTTATTAATAATTATTCTGCTGTTTTTCTTTTTCTTTTCTTTTCTTTTTTTTTCTTTTCTCTCTTCTCTTTTTTAAAAGTATATATTAGCATATCTTGTATAACATGTTTTAACATTATTGTTGCTACATGGTATCAATTTGTTTTATGGTCACTTACATGTATACATTGTATGTCGTATATTGAATTAAAAAATGAACATTTCTTTAAACAACATTCCGTGTTAAACACACAATAAAAACGATTTTTCTTTCATTATTAACATTTTCATTCCTACGCAGAACTACTTTGGCCGAAGCATAATTCCCCAAACCAGGGGAATGTGATGCCTCTTAGTATAGAGGTGACAATAACGTAGTGACGTCACCATATATGTATAAAATGCTGTAATGTGGCTTGAATAATCGATATTCGACATGTCATCTCTTTACATTGGATTATCTATTACCCCATAGGGCGTTTATGACGTTAACGCGTTGAGAAAAGTACAAAGTGCTGCTTTAAAGTTTGTGTGTAAGCCAGAATTTAATTTACAGGTCATCGCCGAGTTTTAACGACTACATCATATGCGGATTTGACCCTGTGACCTTTCAGGGAAAATATTTAATTTTGAGCCATACTAGGTCAAATTTACCTCGGCAACCCGGGTATTCGCCAACGAAATTATTTTGGTCCAAATAGACCAGTGCACGGTGGCCAACGAGACCTTAATGAGCACTAGTAGACAATTTTAAGTCAATTCATGTCTGGTTGCCCTTTAAAGGACAACGTTATTCCGCCAAGGAAGTGCTAAGAATAAAAAAAAGACCTCCCCATTCCTCGCGCGCTGCGGCGCTTTTAATCTAGACGCCACAAGCCGTCGGACCGAACCCCAGAACGATTATCCCAGCAAGTTGAGCGTACTGATTACCGCCGTCCCGGGACACTGCAATTATATTAATACGGCAACCCCCTCGAAATCCTTGCCTGTATCTCTGCCCAAGTTCCTTCCCGTCCGTCATCTATCCTGTCATCGCCGCTGCTCCCGTTCCTCTTGAAACCACTATCCACCTACGGACAATTACCATTCGGCTTGGCTATAATTATCGTAATACTAGACATGTAGTAGTAATTTTGAGTTATTTTAGTAGATTATAATGAGAACTAACACAAGTCCCCATTTTCCACTTTAACTTATACTCACAAATTACTCGTACATCATATTTTATCAGTTCTGATGTTATTTTACAATTTACCAATCAAATTGTTAATTCATTGAAAATAAAAATAATGCTTTTGATCTCGGAAAACAAATGCAGACAAAGATTACAACCAGCTCATCACACACAGCCATGAGAAACATTATCAATGGGATAGTGGCTGGTTCAGACATGAATGTTCATGCATTTTAGGCGGTTAGAACAAGATCATAAGAGATGTCATAGGAAAGATGGCCTTTGCTCATAAGTTCAAGAGAACAGACAGAGTTGAAACTATTGGCAATAGCTCAACTATTAGGATTGATACACTTTAAATACTGCATTTCTCTCGACACGATAATATTATGATTATAACTTGATATACAATGCAAATTTTCTATTGCGTATGCTTGTACCACTGACTTCATAATAAATGTATTATGAATAATACACGCTTTTGTCGACCAGTGATTACAATATTCTGCCTAGAGGACCGATTTCAAAACAATAATACGATTGCATGTTATAATATTACATGGCCTTATTTGCGATGTAAGTGTAAACATCGGTTGTCGCTGATGATGACGAAAGCCACAAGACGTTTACTTAACTCTTTCAGTGCTGTAACCGAATTTACAAGGCCGTTGCAAACAGTTTGGATTCAAATGAGACGCCACAGAATGTGGCGTCTCATCAGGATCCAAACTGTTTGCTATACTGAGAGTATTCTTTGAAAAAGACCCGAAGAAAATGCTTATTTAGAAATTCAGCAGACAACAAATTTCCCAGCATGCAAAGGGTTAAGAAAGAGTGATCGATTATATGCGTACGCGTTACTGCGCTTTAAAACTATCTTTAAGCGGCATGCGATGCAATTTTAAGTTTTTAGGACAAATTCGACGCTTTATGAGAACCCAGTGGTTTGAATAAAATACTTTTCGTTTTATTGTGTGATGAAGAAAAATATTTTTCGATTAAGATAATTCTAATAATGATTCTTCAATACGCAAACTCAACGTTATTAGGTCATTTCTGTCATTTAATTGTTGCAGTCGCACGTCCGTAAAAAAGAAGCGTTTAAAACTCATATTCATGAGTATACGTTCTTAGTGTACACAAACAAAAACAGTCACACAAAGTGAACTTTATCTTTAGTGTCAGAAGTATTACAACATAGACAATATCGCTAACCAACAGTCGTCAAGTGTTTGGCCACGCATCATAGAATTGGGTGTTGTATATTCTGGATATCGCCTAAAGCTCACTTTAAATGGCTCAAAAGTTTTAAAGCTGTTTAAGTGTATTCTGTCTTATTTTCTACTCGATCTCGACAATACAATTTTCTTTCAAAAGGGAGGATGGTGCACTACCTCTGGATATATACTATTATTTTATAAATATGTTTTTAAATAGGCCTTACACATTTTTCAGTCTTATTTGACATTTAATTCCTATGCTAAAAATAATCGTTCTATGGAATTGTTTTCAATGGACATAAGCATTGGGAACGTGCATATCTTATGTTTTCTTGGATCAAAGTAAATTGTTTACTTTTGAGTCTAAGAATGAGTTTGTGAATACGAGTCACGATCTACAGTTGTGTCTATTATTCGAGGAAAATGATTCGAATAACATATTAAAAGATGCGATATGACGGCAAAAACGTTTTATTTTATCCAAACATTAATCACAGATGAAAGTAAAAGTTAAAGATCTGGTAACAAATATCTCTTAAACCGAGAGGTAGTTTTCAGCAAAGCAATAATTCACATCGATAGTCATAACGTCGCATACCACTAGGTATGGACAAAACGTATTACTGTTCAATTGGTGTTTGTTCCTCATGACCTGCATATACGTTAAATTACACCTGCATATATGTTAAATTACACTTGGAGTGTGAAACCGCAATGAGGACTTGTGACAAAAAGAGTTGGAAAAGATAAATAAACACTTTCTTTTTCTCTCTTGACGGTGCTTATGCTATCGAACATGTAGTTAACAATAAAGTAATAGAACGAACTGCACTGATTTAAAATGAAACTTGATTATATACAATTATATTCAAATGTATTGTTTCGAAAGGTAAACGGTAATAATCAGAATGTTCGAAATCGCCGATTTGTTCATTAAACCATATACCATATACCATATACCATGTGCATGTCATTTTAGAGAATATTGATATGATTAAAAACTGTGACAATTACACTCCTGCAGTTCTAGTCATGGAGAAAAAAGGCACAATAAATCAGGGAACTCCCAATAAGGGTTCTCTTTACATGCTGGCACGCATAGAACTTTTAAAAAACCTTTTCACGTAGTTTGGCATGTTTTGAAGTTTGTTATTATATGTTTTAATTTAGATAAATGCAAACATTAGATTAAATAACTCCAGTAAAAGAGACTACAAATACTGAAAGAAAAAAATAATCCGCAACTGGCCTCTAACCACTGACCCTTGGAGTAAAAGTCTAGCACTTAAACCACTCGGCCGTCCGTGCTCATTCAGCAAGTGGTGTTCAGCAATAATCGTTATGTCAAAGACTATAACGATATCAACAAAACTCTCCGAATTGTTCAATTGTTTCGCGTTGGTAACGCTTGATACGTGTTAGGTTTTTTAATCGTAAAAAGATACCTATTATGGACATTTTAGAGCATGGTAAATGTCCAGCAGTACTGTAAGCTTGCAAATATCATAACTACAACGAACGTGGACTGGAATGAAGCCTTGCGTTTGTAAACACACTTTTTTAGAAGATGTAAATGATATAATAACAAAGTTTGTGATCTGAGTGAAATATCGCGGGATGGATATATGAAAGTGTATAAAGTCTGGACAGAAAAAAAGTATGTTACCCTTTAAGAAAATTTAAGATTCGTTTTATTTAAAACAAATTATTTTGCCGCGTTGTTAAACAAGCGGGTGGGGTACCAACTCAATAAGACAGTTTACATATGTTTACATAGATACAGTTAACGGTAAATCACAGGTAAATCACAGGATAGTGTCAACCAGTATATCCGATTAACTCGTCACGCTTGAGTATAGCGCGTAATTGTAGATATTTGTGGACGCTTTAAATCAGTGGCGTTTCAATACTGACAATTATCAGCTTAAACCGACACAAATTAAACAGTCTTGACAAAATGTATAAAATGCCCCCACTCTTCATCGGCAAGTGAAGGCAACACCGCCGAAAACAGCTTTGTAGACTTGTCGGTGTTTGAAACGCCAAACAACCAGCAAAAAAATCAGGGAGCAAAAAGAAAACAAAGATAGAGCAGGGAAATCTTAAACAGAAGTCTTTGGCTAATTATCTTAAAGGCAAACAAACAGAGGATAAACCCGATTCTTTCAGTATAGAAAAACATCTAGAGGACATTAACGCAAAACTGTCAAATGTTCTTATCAAAAATGACATGTCGATCCTTAAAAATCTGATCAAGGATACTCTTGAAGAGGTCAAAGATAAGTTTCTTGGGTCTTTAGTTGAACGTTTAGAAATCCTTGAAGGCAACTTATTTGACCAAACAAAAGAAATTGAAACGCTGCAGAAACTAGTTCAAACTAAAATCAATGAAATAAACATGCTTAAGCAGAAACTAGATGATGCAAATCAAAAGCACGCGGAACAACTCAATGATCTAGAACAATATGGCCGCAGAAATTCAATTCGTATAGCGGGATTGCCTAGCGACTCGGAAAACCAACCATCGGCTGTCGTTGCAGATGAAATTGCCTCGTTACTCACCAAAAAGCTAGGAATGCCGATTGCAACAACAGACATTGATGTGGCTCATCGTCTGGAAAAATTTGTGAAAAATAAAAGCAGGCCGGTTATTGTAAAGTTCTTAAGGCGACACACAAGGATTGAAATAATGAAAAGAGCAAATATGCTCAAAGGCTCACGTTTTTTCATTAATGAAGACCTAACGAAGCTCAACGCAGAGGTTTTGGCATCGCTAAGACTCAAAACACCAGATCTCATTGAAAAGGCATGGTCCTTTGAAGGCAAACTCTTCGTGCGATACCGAGGCAGCGATAGACGAGAGACTGTGTCGTATGAGAAATATCGAGAATGGCTTGACAAACTCTGGCCTCAGAAAAGTACAACTGCAAGTCAGACATATGCGCGAAAGGTGTCGGACGGTAGCAGTAACATAAAATAAACTACCTAAACACATTCATCGTCATCTGTATAGTGATACTGTCTTCATACGTATTATCCTGTTGTATGTGCTATTACCTTCCTGTTGGCGTCTTCACTCGAAATAGAACAACACTGTTATAAAATCATTATAGTGACACGAAAAGTTATCATAGGCAACTGTTCTTTTTTGTTACATTATATAGAAATTTTGTAGCTTTATCAACTAGATAAACATTTTGTATTTTATACTTTAAACGTATATTTTTGATAGGTATATGCTTCTTTAAAGAGTTATAAAATAATATGCAAGAGTACTTAAAACTTTTCCTTTTCGAAATAGAACAACACTGTTATAAAATCATTATAGTGACACGAAAAGTTATCATTGGCAACTGTTCTTTTTTTATACATTATATAGAAAATGTGTAGCTTTATCAACTAGATAAACATTTTATATTTTATACTTTAATCGTATATTTTTTGATAGGTATATGCTTCTTTAAAGAGATATAAAATAATATGCACGAGTACGTTAAACGTTTTCCTTTTGCGTATCAATATGTGTTCCCTTTTGTTGTTAAATGTGTATATTATGTTAACTGTTTGTTTCTTTGTGTTTTGCAATAATGTATGGCTTGCATACACACACAAACCGTACACAAACAAGCACACACGCACGCATGCACGCACACACACACACACACACACACACACACACACACACACACACACACACACACACACACACACACACACACACACACACACACACACACACACACACACACACACACACACACACACACACACACACACACACACACACACACACACACACACACACACACACACACACACACACACACACACACACACACACACACACACACACACACACACACAAACACACGCGCACATACACACACGCACACACACACGCAAACACACGCATACACATTTATAAATATTCAACTCGACTAACATTGTATCTAACACTTTTTTTAAAAACAAATACTCTTTCTAAATGTGATATTTACAACATGTTTAAACTGGTAGTGTTACTACATGCAATTATGCTTGGAAACTAACTTTTTGCTATATTTTCCCTTCTTCATTTGGATAAATATTGTACATAAAAGCATAAAGCACTTAAACCAATTTCGTTTTTTGGTTTAGGTTTAAATGTTCAAAAATTCTTAAAATGCTATCGATGGCTTGCCTGTTGTTGCATCTTCCATATATTTTAAGAATTATAGTTTTTCTTTATGAAAATTGAAGGTGTATTCTTGATGGGTATATTGTTCTTTAAAGATATATAAAATAATATGCATGTACTTAAAACGTTTCCTTTTGCGTGTCAATATGTGTTCCCTTTTTGCTGTATAAATGTGTCTATTTCGTAACAGTTTACTGTTTTTTTCTTTGCGTTTTTTCAACTATGTATGGCTTGTACAAGCACACAAACCGTACACAAACTAGCTCAAACGCACACACGCGCACACACACACACACACACACACACACACACACACACACACACACACACACACACACACACACACACACACACACACACACACACACACACACACACACACACACACACACACACACACACACACACACACACACACACACACACACACACACACACACACACACACACACACACACAAACACACACACACACACACACACACACACACACACACACACACACCACACACACACACACACACACACACACACACACACACACACACACACACACACACACACACACACACACACACACACACACACACACACACACACACACACACACACACACACACACACACACACACACACGCGCGCATACACACACGCATACACATTTATTAATATTCAACTCGATTAACATTGTATCTAACACATTGTTTTTAAATAAATACTCTTTCTAAATGAGATATTTGCAACATGTTTAAACTGGTAGTGTTACTACATGCAATTATGCTTGAAAACTAACTCTTTGCTTTATTTTTCCTCCTTCATTTGGAAAGTTTTTGTACATAAAAGCATAGAGCACTTAAACTAATTTCGTTTTCGGTTTAGGTTTAAATGCTCAAAAATGCTTAAAATGTTATCGATGGCTTGCCCGTTGTTACATCTTCCATATATTTCAAGAATTGTAGTTTTTCTTTATGAAAACTGGAGGTGTATTTTGGATGGGTATATGCTTCTTGAAAGAGATATAAAACAATATGCACGAGTGCTTAACACGTTTCCTTTGCGTGTCAATATGTGTTCCCTTTTGTTTTTAAATGTGTATATTTTGTAACTGATTGTTTTTTGCGTTTTTTTCAATTATGTATGGCTTGCACAAACACACAAACAAGCAAACACGCACGCACGCACGCGCACACACACACACACACACGCAAACACACACACGCATACACACACATAAATGAAACCGCGCGCACACCCCTTTACACGTACATGCACAACACACGCGCATTACACGCGCGCTCAACACGCATGCACACACCCGCACACACAAACACGAACACACACGCACCGAACCATCCCTCACACACACTGTAATAGTTCTTATTGTTATATTAGTATTAAATAAGATACCAATCTACGGTGTTATATATATACATCTTGTCTCTCAGATCACTATCTCAATTAGTTTGCGTATTTGCCGTTTACGGAAGTGCGCTTTTTTATGTCCCAATTGGGAACCAGTCGTTTATTGTTGTTTTCTTTTCTCACTTGTGTGATTATTTCTCTATACGTCTTGATTCCTATGGAATATTCATCCTTTTGTAGCCCTAATTTTTGTTTTATATTTGTGTTTGTATATATGGACATCTTATACCTTATAATAGAAACTAACTGGACATTTTTTTAAATAGAAACCAACTGGACAAGCACACACAACTTATCATCTACATCACCCTCCATCTCTTTAAATGATTAAAAATATGTACTTTAAATGTAAAAGGGCTCAACAATAAAGACAAACGCATAAAAATCGTCAAATGGTTAGACGAAAAAAAAATGTATGCTTATTACAAGAAAGTCACTTGACACACACTTTAGCACAAACCTTTAAGATGAATGGGACGGGGACATCTACCTCAGTGGACAATATACTTATAAACAAGGCATTGCCTTTCTGATAAAAAGTAACATAGGGATCACAGTTGATAACCCTAACGAAATAATAATTGGCAGACTAGCAAGCATAGATATCAAAATACACGAAACACAAATAACATTAATCAACGTTTAAGGTCCTAACATAGATGATTCCACATTTTACAAAACATTACAATCCTTTAAAATTAATAACCAAGATAAAAATATTATAATCGGTGGTGATTTCAATACTGTCCTGAACCCATTATTAGATAAAAAGAATGGAAACCTTTTTACTCATCCTAAAAATAGAAACATTTTAAATAACATAATTGAAAACTACAATATGATAGATATCTGGCGTACAGTTAATACCCAAACGAACGCAAATTCACCTGGCACTCAAGCACAAAACCAACAATATTTTGTAGATTAGACTAGTTTTTTAAATCTGAATCTCTTTGCAACATTATTGACACATGTAACATAAAACCAGGATTTATGACTGACCACTCTCTAGTTGAACTTAGACTGCACAATATACAACCTGAAAGAGGCCCAGGATACTTTAAAATTAACAACAGCATCCTATTGGATACACAATATCAAACACAAATAAAACAGGAAATATAAAATACAGTTCATAATAATAAAGATGAAAACCCAAACACCTTATGGGAAGTAATTAAAGGAAATATACGTAACACAACAATTAGATACACATCATTTAAACAAAAAGAAACACACAAACTTGAAACTGAAACCATCAAAACCATTGAAACACTTGAAAAACAATTGCATCAAACAAACACAAATGATACCACCGACATTGAAAATGAAATAACATTAAAAAAAAACAAATATAAGATGGAATCTATCATACACATCTCAATGGAAAAATACTAAGAGCGCGTGCACAGCATGTCGAACACAATGAAAAAAATACAAAATACTTCGCAAACATTGAAATTCGTAGAAGTGAACAAAAAAGTGTACACAAATTAGTAGTCAATGGCAAAGATATAACAAACATAACTCAAATACTAGAAGAACAACGTTTATTTTTCGAAACCCTCTATAAACAAAAAATGTTGAAAATAACACCCTTTTTAAAAATACACATCACCCTTAAAACCAAGAGGAAAAACAACTGTGCGTCGGATTGCTTAATGAATATGAATGTGAATTAGCCCTAAAAGAAATGCAAAATAACAAAAGCCCAGGATCTTATGGCATCACAATCGAATTTTATAAAATATTCTGGAATGATATAAAAACACATCTAATTAATTCACTTAACTATTCATTTAACAACGAAAACTTAACTACGCTACAAAAACAAGGTATTATATCACTTATTCCGAAACCTGGAAAAAACTTAGAATCCTTATCAAACTGGCGCCCGATTAGTTTACTTAACAATGATTATAAAATTGCAACTAAAAGTATAGCAAACAGAATAAAAAAATATTACCATCAATCATTTCAAAATCTCAATCTGTATTCATAAAAGGACGTTACATTGGTAAAAACGTTCGTCTTATCCAAGAATGCATAAACTATTTCAACAATTCAAACAATCCTGGTCTAATATTCTTTGCAGACTCTGAAAAAGCATTCGATTCGCTTGATCATTCATTTATGTTCTCTAGCTTAGGAAATATGAACTTTGGTGAAAGTCACATTCAATGGGTCAAACTAGTCTATACCGATATTAACAGTATAATCATTAACAATGGCTTCTTTTCAAACAGTTTTAACATCGAACGAGCGGTTCGACAAGGATGTCCACTCTCATCATCGCTATTTATTATTTGCATCGAGTATCTATCACATCACATCCAATCAAATAAACACATAAAAGGCATATCATTAAAACCTGATGAAGATATCAAACAATCCCTATTTGCTGACGATGCACCTTATTTTTTAAACGACAATTACGATTCTTTCTATAACCTAATAGAGTCACTAACCCTTTACGGAATGACATCAGGTCTTAAACTAAACAAAAGTAAATGCACTGTGCTACGAGTAGGTAAAATTAAAACAAAGTAATGTCCTATATAAAAAAAGAAATGAAATTTAATTGGACATCGGATGAGGCCACAACGTTAGGAATTACTTTCACAAATAATAAAGGATAAAGTTCTTAAAAACATACTACCTAAATTACAGAATTTTAAAAACTACTTAAAATCATGGCATCACCGTAAACTTACACTAATCGGAAAAAACACAGTATTGAAAACGTTTGCACTTTCTAAATTAATTTATGTATTAACCGTTCTCCCAAATCCACCAAATGATGTTATTAACGATATAAAATCAGCAATATTTAATTTCATATGGGACGGTAAGCCTGATAAAATAAAACGAATTCAGTTAATTCAATCTGTAGAAAATGGAGGTATCTAATTAACGAACATTGACTCATTCTTGAATGCAATCAAATGCAGCTGGGATAAAAGATACTTATCCCAGTACAGTAAAACTATTTTATGGAACAATAAAGACATAACTTCAAACAATAAGACGTTTTTCTATAAAGATTGGTTTGAACGAAGCATTAAATATGTCGACCAATTATATGACTACAGAATTAAGGATTTCTACTCTTTTGATGATATATGCTACATATACGGAATAGCTTCAAATAATTTTCTGAAGTACTACACACTAATCAAAAGCACACCCATACATATTAAATCTGAAATCAATACAAATAATACACCATGTACTCAAACAACATTCGTAGAAAACATACTTGGAAGAAAAAACAAATATTTTACACACTACAAATTAAAAACCCTACAGAAAACTCAAAAACACAAAATAAATGGCAAGTCCTTTTCGGAGAACATGAACTTAATTGGAAACACATATTTACCATGCCATATAAAGCAACTATTGAAAGCACACTGAGAAATTCTCAATATAAGTACATCCATAGAATTATAGCTACAAATAAATATCTCTTTAAATGCAAATTATCTAACTCAAATCTGTGTGACTTCTGCGGTGAAAACATCGAAACTATAGAACATCTTTTTTGGGAGTGCAAACACATCCAGCCTATTTGGAATCAATTAGTATCTTTTCTTGAACAACAGCAACAAAACGTTAAACTATCTTTCTTAAATGTAAGTTTCGGAATTTACTCATTGAAATCAATAGACTGTAATAATATTGTGAATTTTATTCTTATATTGATGAAATATTTTATCTTTAACTTGAAGTACAAAAAACAAGTACCAAATTTTAATTGTTTTGTCCATAGTCTTAAACTAAAAATCAAGATTGAGATAGAAATAGCCCTCAGTAATGATACATTACAAATCTAAGAACAAAAATGGAATCGGATTAAATTCTCATAATGTTTGTCCACTTATATACATTCCACTCTAATGTTAGTTTATCTTTATAAAAAAAAATTATATTTTTTTTCAATCTTATAAGATCATTGTGAATATAAAACAAAACACACAAGTCCAGTATGCTTTCTTCCGACTTTATACAACTCATCATTTTGCAAAACTATTCTTTTGCTGTTCTTTTCTTTTCTCTTTAAAATATATATTAGCATATATTGTATAACATGTCTGAACTTTATTGCTTTGTACAATCACTATGTTGTATGATCATATACATGTATACATTGTATGTATTATATTGAATAAAAAAAACTACAACGAAAATCTGAAACATTATTTTTTCAACTTGGTCAATTTACCAAAACGTGAAAAGGTCCCTTTAAGGCCATGGACACGATGCATGGCGATAATGGAATTAGACAAATTGAGTTCACACGATTTATGGCGAGAATGGACATGCACATAGTAATTGTACAATATAAAAGTTAAAGGGGCCGTCCAACAGAATTTGGCATGTATTGAAGCTTGTCATTAAATGCTTTATATTGATAAATTTAAACATGTCAACTAAAAATCTCCAGTAAAAAAACAAGAATACAATTTAAAAAAAAGGAAAAAGTAACCCTCAACAGGGCTCGAACCACTGACCCCTGGAGTCCTGGAGTAAAAGGTCTCGCGCCTAGACCACTCGACCATCCATGCTCATGCTTAGAGCGGAAGCAATCCTCGTAGTATCCCAACATAAACGACAACAACAGAACTTTCCAAATTATTCAATCGTTTCGAGTCGCACGACGCTTTATAATTTTCAGGTTTTCAAATCATCAAAAGATGCATACAATAGATATTTAAGAGCATGGTAAATGGTCAGTATTACTGTTTCCTAAAAAATATTTACTAAAACGAAAATTTGCGAATCTGAAACAACTTTTTTTTAATTTTGTCAATCTACCAAAACGTGAAATCTGTTCGACGGCCCCTTTAAGAATGGAGTTATAGAACACGATGCATTACGGAAATTACATAAACAGCCTGTATGCACACGCTAAATATCGAGAAAGGACTCCCAACAAAATGATTTTAAACGATATATGGCAAGGAATGACTCAAACAATGTGATTGCAAGCGATATATGGCGAGAATGAATTTACACAAATTGAACTGCACACAATGCATGGTCATTATGAATTTAAACAAATTGATTGCAAACGCTAAATTGTACGATAGAGTATTGTCGCTGTTAAACATGACGCATATAGGTCTTTTGGCAGACACTATATCTCGATGTTAAGTGTTCCACGCACAAGAAACCCAAAACACCACACACGAGTATAAATTCTCAGTTGAAAACATAAGAGACCCGCCTTGAATGAAACAATAAGTTACACCCCATGCTTTAAAACATAAAGTTTAGTTTAAACTAAAACATAAGTAAATTTGCCTGGATAAAACATAAGCTTTACATCGACTAAAGACTTGTGTTCAATTTTGCGTCACGGAAGGTGATAGAACGTTTTTTTTAAATATTAATTTGGGAGAGATATTAGGTTAACGGTCTTTGGAAGTTTTCGAAGTCACCCAGTCTACTGCTTGAACTTTCGGGCCTTGATAAATAGTATGATAAAGGCTATCAGACGGCACCCCACCAGCATGGCGAAGAGAAGCCCCACGTCCAGCCATACCCTGTCCTGCAAATGAGAACACCAAAATTATGTTAAAGTAAGATCTTTGTATCCCGCGGTATTTGAATTTCACGCATTTTTTTAAAATTATCGTTTTTTGCGATCTAAACTTAGTGATCATCTGGTCGAACAAAATTATAAGATGGATTATTGTTAAATCTATTCCAAACAGTGCGATGGTGAAGGGATGATACGTACATACGAATGGGTGGACTACATATATCAAGTCGGGATTAAGTTGCTACTATATGCCGCCATTTATTTGATACATAAGTCTTTCTATGAAACTCTTGCACCCGGCATCATGCCATTAACAAAAAAGAACGACGAATCGGGAAGCAGACTGGTGTTCTTTTAATATCGAATCATTCCAACTTAGTGCTTTTAAAACATGTTATATTCACAGCAGTAAATGACGATTCGCGCCAAGTACCTTGTTAAAGTTCATGTACTTTAACACGCTATTGCCGTCCTTGTACAGGCAGCTCGTGTTATAGGCAGAAATATTGCTGGCCTCGGCTGAACACTCTGTTGGTAGATAAAAAAATTAAAACACACCTTAAAAAATTAAATAAATATATCTGTGCTTAAGTAGAAGACGCATTCTATGTATAATTTAATGTTACTGATCAATAAATTTGGTTGTTTATACAAGCGTTTATGACTTTGCGATTAATAAATCACAGACTGAAGTATGCGACAGGAAAATATATATCATTTAAAGAATATTCATGGAAAATGAATCGGATATTGCATACTTTACTCACTTATGGTGTCGATGTACTGCCATTGGTTGATAGCAAGGAGTTCATTGGCATATTTGAACCAGGAGAAATACTTGAGCCAGATGAAATAAACGGGTATGGAACTGAAATACGGAAGGTTAAATTGTTATGTCTAGAGCATATATTTTGTACAGCAAAATGAAGTCGTCACTTAAACATAACTCCGGGCAAGGTAGTGTACTTATCACATAGCGCATGGACCTTTGTTCAGAGAACTTTTACTTACTGAGAATTGAGAAAAAATCCACCGAATATCAGCAGATGGTTTCTTATCGTCGCGGAGATAGCCATGGCGGTGCTTACAGAGTTGACCGCAGCCGACACCATGTAGCCTGCAACGGATGTTATGTCATAAACCTGTTACCTTTTAATATACACTAGGACGCAATACAAGTGTGTGAAAAATGATGGTGACGTGTTTCATTTGTTGTTAGGGGAATTTTATATTTGGATTAATTCTGGCAAAGGACAAAAATGTTTCTTGTTTTTTCATATTTCAGGTAAACAAATTAATTGTAACAAGAAAATAAGGAATCATGACATATTTTTCGACTTGGCTTTAACTGAACTACCGTAATTACTCTTTGTTTTCAGACACCCTTTTTATCAAAAATAATTGTATTTCGTGACTTATAATTTTTGGGCATAGGGGTTTGCGTCCATAATTAATTTCTCTTAATTTGGGACAGTATATTTTACCGCGCTATTCTACAGACTTCGGTCCTGTTTTCGCTTATTTTGTGACGCTTCGATCATGTCTTTTTTACAACCGGATTGAGGTCATAAAACCTGGCAGATGCATTCCTGAGGGCAATGGACCATTACATACGCGTAATTAGGAAAATAACCATGTATATCGTTATAACATAATGGATTCACCCAACAGCATTTGAAAAGGTGTCGTTCAATTAAGGCAGTAGAATGCTTTCGGTTTTTATTTTTTTATTCTATATCATTTCAGGTAAGAATTAGCAAAGCTGTGAAGTTGTTTTTATTTTTTTAGGCAGAAAAAGAAGAGTTGATCACAAGAAAATTAATGTACATTAACTACTTGCATTTATTTCAATATTCTTGTAATATTTGGACACCTAATTTGTTGACTCTAAATTTTCGGACGTCTGTTATTTTGGAATCTTTCTCGTATCTAAATTTTCGGGTAATTACGGTAATACTTTCGGAGCTCGACGAATATTTGGACAGGGCCATTCACGCATGTGTCTGACTAGCTTTCGAAAAGAACAGTTGCCATAATTGATATTTTGGGTTATGAATGTGTCCAATGATGGTTTGGAGATTAGACCCAAGATATCGATAATCTAAGTCTATTACCTACCGAATGAGACTGCGATGTTAGCCACCAGGAGGATCACGCCTGTGAACATGCAGAACGCTCCGAATGACGCGTACAGGCCTGAAAACCGAAATACAGTTAGGAATATGATCCAAGTCCTGTAGTGGGCCGTTGGAAGTCTTATAACTGTACTGCTATACAGACATATGATGTTAGCGTTCTCAATTTGGTGATGGTTTTACCGTAATAGCAAGCTGATTTTTCAACATGTAATCCAGTTAACAACATTTCCGAATAACAAAAACAGATACATTACTGAATATTATGACATATCAGTTGGCTTAGAGGGGGAAATACTGGAATAAAACGAAGAACAAACGTTGCTCTACTTACCAACCACCCAGTAAGTGACGCTGCAGAAGATAATCGGAATGAAGTTGAACGACGGCAACTGAAACATGAATACAAGCTATTTTACAAAATAAGATAATAATTAAGTTTGACTATATGTTTGAGCAACAAACATTCATGTGCAAACATTTAAACGGGGTTATCTTTTGCTAACTTATGGCACAGTTTCAATATTTTACTAATTACTTGTTTTATTACCAAATACTAGATTGCGGCCATTTAAACATCCCGATACGAAGGGGGAAAAGAGGTTTGTTTTTTGTGTCTGTTCTTCACATATCAAACTAGTGTATCTGCTTAACATTTCTATATTAGAAACAGTTGTTTCGCTCTGAACACTATATATTAGGATATCCAAATAAATTACGATTTAAACCATCACCAAATGCAACACAAGATACGTTTGCAAGAAAGAAAGTGCCATCGAATACCCATCTCAAGACGTTACCTCTGCAAGAGTCTTGCATATAAAGTAGATATCAACTCTGTACAGACCGATTCCGTACTCGCGTGTGAAGATCGGAGTCTCCAGAGGAAAGGTCTGAAATTATGAACAAGTTTTCGTGGAAAAGCCAAATTTCTATTTAATGAAAACAAAATCTAAAATGATAACGTGTGTTCTTCGTTAAATACTGACCATCCTATGTTAACTTTAAACAGATATTCGATTTATAGAGGCATTGCATATTCAAATCAATTGTTCTGCTACTGTTTATATTGTTTAATTAAAGTTTAATATTCGTTGAAAAAATGTGTTCTTCTATAGAACTATGTTTCAATATGATTTCTACGAGAAATAAGCTTTCATCAAAACAAGCAAGAGCTCATCATTTTGCATTTGGACACAATCATTGAGCCTGTGGTTTAATTCTTCACAGCTGAGAGGAGACTACGAGTGGCATATGCGTCATATCAACAAATGTCGACTATGATAAATACGCGCATAAAGAGTAACTGACGTTGATAAGTACGTACGTGAATCACGCCGAAAAGATTTTGGGACGTTATATTAATGAGAATGAGGAAAAGAACACCGTTGATATTCATCACCCCCTGTTGATCGATGTCGAGTTGCAGATACATCAGACCGATCATCAGTCCCAGAATCTGTAAAACGGGTGGGATAAGCATTGTGCATTGTTGTCGCATAATAATACAACAGTCAGTAAAACCGCCTTAGTAATAATAATTAAACTCGTAGCCAAAAGCAATAGTTATGTAAACCTACATGATCTTGGGTCATTTGAGTGTTACCATCTAAGAGGCAACAAAAATCATTCCAGTTTGATAAAGAAACAACTTGATTGTCCCCACCCGTTTGCTTGTATAACGCTGTAAAAGTGCAATGTATTACTCGCAATTACATTGGGCTTTCGGTTACAAATAAAGGAGTAATACAATTTATGTCGATGCTGTTATCCTTAGTGTATTTTGAATAAACCATAAATAATAAAATACGTATAAATAATAAATAAAATTAATAATATTTTTCTTGACTATTCATAAATAATACTGCAGGTAGAGCGATGAGTATTATGCCAACTGCGTACGTGCCTCACTTCATTTTATGGTCACACATTCATAATTCAAAAATTCAATGAACACTAACAAAGAAAAAAAACATTTTGGTTACACATCTACAAAAAAAAACAAATACAAAAAAATAATGAAAATGTAAAAGATCTATTTAGTGGTTACACATTTCAGCAATATTTCAGTGAATTAACTAAAATTCAATGTATTTAAAACATGGCTAGAAATCAACCATGAACTCTCAAAAATAATTCACGAAAATTTAAAAATTCAATCAAATGGTTGCACTACACCCACAAAGTTAACAAAAAGTATGGTCTTACCTCAATCATAATTCACAAAATTCGCTAACATTCAATTTTTGGAAAACATGGTCGATATCTAATTAATATGATTACTTTAATCGATGTTCTCATAGCTCGTGTAGTTTGTAAAAAAAACGCAGAAATATAATTGATTTTTTCTGTATAATATACCGTTAAGTGGATAACAAAACGGTACAAGAGTTTATTCAACAGCGTATTAGGAAACATTGAAAATCCCGCAGCACCAAAAGAACATTTCGAAATATACAAAATTAACAAAAAAGAATGAATACTCGAAAAGCTATCATTTTAAAACCTACGAATAACAGTTGCCTTTATGAAAATCATCCTATAATTTATTTTAAAGAGGATTAAGATTCACGTCCTAACCCTGTGTATGAAAAATGACTGGTATTCCAAGTCTATTATGCCTTTATTGTCCTCTCTTGAGTCCACTTGACTAACGATTTGTCGCCGCGTTTACGATTATCGATTTCGACTCTTTATACTTCTTGACTCGTTTTTGTAGTTTTTGTTCCTTAAATCTACCCTGTATTTCATCACCATTATAATCAATTAATATATACGTGGGCGGATCTGTATATTGAACTTGTGATACTTTAAACACCTCATCAGTCCATCAAGGCGCTTATCATTTTCCAAATATCCTCTTTTGCTAAGTTATTCTCACCTGATCATGGACTTAAAATATTGGCTTACCATACTGTTGAGGTCGTTTGGAGAAAAAAATTAAACAAACAACGCTGCCATTCTTTTTATCGCTAGCATCAACAGGTGTCATTTTGAAGCTTTTATTTACTAGTCTCGAATTCAGCGACGAAAGCAAGTCTCCTAAGGTTAAAGTATGCATGTTTATAAGCTGTGTGTTAATGCATCCACAAAGAGCATACTTAACGCTAAGTATTTGGTTTAATGTTAAACTAACAATATTCTGCACATCAACTGTTTCAATTTTGCGTTTACACTTGACGCAAAACATTTCGTTAATGGAAAAAATATTTAAAATGAAAGTTAAATATCTTTCGTGGAATGAGGTTATTACAAAAAGATGCAACATTAGGCTTTTACTGAGATCAATGCGAGTTCTTATTATTGAAAACAGAGGATGTGGAAAAACTGCACGTATATTAAACCTTTTACTACGACCAGGCTGGTAAGACTACAACAACTTGCAGGTTTTTGAGAGACACTTTTTAGCTGTAGTACAGAATTATTAAGAAAGCGTTTGAAGAAAAGCTACCTTAAGAAGAAAGTATTAATTTGTTTTACTTTCAAGACATAAAAATAATTCATGACGTTTCACCAGCCCTTTCAGTTGAAGAAATGGCTAAAACAATAGATAAGCCAGCTGATATTGAATGTAACGTTTTTGAAACATCTGATGATGTACCTGATCAAAAAGACTTGAACAGCTCCAAAACATAATAATGATTATAGACGACCTTCAGTTGGAAAACAAAACAAATGTATATCTTATTATATATGAAGACGCCAAAGGAATAAAGAATGCTTGTATCTTGCTTTAAACTACGAAGACAAACAATACGTAAATGCAAACCTTATTTGTTTGTTCCTACAAGACATAAACATATTAATCGCCTCTACAACGACCCCGTTTCAACTGATATGTCAAACGAAGAATTTAGACATTTTAAAGTAACGTGGGACCGTACTCATGGAATTCTGTTATAAATCTTATTAGTAAAAACTAGTTTAAGTATATATATGGATGTGACTGCTTTTATATGCATCATTAATTATTAAAAGTAATATATATATATATATAAATGGAATCAAAATTAGAACAAATGTTAGTAGAATAAAAACAAATAAGAATGTAAAAGCTCGAGAAATTTCTTTCCACATTATATTGAAAGGTAATAACTTTGGATTTCGTACTTCTTTAGGTCCAATAATTTCAACTTGATCTAGACACAAAGTTACAGTTCAAAACAATTCTAACTATAATCTAGTTATTTCGTTATGTATAATTTAAGTCACTTACCATTCATAGAGTATGTGGTATAAATAATATAATGACATACTAAGCAAGAGATGTGTTTGCCAGAAACACAATGCCCCCTACTACGCCGCTTTGAATTTAATTTTTTTTATATCACTTTAAAAATATTTCTTCCCTTGTAAAAATGATCTGAACCTGTAAAATGATATTAAATATAAATTATCTCCCTTTAAAGCTTATAACTTCCCTTGGATTTTGTTTTTTGACCTTTGATCTTGAAGGATGACCTTGACCTTTTACCACTCAAAATGCGCACCTCCATGAGATACACATGCATGCCAAATATCAAAGTGCTATCTTTAATATTGCAAAATATATTGCCAATGTTAAAGTTTTCGGACGGACGCACAGACAGACAGACAGATAGACAGACGGACTGACAGTTCAACTGCTATATGCCACCCTACTGGGGGCATAACAATCAAAGTAGCATTCCAGTTCGCAAGTGTATACACAAGTACATGTATACACGACCAGCGTCAGTTAAATGGTAGACACACGAGAATCTGGCGCTTCCTGCAGAACCACTGTATGGAAAATATATTGCAGCGCGACAATCGTTAACTATTCAACATTAAGCAGCACTTCTTATTTTAGTAAAATACCGTAGGTTAACGACTATTTCAAGGTGTTTGTTCTGTATCGCTCAGACAAAGTTTTAAGGAAAAAGATGTAGTTTACAAGATGGGATTATTTCTGAATATGTTGATGACATAACTCTTTTAATAAAAAACACATCAGACGTTGCAGTAGCTGTTGTTGAAAGGGAATGTTATGTTTTTGTCACACATCAGTCGGTTTGAAAATATCTTTTTAAATATAAATATAGAGAACTTATATTCAAATGTGAAACAGATTAATTGAAAAGTTATTCTAAATTATATCTATCTCTACCTGTTGTCGTCGTGTCGACCCCAGAACGTCATACAGTTGAAGGAACTGTTCAATAATACATTCATTAAAAGATTAACGAAATAAAAATATCGCTGTAGAAAGGGACAAGCGTGAAAAGTTATCTAAAAAGTATCAAAGTGCGGTGCGAGTTATAGCTGGAATGGACAACGCTCGTTTTGTTTTTTAAATGGTGTTAGGTGCTACCAGAGTAGAAATATTGCGCGCAATCAGTGTCATAGCAGTAGAAGGTTTTGTCTTAAGTATATTACTATTGTCTATCGTAGAGTATATCCAACTTTTAAAAAGTTATCACTGAAAGATAAAAAAACACGCATACGGTAAAACTTTTGCAGATACAACGTTGAAAACAATAACTGATCTTATTTTAAAGGCTTTAACAGACAATCTAATGCCTGATGAAGAATAATCCGTAGTACTAAGTGAACTAGAAAAATTCAATCAAATAAAAGATGAAATAAGATCTAAAATAAGAGGAGGTACAGATGAGAAAACAAAAACATATTTTATAGCAAAAGGACGTGAAGATGTAATTTTATTGTTTCAAAACTTGTTTAGTAAATCGAGATATATGTTTATAAAAAAAAATACGAAAATCTCTCAATGAATGTAAAACCTCAATAATCATGTATATGATCACGTCTTAAACTGTTTTTAAAGACGATCTCAAAAACCATTAATAGGTTTATAAAAAATATCGTTTTTACAGATAAATTATCCTCAGACTTAATTGTGAAGTAGTTTCCTATGTTAAAATATAATTCGTCAAAACTCTGTATCTGAAAAGCTATGATATATTTAATTAAACAGAGAACTAACCAAATTTTACAAACCTATCACCGATTCACAAAAAGTGTTAAAAGAAGCAACTTGAATTGTGCAATACAGGCAGCACAAGCAGCATGAACAGCTTGCGCTCATACAATTACTTTACCTTAATTCCCAAGCATACAGGCAGGATATGATAAATATATGAGGTTAATCGATAGCTGTAGGTTTATGAATTCGAGCTTTGATGTTTTATCGAAAAATGTTAAAGATGGACAGTGCCATCATTTGATAAAAACATTCAAGAGGATGAGAAGTTAAATATTATGCAACAAACGCGTGTAATGTGTTATGATTATATGGATTCGATTAAGAAACTCTCAGAAACATCGCTACCGCCAAATTCCATTCAAAGCTTACTGTTGAGAACATTTATGATGAAGATTATGCACTTGCACAGAAGGTATAGATTTTTTCGCTTGACAAAAATTGGGAGACTATCAAAATATGTACATCGCCTGTTTTGCTGTTGGCTAATGTTTATGTGCTTCAGTTAACAACGGTTCAACTTGAGCTTGACACAGCAGTGTGTCCGACATGGTATGAGTACAATTTCAACCCCATTTGCCTATGCCAACAATACATGCCTTAAGCGTTTTACTCAAGTAAACATTCTTCGTACAACATTCATTTTGACGAAAACAATCTGTACATTTGGGCATTGAGTAAGCGACTTCAGAGTGAGGGAATCCGCTGGATGAGTGTAAATGAACTCAAATATATGAATTTTTACGACTTATGAAAGGTTGGGATGCATTTAAAAATGTGGACTTGGGATATCAAGATGAACTACATAACATTAATATTGATTATTCGCTAGCTAGAATATTATACCTGCAGGCTCAAACTTTAATACTCTTATTCCTTACTTACAAAAAATAAGTACGTTCTTCACCATGAAAACTTGCAGCAGTAAAGGCATTTGGGTCTTATAGTAACTAACATTCAAAGAGGATGCGTTTTTGAAGAAAAAACATTGTAAAGGAAATTCATCGATTTGAATACTTAATTACGAACTAAAGCTACCGACGACCATGATAAGGGACTAGTATCACGACCGTTCTCAGATTAAAGCTTAACTGTGAAAATGAGATTTTAGTTCCCACTCACCTGATAATTGAGATTGATGGAGATATCACTCAACAAACTGAATCACTAATATATGAGACTGGTATATCGCTTGCTAAAATATTTTTGCTCAAACTCAAAGATGAGTCCGACTCAAAACTCAAAAACGTTTCGTGATCACCAGATTTAGCAAGGTGATTACACTCATTAAAAAATGAGCAAAAAATCAAAGTTTAGTCAAAATATCGACTTAAGTATGTTCCTGATATCATGTCAAGGACTTTGTCAAGTTAATGAACAACTGCAATTTTGTTAAACCTATGGAAAACATTGCAAATCGGGTTGATATCCGATTGTTGATAATCAAACGGCAGCTGAAAAACTAGCATTAAAGTTTATCTATATTCGCTGTACTATATTTCATGAAAGTGTAAAAGCTATACACAGGAGAAAAACCAAGTTACGTTATAACATACCATCTGTCTTGGGATGTCTATTTCATACTTGAGCAAGACTCTAATGTACGATTTTCACTACAACTACGTTAAACCTATATAAAGAAATAAGGCTTAACTTTTTTTACAGATACTGGATTATTAAATAAAAACTCAACATTGTATGCTTATATTGCAAGTTATGTTTAAATATTAGTTGATACAAGTTACTATCTAAAAGATCACCAATTCGGAATAAAAATGGGTGTTAACAAGACGGTCATCAGCATGTTATAGGATGAAGCAGCTAGAATGCAAATTGAAGAACTCGCAGGACTACGAGCTAAATTATATTCATACAAAATCTTTGGAGGAAAAGAAAACACAAAGTGTAAAGACGTAAAAAATAGCGATGTTGAAAACAAAATTACACGTGAAGATTATAAAACACGCTGTTTACTCGAAAATAATTGTTCAGATAAATGGATGTCGTCAGATTAAATGAGCATGAAATGTAAACTCAAACGGTTAACTAAACAGTTCTAATCGCAAATGATGATTAGCGTGTCAAGAAGATGGTAAACACACAATAGACCATGGTCACTACTCTATACGCTCGTATAAAATGCGAATAAAAACGAGTTTCAATACTGAAAAATAAATAAATGTCGAAGTATGTGTAATAACAAACGTTTCTCTATCAATTTGTTAGTTGGTAGATGGCTCTGAAATGATGCAAATACAAAACTTGAGGAATGTATTTGTGCGTAATGAGCTACATAAAAACTTAGTTAGAATGACTGCGGAATTTTACATGTGTGCCACTAGCAAGGACTGTGAACACACTGGACTGCATGAATTAAAAATTGTAATGGAAAAGTACACTTTAATAGTTATAATTTGGCACCGCCAGTGAAAGTCGTTAGTTTTTCAAGAAGCCTGTGTATTCTAATAGCGAAAGAATGCAGGCCGGTGGTGGACACTTGTGTTTTTTAATTCTTAAAAAATGTGAGATCGAAAAGTTTCAGGAAAAAATAAATTATGTATGTTAAACAAAATGTGTATATAAAAAAGAATTCATATTAATAGAAACCTGACGATTTCTATCATGAGAATGATGATAAATATGAAAATTAAGATGCTTAGGATGACGAGAATAATACATTGATGATAAATAATAAGCAACGTAATTGTTTATCAAAATCATAATTGATTTTATTTTTTAAATCACATACTGATTACATTTTCTATTAAGATTTACTAAAAAGGAAACAACTCTTTAGTAATGGATATATTGAAAGAATGTTGAAGAAATTATAAGTTAAATTGTGATTAAATAAATACGAATATATTAACATAAATGGTGAAACTAACGCAGGATTATGGCTAAGAGTGGTTTGCGGAGGAGTAACATTTTCACAAGGTATTAATACGTTCGAAAAACGAGGTGGTTAAAAGCAGGAGCTGAAAATATTAATATGGATTCTCATAATCGTATCAATGTTTTGGATCCTGCTTATTCTCAAGACGCCGCAACAACAAAAAACTATGTAGATAATCGAGCAGTTTCAAATTGTGGAGATACCATGACTGGTGATTTACACAAATATGGCAGAGTAGTAAAATGATAACCTGTTCATTATCCGACATTATGCAGTGGATATAAAGCACCCAATGGGACTCAAGTCAATAGTTTAGTATCTGAAGCAACTACTACAAATAAAACGTCTGTCGATGATAAGATGCAGTCATTTAACAGTATGCTGACAATTTTATAAAAACATATAATTGAGATTATTTTCCAATATAGGAGGAGACATTTAGTAGAACTGGATTTGTTTAATGCAAGTGCAGTCACTAATGATTAGCATTTAGCACACGGCGCATTTAATAGTTTTAATACCGATGGGTTTAATGAGCTGACCCAAACTTCAAAATCTGGCTGGCTGCAAATTTAATGTCATGAAATCGTTACCATTTGGGAGGGTGGTTTTAAAAGCTAGCGTTATAGATGAAAAACATACAACTGGACGGAATATTAATGGAAGCAATAAATGCATTTACATTAACAATACTGTTGACACCTACAACAAATTATTTTGGCTCTGCTTATGCTCCTTAGTTTTTCAACATTTCAACAACTACAGCTTATCAGTATTATAGACTTGACATTTTAGGAAGTACTGGGACCGAATATATTGGAGTTCATGTTATGCAATTGTACGTTCTATCAACTTGATAACAAGAAATTAGCAGTTTCGAACTCCCGTACTAAAAACTAAACGTAAAAAGTGATTTAAACCGTTTTTTTAATCTAGAATGTAGAATGTAGTAAGGGCGAAACCGTAGAAGCGCGAAAAGGAGAGAAAAGACAACAGAGGCAATTGGGGTTCGGAATGCGTGAAATGATTCTCAGCAATGACAAACATATACAGCAACGAAAGCCTCGATGAGCTCAATTAAATGCTATGGAATTAAGAGACCGAATTTGAAAGAATGAATCAAAAACCAATATGTATATGCTATTGGACATAACCATAAAATATGAGCAATACAACTTGTTTTGAGCTCAAAATACAGTGTCTTCCAAGTCAATCGTGTTTACAAACAATCAGTTTATTTACATCGCTGTTTACTCGGAAAAGTGAAAGTGGCTCAGGTCACCAAAAATATATCGTTGATTTTCAATGTTTTCCGGTATCACTCACAAAGTATGTCTCTTCTAATAATGGATGGTCAAAGCGTTTGTAGTGATCTAATTAGTTACTTTTTGCTGGTAAAAAGTTGTTTTAAATAGAATTAAAAGTGAATGTTCTTTTGGCTATTTTTAGCATACGTCACCGATTTGGGGCTACACATCACGTTTGTTGCAAAGTTGTAAACATTTCTTCTAATTATGAAACGGGTATATCTTCAATTCTTCTTGACAACGTTGCACCTCAGCTGTATAATTAGCATTTTTTATGCAAGAGTAACTGAAATCCGGTAAAAATTAGGCAAGTTTATATGCATAATAATTAGAGTTGTCACCTTTATAGGGCCTTTAAGGCTATTTGTCGAAGATGGTTTACCATGAAATGTAGTAAGCCTATGCGCATCTGGCATTCTACTGAGGTTAAAGTGAGAGATTTGTATAATTCTTAAGCACAAATGCAATACTCACAAGCGTCTGGATGATCCTGACTCGGATGATCATTGGTTCTCTGTACGTGCTCTTCCAGGAGCGTACAAACACTGCCATGAACTGCTGAAAAAAGGCGGCCTCGTAGCGCGACGTGCTGCTTAACGCTTCCTCGATCTGTTGAATAGAGCCACAATGTCAGTATCATCATCATCAATATTTTCAGAAGCGAAATAACATCATCATGATTATCATCATCATCACCACCATCATCATCACCATCATCATCATCATCATCATCATCATCATCATCATCATCATCATCATCATCATCATCATCATCATCATCATCATCATTATCATCATCATCATCATTCATCATTTCCACTGTCATCGACATCAGCAGCTACAGCAGCAGCAGCACTCACAGAATCAGCAACAACGTCATCGTCATCAGCAGCAACATCCTCATTTTCATCATCATTATTATCATTATCATCCGTCAACGTCTTTATGGTAAGTTAATCTACGTACTACTAACATACAAGCGTTAAGCTCGCTTTCAAATGTAGAACCTTGTAACAATACCACAGAAACAACTTTTAAATCTGAGCAACAGTGAAGACTAGTAAGCAGAACGTCACTGTCAACTTCGTAGTACCTAATGTTACGTAACGCAACGTTATGGCTCTAGGCTTGAATACTTACAATGATTTCTTTTTCTTGCGGACTTTCTGCCAAACTCTTTATATCTCGAAGGATCGCCTTGCGATTTTCAGACTCGTCGAATGTATTGCAGATATGCTTGAAAAGATGTTTATCATGTTATCTATATGTCAATGTACGAACTTGCAACAAATATGTATATATAACAATTGCGAAATAATTCTTATTAACAAATATTTTTATTCATAATAAAATAAGTTATTGAAGAATACGCCTTTATTTGAATGTTAACAAAGCTGATTCCAATATTATTGTAAGGTAGTTTTATATTTTTCGTGCGTACATAAGGATACTTCAATACATATAATGGACTGTTAAACGTTAACAAAATTTGGCAAAATATTTACACCGCTCATATTAATCGATGCACAATAATGTTTTTTCTATTCTATTAAAGTTTTATTGTCTTGCTGACTATTTAATTTCATTAAAATATGATGCCATTTATATAAACAAAACAATTATTTGGCAAGACCCGATATCGGTACGGACTCACAGTTTTAGAATATGTTGTTATAAAGTTCGAAACTGACCTTGAAATTACATAGACAAAAAGCTATTATCATAATACATATATTTCACCTCGATTTGCGCTTTACACTCGGTCTCCTTGCCGGGCCTTACAGCCATAGTGTGGATGTAAAAGTCGGCGGGGTTAAAGTTCACGGGGCACGACAAGCCGATCCTATAAGCACAATAATATTTGGAGTCATCGTAGGGCATTATGAGAGTTCTTTTAAACGTTCAAAGCCTTTAGCAGATTTGCAATAACTTGTTTTTACATTCATTGGTCATGTTCGAATATTGCTTTTTATGATTGATCTGTGTTAACAGACTCTTAAAGAGCAGGGCTCAAGTTTGAGACCATCCTTCGAAAGCAGTCCACAAAATAATCAATACCTGCGACTTTACCTTTATTTGCTTTTTTTAAATTTCAGCACGCTTATGTTTACACATTTAAATGGTATACATTTATTTTAAAACAGGTAGCTTTCAAACAAATCCCTCTTTTTACTGCAAATAGATGTGCAACGAATATAGGATGGTTTCATTACGAGCACGGGCATGTTTTAACACGAATAATAACAAAGGGATAATACACGTTTTCGAGGGCATGATCATCTGCGGGCGCTCAAAAAAATCCGTTCCACATGAGCATCTGCGGGCGCTCAAAAAATTCCGTGCCCAGGAACGGATTTTTTGAGCGCCCGCAGATGATCATGTCCGAGAAAATGTGTATTTTTGCTAATATTGCATAAACAAATCACACATACCAAAATTAATTAAAATAACATTAAAAAGAATATGTCTTGTTCATTCGAAATATACAAAATAATTCGATTATTTCATATGACGTAATACAGTTTAAGGTTGTGTTTCACATATGCCTCACTCGGTCATCATCAGAAATGACGAGGTAGTTTTCGAGTTAAAATGTGTTTTAACAGTTGAATTAATGCAAATTTTTAAAGCAGCCGCGCAAAGTAAGAAATGAGGAATTATTTTGGAATTTACTGGTCGTGATGGAGACATATCGTCATAATAAGTCAATTTGTTTTCATAGATGTTTCTTTTGTACAGGTCTATCTTATTTCGTTCCAACTAAATTTTCTAGAAATTAATACTGCCAACATATTGTCACTGAAGTATTTCAATGAAATAAAGCTGTTGTCAAGAGAGTGCAGATGGTATAATTTGAAAAGTGGATTGAAATATTCATTGCCTTTATTCCTGCATGTATCAGGAAACTGGTGCTTATTCAGTTCCACATTTATGCTTTGAAAGTCGTCGAAAGCTGGAGTTATTAACAAAGTTCATAATAACTTCATTGAATTCACTAAGAAGAACCCAAAGAAGACTAAGGGAAGTAACTGCGCGTGGACCAGTTTATGGATATGAAAAACGCATAACAGGGCTAAAGCGGCACGTGAATCGCCTTGTTAATACACGATTTATCCCGTTCAAGCCCTCCTTTTGCCAAGTGTCTGCAAACCGCCAAAGGGCATAACAGATAGAGTTTAAGCAATAATATGTAAATAAAATGCAGTTATGTGTTAGTGAAGGTTGTATAAGTTATTTATTCGCAAGAACAATAACTTTTGTTAATGAGCAATATGATAGAATTGAAATTGCATTTAAATTTTGTAAAATGCTTTAGGAAAATACACAGTTTTTCCAAAAACAGTTGAAATATATCTGATATAAATAAACATTAGCTTTGTGTTTATATAATGATTCCAACTTTGAAATTCAGAATTTCTTGAGCCTGACAAACTAATTTCTGTCGATAAAATCACGTATGCATTAAAACATTTGAGTATAAACAAGACTATTGCCAAGCAAAAAAAGTCCCCTACCGGCTCCACCATTATCAGAAATTCCACCATTGTCAGAATATTTTTTTATTTTTTGCCATAGCAACCAGAATTTTTGACGTATGAACAAAATGGAATGACGTGCATAATGTCATTAATGCCATCTATTCATGTGCCAAGTTTCCTGAAAAAATATTAAGAACTTTTAAAGTTATCGCAGGATCCAGAAAACCACCATTTTCAGCAGTATTTCTAGCCTATTTGTTGCCATAGCAACCAGAATTTTTGACGTAGGAACAAATTGAAATGACGTGCATAACGTCCATATTGCTATCTATCCATGTTTCAAGTTTCATGAAAAAATATTAAGAACTTTTAAAGTTATCGTAGGATCCAGAAAACCACCATTTTTAGCAATATTTCTAGTCTATTTGTTGCCATAGCAACCAGAATTTTTGACGTAGGAACAAAATGAAATGACGTGCATAATGTCCATATTGCCATCTATCCATGTTATAAGTTTCATGAAAAAAATATTAAGAACTTTTAAAGTTATCGCAACATCCAGAAAAGTGTGACGGACAGACAGACTTACAGACTGACAGACGGAGTGCAAACCATAAGTCCCCTCCGGTGAAACCGGTAGGGGACTAATAAAGTATCGTGTAGTGCATTATGAACGAATTTTTTCTTGAATCGAGAGAAATTTTAATATTAATTTAATATTGTATTGATCTTCGCTTTCGGTCCGTCTGTCCTGGCCCCGTTTTCACAAAACGATTTTGCAATCGAAAATCGATTTTAACTGACATCGATTTTCATTTTTGCCTATCAACTACAATGGAAATCCATTTTCAAAGAAAAGCATAATTGATTTTCGATTGCAAAAACCTGGACACTATCTCCCCCTACACTATTAGCACTAGAACATTGAAACTTACACACATGGTAGCAAAGAGCATATGTACGACGGTGCTTTATTTGGAATTTGGATCTGACCGCTGGGTCAAAAGTTATGGGTAAACAAATGGGTAAAATGGGTAAAAAAACGCATTTTACTTACAACATGCGACGCACATGATAATAACTTTTGACCAGGGGTCGGATCAAAATTCCAAATAGTGCACCGTCGCACATATGCGCATAGCTTCCATATGTGTAAGTTTCAAGGTTCTAGTGCTAATAGTGTAGGAGGAGATAGTGTTCGACCACGCCCACCCAAAATTTTGTTATAACATAACTTCTTTATTTATTCACCAATTTACTTCAAATGAATACTGAACATATCTTACGACAACACGGTCTATCTCGACCATCCATGTCAACATTACCCATCCCAGGGCCATTGATAACGGTAAAGGCAGCATGGTTCCCGTCCTCTTTCAGATTTATTGAGAGGTCCACGAATACATGTACTAATTCCATTTTTTCGAACCCAAAGGTTTTCGTACTCAATTTTTTTCCGAACCCAATTTTTTTTCGTACCCATTTTTTTTCGTACCCAATTTTGTGTGTACCCACAATTTTTTCGTATCAATTTTTTTCCTACCCACATTTTTTCGTACCCAAATTTGTTCGTACCCAAATAATTTTCGTAACCATTTTTTTCGTTACCGAATTTTGTTCGTACCCATTTGTTTTCGTACCCACATTTTATTTCGAACACAATTTTTTCGTACCAAAATTTGTTCGTACCAAAATTGTTTTTCGTACCCATTTTTTTTTCGTACCCAAATTTGTTTTCGTGCCCAAGTTTTGTTCAATACCAAAATTTTGTTTCGTACACAATTTTTCTTTCGTACCCAATTTATTTTTGTACCCACATCTTTTTTTGTACCCTGATTTTTTTTCGTACCCAAGTTTTTTAACTTACCCAAATTGGTTTTCGTACCCAAATTTTGTTTGGAATATTTGTTTCGTACCCACATAATTTTTCGTACCCAATTTATTGTGTACCAAAATTTGTGTTTCAACATAATTTCTTCATTTATTCACCAATTGACTTCAAATTAATACTGACAACACGGTCTTTCTCGACCATCCATGTCCAAATTATCCACCCCGGGCACCACCAACATAGGCCTTGTCCACCCAAAATTGCCCTTTAATATAACATCCATGCGGCGTGGGCATACGCGACGGCCTCTGCCGCGCCACTTCTTGTTTAACATCATGTTCGATGTGTTTACTGCAAATCTGTATCGGGCTACTCTCCCGATACATGGAAAAGGGATAACAATTCTTGGGCATTAAAGTCTGACTTTTTTATGTGTTTAACTAAAGAGAAAAAAACTTTAAAAAATTGTTATATAGAATATTTCCCACTATTAAAAGTTCATGCATCGAAACGTTTTTCAAAGAAAAAATTATTATTTCATATTCAATTTTCTGATGTGGGAGAGGTTTTTCAACTGACGATGCTATTTGTATATTGAAGTAGATTGTACAAATTTGTTTATATGAACATAATAATTTATATGTAATTTTTACTATAATGAACATGCCGGACAATACCTTTCAAATATCTTGGGAGAAAGAAAATATAGATCAATTGGATGAGCAGACGCTCGGCTTAGCGAGATAGAAACAAAAATGGTAGATAAAAACTGGATATGCATAGAAGATTTATACCACTTTATAAAATCCTGTGTATGTCTCTTTAATACAGAATTTTAGAAAGACATGTATTAACCGTATACATGTATGTTAACTGAATCATCTCTACCACTCACCCCTTATAGAAGTCCAAAGCCTGTTTGGCTCCTCCCATGAACGCCACTCGTCCTTCAGCCATGACAATCACGCTAAAAAATTAAACTTCAACATTAATTGCAATTTAACGTTTCTTTATGGTGTAATTAAAAAATATATAATGCGAAAACTCTTTCAATTCTAACACAACTCTCGCAACAACAAAAAAGATTGAAATGAGAACTTCATTTTGTTACGCGCGATATGAGTCGCGAATATAACAATATTTGAAATAACTAATTGGTTATTTTAACAACGATTATTGTGTTACGTTGAAAATAAACAAGAGAACCGCATAGCGGGTGCACAGACCGCTCATCTATTTTTCTTTTTAAAGGTGTGAGGACCTATTTCAATTTCAATCGCAAAGGAGGGAGGGGTGGAGAGGGGTGTATAGTGTGGGGGTGTGGTCATTTATTACATTATCTTCCAAAAATGAAAAAAAAACGCAAAAAAATATCTTTTTTTTTTTGGGGGGGGGGGGGTGGATTCTTGAGTGTGATGGTTGGACGGTATTTCAAAAATCAAATAATAAAAAATAAATATTTGTGTTTTTAACCATGTTTGAAAAAAACATGAGACGTGTTCGTCAGAAACATAATGCCCCCTATTGCGCCGCTTTGAAACATTTTTTTTTGCTTTTTTTTACCTTTAACCTTGAAAAATGACCTTGACTTTGAACTTCCACCACTCAAAATGTGCAGCTTTATGAGAACGCCGCTTTGAAATAAAAAATTGAACTTTGACCTTGAAGGATGACCTTGACCTTGAAGGATGACCATGACCTTGAACTTCCACACCTCAAAATGTGCAGCATCATGATAACGCCGCTTTGAATTTTTTTTTACCTTTGACCTTGTAGCATGACCTTGACCTTGAAGGATAAAATTGACCTTGAACTTCCACCACTCAAAATGTGCAGCTTCATGAGAACGCCGCTTTGAAAAAAAACAAACTTTGACCTTGAAGGATGACATTGACCTTGAAGGATGACCTTGACCTTGAAGAATGACCTTGACCTTGAACTTCCACCACTCAAAATGTGCAGCTTCATGAGATACACATGCATTATAAAGAAGTGAAACTCCAGCTGCTGGAGCAGTATTGAATTTACATTAAAAACAATTAGTTGGTCCTTTATTTAAGGCAAGTGACCGATTGCCCAAACAGTACAAAACAGCACAATGCAGCACAATTCAAACCAACATAAACACAAAATATGAATAAAGATGGGGTCACCGCCTTGGAACGGTCAATGCAAAGCATTGGGGGTTTAAACCTGGTTATAGAGCGCTCAACCTCACACTTGGTCCAGCAATATTCATAATACATTTAAGTGTAAATAAAATTTAACGTCATAGCATTGTAACTCAAATTAAACAATAATAAAAGGGAATTAACACGCATTCAATTTAATTACTATTTAATTACTCAATTGCATTGAAGATACAAGAGTAACAGAGTTACAACTTTTTGACGAACGATCAAATAAAACTATTAACAATTGTTAACTACATTCCTTCTTTATAGAAAAAGATTTGAGAATATAGCGTCATTGAGTTAATATCTCAGATAATCATCGCGAAAATAAAGGAAGAAGCAGCAATAATGGGTGTAAAAATTCCATATTACATAGCTTGGTTGT
The DNA here is from genome assembly GCF_020536995.1 of Dreissena polymorpha. NCBI lineage: Eukaryota > Metazoa > Mollusca > Bivalvia > Myida > Dreissenidae > Dreissena > Dreissena polymorpha. The sequence goes on along the minus strand of NC_068360.1, from coordinate 79,143,818 downwards.
TTATGTGACTGCTAAAAAAATTAAAACAATTAAATCAAACAAGAAACGCCTATCAGAGAGAAAATATAAGTAAAATGGAACGTTATAAACCCAATGACCTATGCAAGTAGATTACAACTGGGAAAGTCGGTCGTATGACGTCACAAAAATCAATAATGACATAATGACGTGAACAAATTCCAGGGGCATAACTAAATACAAATATTAATGGGGCTGTGCTACTAATAAAACAAGTTTAGGTGATTTAATATTAAGAAGCAAATGAAAAAAAAGGTAATTCCATTAAAGCGACATTGCTAAATATCAAGATGCTATCTTCAATATTAAAAAAGTTATGGCCAATGTTAAAGTTTTCGGACGGACAGACGCCATATATTTGACATTTGACCTTGAAGAATGACATTGACCTTCACCTTTCACCACTCAAAATGTTCAGCTCCATGAGATACACATGCCTGCCAAATATCAAGTTGCTATCTTCAATATTGAAAAAGAAATGGCCAATGTTAAAGTTTTCGGACGGACAGACGTCTTAAATTTGACATCTGACCTTGAAGGATGACCTTGACCTTGACCTTTCACCACTCAAAATGTGCAACTCCATGCGATGCACATGCATGCCAAATATCAAGTTGCTATCTTCAATAGTGAAAAAGTTATGGCCCATGTTAAAGTTTTTTCGGACGGACGGACAGACTGACTGACATACTGACATAATGGCACACTGACATACTGACGGACAGTTCAACTGCTATATGCCACCCTACCGGGGGCATAACAATAATTTTTTGGGGTGGGGGTGGGGGGTATAGTGTGAGGGTGTGGTTGTCATTTATAAGATGATCTTTAAAAAAAACATTCGGGGGGGGGGGATTGAGGGGGATTCGGGGGGGGATTCGGGGGCGTGGGGGATGGTTTGAGTGTCTATTGTGGTATGTCAGGTAAGAGTTGTTTGGTCAAAGTATCAATCAAATCTAATCATAAATAAAGAAGTCATGGCAATTTTAGCAAAATTTAATACTGGAAAGCAATAGCCTTGATACTTTAGAAGTAAAGTGGATCTAAACACAAAATGTAACCATATATTCAAAGTTACTAAGTAAAAAAAGGGCCATAATTCCGTAAAAATGACAACCAGAGTTATGCAACTTGTCCTTTACTGTCCCCTTATGATAGTTTGCGATAGTTTCAAGTATGAAAGCAATATCTATGATACTTTAGGGGTAAAGTGGACCAAAACACAAAACTTAACCAAATTTTCAATTTTCTAAGTAAAAGAACCCATACTTCTGTCAAAATGCCAGTCAGAGTTACATCACTTTGCATGCACAGTCCCCATACGATTGTTTGTAAGTGCTGCAAGTATGAAAGCAATAGCTTTGATTCTTAAGGAAAAAACTGGACCTAAACACAAAACTTAAACAGATTTTTCAATTTTCTAAGTATAAAAAGGGCACATAATTCGGTCAAAATGCCAGTCAGAGTTACATAACTTTGCCTGCACAGTCCCCTTATGATAGTTAGTAAATGTTGCAAGTATGAAAGCAATAGCTTTGATACTTACGGAATAAAATGGACCTAAACACAAAACCTAACCAAAATTTTCAATTTTCTTAGTATTAAAAGGGCACATAATTCTGTCAAAATGCAAGCCATAGTTATCTAACTTTGCCTGCCAAGTCTCCTCATGATAGTAAGTAAGTGTACCAAGTTTGAATGCAATAGCATTGATACTTTATGAGAAAAGTTGACCTAAACGCAAAGCTTAACCGGACGCCGACGCCGACGCTGACGCAGACGCCGACGCTAAGGTGATGACAATAGCTCTTTGTTTTCAATAAATAGATGAGCTAAAAATTTGTCTCGAAATTGGATGGAGTAGCTTGCGTGTTCACATTTGCCGACACAATTAATTAGTTTAGTTTAAACCTATCTATTTTAGCTCGACTGCACAGAATGCCTATGGCTTATTTGAAACACTCTCGAGTCCTTTTTTCTGTGACTAGAAAAAGTACTTGGTGTCTAGTGGGGGGGGGGTGAGAATCTAAAGAAAGCTCCTACAGTGTGGATATAACCCGTGACCTCCCGATCGCTAGGCAAACACCATATCCATAACACCACTGCGACCTGTGCGACCACTTCGACTTACTTATCGTAGAGTGCCGATGGCTGGGTTGAAGAATGGTGGAAACAACCGTCTTGTCTTGTGCCCATAGTGAATAATGAAAACTGTTAAAGTACACTTACTGATCGAAGAGTGCGAACACCTCGGAGCTGGGTTGGTGGATGGTGCAGATGACAGTCTTACCGCGCCTTGCCGTCTGCTGCAGTGTCTGCACGATGTTCTCAGCCATGAACGAGTCCAGACCGGAAGTGGGCTCGTCACAGAACAACAGCGGCGGATTGGTAAGAAACTGCATATATAACAGTGAATACCTCAACTCTATTTGATATGACTCGAAATTCCTTGACATCAGCATTTTAGGGTACATATTCGCAACATGCAAACACTTAACTAATCCATACTGGCCTTAAAGTTCAAAGAGAACATATACATTATAAATTTTACTATTCCGCACGTAAAAGTTAGTTTACACGATTCCAACTTTTCTCTGAATGTTGTTTGTTTAGACCCTTGGATTTTATATAAACGTTTATAAATCTTTCGACAGGTTTCACTTTAAGCATATGAAAGCCGAAACAGCTCAAAACGTAAGTCACATTATTCGGTTGGAGAAAACAATACCACACACCTCTGAAGCGAAGGAAAGCCGCCGCATCTCTCCGCCGGAAATGCCTTTGATGCGGCCCGGATTTCCGATGATGGTGTCCTGACACTTGGTAAGACCCAGCTCCTTTATAACCTCGTTCACGCGCTCGATACGGCGCTCCCGTGTCACTTCCGCCTCCATGCGCAATAGGGCCTGGTTTGAAATGTATGTCATAAGTTAGCTTAGTATTTGATTAAAGTTTACTAACAGGGGACAGCGCCCTGTTTAATTTTGGTCTTCCTGCACATTTAAATTAAGTATGTTTTGGCCTTTTTTCGAAGGTCAACGAATATACATTGTTTTAAAACCTCATCCGCAATTTTCAGACTCTGAAATTAATGGTGTTTTATTGTTCTGTTTATAAAGTGTCACTCCCATGGTTCTGTTTGCAAACATGCTCATTTCAAACACACTGTACAAGTATTTATTCCTTAATATTTTCCTATATGTATTCAATATGCACATGTATAATAATTGAAAAAAAATCGTAAGGAAGCGTAAATAGGTATGGTCAATTCTCGCTCATCGAATTTAAAATACATTCGAACATTGCGATATTTTGGTTGCATGAACTTAGATTAAATATAGAACATCTTTAACATTTCCGGATGTTTAACAGGCCGCGATTATTATTAAATACTTTACTGGAAACATTTAAATACCCGGAACATTAGGTGTTCTTTGACCGGCATTGTCGCCATAAAAAGATCATCTTGAGTGACGTATCCCGATATGTTCCGAATTCCTTTGCCCACAGCGACGCCATTCACCCGGATGTCGCCTACTGACTCCAGAGCCTCGTTGTCTGTTCGTGACGTCAGTGTATTGAGTAGTGTCGTTTTACCGGAACCACTGAAAAGAAACATGAGTTCATTTTGCTTTAGACAGTATGATTTAGAATATATGCCATCATTTACCGGTATTTTAAATATCGAACGCAAAATATCTAATTGTTTAAAACTTTTCTTCTCGGAAGATAAAACATTTGAGAATATTAATTGAATATGTCTCCTAATTAATGCTTATCTTTTATTAACCTTATTGCGGACAAAAATAGTTCAAATATGCCATAGGCACATATTAAATATTCAAACAAATCTCATACCAAAATAGCATGATATGTTTTTCTTGCATTAGACAAATAACGACTCGAAAAAAGACCATTGGTGGGTAAATAAACATTATTTTGTGGAATTTAATTATTGAGACTTTAGTGACGTATGCATATACCTACCTTGCTCCTAAGATTGCAACTAGCGTTCCTGGTCTCACTAACCCGTTCACTGCAATACATGGATAATGTATGTAGGATGAGACTACCATGTCTACGGGTTGTCTTAGCATCGCCTGTATTTTGTATGTATGCCTTTCGGTTAATTACAACAACACTTAACGTGTTACCGAGTTCAATGTCATCTTCTGCGTAAAGTCAAACAGAAATATGCTTAATATTAGAAGTTCACGACCATTGTTGACAATATTAGTATAGCTCTAATCATAATAATAAAAAATCCATGTGTGTGTATGCGGTTATGTTTTTTTTACAGTAAAACAAAGATCTGTGTTGTAGTTTCATAGAAAGTCTAGTTGATTAATTAAGGATTTTAGTTTGGAATTCAAAGCCATGAAAACTTCGGACACTTTGGGAATGGTATCATGTTAGAGAAGGCTAGGCTAGTAAAACTTGGGTAAAACGTTGAATGTTACCATTTCTGAGCACATGCTTGCGTTCTAGAGCGTGGTCTGGTCCCAGGTAACTAGCTTTTGGTGGGTTGACGTAGACGTTGACGTTCTGCCATGATAACGTCACTGTCTTCGATGAGTCCACCATGCTGTGATTGACCTTAATCCTAAATTCAAGGACGGACGGGTAGAAGAAAAACGTTATTTTGTGACCATTGTGACCTATTTGTATTAGCGTAGCATTAGCGGATAAAGCGGCGAGCTTGCTGTTACCTAATATGTGGCTCTTGTTCACAATATTGAGACAATTAGTATACAGGCAATATTGATCCCTTTACATAAGAAATTTACAAAAAAAAACTCCCCTTAATTCGCGTCAAACGTAATATCAATAAAACTTACCAGATACTCGCATAGCGTTAGTAGAATATGCAAACTTGTTTTACGGAAAACTGAGTTAACAATGTCTGTTTTTATGTAATGCTTTTGTGTGATTTGAAGGAATAATCGATAACTGCGAAATAACGTCAGTTTTTTGACGTCGTGATGTCATTACATTATTTAAGCAAAAGTTTTACTATTTCAATAAAAATAAACATTTGAAACAGCATTAAATCAAAAGAATATGAGCTTGTTTTCGGTGTATTATCGATTTTTATTCACTCATGATCACGATACATGAATAGTTTCACTGGTGGATGAGCCCCAATCGTTAACATATAACTTTCTATAATCACTCTTGAATTCAAATATATAATATATGGCAACCAACAAATATCCTATTTATATATATTTTAGTGGTACAGCAGCACGCGGTTACACAGACTTCTTATCCTTGGGCATACAGCCTATGAAAAGGTCCGGTCATTAAGCGGATATCCGCATTAAAATGTTTATCAATACAATGCTTAATTAAATGAATAATATAAAATTACAAAACACAATCATAGTATACATGTAAATGACAGTTATAATAGCATTTTGTCCGAAGACATTTTAACAATTAGGATATAAGTTATAATGATATTTGATTTAATCGACTGATCTCTTCAGTTTGCATATTTCGTCAGACTTTCAACCCATTAGCTAGCGTTCGACGTTGTTTGTTTTTTGGAAATTTTCGGATTTTGGAGATTGTTGCCACGTCGACGCTAAGGAAACACGCTATAATGTATGTTTGATGCCAATAATTGGTCTGTTTCATTTTATTACCAATAACTCATAAGATTTTGGTATCACTAGTATTACTAATATCATAAACTGAAGTGTATTTTATAGGGACTTGGTCACGGATTCTCGTATTTGTGAAAAAGTCACTTAATGTTTATCTTTAAACTTACAATTATTGGAATAGTTTTAAATAATAAAAATCATATCGTTAAAAATTATAAAATAAAAAAATGGGCATGTCATGTGTATCGATCCCAAGACCTCAAGACCTAAGCAAAAGCTAATGCGCCACCACAACACCACGTAGTCTTTTGAAAAAAAAAACTAGGTAGTTTATACGAAAGAAAAAGTAGGCATTTTCTGTGCGAATTATTTCGGTTCCAAAGTATAAAGTTCGGTACCAAAATAAAAACACTTTTTTGTTAAAGTACAAACATGTTTTTCAATGTAGTACGAGCATATTATTATCCATAAACTTGAATTTTTAAGTTTATAAGCCTTCATTGTTTGAATGGGTCTTCTTATATTTAAAATATTCTTCTTGTTTAAAAAAATGCATTAGAGCTATGTTGCTGTCACTACATCGATACATTATTTTTTTAATTTGGTAGTGTTCTCTTAATAATGCATTTTTGTATAGGACTATAACCTACCATTTCTCTTATCAAAAACACTGATATGAAAACACTAAAAACTAGCAGTGGTGCGGCAGAGGCCGACTAATATCCCAACGCCGCTTAGAAGTTTTATTAAAATGCTATTTTGGGTGGGCAAGGCCTATGTTGGTGGGGCCACGGGGTGGGTAATTTGGACCGTGTTGTCATAAGAAATGTTCAGTATTAATTTAGTATTATCAGTATTATCAATTGCTGAATAAATGATAAAGTCGTTAAAACAAAATTTTGGGTACGAAACAATATTTGGGTACGAAAATTTTGGGTACGAAAATAATATGCAAAAACATGTGGTACGAAAGCAAATTTGGGTACGAAACAAAATTTGGGTACGAAACAAAATTTGAGTACGAAGAATATGGGTACGAAAAAAGTGGGTACGAACAAAAATTTGGGTACGAAAAAAAATTGGGTACGAAAAAAAATGGGTACGAAAAAAACTGTGGGAACGAAAAAATTTGGGTACGAAAAAAATTGAGGTACGAAAAAAATGTGGGTACGAAAGAAAATGTGGGTAAGAAAAAATGTGGGTACTAAGAAAAAAAATTGGGTACCAAAATAAATTTGGGAACACAAAAAATTGGGTACGAAAAAATTTGGGTCCGAAAAATTTGGATACGAAAAAAAAATTGGGTACGAAAAAAAATGGGTACGAACAACTTTGGGTGCGAAAAAATTTGGGAACGAAAAACATAAAAGGAAACGAAAAAAAAATTGGGTTTGAAAAAAAAGTGGGTACGAAAAAAATGTGAGTGCGAAAAAAAATGTGGGTACGAAAAAAAATCGGTACGAAAAAAAAATTGGGTAAAAAAAATTTTGGATACGAAAGAAAATTTGGGTACGAAAAAAATTGGGTACTCAAAAATTTGGGTACGAAAGAAAATTTGGGTACGAAAAAAATTGGGTGTGAAAAAAAAATTGATACGAAATAATTTTTGTACGAAATAAAATGTAGGGACGACAAAAAAATGGAAACTAAAAAAAAATTGGATACGAAAAATTTTGGGTACAAAAAACATTTGGGGGAACGGGGAAGTAGTACCCGTGGACCTCTCGATAAATTTGAAAGAGGATTCGAACCAAGCTGCCTTTACCTTTATCAATGGCCCTGGGGTTGGTAATGTGGACATGCATGATCGAGATATACCCCATAACCAACCCTGGGGCGCCCCGCCGACATTCACCACGCCCAGCCAAAATTGTGTTTTAACATAACTTCTTCGTTTATTCACCAATTGACTTCAAATTTATACTAACATCTCTTATGACAACACGGTCTATCTCGACCATCCATATCCACATTACCCACCCCGGGCCACACCAACATAGGCTTTGCCCACCCAAAATTGCCTTTTAAAGGAGCCTTTTCACGTTTTGGTAAATTGACAAAATTAAACAAAGTTGTTTCAGATTTGCAAATTTTCGTTTTAGTTATGATATTTGTGAGGAAACAGTAATACTGAACATTTACCATGCTCTACAATATCCATTATATGCATCTTTTGACGATTTGAAAACCTGAAAATTATAAAGCGTTGCAACGCGAAACGATTGAATAATTTGGAAAGTTCTGTTGTTGTCTTTACATTTTGTGAAACTACGAGGATTGCTTATATAAAGTAAAAAATACGAGCGCTGATAGCATGAGCACGGATGGTCGAATGGTCTTTAAAATGGGTGACTTTAAAATCCAGGATTCCAGAGGTCAGTGATTCGAATCCAGTTGGGGGTTACTTTTTTTCATTTTTTAATTGTATTCTTGTGTTTTTTTTACTGGAGATGTTTAGGTCAAATGTTAAAATTTATCAATATAAAGCATTTAATGGCACACTTCAATACATGCCAAAATCTGTGAAAAGGCCCCTTGTATCTATTTTGTATCACGAAAGCAATACTTGTACGAACATTCGACCAAAGTATATTTTATATGACACGTGGTCTATACAATAATGACGCAACGTCTTCGCACAGATAAAACTAACAAAAAATGCTCGGACTTGAGCTTCAAGAACGTTTAGTGTTAAGCATATAGGGCGTTTTCTGTGACAATCAAAGGTCAAAGCACACATTTAAGTGGCAAATGCTCGTTGCTCTTGCTTTTCTATATCACTGTTTCATATGAATAGTTTATAAACACGATGTACTCCGATTAGCCAACGAAAAAGTAATTACCGTACGAGACTTTGAAGTTCCCCCACTTCTTGTCCTTTCACGAAACACGCCACTTTTTGTAGAAAGTTCATTTTTATGAATAACGGTTGGCTGATTTTAAACTCGGGTTTTCACCTAGAATGAAACATATTAATATGTTTACAAAAATAACAAACAGCGGGCAAGTACTTTATGTCGCTTGACTTACAATAATTTGCTCGCTTTGTTTATTTAGGAAAATGAACCCACATTGTGAATTAAACTGTCTAATATATATATTTTTTAACACTTGCACGTGTAGCAATGAATAAAGCGCAGCCAAGAAATTACAAAGATAATAGTATGGATATAATTATCAGCGTTTCGTTAGTTTGCTAGTCAGTTAGTTTTAAAACTTAGTGAGAACAGTTTCCTTAATTTTCTCATAAATTGATCACATACGAATTTAAAACGTTTGCATCACAAAATGTGTTGGTTCACAATTGTATGGCACGATTAAAGCCGTATATTTAGAGCAAAACTGACCGAAAAATAAGTACAGGTTAAACAAATAAGTTCAATATATAAAATCAACACAATTAACCACGCCCTTATGGCCAGAGTCATAGTCACACATATTTCGTTGTACAACGCATTTTAATAGCATATGTGGCGATTATATACACGGATAATTTGATGAGGCACAACATTTTTTCCTTACACATCATCTTTAAATAACACCACCTTTTTATTGCATCCTTGGTTAATTTCTTTACCCTTCACTTACACCTTTTCTTTTAGTTCTGCTTCCATCCATACACAGAATTGATCTGGCAAGGGATATTAACTCAACTGACCCTAAATACTGATACTTGTTTGGGCATGTAGTCTGGTGTATCTAAAGGTGGTACATCACTGACATTTTAACTGATATCGATAGATAGAGAGAACCAATCAGCCAAGTTTATAAACAAACTAACATGTGTTATGGTAAATGTTCTTCTTTTTCTTGCGACAAAGCCTCCGCCACAATAAATGAGTCTTTTTGTATCCTAAGACATTTAAAAGTATGATTTGAAGCCCTGGTGCAATTAAGTACAGCAAATATAATTTATCCGCGCTGGTTTTTAGGGATGATATTTTGGAGCTGATTGTATGGCTCAGTCAATATATATATATATATATATACAGTCAATCTTGTATTAAGAGACCACTTAAGGGAGTAATCAAAAGTGGTCTCTTAATAAAATGGTCTTTAAATAAAAAAGGCCATTCTGGAAGAATGCTTACCCTCAATTTTAATCCAGATGAAGGATAATCTCTTTTGTCAACAATGATTTTAACTTTTATAATAAAATGAATATAAACACAATACATAAACAATATTTTACTTATAAAGTGTTTTATTTTATCACTTATTATAAATTATAATTTATTATAAATGAATTGTGTGTACATATTTATTTGCAAAACAACATAGACAAGGCAATATTTTTCGCGTTTTTTTTCCACCTGACACATTATTTTCCACGTCTTCAAGCACCTCGGCTTTACGCTTAAGAATGTTCTGAATTTGAGTTTTACCTACTCCAAACTCATATGCGATTTTACGTCCAAAACCCGAATTTTCTCGTTCAACGTTAACACTTTCTGCGTGTACGCTTAAGGAAATCTGACTCGATTATGTTACATACTGAGCTGAAAAAATTAAAACACGTCAATTGAAAACAAACTAACAGACCTGATTGGAAAATTTATTAAGTAAATTACAATGTGATTGGCTAACAAATATCTACTAATTAACATAATTACAAATTTGTAATGTACGGATTTCGACAGATGTTGCCGATTAATAGTTTATTTTCCGCACTTCTCAGGAAATGTTTGTCGCGTACAGTGCATTGTTTCTGCATCTGTTATCTATAGACAATCCCAGAAATCGATACCTCCCGGATTACCCGCCCCTGAATACTCTCGCACGCCTCCAAAACGGTACTAAAGAAATAAACATGGACCTATATATGTGTGTATAGGTCCCTACGCAAAACAAGGAAGCGAAACGGGTTTATCAAATATATTTGAGGATTTAAAAAGTTTCTGTTATCGATCTGACAACCAGATACTAGTTCGTGTTTTTTTATTAATAAAAATTACGTCATATATATATATATATATATATATATATATATATATATATATATATATATATATATATATATAAATATATATAAATATAAATATACTTGCAGGAACAAAATTGTCTATAATGAAAACAGATATGACTGCTATGGATTTGAAAATAATCAAAAATGATAAATTATTTTGCACTGTTATATGTCATGTTATGAAGTACATTTTCTCACACTTTATCCTTAATTGTATTGCATACATTTTATGTTTTAATGGTATGCAGTATCACAATCTGTTGCAAAATTTCAGAGCAGTCCTTTCAGTGTGACATTTTATCTGATCATCCATGTTACGTGTTTAAATGCATTTTAATGATATGTTCATGTCAACTTGTTGTTACGTCATTTAGTTTTCTAGTATAATTTATGTTTTGAAAATCAATTACATATTAAGATGAGTTTTTAATTTAGAAGATGCAATTAAAATTGGTCAGTGTTTGAGCATTTGTTTTGTTTTTGTTTATTTACTTTAATATTTATTTGGTTGTTTTTCATTCGATTATTTGAAAAGAGGAACTGTTTCATTTGATTAAAATGATTCCATTAACCACAGATCACATATTGGTTTATACAGTGTTCATAGCAACATGAATAACAAACTGTTTTAATTATTTTAACAAATCTGTTAATACAGAGTCATTTAGCCTACAACAAAGTTAGTATAAGAGATCGGTCAATTAAAATGCCCATGTGACTGTACATGTATTCATTTGTTTACTTATTTAAAAAAATGTATCTTTTTTTTTCATTAAAATGTTACTTTCCATACCATGTTTAGTAAGCTCAATATAATGGTGGTTGATTGTAGCATGCATCTAATCTTGACAAGACTAACTTCAACATTTTGATGTGTCCCTCGCTCAAATGTCAATGTCACACTTCATTGTGACGCTGAAGCGTAACTCAAGTATATAGGGTGACAAAAAAGAGTGACAGGCCCACTCCACCCTTTTCAAGATATTTGAGAATTCTTGAAAAAAATCTCATTCTTATGACTGATTAATGGTTGATTATTGATGTTTTCAAATTTAAAACAGGCCTTTTGACAGCATGAGTGTCGCAGTATTTCCATTTTAAACATTGTTTTTACAATTATAACCCTTTACCAATTAGATACATATTTTGGCGCATTTGTAGTCCCTTAGAGAGTTAAATTTAATTTAAGACCTTTCTTACTAAAAATTCAAGTTTTAATGGCTTCATTAGTGACCCTAAGTTACTGATGAGCAGCAAACAGCAAAAACCTGAACAGACTGCGAGTTACTCGCAGGCTGTTGTGGTTTTATGCTAGTTGCAAAAGCCGTTTTCACTTTCTTCTTATGAGGAAAAGGTTAATAAAACTAGTTTCATTGTGAACATTTCATTTATTTAGTGAAACTTCAAATAAAATGGGATTAGATCAAAAGAATGGCATGGTTGTGGTTCAATGTAGCATGGTGGGACTTTGGGGCTTCCTTATTTGCCCGGAGGGGGGGGGGGGTATCTTCCCAAATTTTAGGGTAGGGTGTCCCGCTGAGACTTCAAAAATGTGACCCATTTTTGTACCGGAACTCTGATACAGAAGACCCATTTTGATACAAGATTTTTGAAAAAGCATACCCATTTGTATACGATACCATTGAGAAAGTGGACGCATTTCAATACAAGAAGTTTAATAAACTGGACCAATTTAAATACTAGTAGTTGATAAAGTGGACACATTTCATTCTATAATTTTAATCTCTTTCATATCAATACAGTTTACTTATTGAATTTGCTATTATATCTTTCCTCGCTACTGAAATTTACTTTTTGATACCCATTTATATACAAGAATGACATTTATCATACCCATTTTGATACTGATAATTTTCAAATTTATATGCATTCATTTACAATCAAATTTCTGATTTCAATGCCCATATCGTTACTTAGATGCTCAACACCATACCCATATCTATAATTTTAGTCGAAAAACACACCCCATAAAATTGGCACACCCCTATATACCCGTATATAGGAAGTTATTCCCCCGGGCTTTTTATCCCCCGCCAGAGGCGGAGGGATATTGTTTTGCCGTTGTCCGTCCGGCCGTCCGTCCGTCCGGCACTTTTGTGTCCGGAGCCATATCTTGGAAGTGCTTTGACGGATTTCATTGAAACTTCGTATGAGTGTATATATGCATAAGAGGATGATGCACGCCAAATGGCATTGTACACCATCTGTTAAAAACAGAGTTATGGCCCTTTGTATCTTGAAAAAATGCTTTTTACTATACCGGTAGGCACTTTTTGTCCGGAGCCATATCTTGGAAGTGCTTTGGCGGATTTCATTTAAACTTGGTATGAGTATATATATGCATAAGAGGATGATGCACGCCAAATGGCATTGTACACCATCTGTTAAAAACAGAGTTATGGCCCTTTGTATCTTGAAAAAATGCTTTTTACTATACCGGTGGGCACTTTTGTGTCCGGAGCCATATCTTGGAAGTGCTTTGGCGGATTTCATTGAAACTTGGTTTGAGTATATATATGCATAAGAGGATGATGCACGCCAAATGGCATTGTATACCATCTGTTAAAAACAGAGTTATGGCCCTTTGTATCTTGAAAAAACGCTTTTTACTATTGTTTTTTTGTGTGTGGAAAACACACGACTTATTAATTAACCTAAATAAAGTTTGAAGGCTCAAGAACCTTCCTTTGTCTTAGTTTTGAGTTATTGTCCTCCGTCCGTCCATCTGTCAGTATGTTCATCCGTCCGATTTGCACCCATCCTCAAACAAAGCTTATGTTTTAGTTTTATAATAAACTTAAATACGAAACATATTTATCTTAATGTTATATTTGCATGGTTTTGTATGGTAATATATTGCTATAAACATTGTGAATATACCAGCACATCATGCCCAGTTATGATGACTGCCACCTGATAATCCTGTTATATACTAGTGATTGACATGCATTATAAAAGCCACATCTCTCCTTGTGCTAATTGCATACTATTTATAGTTAAGAGAAAATATTAATATTAGGAGTTTTCTCAGAAGATGAAGCCAATCACAAATTTAACCCTTTTCCACTCAGAAGCAAAGTGAAAATGGCTATGTGCAAACAGCATAAAACCAGTAATTCGCAGTCTGTTCAGGTTTTATGCTGTTTGCTGTTCATCAGTATCTAAGGGTTGGAACTGAAACCTTAAAAATTTGGATCTAGTAAGAAAGGCCTTTAATGAAATTTTACGATCCGAGGGACTACAAATGCGTACAAATGCGTATCTCCATTCCTAATCAAGTCCCATTTTATGTATCAGAGTCCTACAAAATGCTCTCAATTCTCCTTTATTTATGTTTTCTTTAAACTTCCTTATTATCACCGGCTGTCGGTCATCATAACTGAAAACTGGTTAAATTAATTCAGGTTTACCTCAGTATGTGAAAAGAAATTTTTATATTGTTGCATGAAAGTATGGATATTAGATGTTAAATGTTAAGTAAAGATGCTGATAATATTGTATAATTTATGTGTCAATATCTTTCTTTTGTGTGTAAGTAACATTTTTGAAAAGGTTTACAAACTTACTTAATTGCAGATGTTGATGAATTTTTTTACATTCTACACATGAACAGTTTGTTAGCCTTTAAGTGATTTACTGGAGAAAATGGTCCATTTGTGGGGAAACCTCGCCAATGTTCAAAACATTGCAACTTCATTTTGCAGACATATTTTGTAATTCACATTTTAAATAATATTTGGTTTTGAAATTGCAATCATTTGTGAACAAAATGAAATATATTAATATCTTTTAGACATTGTGAAGTGTTTTCCTCTTCGCACTGGAAGTGATCCGTTAGTAACGGCGTTACTGGCAACCAAACTGTACATTCATTCAACTGAAGTTCATACGTGTAGATGCATTTTTTTTAGTTTCAGCATATTGTTTTGTTTCTTCAACAAAGCAAGAAAGTACAGGGCCTTTGCTATATTTTGGGGGATTGGGGCCGGTGTAGCGTGAGAATTGCAAGACCGTGAATTGCTTAAGATAAACCGGAAGTCTTGCAAACCCGCTGACCGTGATAACATTAAAACCGATGTCCGATACAAGTAGCACTTATTTAATTTGAATGTGTAGTAGTTTTGTTAATATTAAAAGTAGAAAATGACTTTTTTACATCAAGAATGCAAAAAACTACTGTTCGGATTGTTTTTATTTCCGGGCATTAATGGTGAAAATTATTACTGGTAAAAATGAAAACGGTCCCGAGGTAGACGGCCTCACAGATTAAAACGGTCACTGTCAATAATCAATATGCTTACAACCGGACCCAAATTATAATGAATATGTTTTACTGAAGTGTTACCACAAGTAAACTTAAAACGTTTAGATATTACTCATTCTGTGAACGCTTATATGTGGTAAATTTGGTTAATTCATAAGGTATTTAGTATCTGTAAGTATTTCGATAAAATTATTATGATTTGTTATCTTGGTTAATTAATTTTTTTTAAATCCTGCCAAAATTACTTAAGCTATGGGAACCAAAAAGTGAATATTGTATTATTGTGTAATACATTTACAGTTATTTTATCATTCGTCAAGTTATAAACCAAAATAATTGTGCTGGTGTTGGAAATATTGTATATTTCTAATGGTTATTTCTAGCTTTTTCCCATTTTTATATTCCCAAAATATTGTTTCAAATTATAATTGTGGTGATGTCCTGTACGTATTGTCTATAGCTAATAAAACATTTATTATAATATATAATTACATTTGATTCATGTAAGACTCACTTTAATATTGACTGAAATAATGATGTTGGTAACTTGGTTGCGGTGTATTAAATTTTTCATGGCTTGCAAAAATATTTGCCTTTTAGATTTGCAAAACCAACTTACAGACTGGCATTACCAGCTGATAATAATTGAACCCAAGAAGTGCAAAACCAAGTAATTGTCTGAAATAATGATATTGGTGGTGGTTGTGTCTTATATTTGGCTTAAAAAGCTAATACTTATTGCACTTGAGAAGTGCAAGAACAATCATTTGTCTAAAAAAATAAAATTGGTGGTGGTTGTGTCTTAAATTTGCCATAACCATCTTATACTTATTACCAGTGAGAAGTGCAATACCAAGTCATTGGCTGAAAACATGATTTTGGCATTGGTAATGTGTCTTATCTTTGGCTTGACCAGCTGATAGGAATTGCCAGTGAGAAATTCAAGACCAATAATTTGTCTGACATATTGATGTTGGTGGTTCTGTCTTATATTTAGCTTGTCTAGCTGATACAAATTGCCCCCCGAGAAGTTCAAGACCAAGTAAATGTCTGAAATAAAGTTATGTTGGTTGTGGTTGTGACTTATATTTGGCTTGACCTGCTGATACTTATTGCGGATCAGAAGTGCAAGACCAAGTTATTGTCTGAATTAAGAATGATGGTGGTTTTGTTTTAAACTGTGCTTTACCAACTGATACTTACTATCATTAGAAATGTGCCAGACCAAGTAATTGTCTGATAATAATAATGGTGGTAGCCGTGTCTTATATTTGGCTTGAACAGCGGATATGTATAATCCATGAGAAGTGCAAGACCAAGTAATTAATAAGATCATGATGTTGATTGAGGTTGTGTCTTATGTGAGGCTTGACCAGCTGATACGTATTGCCCATGAGAAGCGCAAGACCAGGTAATTGTCTAAAATCATGAAATTGGTTGTGGTTGTTTCTTATATTTGGCTTGACCAGCTGATAGGTATGGCCTGTGAGAAGTTCAAAACCAAGTATTTGTTTGAAATAATGATGTTGGTGGTGTTGGTGTCTTATTTTTGGCTTGACCAGCTGATATGTATTTCCCGTGAGAAGTGCAAGATCAAGTATTTGTTAGAAATAATGATGTTGGTGGTGGTTGTGTCTATATTATTGACTTGAACAGCTGTTATGTTTTGCCCATGAGAAGTGCAAGACCAAGTTATTGTCTAAAATCATGAAATTGGTTGTGGTTGTGTCTTATATTTGACTTGACCAGCTGATATGTATGGCCTGTGAGAAGTGCAAGTCCAAGTATTTGTTTGAAATAATAATGTTGGTGGTGATGGTGTCTTATCTTAGTCTTGACCAGCTGATATGTATGGCCGTGTAAAGTGCAAGATCAAGTATTTGTTTGAAATGAAGATGTTGGAGGTGGTTGTGTCTTATTTTTGGCTTGACCAGCTGATATGTATTGCCCATGAGAAGTGCAAGACCAAGTATTTGTTAGAAATAATGATGTTGGTGATGGTTGTGTCTTATATAATTGGCTTGAACAGCTGTTATGTTTTGCCCGTGAGAAGTGCAAGACCAAGTAATTAATAAAATCATGATGTTGATTGAGGTTGTGTCTTATGTGAGGCTTGACCAGCTGATATGTATGGCCCGTGAACAGTGCAAGAATAAGTATATGATCCCAGCGGCAGGAAGTATAGCGTAAAAAACAATGTTGATTGCAAATCATCCAATGTTTTGTACGCGGTCAACTGTCGTCGCTGTCGCAGGTTCGTGTATGTGGGAGAGACCGGCGGAACTCTGTACCAGCGACATCTATTGAATCTGTCGCGTATTCGCACACAGCACAGTGACCCGGTAGCTGAACATTTCTACACCGACGGACATTCCATGGATGATTTCCAAATAATGGGACACGAAAAACTCAGCGGGTCGGACGAGTACCGCAAAACCATGGAACAATTGTGGAAGTCAAAACTAAGGACATACCGACTATATGATATATATATATATATATATATATATATATATATATATATATATATATATATATATATATATATATATATATATATATATATATATATATATATATATATATATGTATGTATTAGTCTTACATTTGGCTCTTGTTAACAGTATGTTTCCACTAATTGTTTACGGTAAAAAAAGGTGTGATGATTATGCCCGTTTTATAGTACGTTTATTGTTAAACTGTGATTCCTCGTCAATCTAAGGTAATCGCTTACTTAATGACCGACTTCAATAAAAAATCAAAGTACTGACAGTACTGGTGTGACGATGCTTTTGAAGAGGATTGATATAAAAGCATCTATTTAAGTTTATCTGCATCACCACAATTGTGTATGTGGGTACGAAAATTTTGGGTAGGAAAAAAATGGGTACTTAAATTGTGGGTACAAAAATTATGCCAAAAAAATTGGGTACGACAAAAGATTTGGTTACGAAAATAAATTGGGTAGGATAACAAATTGGGTACGAAATAAAAAGTGGGTACGAGCAAAAATTAGGGTTCCAAAAAAAATAGGGTACGAAAACAATTTGTTACGAAAAATGTAGGTTACGAAATAAAATTGGAGGAACGGGGAAGTAGTACCCTTGGGGAACTTGATCCATTCAGCGAAACTGGGAGGCGGATTATTTTCTCGATCAAATATAACAAGAAATATCTTAAGAAAAAGGTATGCGACGTGTATTTTCTGAACCACTCATCTAAACAAAACGTTCTGTTTGTGGGTTATAACATTACGTTTCAGCATATAAATTCAAAACTTGACATGCTCTTTAATTACACCATGCTCTTTAATTTCACATGTATATCATACCAAACTTTATATTGTGTAGTTTCCTTTCCTAAGTTAATGATGCTATGTGTACGGACGTGATTTCACATGCCAATGTGTATGAACATATAATTTTTCTCTTTTGATTATTGTTTTTTTTCTCTTATCCAATAAGCTTAGGCATGTTGTATGTTAAGAACGGCAATAATTTCATGATGATTCCCGAAAGTAGGTATGAGCACATAGTCGTAAGAGCACATGAAGAGGTGAGTTCGCCCATGATCACATGGTAAGGTTAACTAAATCTCCGAGATATGACCTAATACATTATGTGTTTAAAACAGCAAACAATATCCAACAAACTAATGAATTATCAAACATAGTATGTGCACTGATGTGGCTCTGTAATTTCTGTTTGAAAAGTTTATTAAATATTCAAAATGTGAAAGCACGCATAAGAGCGAGTTTCACAGATGGCATTCGGCTATTAATATGCTTTTAAATACCATAGTCGCTACAACGTTTACAAGTGGCAGGTTCGAAATAATTCGTTTTCTTTGAACTCATGATCGCGTTGAAAGTTAATTATACACATTTTAATTCGCAATTTATTTACTGAATCACGACACATGTAAAGTACAATACAGAAAATGCATAGTTATTTCATTGATCTATAAACATATAATGGATTAAATATAACTGATTTAAAATTAACGTTTCCAAACTATTATTAAATCTTTTTTCCCAGAATATGCTGTCCTATTTATAGCTGAGCTTCCTATACCTTTATCAATGATAATCAGCGAGGTATGCCGATTAGAAAAATCGAGCTATCTCAATCGGACTGGCTTGGTCTTTTACATAGGTCGCCATTGTGAAGAATTTTTTTCATGTTATGATAACTTTGACGAGCTGCTGTATATGTGTATGTATCAAATGACCGACTTTAAAATAATGATACAAGTTGTCATTTATATGTTCGCAATGCATTATAATGCTTCTTAAATAGTTTCATATAGCATTTTTCCATAGCCATGTCCTATCCAAAACATACTATCCACCAGTGTTATCAACGGGACCATTATATAAGATCTAGATAATACCAATACAAGTAAATGGAAATTATTCTACCAGGAAATCCTAAAAAAATATGGTGACTCCTTACTTTTTGAATGTAACATCAGCAATACCATTTTGCATGAAATTGCAAATGAAAACATATTTCTGTCTCATGTTTTATCGGCATGGACTAATGTTACTCATAATCTAGAAACCCAAATCACCAGTAAAACTATATTATGGAACAATAAAGACATAACTTCAAACAATAAGACCTTTTTCTATAAACATTGGTTTGAAAAAAAACATTAAATATGTCGACCAATTGTACGATTACAGAATAAAAGACTTCTACTCTTTTGAGAATATATGTTATATATACGGAATACCTTCGGGCAATTTCCTAATGTATTACACATTAATTAAAAGCATACCCATACATATTAAATCTACAATTAATACAAATAACACACCATGTACTCAAACATCATTCACGGAAAACATACTTGCAAAACAAAACAATACAAACAAAATATTTTACAAACTACAAATTAAACACCCTGCAGAAAACTCCAAGATTCAAAATAAATGGCAAAGCCTTCTTCGAGAACAAGAATTTAATTGGAAACAAATATTTATCATGCCATATAAAACAACAATTGATAGCACACTGAGAAATTTTCAATATAAATATGTCCATAGAATCATAGCTACAAATAAATACCTTTTTAAGTGCAACCTATCCAACACAAATTTATGTGATATATGCAGCGAACACATTGAAACAATAGAACACCTTTTCTGGGAGTACAAACATATTCAAATTCTATGGAACCAGTTAACAACATTTCTAGAGAACCAACAATTAAAATTAAAACTGTCTCTCTTAAATATCAGTTTCGGTGTGAATCATTTTCAAATACCAGAAATTAATAACACTGTGAACCATATTATCATATTAATGAAATATTTTGTATTTAGCTTCAAATACAAAAAACAAATACCTACTTTCAACTGTTTTATAAACTATTTAAAACTAAAGATCCAAATTGAAAAAGAAATAGCCCTCAACAACGATAAACTTCATATTTTTGAACAAAAATGGAAACGCATAAACTTTCATAACCCAGTCCAGTTGTCATCTACCTAACTCTAGTAATAACAGCATTCACCACATGCAACCAAAGCAAAAGAAAACAGTATATCCTAGCATATCATGTATAATATGTGTTTGACATTATTACTGTTGTATTATACCACTTTTGTTCTTGCTTATGCACATATTTACATTGTATGTTTTATATTGAATAAAAAAAATAAAAAATAATATAAGATCCTTTATGTATACATATGTACTTACCATTTGTTTCACTTTGATAGCACGCATATTTGTATATATCTGACCATTAATAATAAAGTTAACGTAGTTTAAGTATCCGCGATACTATTTGTGTAGATTTTGTGATATTAATAAGTGTATTTGTTGAGAGGATGTGGAAGTTTCTGTTGAGCACATATGGCGTAAATGCAATGCATTGTCAATTTAAATGTAATTAACTGTATAGCAGATGTAACGGTATCTCATAAAATTATCTTCGAAATAAATGAATGCAATTAGTATCTATTTTATTGTCATGCTGACGCCACGCATTACGCACACATGTTGTCCAAGCTGTTGATGTAATTTTGAAACTTCCTATGTTCAGATACATGATGTTGTGATCGCTTTTCACATGCGCACTTAAATATTTATCGGGTCTTGCAGATTTTACGCTAACACGGAAATGACAGAAAACGGAAGACGGAAGTTAAAGTATTGTAATTACCTCAAGAAAATAACCTTAAGAAAAGGTTAGGTTACATACTCCGAAAAAAACGGGTACGAACAAATGTGGGTACTTAAAAAAAATTGGGTATGAAAAAATTGGGTACGAAAAAAAAATGGTACGAACAATTTTTGGTACGAAAAAACATTTGAGAGTATGGGGAAGTAGTACCCGTGGACCTCTCAATAAATTTGAAAGAGGACGGAAACCAAGCTGCCTTTACCTTTATCAATGGCCCTGGGGTGGATAATGTGGACATGAATGGTCAAGATAGACCGTGTTGTCATAAGAGATGTTCAGTATTAATTTGAAGTCAATTGGTGAATAAATGAAGAAATTTTGTTAAAACAAAACTGTGATTGGGCGTGGTTGTCCTCTATTTTCTCCTACACTATTAGCACTAGAACCTTGAAAGTTATACATATGGTATCTATGATCATATGTGCGACGGTGCACTATTTGGAAATTTGATCTGACCCCTGGGTCAAAAATTATTATCATGTGCGTCGCATGTTGTTAGTAAAATGATTTTTTACCCATTTTAAAGTTTTTGGTTGGCGTGGTCGGCCACAATATCCTCCTACACTATTGGCACTAGAACCTTAACACTTACACAAATGGTAGCTATGAGCATATGTGCGACGATGCACTATTTGGAATTTTGATCTGACTCCTGGGTAAAACATAGTATACGCCGATCTACGGTTAACACCTATAATTAGCCGAAAATTATATTTACTTTGTGCGCACTATCAAAAATACAAGTTAAATAAAGACCAATATTTCAACTTTTCAAACGTTTTTTATGTAAACACTGTAACGTTCTCGAAGACGAGTTCCATTTCTTTCTCGAATGTCCAGTTTTTAATCGCCGCAGAAAACAATATATGCATACATATTGTGATTGATTTCTTATTCTCTTACGTTTCAAGAATTTCCATAATGATGGCTAGCAGTCAAATTGACACCAGTTAGCAATGTTGTGTATTAGTCAATACAGAGCTGCCATTAGTGTCATGGAGTTTATGGCTATTTGTGCCTTGTCTGTGGATATATCACCGTTGATTATTCCAGACACTGTATGGTTTCAGATAAGAGATTAGCCCAAGCCCAATTATATCAACAAACACTCATAAAATGTATTACTATCAGACCAGTGCTACAGCTTAGCTAACCCAGGGGTGCAGATCCATTTCCCACCAATGTCCCACTATGCCCACTTGGACCTACACCATGCTATTGTTTTGGTTATCATTTGATTATAACGGAAGTAGTATTTATCAATAAATTGATATAAATGTTCACACCGAAACTCTTTTATTATTTATAGAAGCAGTGTTTTAAATTTAAATTCATGTAATTTGAAATATTTACATTCCTTCCTAATCAGAACTGGTGCAAGTATCCGTTCTTGTTTGTTTTTTATTAACCATAGTTGTGTGTAACCTAGTCATCTTCAACAAGCTTGTACTGTAGAATAACAATCCAATAAAAAAATTCTGACACGTGCATGAAACACAGTTATATATATACCAATTCCTATTCCCAACACGATGGTCGTCTTGAGCATCGACAAAATTTTCCTCGCAGTCCGAGTCAGAATCAGAAAAATCTTACTGACTGTCGCTAAATTCTTGCTCATAAATGTACGGTTGAACAGAAAACTCATAATAATAACAGCATCTTCTATTGTCAATTATTTTTTCTAACTAAAGATTCGAGAGATAATAAATCCGAAGCCATATAACGCCGGTTTGTTATTGAGAGCATAAACAATGGAAACAAGTGAAATCACTTCCGGTTTGAATGCACGTGGCGAGAAGATCGGAATGTGTGAAAAATCGACGTTTTCCTCTCCGTTCTTGCTAATAACACCGTTAGTAAATTGAATGGGGTGCGAACTAGTTTGAATATGCACTAAATTTGATAAAAAAAGGGGGTTTACGGTTTTTTTTTTAATAGCGGCACGTGAAATTTAAGCAGAAACAGACAGTTTTAGATGATTGAATAGTGGATTTAAAGGGACCGTCAATCGCGAATGACGAAAAAAGAAAAATTCTAAAATACCGTATTTTTTTTAATTATTAGTTTATATTGATTGAAATATCACGTTGGTACAGGGTATCTCACGTTTCCCCTACGTGTACAAAGGTCTTACAGCGTTCGCAGTGCACAGAGTAGACTACATTGGTGGATTTGCAGGTGACCTCGTCCCGCTCATTGTAGGTTTTGCCGGTGGTATCGCTAAACGTTTCGGCCCCCATCATGTACGGACAGATTGAGCATCGTTGTGCCTCACAAGGTCCGCTCCTGTTTGGAACCCAGAAGAACATTCGGTTGTGTTTTTTTATGTACCAATATGTCTTCCAGGTTGCAGTCTCTTTTGAATGCTGCTAACGGGGGTTCAGAAAAAACGTTTTCCATTCGATCGGAAGTGTGGAGTGTGGGCAGTTGTTTCCGGAGGATATGGCATTTTATTTATTTTTTTTATAAACGGCTAAAAGCGACTTTGTTATATATTACTTAGCGACACGTAGAATACATAAACCAGAAGCATTGTCGTTTTGAGATTTCGTTTCGAGAAAGTAAACTTATCAGTTTTTAAAACATACTAGATATGGTTATTATCCCATCATTGACTTTTTTTTCGAAACATAACACACATATGTTATTCCATCAGCATACTCGCATTATCAAAACTCCGTACTGTGTATTCAACTCTGTTTGTAAACTTAATACGCGTTTACTTTCGAATGTAGTCTTTTGAATTGCACTTCACGTTTTTCCGCCGTGTTTATGAAGAGATAAAATCGTGTTAATAAAATAAATTACGACTGTGTGCCGTTTATCTATCCGACCTCCTCACTGTATAAGTATCAGACACACAGAGTCAGACTTGAGGTTCGAGAGTAGTTATATTTCGACAGAGGAAGCAAATAACGTATTAGCATCCAGTCACTCGTCCAACAGATGACATGATATTGGTGCAGCTGATATTTATTAAAATCATGATCAATTGCTTTTTTTTCAACACAATGAAGGGATACATTTTAGAGTATTTTTTAACAGCACTTTTCAAAACATATTTGTGATATTACCTAATCATAATTAAAAATAGTTGCAAAACATATGGGTCATAATCTGAATGATCACTCAGATGTGTATATTCTTAAAGTGATAAGTTAGCAAAAAACGAAGGTGGCAAGGAAATTAATCGCCATGGAAAATTGACATCTAAATAAATTCAACGGCAAAGATGTCATTTCGAACGTTGGTCAGTTACGCCTATCGTAAAGATTATTTTGAACTGATATTCTTTTTACATTTCTACATACGGATGTTTGCAATGGTAAAACAATTATTTTTTATAATGACATTTGATGACACCATTTATTGAAATGCATAATAAACATTGGAATATTCATAACACGAAATCATTCATAACATTTAAAAAATTGTTTTTCGACTTTAACAACCATTCAGTCTTTACTAAAGCTCGCTACCAAAACACCATGTATGAATTAGTTTAATAAAATATGCAAAGAAATAAACATTAACATTTAATGCGTACGTTACTTTATAAAATAGAAATAAATCAACATGTTGAAAGCGACGATTCATTATCAGTTAAACTGACAGTGATCGAAAAATAAGGTTATTATTAAAAATTAACATCGCCTATTTGAACTTCATATCGAAAATACGTAATGCCACTATTATCTCTTGTACAAAGCATCTTGTTAATGCGTTTGCAAAATATGAGTCGCGTTCTGAGAAAACTGAGCATGATGCATGTGCGTAAAGTGTCGTCCAAGATTAGCATTTGCAGTCCGCACAGGCTAATCAGGGACGACACTTTCCGCCTGTATGGTATTTTTTTGTTTCAAGAAAGTCCATCCTTACCGAAAATCAAGTTTAGGCGGAAAGGGTCGTCCAGGCTGCACAGGCTAATCTGGGATTACACTTTAAATACCTGCATTAAACCCCATTTTCACAGACCACGGCCCAAATAGATTTCAGTTCGCTATATAAATAAATAAATAAAATTAAATACAAAACAATAAACAAAAAATACATATTTTTGCCAGAATCACCGTGCGAACGCCTCAAAAAACATAAATGGTGTCTATTTGCATTTGAAACATCCACTCTTTATAAAAAAAGTTTAGCATTTGATTTAGAAACATTACATAGCTGTAATAAACTGCTCGTAATTATAGCCTTTTTAAAGGGTTTTCTCTAAGATTGAACATGGCGATGTAGTTGTCCACCTCAATTATTCCAGATTCATACTTGACATAGAATTTGATGAACATGCTAACCGAGATTCTTCCTCATCATCTATGAAGATTCTAGAATGTCAACGGACGTTTTATTTTTTAAAGATTTATCCCGGTGACTTTGTTTTTGATCTTAATTTGAATTTTTACATTTTTACATTTATATTTTAAAGTGTTACATTTGCGTCGTATATTCACAGGGGAATTCGAGGTTTCGTTTCTTGTAATTGGTCCAAAACTCTGGTATTTCCAGATGTTTGAGTATTATACATTGCAAACTTCATACTGTGGTCATTATGATTCAAAAGGCATTCATGACTTGAAATGACCCGTCTGTATCTTGCTTATGAACGAAAAAGCGGTTACTCACTGAAATCTGTAACGTTGAGGTAATCAGCATATTGTTTTTTTAAATAGATGGCTATTTGTCATTTAGAAAACACTATACGACTTAACGGAAGATAATACGTAGGATCACTTTTTGTTTTCACATTATCTTCAATTTAATATATTTAAATTTAAATTGTTATATTGCAGGTTTTGATATTAGAATGTGTGTTTTAGATTTTATGTATTGATTTATCATTGATGCGTGACGCTGGCTGAATCTAGCTAGGGGTGAACTTCAAATTACACAAACTATAAAAAGTGATCCCTATCAAATTTTGAGTAGTATATTAAAATTGACGTTTGGTGTATTTCTTTTGCTTTAGAATTTAAACTGTAACGCTGATAAATCCTCATCAATACAGTTTAAAAACACCATTTATAACACAGAAATACGCGTAACGGATTATGCACATCACTGTCTCGAACAATAAAAAACACCAATTGTTCTGCAAGGCCAGGAAATTGTGATTTTATCACAGAGTTTTCACAAATGTCGCAAAAGGTCTAGTTGCGATTAATGTCACACATAATGTGTTAGACTAATGGTAAAAAATGTGGAAACAATTGGGGACGAATATCAAATTTCTTTAAGTTTACAGAGTATGAATCAAACTTCTTTTTTAGATCTGCGTTCTGATCATATTTAAGGGACCTTTTCACGTTTTGGTAAATTGACAAAATAAAAAAATTAGAATCGCAAAGTTTTCGTTGTAGTTACAATATTTTTTTTAGGAAACAGTAATACTAAACATTTAACATGCTATAAAAATGTCCATTGTATGAATCTTTTGTAATTTTAACACCTGAAAACTATAAAGTATTGCAAACCGAAACGATTGAATAAATTTGGTGAGTTATGTTGTTGTCGTTATATTTGTGTCACTACGAGGATTGCTTATATCAAATATATGACTCATTTTATGAGCACGAATGGTCGAGTGGTCAAAACATAAGACTTTTTACTCCAGGGATCAGTGGTTCGAGCCCAGTTGAGGGTTACTTTTGTATGCCCCCTTCGAAGAAGAGGGGGTATATTGCTTTGCTGGATGTCGGTCAGTCGGTCTGTCGGTAGACCAGTTCGTTTCCGATCAATAACTCGTCAACAAAACGACCGATTGGCTTGATACTTAACGTGTGCATTTGTTTTGGACAGTAGATGCTCCCAATTCATCACTAGTTGAATGAAGTGTGCCCTGACAATTGACTAATTGTTAATTAAGTCAATACTTACGTAGGTCATAAATTCTTTAAGTGTGCTGTCAATAAATGGTAGTATTTTCGCATGTGTACAGATTGACATGAACTTGTTTAGGAGTGATTTCTGGGGAACAGTTAAGACAATGCAGATGAAAGTAGTTTGTAAAACGCATATCCAGTTGAGGCTCTCTGTGACTCACGTGAGTAGCTACATTGTACATTATCAACAACTTGCGCACCACTTTCCCTGTATATTTCAACGCGTAATTGCCGACTACAGATCAGGCCATGTAGGTGAAAGCAGTTTGTACAACGCAGTTTCAGCTGGGACTCGTAGGCTATACATGGAAAGCTTTCATGTGCATCAATGAACAGATTGGAAGACAATTACGTTTGAACAGAGTCGTTAGCACGACATTATCAACAACAGATAACGCACATTAAAACTGAAACTAATTGCAATCATTATTTTGCAGAGATATGGCAATATCTGCTGTAAAAACAGTGGAAAAACTGTAAAGCGCCTTTGAACGCACATCTCGAGTACGAAAAGGGCGCTATATAAATGTGGTATAAAAAAATCTGCTCAGCAGAAAACTGCAGCCAGCATAACTTTGCTGGATTCTATTAAATTCAAATATTCTTGTATTTGTTTAACAAACCTGCCATGAACAATAAAGAAACATGTTTTTGGCACATCAGCAACTCTAACAAGATGGAAGATTTCTATCAAAACTGAAACACAAGTTGTTCACTGACTGCAGGAATATGCTGCCTGTACATATCAGCAAATATTTACAAATAAGAAACTTTTTCTCGTAAAAATTTTGTTTGGCTACACATTGTTCTTTCCAAACCTTGCATAAATGTCCACAATAATAGATAATAAGAACTCTGAATTTAATGGGTAAACTGCTTGACCCTTGACAACTGCACTGCTTAAACAATGTTTTAGCTTTATTTCTTGATATAATGTATACAAGTCAATTTCAATTTACGTTTCTTTGCATTAAGATACAGTGCTCTTGAGAAGGATTGAGAAAAACATATAACAGTACTTTTTTTATTTAAAAATAAGTTCGTATTACATTAATTGTGATGTATTTTTTAAATAAAGATTGTCACGTGTCACTGACGTCACGTCCAAACAATTATAAATGCGGATTCGAAGTCATAAACCGAAAGTACGGTGTAACTTTATCCTTTTCTATTAAAAGAAAAAGAAGCCAAAATAGTGATGGAGAGTTAGTTGGTTCCTTTTTCTTAGTTCCTTATTCTTTATTCGAATAAGGAATAAGGAACAGTTCCTTATTCCTTATTCACGATTTCTTATTCGAATAAGGAATAAGTAACAGTTCCTTATTCCTTATTCACGCTTAACATGTTTGACTAAGCTTTTTAAGAAAAATAATGCAATCAATTCTTAATTAAATCAAAACTAAATAACAAGAATACATTTAATTTGTATATAACGATACATATTCATGTTTTTTCTTAGCGTTTTAATAGGATTTCTTGTATAACCCGAGCCGGCATTATCAACTTCGAATTCTAGCTTCAAATCAACCAAACCTTAAGCCTGTATACTTATTTAACATTTATGTGATCTAAAAATGCAATCTAGTACATTTCCTTATATTTGTTTTCATTTAAACTCCATTTCCTTTTTCGCGGCCGAATACGGAAAAGGGAACCAGTTCCTTATTCCTTATTCAATCCGAATAAGGAGTCTGCATTTTCTTACTTAAACATCAATGAAATTGATAAAAATTGTTCAACATAAACATGAACATCATTATATACATGTATATACACAGGTTGGATATTTAAAATACACATTTCAATACATTTCTACTAAGTTTTAAGTAATGATAAACAAGTTCCTTTTTCAGTTTGAATAAGGAATAAGGAACTGTTTCCTTATTCCTTATTGAAATCGAATAGGGAACTGGAATGTACTTACTATAAATAATAAATCAAAATCGAATAAGGAACGGCATTTTCTTACTAAACAAAAACATAAATAGGAATCAAAGAGATCAATAAATCAACGAAAATCACTGTGAATATAGGTTGATTATAACAAATATTTATTGAGGTACATTTCTACTTATTTTTTGTTTAATTATGACCCAGTTCCTTATTCGATTTCAATAAGGAATAAGGAACTGGTTCCTTATTCCTTATTCAAATCGAATAAGGAACTAGCATTTTCTTGCCAAAAAAGATAAATTAAAGTGAACCAAAGAGACCAATACATCTATGAAAATCATTATAGATATATATAGGTATTCAAAAATATGTATTGTAGTACATGTCTACTTTTTTTATTTAATTTAAGCCTATTACCGTACATGTCTACTTTTTTATTTAATTTTAGCCTAGTTCCTTATTCGGTTTGAATAAGGAATAAGGAACTGATTCCCTATTCCTTATTCAAATCGAATAAGGAACTGGCGATTTCTTAATTACAAATAAATGAAAATGAATCAATGAGATCAATAAATCATGAAAACCACTGTTAATGTATGGTTGGGTATAACAAAATAGCTATTATTGCATAAACTCTTTCTATAATGCCCTCTGGTGGGGTGCAGAAACTTGACAAAAGGAGGGCTTGAACGGAAGAAATCATGCATTAACAAGGCGATTCATGTGCCGTTCAAGCCCTGTTATGTGTTTTTCATATCCATAATCTGGTCCACACGCAGTTACTTCCCTTCTCCAGCCTTCGACGACGGCGTTCGACGACTTTCCAAGCATAAATGGGGAACTGAATAATCACCAATTTCCTCATGCACGCAGGGATAATGGCAATGACTATTTCAATCCACTTTTCAACTTATACCATCTGCACTTTCTTATCAACAGCTTTATTGTATTGGCAACGTCAATGAAGTTAAGGTTATTTACTCAACACTTTCAAAAGACTATGCTGTAAATTTAAGTGATTATGTAACTAAAACGATCCTGCTGTAAATTCCAAAATAATTCCTCATTCCTTAATTTGCGCGGCTGCATTTCAACTTTGCATTAATCCACTGCTTAAACACATTTTAGATCGTGAACTGCCTATCCGAAGGTAAATTACATTTCTACTTAGTTTTATTTAATTATAACCCAGTTCCTTATTCGATACTCGGCTATCGGATAGTCTTGGCCAAAGGTAAGGTCCAGATAAAACTTCAAAAAATGTATCAGAGATATAAATATAAAAAAACTCACATTTAACAAAGCCAGTAATTACGAATATAAAGCTGCGCTACGATAGAATGATCCGAAGTAAAGTATCCGAAATTATGGCCTCTGAATAAGGAATTAGTAATAAGTTAGTTCCTTATTCGGAAGCCTGTATTTCGGACAATCACTTTCGGATATTTTATTTTTTTTAGATGTGTGTGTGTTATTTAAGCTTGATTATGTTATATGGATGTTTTCTGTCACATTTCTATTGTATATTCTATTTGACGAAATACGCTGAAAACAAATATTATTAAGACGATAATAAGGAAATGGCATTGTTCTTCTCAAACATAAATTAAAATTAATCAAAGAATACTGAATGTCAATGAAATGATGGTGCATGTAAAAAAATATTTATTGAAATAAATTGCTGCTAAGTTTTATTTAATGAGAATCCAGTTCCTTATTCGGTTTGAATAAGGAATAAGGAAATGGCTCCTTATTCCTTATTCAAATCAAATAAGGAACTGGCGATTTCTTACTAAAACAATAAATGAAAATGAACCAAAGAGACCAATAAATCAATGGCAATCATTGTTTTTACGTTGTGTATCTAAAATATTAACTGCAGTACATTTCTACTTAGTTTTATTTAATTATAACCCAGTTCCTTATTCGATTTCAATAAGGAATCAGGAACTGGTTCCTTATTCCTTATTCAAATCGAATAAGGAACTGCCATTTTCTTACAAAAAAAAAAAAAAAAAAACCAAACAAAGAGACCAATAAATCAATAAAAATCATTGTAAATGTAGGTTGGTTATCGCACATATGTATTCTTGTACATTTATACCTAGTTTTTATGTGTAATGATGACCAGTTCCGTTTTCGCGGGTGAAAAAGAACCAAGTAACCAGCTGCACTAACTCGGAAAAATAGGACTGGTAACCTACGATACCAGCGCCATTTTGTCGCGTCCCACGATCTTTTATTGTGTGCCATTATTGAAGGTCGCCGGATGTACCGCTGGCATCCAAGATCGGGAAGACGCGTTTTCGGAGATAGAAAATGCATTTTAATATATAAACACTCAATAAAAGCTTGTATACGCATTTGTTTTTTTATGGAAAAACAAAATACGTAGGCATCTCGATGAAACTTTCCAGACTACTAGAGGCACCTGGCCGCTGCTTCCGGTGCATTATCGCCTGTATTTTGACGTCAGAGACGTCGAACAGACGACAACGATGTACGAAATATTGGCATTCGGTACGAATACAGAGCGCAACTGTTACGCTAAGATCTGCGAGGGTCTGTTTACCATCGAGGCCATCGCCGTTTTGTAGATCCCACGGCCGTTTTGTAGATCCCACGGCCAATAATCGTGTGACGAGGTTAAAAGTCGCCGGATGTATCGTTGGTCTGCATGAGCGAGAAAACGCGTATTCGCACTAAAACAAATCTACGAAGAAAACACTAGTACAGCTAGTATTCGCGCAGGTGTTTGAATATTAAATAAAATAAAATATTGAGGCCTCTCAATTTAATTTTACAGTCGATTAGTTGTTCCGGTGCAGTCTTGCTTAAATGGTAACGTGTTGAAATCTTTTTACATCCTGAATCATATCCCTTCGTAACCGTTAACGTATGAAAACGGAATGAGCTATCTTAAACATGCTTAGTAATGAGATATAGTATAGTCTTGACCCAAGGTAAGGGTCAGATAAAACTTAAAATATTGTATCAGAGATATAAATAAATATCTTACATTAAACATAGACAATAATAACGAATATAAAGGATGCGGTATGCGAGAATGATCCGAATGTAAGTATTCGAAAGTATAGCCACTGAATAAGGAATTGAGTAATAATTTAGTTCCTTATTCGGAAGCCTGTATTTCGGACGATCACTTTCGGATTTTTTATTTTTTAGATGTTGTGTGTGTTATTTAAGCTTGATTATGTTATATGGATGTATTTTGTCACATTTCTATTGTATATTATATTTGACGATACACGCTGAAAACAATTATTATGAAGACTGTAATAAAGAAATAGAATTGTCTTACTCAAACATAAATTAAAATTAACCAAAGAATACTGAATGTGATAAAAAAACATGGTATATGTAGGTTCGAAAATACAAATATTTATTGCAATACATTGCTACTGAGTTTTATTTAATAAAAACCAGTTCCTTATTCGGTTTGAATAAGGAATAAGGAACTGGTTCCTTGTTTCTTATTCAAATCGAATAAGGAACTGGCATTTTCTTATTAAACAACTTAATTCAAATGAACCAAAGAAACTGATAAATCAATGAAAAGTATTTTAAATGTAGGTTGGGTATCAAAAACTGTAAATGCAGTACATCTGTACTTCGTTTTTTATAATAATATCCCAGTTCCTTATTCGGTTTGAATAGCGAATAAGGAACTGGTTCCTTATTCCTTATTCAAATCGAATAAGGAACTAGCATTTCCTTGCTTGTTGAATCAATTAAAACGAACCAAAGAGACCAATTAATCAATAAAAATCATTGTTAATATAGGTTGGGTATCAAAATATGTATTGCATTACATTTCTTCTTCGGTTTTGTTAAATGATAATCCAGATCCTTTTTTGCTACCGAATACGGAAAAAGTAACCAGTTGGACTTACATCGCAAAAATAGGACTGGTTATCAAAAAGACAAGCGCCAGTTTTTTGGTTCTCGCGACCTTTAATCGTGCGCCAATGTTTAATGTCACCGGATATACCGCTGGCATCAAAGATTGAGATAACGCGTTTTCAGTGATAGTTAGTCTATTTAAAAAGAAACACTCAATAACAGCTTGAGTGTGCTTTTGTTTTTAAATTGAAAAACAAAAAAAATACGGAGGCATCTCGACAAAACTTCTAGAGTTACCTGGGCCGCTGCTTCCGGTGCAGTCTCGCTTTTATGGTGACGTCAGTGACGTCGCACTGACGACAACGCTGTACGAACAATTGGCATTCGGTTCAAATACAGAGCGCAATTGTAACGCTTAAAACGGCGAAGGACTATTTACTATCGAGACCATCGCCGTTTTTTTTAGGAACCCTGGTCAATAATCGTGTGCCGAGTTTGAAGGTCCTCGTATGTACCGTTGATCTGCATGAACGAGAAAACGTGTATTCGCACTTAAAAAATCTCTGAAGAAAAAACACTTGTACAGCTAGTTTGCGCGCAGGTTTTTGAATGTTAAATAAAATGTTGAGGCATCTCGATGGAAATTTCCAGTCTACAAGAGACCGATGCTTCTGGTGCAGTCTTGCTTTTATGGTGACGTGTTGAAATCTCTTAACATCCTTAATCATATCCCTTCGTAACCGTTTACGTATGAGAACGGAATGAGATATCTAAAACATGCTTAGAAAAGAGATTTCGTGTAGTCTTGGCCAAAGGTAAGGGTCAGATATTACTTAAAGAACTGTATCAGAGATATAAATAAAAAATGTTACATTAAACATAGCCAATAATAACGAAAATAAAGCTGCGCTATGCGAGAATGATCCGAATGTAAGTATCCGAAAGTATAGCGTCTGAATAAGGAATTGAGTAATAAGTTAGTTCCTTATTCGGAAGCCTGTATTTCGGATAATCACTTTCGGGTATTTTATTTTACAGATGTTGTGTGTGTTATTTAAGCTTGATAATGTTATATGGATGTAATCTGTCACATTTCTATTGTTTATTCTTTTTTACGATACACGCTGAAAACAAGTATTATGAACACAATAATTAGGAAATAGAATTGTCTTACTCAAAGATAAATTAAAATTAACCAAAGAATACTAAATGTCAATAACAATCATGGTATATGTAGGTTCGAAATTAAACATATTTATTGCAATACATCGCTACTGAGTTTTATTTAATGAAAACCCAGTTCCTTATTCGGTTTGAATAAGGAATAAGGAACTGGTTCCTTGTTCCTTATTCAAATCAAATAAGGAACTGGCATTTTCTTATTAAACAACTTAATTCAAATGAACCAAAGAAACCAATAAATCAATGAAAAGCATTTTAAATGTAGGTTGGGTATCAAAAACTTGAACTGCAGAACATCTGAACTTTTATATAATGATATCCCTGTTTCTTATTCGGTTTGAATAGGTTATAAGGAACTGGTTCCTTATTCCTTATTCAAATCGAATAAGGAACTGGCATTTCCTTGCTAAACAAACCGATTTAAATGAACCAAAGAGACCAATTAATCAATGAAAATCATTGCAAATATTGGTCGCGTATCAAAATTTGTATTGCAGAACATTTCTTCTTCGTTTTTTGTTAAATGATAACCCAGTTCCTTTTTTTTGCTTCCGAGTAAGGAAAAGGTAACCAGTTGGACTAACATCGGAAAAATAGGACTGGTTATCAAATAGACTAGCGCCATTTCGTTTTGGTTCTCGCAACGTTTATTTTCCGCGCCAATGTTTAAGGTCACCGGATATACCATTGGCTTCAAGATCGAGATAACGCGTTTTCAGTGATAGAAAATCTACCAATTAGAAAAAACACTCAATAAGAGCTTGAGAACGCATTTGTCTTTTAATTGAAAAAAAACACACAAAAAAACGGAGGCATTCCTACGAAACTTTCCAGACTGCTAGAGGCATCTGGGCCGCTCCTTCCGGTGCAGACATTTTTTATGGTGACGTCAGTGACGTCGCACTGACGACAACGCTGTTCGCAATATTGGTATTCTGTTCGAATACAGAGCGCAACTGTTAGGCTAAAAACGGCGAAGGACTCTTACCAATTGAGACCATCGCCGTTCTTTAGATACCACGGTCAATAATCGTGTGCCGAGGTTGAAGGTCGCCGTATTTACCGTTGGTCTGCACGAGCGAGAAAACGCGTATTCGCATTTAAACAAATCTATGAAGAAAAAGCACTATTACAGCTAGTTTACGCGCAGCTGTTTGAATGTTAAATAAAATAAAATGTTGAGGCATCTCGATGGAACTTTCCAGTCAGCTAGAGGCACCTGGACCGCTGCTTCCGGTGCAGTCTTGCTTTTATGGTGACGTGTTGAAATCTCTTTGCATCCTTAATCATATTTACGATTTCGACATTGTTAAATCACGCGTAACGAGACTGCCGAGATAACGCGAGATTAAGGGTTCGGGGGGGGGGGGGGTTCTGCCAGTATTCGCTCTACAGTAAACACACCTTACCTATCCGCTATATTGACTTTATAAATAAAATAAAAGCGATAAACTAATAAAAGCAATCTTTATTTTTATTATAACGTTCAACGACCATCTGCTCGATAATAGTTCAGTACCATTGTAATTAACGGCTCCGTAATTAACTACTGACAAAAATAACATGATCATACCTTACTGTACGGTGTGCAGAATCCTGTCATAAATTAAAACAACTCCTGAAGGTTATAATTTTTTAGTGCAAGTTAATTTAAACACACCCACTTATTAAAATTAAACCTTTTTTTTATATTAGCTCATTTTTCTAAATTTTCAGAAATAAAAACCAATAGGTATTTGCACATTTCAGTAAACCTAAGACTACTTTATTGTTAAATATGTTTGATT
Organism: Dreissena polymorpha; assembly: GCF_020536995.1. NCBI lineage: Eukaryota > Metazoa > Mollusca > Bivalvia > Myida > Dreissenidae > Dreissena > Dreissena polymorpha. Next base: position 79,108,134 of record NC_068360.1, on the reverse strand, counting down.
TGTAAATTGTATAATAAATTAATAATCTATATATTTTTATTAGTTCTGCTGCAAGCCTTATTTAAGTTAAATATGTTTGATTTGTAAATTGTATAATAATCCATATATTTTTATTAGTTCTGTTGCAAGCCTAACTTGTTGTGTTTTTAAAATACATAAAAATCATATTGTTGACAACTATAATATTATTTAAGATCATTATTAAGCAAAAGTAAGTCCCCCAAATCAAATCAAATCAATATTTATTTATTGTCGGTATGGTATACAAACAATATAACTTAAGCTATGAATAGCTTTTGACCGACAGCTTACACCGGCCAGCTAAACCGGTAGAGTGCTGATCTCTGACTCGCTCATTGTTGGTAAGTTTAAGCCTCAACTCGGGTTCATCTCTTAGAAATAATTACACCTTAGGCTACCCTGTCTGTAACCCAAATTGCAGTCGAGGGTCACCGGCACACATGTATCAAATACAATGTATGTGCTTATGTTAACATTTCCTGAAGATTCAACCACTGAGCAGGATAACTAAGTTAACCCCATATTATTAATGAAAAAAATTTAATATACTATTAGATGTATCAAACAGACAAACCAACTAGTACCTACTTCAACTTTCATAAGGAACATCATCCATTAACCATCTATACTTCCAGGTCTTTTGGCTCTGCTACATCAACAGGAATTAGCGTTGGGTTCATGTTTTCTGTGTTAATCATAGGGATTACAATTTATAATATTTCATCCCAACAACAAAATCTTTATAATGATAGTATTCATTTTACAGTCAGGTTTTACTTCTATTAGGTTAAAAACTAAATAGTGAATCAGTTTTTGAGATGAGCTTGTACCAAACACACACACACACAAGCTCCTGTAAATTTTATACATACTTTAATGAGCAAGTATTTGGACTGTCACAGTTATTGCTTGTTTGAATGTCTCAGACTAACCAGGATATACAAGCAGTCTTTACTTTAGCATTTTTGAACGACTAGCCGGATTCTTTATGCATTAATAGTACAGATTAAAATACCCACAAGCCCGACTATATGAATCAGGAAATTTTAATAGCCCAAATTTAATCCTAGCCCCGGGCTGTTGGGCTAGGGGTTAGCGTCAAAAATGTAAAAGCAATAACAATTGTTCAAACATTGATACTTGTCTTGTTTTGAACAAATCTGCCATGACGGGTAGTTAATGGGAATAGCCCAACAAACAACCAGTTGAGGATGACTGTGATACTGCTGAAAGTTTCACCAATATGGATATTTAGCCAATTGACATTTGACCAGGGACACTTTTTTTAATTCGAAGTAAATGTTTTCTTAGCAGTGTTAATAGTCATGTCAACACATCACATGTTCTGTTAAATGACTACATAACAACATTGGATGTGTAGCAACTCCACCATCCATTTTATTATATTTCTGAATGTGTAGGATATTTTTTAATGTAAGGGTATGAAGTAGACACACATCTGAAGTATCTTTATTTTATTTTTTTCAAAGAAGATAGTTATGTAACTGTGGTGATGTATAATATTAATTGAAAGAGTTAATAACATTCCAGGTGTAGAATTCTTGAGCTTCATGCAGAATGAGATACAGTATTCCAGTTTCTGACATCTGTTGACACTGTGATGTTCCTGAAAAAAAAGGTTTCTATAAGTTATAACAATAAACCATTCAATAACATTTAAAGACAGCATAGTTATCTGTTTTGAAAAAATTGTTCTTTTCAAAGAAAAGTATTTTACCAAAGGTAATCAAACTTCTAATTTGCCCAAACTTAACAAATAATATATTTTTCATACCCCACCCGCTTTTGGCATATTTCGTTTTAAACTACATTAAACACAATAAAATCAAATTGCATCAACACAGAACTCTATGCAGACGCACTGCAGTAGATGATCGAGTAAACCCCCCCCCCCCCCCGACCTCACTTAATCCACTCAGATTTGTCTCCCTTAAAATAATGTCGAAAAGGTCAATACCTTCGTTACCGTTTACGTATGAGAACGGAATGGGATGTCTAAAACATGCTTTGTAATGAGATACCGTATAGTCTTGGCAAAAGGTCAGGGTCACATAACACTTCAAGAACTGTATCAGAGAAAGAAATAAAAAATCTTTCAATAAACATGGCCAATAATAACGAACATAAAGCTGCGCTCTGCAAGAATGATCCAAATGTAATTATCTTAAGTTAAATATCTGAATAAGGAATTTAGTAATAAGTTAGTTCCCTATTCGGAAGCCTGTATTCCGAACGGTCACTTTCGGATATTTATTTTTTTAGATGTTGTGTGTGTAATTTAAGCTTTCTTATGTTATATGGATGTATTCTGTCACATTTATATTTTATATTCTATTTGACGATACAGAAAACAAGTATTATGAAGACGATAATAAGGAAATGGCATCGTCTTACTCAAACATAAATTAAAATTAACCAAAGAATACTAAATGTCAAAGAATATCATGGTATAAAGATAAAGGTTGGAAAAAAAATAATATTGCAATACATTGCTACTGAGTTTATTAAATGATAGCCTAGTTCTTTATTCAGTTTGAATAATGAATAAGGAAATGGCTCCTTTTTACTTATTCAAATCGAATAATTAAGAAAGTGGCATTTTTTCATTAAAAATAAAAATAAAATGAACCAAAGAAGCCAATTAATCAATGAAAAGCATTTAAAATGTAGGTTAGGTATCAAAATCATTAATTGCAGTACATTTTTACTAAGCTTTATTTAATGATAACCCATTTGCTTACTCGGTTCGAATACAGAGTGCAACTGTTACGCTAAGAACGGCGAAAAACTGTTCACCATCGAGGCCATTTCCGTTTTGTAGATCCTTCGGTTAATAATTGTGTGCATAGGTTCGTACAAACTTAATTAAACACTTGATCTGGGGGATATTTAGTACGTAATAAAATGCGACACAATTTTGATTAGTTAATGAAAAAAAATCATTATTTTGCTATCCACACTTTATCGAGATTGAACATTTTTGTTTGTGACCAATCATTTTCCTTTATATTTTACTGTTGTTTATTGGAAAATATATTGATTTAAAATGGGTACGTCACAGTTTCAATCACAAAGTACATCGTTGTAAAAGTAAATTGACATTTTGTTAGTTGGTTATATAAGCAAATCAATAGACGTTATTAAAATATGTTTCGTTTTCTATTCTAACTGTAATTGGCAGATAGTGGGTAATACCTTATCAACCACAGCGAACAACCTAGAATTTGCTCGTCTCTGCTATGCTTTTACAACTGAGAACTAAACTTCATTTACTACTTGCGTATTTTATACCACTTCTGTATTCCAGAAACACACATTCGGATGGTCGATACCTAAGCCAGCTATAAATAAAGAGTCGAAATGGTTACGGTCATTGACATGGACTTTGTCGCTTATTCGTGTTGAGAAATAACTGATTAACAGTTGTTTATTTAATCTCTGAAGTTGACGGAAGAACTAACGTGAAAAAAGAGAATCATACTAAAAAGGTGAAAGCAAATAAATGATTCCAAAACAGATTCGGTATATGCATGTTTACTATTTAAGTAAGCATACCCCGATCGGTTTGAATATGCATGTGATTAATTATCATAATGCCGCGAAAAAGTAAACTAAACAATACTGAATATTACTAGGCAGAAATACATAAGATATATTTTCGATGCACATGTCTACATGTTTGTCATATTTATAATTCACAGTTGGAAGGCGAACAACCCCGTTGTAAGTTTGAAAATGTCGTTCCTTTTTCCGTAGACTTATTTCACAACGGATGAAGAACACTCATATGATAAGAAGAAACATGTATCTATAGAGAATTTCCGCGCCTCTCGGTTCTTTGGCCGAAGGTTGCAGTAAATTTTTCGGATTATGCAGCCATGATCTTTTTATTAAGCACTACACATATAAAATCCGGGACTGATAAAAAAGTAAGCATTTATTGACTTGTCAAAACAGACCTATCACAGACTGAGCTGTACTTTGGGAAAAACCAATAACAACAACACTAAGAACGCTAGCCCATTTTATTCACCAATGGACTTAGTTTCTTCACATAATAAAGGTCGACATGGTATGTAATTTTGAAAGAATTATAAATCAGCCAGCTTTTGTACCAGTAGATTTGTGTGTATTTGTTCCCCAAAAGCTAGCTTATTTCAGGATACGTACATTGACAGGTGCAAGAAATAATAACAACGCAGACATATAGAAAATAAGTGTATTGTTGTTATATATATGCAACGCTAATAATAAATATAAATATATATATACATGAGGCATACCTTCAAACATACCCGTATGTGTTTTTCAAAATTAAATATTTAACCCGACAGTGCTGTAAGGTTTGAAACATTTGATAAATACTATTACCATATGCAGTTCAGCAATAACTTTAACAAAAAGCATACATTGTTAAGAAATTAAGCAACATCGGTAAAATGTCGAATCATACAGCTTTATACAGATTGTACACTTAAAAATGGTTTAGAGATTTATACACTTCAAAGAAAAAAACAATATTCGGCAATCATATATATCTGATTATTACTATAGTGTAACCAATAACACACAACAGAATTTGTCAAAATCTAAAGCGAAAATTACAGCAACACGAGCTCCATGGTCGGAGACTTTTGCCCCCAACAGGGCCTTGACACAGGTTTTTTTGCCAAAAACTGACCATAAATGTTAATCTTATCATATATGTTTGACTAAGCCACTTTAATAAAGCCTTATGTCACAGTGACCTTGACATTTAAACTAGTGACCCCAATTTCAATTGAGGCCATCTATTGTCCAACGCCAATGCACATGGGAAGTATCAAAACAATCGGTCAATTCGTTGACGAGATATTGATCGGAAACAATTTACAAACTTAGAATGACTGAACTTAACCTTTAACCTAATAACCCCAATATCAATCAGGGCCATCTACTGTCCAACGCCAATGCACAACGGAAGTATCAAGACAATCGGTCAATTTGTTGACGAGTTTTTGATCGGAAACAATTTTCAAACTTATTGTGACTGACCTTGACCTTTGACCTTGTGACCTCATTATCAATATGGGTCATCTTCTGTCCAAGACTAATGGACATGTGAAGTATCAAGCCAATGGGTCAAACCGTACACAAGTTATTGATCGCAAACAAACTGGTCTACCGACTGACATCTAGCAAAACAATATAACCCCTCTTTTTCGAAGGGGGGGGGGGGCAAAATAAAACTAAACAAGAAATGTCGCAGTTGCCCTCGAAGTTTCCTTTTCTCGTTAGAGTAACTTGAATTTCATTACAATATATATATATTTCTGTAAAATATACAGTTACATAAACTGGCTAGTGCTTTCATTTATAGAAAAAAAAGGTTGTTGTGTTTAATGTTAGATAGAAAACCACAAAGCCATTTTTGCTATTATTCGTTAGTTTGTTTAAAGATGGGCAAGTATAAAATGCAACTTATTGGCAGTACACACATTCAAACTCTTTGTTGTTTCTTAATGTACCACAAATATGGGGAATAAATGGTTAAATTTTGACTGAAATACCAAACATTTCTGAGTAGTTCCAAACTTGAAAGACTGAAAACTGTGCAGCCAAAGTGAACATCGACATCTGGCGAGAGTAGTGTAAATTATATCGAGAGGCTTGTGCTAGATAAGTATATTGTAATGACAGTTTAGACAGAAATTTGTCATGACAGTTTAAACAGAAATTATGCATCATACATACTCAAAAAAAGGAAAACATTACCATATTATACAAAATTAAAATTAAAGGCATTCAAACCATGACAGCAATTTACAAACAAACAAATATACTTTATAAAGCATTTGTAAGTAATTAAAAATAGGAAGATCATTACCAACATGGTGTAAGATATCATATAAAATGGTAGTAAAGATTTCGAAACATTTAATCACAAAAAGGCTAAAAGGCTCTTATCTGTGAACCAAATAAATAAAACATTGCTTAGCTGGAAATCTACAGAAGCTTTCACTATAGCCCTTTAAACATAACTGAACTGCCCCCTGGCTGCCATGTTTTTCATATTACCCAAACTGTTTTGGAACTCGACCAATATATCATTAGAACAAATATTCCTAATTTAATGGTGATCCGGCTAGATTGTGACTTCTATAGTTTTCACATGGTTTAACTATAGTCATATTAGCTAATCTTCCCCGCCTTTTGAATGCTATTTTTATTAACAAACCGGCATCATTTGTTAAATAAGTCAAGATATTGCTAAAACAAAACAATTGTATAACATGGAGAAACTTTAATTAGTAAAACAATAACAATCCTGTTAAAGTACGGGAAATACCTTTATAACTTGATATATGGTGATATAATTTAACAATTCACTTCATTTTAAGTCATTTTATTGTGAACTTTACCTGTGACAAATGATTACATGTAGTTAAATATGATTACAGTAAACGAAAGTCGAAGCCGTGTTGACAACTCTTCACAATTTAACATCATGGCAATAGGCAATATGTGCTTGTTCCTTGAATCAAGCATTGAGTCCTACTTTGGCTCTTACTTTCGCAGACAATATACAATTATTAAAAATATACTAAACACAGAAATATTGAGTCTGTATACAAAAAGGAGCATCTACAAGCAATCATTTCTTTTAATAACAAAAAATGTGTACACAGTACAAACATTAAGTGCTACAGATCTGAAGCTGGAATGACTTATCATGATTATTTAAGCTCAAATGTACATGTTTAAATGTAGTATTAACAAGAGATGTGTTTGTCAGAAACACAATGCCCCCTATTTGAACTTTGACCTTGAAGGATAACCTTGACATCGACTTTTCACCACTCAAAATGTGCAGCGCCATGAGATACACATGCATGCCAAATATCAAGTTGCTATGATCAATATTGCAAAAGTTATCACAAAACTGTAACCTAGGTTAAAGTTTTGGGAAACAAAGACAGACGCACACAATGACAGACCGACAGGCCAAAAACAATATACCCCCCCCCCTTTTTTTTTAAAGGGGGCATAAAAATATATCTCCCCAGACTGTTGTCAAGTAACCTCTCATTTTAAATCAAACACATACAATTTTTTACACATTTGTATTTTGCAGGAAACAATTCTGGAATGTAAACTTACACATGATTTCATGTCTAAATATAATGAAACACATTTTTGGAATTCGAATCAACATACTGTTTACATAAGTTCTAAAATATAGTTATTAATACACCTTCGACAGAATTATACTCTAAATCGAAGAAAATGCAGGACAAACATCATAACTGTATCATGAAAAGAAAGAAAAAATAAACATAAAATTTGTATAATAATATTATTCCGGTTCACCCAATTCAGTGTGTATCTGCACAGCACAGGAATCTTCTCGTGTTGTTACGTCTCTTATTGCCACGTGACAATCGAGGTGCTTCTGAAGAGGTCTTGCTAACTGCTAAAACATTTACATTACAAATGTAAGCAGTTTTTGGCGTAATAAAATTTACCACTTTACTAACATTGATTTAAATTTTAATTGTTGATTCAATGTCCTCAAACATTCAAATGTTACCACAAAACTTCAAAACTTTCGAACGTCAAAATGAACTCATCATAATAAGAACCCTCTGAACTTCGAAATGAAAACTTAAAATGTTTTGAAATATGCAGTATATACAGTAATAACAAAGGTAAACCGACACTCCAGCTGCCTTTCCAATCTGTTAATAATATGTACAAAGTGCAAATGATGTAACTATTTATAATCTTTTATGTAATTTCTTAAATTTTCATCGAATAGTCATTTGAAGTTACAGAATACTTGCACTTATTGACAACAACCAGTAATAGTTTTTTTTCAATATTTACCAAATGTTCATAAACAACAATTATTGCTGACTACAACTAAACATGGTATTTGGGTGGTATACAAGATATTTTTCAAATAAGGAAAAACCATTGACATTGCACTGTTTGGATTTGAATGCATGCCAATAATTAATAGTCATTAACATCACCAGTTGTGCGAAAAGTTAAAGATACTTCTTATTGCAGCTAGATTGATTGTAACAAATATTTCATTTATAAAATAATAAACTTTAAGATAAATTTCTATAAATAACATTACTCGAATAGTTATTCCACTATAAGTCCACTGTATGACGCATACTCAAATGTAGCCTGTGTTGGAATGGTTACTTAAGCAAATTTTACGTATTAGGTCCTTACCTTTTCTTGTCTTGATATGGGTTGTATTTCCATCTGACAAAGTGATTACTTTTGACGATGTCTCGCTACCTGCTGTAACATTGCAATTATGAATCCTTATTAATTGACAATAAATAGCAACGTATAATGACATATTACAACGAAATACAAAACAAGGCATGTGCACAAGAATGCATTTTACACATACTTATTTAAGCTGCACACATAAGTGTATATAAAAATGAATGAGCATGCATGAAAATTATGAAATATGTTACAGTAACAATACCAACAGGCCTGTCTATAAAGTAAAGTGCAAAAGCCTAAATCACAAAAAGGTTACTTGGCAATTGCATTATGATAAAAACTAGTGAATCGCTCATTTAAACAATTCTTTGTGTATGATGTATCATTCTTACTTTGTGTTTCCTGTTCATTTAGGTTGCACATTTCTGTTTTGTCTTCATCAAGGGCTTCACCATTGCTCATATTTCCAGCGTCCGAACGAGATGTGACAAAGTCTGACTTCCTGCTGTAACATCTAAAGTTAAGATACAGAAAACATGAACAGTGATTTAATGAAAATACTTAGCAACCATACAATGTCATGTTACAACGAAATAACAAACTGTGCACGTAAACATAAATGAAAATTCACGTACTTATTTCATCTGCGCACACAATTGGTATAGAAAGAGATGAGCACACAAGAAAATTATGAAACATTGTATAATTCCGACGACCTATCTATAATGTTGAGTGTTTGAGCCTTAATCATAATAAAAAAAACGATATTTTGGCATAAGATATGAATCAAATTAAGTTAATCGTTCATTTGTACAATAATAAATTGAACAATGCTGTTTTGTGTGATATTGTTCTTCTTACATTTTTTCTGCTCTTCATCAATAATGCATATTTCTATGTCTTGTTCTTCACAGCAACAACATCGGACCAAATTTCTTCTTCTGGTTTTGTTGGGTTAGCCACTGAAAATTTATCGTAATACATACATACAAAAACAAGAGGTATACTGACAAGTTGTCACTTTTAACAAGTGATGTGTTTGAGAACACTATGCCCCCTTTTGAGCAATTTTGACCCATATATTTGACCTTTGACCTTGAGGGATGCCCTTGACCTTTCACCACTCAAAATGTGTAGCTCCATGAGATACACATGGATGACAAATATCAAGTTGCTATCTTCAATATTGCAAAAGTTATGACCAAGGTTAAAGTTTTTGGACAGACACACATACACACACAGACACACACATACAATGAGGACAGGCAAAAAACAATATACCCCTCATTAAAAGGTTCATACAAACTCAAGTATAACTTGAATTGGAATGGTAAGATTAGCATATTTAAAGTTTAAAAAAATTTTGATAGTAGGAATATCAAAGCACTGTCTTATCGCAAAATATTACCTCATTAATACTTTATGTACATAAATATAACCTAGAGTAAAATTATCAAACATTACCCAAACTTGTCTGAAGTGATCAGGTGTCATTGGGTCATTACGTAATGATATTCTTCATTCATAACTGATTACTTTATGTAAGCACTGTTATTCATTTATATTAAAATATTATTACCTAGTGACCTTCGTACTAGGTCAATATCCCTCCGTGAACTTGAAACTTTCACAGTTTAGGAAGTTTCAGCAAACTATAAATAAATAAAAAGGAAACGATCGACACAAATCAAAAAGGCTGACACGCTAAATATCAGATGATTTGAAGATATGCAGAAACATATTTACAAAAATTAAATCAATTATTTGTGCTACAATCAAGGGTTTTAGTAAAATGTTACAATATAGAATAAACAAGAGTGCCAAATTGTCACAAGATACGCCCGTTCCATGCTAAATCTTTGAAATGCACTAAGTGACCCCCTGACCTAGTATTTGACCCGATATGACCAATATTCAAACTTGACCTAGAATTTGTGTAGATACAACTTCTGCCCAAGTTTGGTGAAGATCGGATAAAAATTATTTGAATTAGAGAGCGGACACTGCTGTGGCCGCCGCCGCCAAGGGTGAAACTATAAAACGTCCCGTTTTGAAAAAAACAGGCGTATAAAAATGATGTCTAGTAGAACTCAAGAATAATTTGCAAGAAAATATCCAAATTGTACGTAGGTATAAAATGTAGAAGAAATCGGCTCTTCAACAACATGTAACAAATGATAATGATGCAATCTAACCCTTCATACCGGTATTTTGTTTTCACACACACAATTATTTTGTTTTGAATGTGAATTTTAATAAAGTTTATGTCAATGCAAAAGAAAAAGCATACACATGTGGACTATTTTTGAGGGTCAACTAAGGAAAATGTATAAAATGAATTCTCATGTTTGACCTTGAAGTGTCACTTGACGTAGAGTTTAGGGATCTGGTTGTGCGCTTTACCAGTTGTGACCTAAAAATAAAGCTTAAATTATCTGTTACAAATGTGGAATAAAATACCTTTAGGGCATAGAATCCACATGATACTGAATCATCTTGATTTGCATGACCTTATGGAACTTCTACGTCCTTCGTCCTGTCCGCTTGTAATCCTCTGGTCTTCAGGAAAATGCTTAAATAAAATTTTAATGAAATAACCATAGACATTCACATCTTTATTGTACAATAACCAGAACAAAAACTGATTGATAACGTGGAAGCAAACATACTTATTACAAAAAGTTTTTACATTAATTCGTTTTAATACCAGAGAAATGTTGTTTCTTTCTTTATGTCCATGTTAAAGTAGTATTTCTTGCCTTATGATAAAAGATTAATGTTAAAACAAAAATGGTAATGCTCTATTAAAATGACATGTGTCCATAGGGCACAGATGCCCCCTTATTCCACTTTTGTCTCAAATGTTTGCTTATGTCAAAAAACAAATTGTATCAGAAAAAAATCCGGACAAGTGTTATTTTTAAAGAAAATTCGTGAGTCCAAGGCCGGAAAATTCGTCAAAAATCAATGGACCGACAAGAAACTCTATCTTGATCTGTAAGTCATGAAGGTAGACTCACACACCAAAAAAATCCATGGTCGCTTTCTTCGCTAAAAATCAAAAGACCAGAAAGAAACTCAAACTTGATCTTTAAGTCCATCATTAAAGTTGACTCACACACCAAATATCAGGTCAATATCTGCAAGTGTTTCAGAAAAAAAGTCCTGAAAACTGTTATTATAGAGAACAGTTATAAGTCCAAGGCCATAACTTCGCCAAAAATCAATGGACAGGAAGGAAACTCGAACTTGATATGTAAGTAATGTAGGTAGACTTGCACACCAAATATCAGGTCAATAACTGCAAGCCTTACGGACAAAAGTGTGGGAAACTGTTATTAAAGAGAATTTTTTTAGTCCAAGACACATTAATTCCCCAAAAATAAATGGACCGGAACAAAACTCGAACTTGTTCTGTAAGACATACAGGTACATGTAGACTTACATAAAAAACAGCTGAATATCTTAAAGCGTTTAGGGAAAAAAATAGAAACGGAATGCGGGACCTACAAACTGACAGATTGCTTTATGCCACCCTACCAGGGGACATAAAAATTGTATTAACACCAAAATTGTTATCAATATAACCTCATCAAAGGTGGAAGTCTATAGAGAAAAAGTAAACAATAGCATACAAACAAAATGATTCCTTTTGACCTTTATGATAAAATATGCGCAATTAATGACAAGAGAATGTTCACGTGTAATGCTCGATGTAGACCTATTGCAATAATTATATGTACTACTTAACTATGATTCTACAGTAAACTTCTAGTGAAATGAGTTACGGTAAAATTCCAAAATAATGTAACAATATAACATAACACAAGGCAATATAATAAAAACGTGCAAACTATAATAAAAGTGGAAATCACGAAATGTGTGCACTGCTGTACCTTGCGATTGTCGCTAAACTTTTAATTTGATGGCATTTGTTTTGAGTAAACCATGCTTAAACCTTATTCAAAAATGTTTTATTATGGTTATATTATAATTTTTTAGTGCTTGTTCGTTTCAATAATACTGTTTGTTTTTAATAAAATATAAACAATTGATGTGTTTGTGAAACACTATGTCCCCTTTTGAGTAATTTTGACCCATATATTTGACTTTAGATCTTGAAGGATGATCTTGACCTTTCACCACTCAAAATGTGCAGCTCCATGAGATACACATGCATGCCAAATGTCAAGTTGCTATCTTCAATATTGCAAAAGTTATGGCCAAATGTTTAAGTTTGTGCAAACCAACAAAGCAACAAACCAACAGACAGGGCAAAGAAACATGTTCCCCAATATAGACAACAATATTGATAAATGGTATTGAGAAGTTATAAACCTGCACAGAAGCCAACATGCTACGCACACTGGCGCTAAAACACTTTGCTGGCGTCTGCGACTGTAAACAACCTTAAACATATATATATATATATAAACATATATATATATATATATATATATATATATATATATATATATATATATATATATATATATATATATATATATATATATATATATATATATATATATATATATATATGTAAACTGTATATATAATTCTACCACGAACCGTGAATTGTTTTCTATTTGCAAAGAAGGAAAGTACCGTTGGTTATTCTGCAACAACTACGGGCGGAGACAAATGTTACAAATGTTTTGAAAATAGTTCTGGAAATTCCAAGAATTAGTTCAGTAAAATACATGTGCGCTAACGTAAATAAATTTCCGCGTTCTGCAGTTCGCTTTAACCAAAATAGTACTAAAAAGTCACGCTTCATTCATTTAATGTATTTTTATTGTGGTTATTTCCCTTTTATTTTAATTAATAAGCAAACAAGATGTGTTTGTGACACACAATGTCCCCCTATATGACGTTTGACCTTGAAGGATGACCTTGACCCTTCACCACGCAAAATGTGCAGCTCCATGAGATACACATGCATGTAAAATATAATATTGCTAGCTTCAATATTGCAGAAGTTACATTATATGAGCAATTTTGACCCATATATTTGACCTAGAAGGATGACCTTGACCTTGACCTTTCACCACTCAAAATGTGCAGCTCCATGAGATACACATGCATGCCAAATATCAAGTTGCTATCTACAATATTTCAAAAGTATTCATTAAATAAGCGATTTGGGCCACATATATTTGACCTCTGACCTTGAAGGATGACCTTGACCTTTCACCACTCAAAATGTGCAGCTCCATAAGTTACACATGCATGCCAAATATCAAGTTGCTATCTTCAATATTGCAAAAGTATTCATATAATAAGCGATTTGGGCCACATATATTTGACCTCTGACCTTGAAGGATGAACTTGACCTTAAACTTTCACCACTCAAAATGTGCAGCTCCATGAGATACACATGCATGCCAAATATCAATTTGCTATCTTCAATATTGCAAAAGTTTTCATAAAATGATCGATTTTGGCCACATATATTTGACCTCTGACCTTGAAAGATGACCTTGACCTTACACCACTCAAAATGTGCAGCTCCATGAGATACACATGCATGCCAAATATCAAGTTGCTATATTCAATATAGCAAAAGTTATTGCAAAATGTTAAAGTTGGCGCAAACCAACCAACCAACAGACCAACCAACCAACAGACCAACCAACAGACAGGGCAAAAACAATATGTCCCCCACTACTATAGTGGGGGACATAAAAATTTGTTTATGTTTACAGATAAGATAAGATTGTCCTCGCACTGTGACGTCACGTTTTCACGGAAAAGTGAAGGAAGTAGGGTTAAAATAAGTATTATTTATAACCTTTAAATCGCGGTTGAATGAGTAATAAAATCGTGTTAGAATCAAAATAATCAACGTGTAAGTGTTGGATATTGCCGCAATAACCAACACTTACACGTCGATTATTTATTAAATAACAATTACCGGAGTTAAAAAGCTTACAATACAATTCTAAATACAATTGTTGTTAAGTAATTACTGAACATTTGATATACAAAGGGAATGTTGCTAGCTAAATATGTATACTGACATAAAGCATTGTGGAACAATGTGTCTGAAAAACTGCAAGAAAAACTGTCATTAACAATGTAACAAGACAGTTAAGAACAAGGTAAACTGTGGGGCTAAACTTACAACCAGTGATGCATTTTTTTTTGTTGCGAATCTGGAAGACTTCCCAAAGGATTTAGGTATACTATAACCCGTTCTTTAGGTTTGATTATCTGTTAGTAAACATGTATTATGAAAATAATATTACTTTCAATTAAAAAAAAATCACAAACACGGATGCCCCATTTAAATTATTAATATAAGGTCACAGAAGTCTGGTGTCAATGAACAGTGGCAGTTGTTTCAGGTAAGTTTTGTTGACAAAACATTGGAAAATTCAATGGTGAGCATTAATATATTATCTGGAATAAGACAGTTTTGAAGGTTTCTACTAAAAAAAAAAGCTTTTAATATTCATATTATCTTTACAGACTTTCATAGTTTGATAAACAAATGAGCGTACTGTACATCTGCTGTACACATGGTCAAATAAATGTCATTCTACGTTAACCGTGTTACAGCTGGTGGGTGTTCAGATGCCTGAACGACATTAAAGTTGTTATATGTTTAAATTGAATTGTTTTACAGGTAATTATACACTGCTGTAATAGTGTGTTGCCTTAGATTGTCTTTGTCATAAATTTCTTTAATCACCCTGCCTCATTGAAATGATTCTATAAATCATGAGGAAATATAAAATAGAATCACTTCTCTTTGCTTATTTAAAAAAATGAAATGGAAAATGACAGTTACAACTTACAAGCAACACCCAATGGTTTCCGTTCTCGTTATAGACACCAATCAAGGCATTGTAGGACATCAGGTTGACCTGCATTTAAACACCTCACTTTACAATTATGAGTAGATTAGAACATTGTTCTGACATACCAGACTTTGCATATATTCACCTAGTCAAACACACTTAATTTTACCATTTTTTATTGTTAGTTCAACATTTGACCTGCACTTAGAGTAGGCAAAGCTAATTTTTACTAACTACATAGCATCATACATTTTTATGATGCCTGCATTTGTGTTAAAATAGCTTAAAATAAAGAGCATGATTGTGTTAAAATGACATGTTCAGACAGTGTACTATATTATGCCTTGGAATTAGATATAGCAGACTGCATTTTAACATGCCAATCATGATAAATACATTGTTATAAGAACAGAAATAACAGAAAATACATGCAAACTCTATTTTGATACTACATTAGTTAATATAACAATCATTGCAAAAATACATATAGGTTTTCACATTTATATTTTTATAAACTTAAACCTTCTGAATATGTACAAAAAGGTGTTCGTTAAAAATATCACAAATACAACGTCATGACATGAATTTTTTATACGACTGATTACTTAAGCGAGAATCATTTGTCTTTCTATTAAGTGCATTTAATCCTAACATTTGACAATTACTACTTCAAATGCTTGTCAGAAAACGAATTGGAATTCCATGTAGTTTATGTTGTTGGTATATGAAGAGTCAGAAGAATGTTATCATTTCTGGTGTATGCCATCCAACCCATACTATTGGTATGTATTCAAACAAACCCACTTTCTTCGATGTAAAGATGCAATCAAACAGAAAGAAAGAAATACTACCTTACCTTCCAAAGCGTTCCTTGTTGACCTACTTTATAATCCATTGTGGCAGTCATATTATTTGAGTTGATGTGAAACACATCCAATCTGCCGTTGATGGAGGCATGCAGAAACCCATCCATAACCTAAATAAATTGATGTACCTGATTTAAACTTAATATTTCATAAATAGAGATCGTTATTATTAATAAAAAGGGTTAGTATATTTTTGACATATACCATGCGTTTGACTATACCAAATAGTATTTGCTGTCTCACTTGATGTTAAACTGTTTATGAACAAGATGTGTTTGTGAAACACAATGTCCCCCTATATGACGTTTGACCTTGTAGGATGACCTTGACCCTTTACCACTCAAAATGTGCAGCTCCATGAGATACACATGCATTTCAAATATAAAAATGCTAGCTTCAATATTGCAGGAAAGGAGTGGTCTTTAGACAACCTGTGGTTACAGGGGCTTCGTCTTCCTCTGGGCGTTCCGCTTCATCTGCCTCAGTGGTCAAGGCTAACTCAGGAATTGTGCCTTGGGCTGTACCTGTAAACATATCTAGTGTCTGCTTTATTGGAGGGGATTTACTCAAAAGCACTTTGCACATGACCATGAATATTGAGTCCAATCTCGTTGACTGTCTTGCATTGTATTAAACGCGCCAACGATCCCATTAGTAGCGGCTTCAGATATTTTGGTTTCGTTTTCACAAATGTCTTTGCTGCATGAAGCAGGTGCGCAGAACAGATGTGAACCGTACACATTGGTGTGTGACTTCCTTCCCAGACCTTTTCCATGTAGATATTAGTGGAAAATCTGTTAAAAGTTTGACAAACTGAATGAATAAGCGCCCAACTAAAGTCTACTTCAACTATTTTTGGATTGTTGTATTTTTGGGACACTTTCTGAGCCGCATATTGAAATCTACTCAAAAAGTTAGAGATGTCTGACACAATATGTCTGTACGATATGAATTCGGCCACTGGAATGGGAGGGTTGTTTCCTGCTCCCTCGATTACAATCGCGTAATACAGCAAACGCGTTCGCTGGTAAGGAACCTTGTCAATGACCGATCCGGTAGCATCCAAATACAGATGGAGATTTCCAGATTTCACAGCCTTTGTATACATTTTTATTTGCGTATTTGTAAAAAGAATTATGTTCAATGGTTTTTTAGCAAAGTATTGAACATATCCTGCAGGCATCATCTGTTCTGAGGTGTCATTTATCACATCTACTTCTCTGAATACGTCCCTATCAAGGATTTCACTATTAATAACTTTTTGCAGCATCATTCGCAAGGCTGTTTTGCTGGGAACATAGTTAAAATTTCCGTTTGCGAGTGACACACGATCAGCGTTTCCAATATTGTCATAGAAAGTTTCTGCTGGTCCTTTCTTTTTCAGAATCTCTTTCAAGTTATTCCTCTGTTCTCCACCAATGTGTCTCCCATGGATGACATCTTCTGGATGGGCGATTTTGCCTGACACTCTTACTTTCATTTTCACCCTTTTGCCGGCTTTTGGATCTTTTATTATACAAAAACTGTATTTTGTGCACCCACGAAATTTACACTCGGCTTTCCCGGTGAAATAACTGGTGTGTGTTTTTCTACTTCCTTTTTTTCTTACCCTGTTGTGACCAAACCTAAGGACACAATATGGATTGTATTCCTTCATTTTTTTGGTGATTAATGGAATGTGGCCCTTAAGTGACTCGTATTTCGTTTTGTGGACAGAAATTTCTTTCCATTCCTCAGGATTGAAACAGAGGGTTATTTTTTCTCTTACAAGTGGTGTTTCTGAAATAGAAATAAACAACACATTTTATGATAACGGAGAAAATAATTCAAGGTCGCTAGTTTTTGACACAAGTTTAAGTAAATAAAGTGGTAATACAGCAACCATGTCAAAAAAGTACATACAGAGCATTGTGTTCTCCATCGTAGGAACCCACAATACATATTCCGATGCTACAACCATTTATACTGTGGAGGAACTGGGCGAAACAATTTTTTTTTTAAATAACAATGAGCAAACTACTGACTGAATAAAAATAATAGTTGAATAAAGTCTGAAAAGCAAATATCATTTGATCGGATACCGGGCAACAGGACAAAAATTAAATGCATACAATAATTTGCGAACACCGCATATCATACTCATATTAACAAGCAAATTGTAGCATTGATATCCCCCGCAACATATATTTTGTTTAAGGATTAGTGCAAATCAGACGGATTAACATACAACGATACAAAGGACCATAACTTCGTTATTAACAAATGAAGTGCAATGCCATTTGGCGTGCATCATCCTCTTATCCATATATATACTCATACCAAGTTTAAATGAAATCCGCCAAAGCACTTCCAAGATATGGCTCCGGACACAAAAGGGCCATAACTCCGTTATTAACAGATAGTGAACAATGCCTTTTGGCGTGCATCATCATCTTATCCATGTATATACTCATACCAAGTTTCAATGAAATCCGCCAAAGCACTTCTAAGATATGGCTCCGGACACAAAAGTGCCTATAGTAAAAAGTATTTTTTCAAGATACAAAGGGCCATAACTCCGTAATTAACAAATGGTGTACAATGCCATTTGGCGTGCATCATCGTATTATCCATATATATATACTCATACCAAGTTTCAATGAAATCCAATGAAATCCGCCAAAGCACTTCCAAGATATGACTCCGGACATAAAAGTGCCTATAGTAAAAAGCATTTTTTCAAGATACATAGGGCCATAACTCCATTATTAACAGATGGTTTACAATACCATTTTGGTATTTAAAATCCCAGACACGTGTTTTTACTTTTATTATATATATATATATATATATATATATATATATATATATATATATATATATATATATATATATATATATAATAAAAGTAAAAACACGTGTCTGGGATTTTAAATATATATATTGATTTAGCCAACGCGTTTCGCATAGCTCATCAGGGCATAATACAATATATTACAACGTCAAAATGTCATGGAGATAACGTCATATCAATTATGACGTCATAACGTCAATAAATATTAAATGAAATTTAATTTGGGTTTAAATACATGTATAAAATGTTGTTCTTTTGCTAACCTAGCTGAAATATTGTTCGAAAATAGCTTATAAAATGGAAATATTTTAAATTTTGGTTCATTATGTGAACATTTATCTAAATTTTTACTTAAAGGCATCTGTCTTGTTGAGGGGTCTCGCATTTGTTGTTCATGGACAGATCGCCTATTTCTAAGTTTATCGCCAGTTTGGCCTATATAATATTGTTTGCATCCATTGCATACTAATACATAAATCACATTTTGTATATCACATGACATATTAGTTTATATTTTGAACATTTTGCCATTCAAATCAAAAGAATTCCCTTCAATAATATAACCACACAGGGCGCATCTAGGGTCATTACATTTTGATACTCTTGGTTCTTGAGATGAAAAGTAAGATTTGGTTAACAGACGTTTTAAATTAGGTGGCTGTCGCTTACATTTTATTATCTTCTGATTTGAAATTATTTTATTCATAACCGGGTCTGTTTGTAAAATGTCAATGTTGTTTTTTAATACGCCAAACAGTTCTTTATTTTTTGGATTTTGTGTTGAAATAAATGGAATTATATTACTCTTGTCTTTTTGTGTTGATTTTGAAAGTAATTCATGTTTAGGGATGGAAAGTGCTTTTTTAATACCTGCATTTATAATAGATTGTGGATATTTTCTTTGAATAAGGGAATGCTTAAGTTCATTTAAACGTTTTAGTTTAAGTTTATCATTCGAAACTATGGTGCAGATCCGTTTCGCTAAAGTGAAAGGAATATTTATCTTTGTGTGTTTATTATGACACGAGGTAAAATTAAGATATTGTTTAGAATCAGTTTCTTTGTAATATATATCAGTATTAATTTCAGTATTGTTTTTTATAATCAATATATCAAGAAATGGTAACTCGAGTGTGCTTGTTTGCATTGTAAACTTGATATCCGAATGTAAGTTGTTTAAAATAGTATAAAAGTTTTGAAGTTCACGGGGAAATTTTGTCCAGAAAATAAAGCAATCGTCTAGAAATCTTTTCCAAAATGTTTTTATAAAAGAAAGAAATTCATCATTATAAATTGATCCAATTCTTGCATATAGTTTTTGTTCTAAAAATCCCACTACCAATGTAGCGTATGTTGGCGCGAATTTAGTACCCATTGCAGTCCCTTTAGATTGGTTGTAGTACTTATCATCAAAATTGAAGTTATTATTTTCAAGTATTATTTTTATGCCTTCTTTTATAAACCGTTGCGAAAACCTTTCATTAACCGAATCTGGATATTTTTGAAGCCAATAATCAATATTAGAATATAAATTAATTACATCAAATGATACTAATGTACTTGACTCTGGAACTTGTGAAGGTATATGTTTTAGGAAATCTATGTTATTTGTTATATTGCTATTGACATATTTTACAAACGGTTTTAACAAGATATCCAATAAAGAACTTAAACGACTTGTTTCACAGTTAGTTCCAGCGACTATTGGGCGAAAGTTTAAATCGTCTGGATCCATTAACTCTATTTATTCTGAATTGCTATGTTTAATTGCATCCTGAATGATTTTACTTTTATGAATTTTTGGAAGACCATAAAATAGGCTTGTTTTCCATTCGAATTTTACTAAGAATTCATTTTCCTGTTTAGTTAGTTTATTATTTTCCTTTAGTAAATTGCGTATTTTTGAAAGTGTTATTTGACTACCATTATCAGGGATTTGTTTATAATATTCAACGTCATTTAACATTGCTAATAATTTTCTTCTATAAAAGTCTGTATTCATTATAACAATTCCGCCACCCTTATCTGCTTCTTTAATAGTTATGGATTTGTCTTCTGCTAATAAATCTATAGCTTTTCTTTCTTTTAATGATATGTTATGTTTAGTGTCATTTTCCATTTGAGAATGTTGAAGGCAAAGTGTTCGAGTAACATTTATATAATGGTCTAGTGTATTATTTCTATGTTTAGGTGGATAAAAGGACGTTTGATTTTTTACAATAGAATTGTTTGTATTATTATGATCACTATTATTAAAAAACTCTTTAAGCCTTAGTGATCTATGAAAATCATCCACATCTTTTATTTGATCATAAGAATCATTTTTATATTTAGGTGTTGGTGTAAATTTAAAACCCCTCAATAAGACGTCAATTTCAGTTTGAGATAATGATCTTTTTGAAAAATTGTAAATTTTTGTAAATAATTTTGAATTTTCAGCTAGGTTACCTACAGTTTCTATGTCGGACTGCTCCACTCCCTGCCTCCTTCTAAAAAATGAACGTTAAATTCGCTTGGTTTGTCGTCGTTATCTTGCAATATGTCGTCGCTCGTATTGTTGTTGTTTCTATAGTTTCTTCTGTATGATGACCTTGTGTTATCTCTTATATTGCTTCTGTTCGAATTGGAATTGTTTCTTTGGAAATTGTTATGTAATTCGATGTTGGTATTATTAATTTTTAAAAGAACTTCTCTTACAATACTTCCCACATCTATATTTTGTAAACAGCTTGTTTGATTTTGTTGCAGATTTCTTCTTTGCGAATGTTGTTTATTGGTGTTTCTTTCTTGACTGTTGTAGTTGTATGTTGTTTTCAGATTTTGGTAGTTGGTGGTATTTTTTCGGACAGCATCCGCATATGAAGAGGGTTGATTTTTGTTTACGAAGTCTTGTTTTTTAAAGAATGGATTTTTATTTTCATGTTCCTTTATGAATTCTTCTTCGTATTTTGAAAGCCATTTTTCATTGTTTCCCCATCTGTTATGTGAAATTTCTTCATTTCGTTGCGTTTCCGTTTTCCAAAGTTCTACCAGTGTCCGTGCTGTTCTTCCGTTGCATTTTGAATGTATCAATTTGAATATTTCTTCGTCGATGCGCTTGAATTTCTCACAGTTTGAAGAAGCACGTAATGACTGCAATTCTGTTTGGATATTGAAGTCATTCAATACGGCCCTTTCTCTAACTGATTTCTGATCGATATTTTCATTTGGTATTTCTTTTTTCTGTAAATGTTTTGGTATTATCAATGGAGTTGATCTTAACCATTTAGAATATTTTTCAAAATGGCCTTTATTTTTTATCATGGACCAGTACGTACTTTTTCGTATTTCCATTTTGTTGTGCCATATATTTTATATTTCCATTTTTATTTTTAGTGCTTCTCTTTCAAATATGTTATTGTTTTCCTCGTTATTTTCGTGGTTCACGGATATTTCGGGCTTCGGTATATTTTGAGAAATTTCATGTACAGCTGATTTTATGTCAGCGACAATGTCATCTTTCCTAATGGCAGTATTATTATTTTTGCAATTGCCGCGCTCAAATCGTTAATTGCGGTCGGTATCAGCGACAGTTTATCGTCTATTGATTTTAAGAAATATCTATTATCCTCCTCCATGACTTCCTCATTCGAGTTTGATTTCGAGCAATCCGACGAATCAGACAATTCTTCAAGTTTTGCTCTCTTCGGTCCCATGAACACGCTGCACAATCCGTTATATATAGTTATATAAGTAAAATGTAATAATCCAGATTGGGAATATTATATAATAAAAGTAAAAACACGTGTCTGGGATTTTAAATATATATTGATTTAGCCAACGCGTTTCGCATAGCTCATCATGGCATAATACAATATATTACAACGTCAAAATGTCATGGAGATAACGTCATATCAATTATGACGTCATAACGTCAATAAATATTAAATGAAATTTAATTTGGGTTTAAATACATGTATAAAATGTTGTTCTTTTGCTAACCTAGCTGAAATATTGTTCGAAAATAGCTTATAAAATGGAAATATTATAAATGTTGGTTCATTATGTGAACATTCATCGAAATGTTTACTTAAAGGCATCTGTCTTGTTGAGGGGTCTCGCATTTGTTGTTCATGGACAGATCGCCTATTTCTAAGTTTATCGCCAGCTTGGCCTATATAATATTGTTTGCATCCATTGCATACTAATACATAAATCACATTTTGTATATCACATGACATATTAGTTTTTATTTTGAACATTTTGCCATTAAAATCAAAAGAATTCCCTTCAATAATATAACCACACAGGGCGCATCTAGGGTCATTACATTTGGATACTCTTGGTTCTTGAGATGAAAAGTAAGATTTGGTTAACAGACGTTTTAAATTAGGTGGCTGTCGTTTACATTTTATTATCTTCTGATTTGAAATTATTTTATTCATAACCGGGTCTGTTTGTAAAATGTCAATGTTGTTTTTTAATACGCCAAACAGTTCTTTATTTTTTGGATTTTGTGTTGAAATAAATGGAATTATATTACTCTTCTCTTTTTGTGTTGATTTTGAAAGTAATTCATGTTTAGGGATGGAAAGTGCTTTTTTAATACCTGTATTTATAATAGATTATGGATATTTTCTTTGAATAAGGGAATGCTTAAGTTCATTTAAACGTTTTAGTTTAAGTTTATCATTCGAAACTATGGTGCAGATCCGTTTCGCTAAAGTGAAAGGAATATTTATCTTTGTGTGTTTATTATGACACGAGGTAAAATTAAGATATTGTTTAGAATCAGTTTCTTTGTAATATATATCAGTATTAATTTCAGTATTGTTTTTTATAATCAATATATCAAGAAATGGTAACTCGAGTGTGCTTGTTTGCATTGTAAACTTGATATCCGAATGTAAGTTGTTTAAAACAGTATAAAAGTTTTGAAGTTCACGGGGAAATTTTGTCCAGAAAATAAAGCAATCGTCTAGAAATCTTTTCCAAAATATTTTTTATAAAAGAAAGAAATTCATCATTATAAATTGATCCAATTCTTGCATATAGTTTTTGTTCTAAAAATCCCACTACCAATGTAGCGTATGTTGGCGCGAATTTAGTACCCATTGCAGTCCCTTTAGATTGGTTGTAGTACTTGTCATCAAAATTGAAGTTATTATTTTCAAGTATTATTTTTATGCCTTCTTTTATAAACCGTTGCGAAAACCTTTCATTAACCGAATCTGGATATTTTTGAAGCCAATAATCAATAGCTTCTAAACCAAGAGTATGCGGTATATTAGAATATAAATTAATTACATCAAATGATACTAATGTACTTGACTCTGGAACTTGTGAAGGTATATGTTTTAGGAAATCTATGTTATTTGTTATATTACTATTGACATATTTTACAAACGGTTTTAACAAGATATCCAATAAAGAACTTAAACGACTTGTTTCACAGTTAGCTCCAGCGACTATTGGGCGAAAGTTTTAATCGTCTGGATCCATTAACTCTATTTATTCTGAATTGCTATGTTTAATTGCATCCTGAATGATTTTACTTTTATGAATTTTTGGAAGACCATAAAATAGGCTTGTTTCCCATTCGAATTTTACTAAGAAATCATTTTCCTGTTTAGTTAGTTTATTATTTTCCTTTAGTAAATTGCGTATTTTTGAAAGTGTTATTTGACTACCATTATCAGGGATTTGTTTATAATATTCAACGTCATTTAACATTGCTAATAATTTTCTTCTATAAAAGTCTGTATTCATTATAACAATTCCGCCACCCTTATCTGCTTCTTTAATAGTTATGGATTTGTCTTCTGCTAATAAATCTATAGCTTTTCTTTCTTTTAATGATATGTTATGTTTAGTGTCATTTTCCATTTGAGAATGTTGAAGGCAAAGTGTTCGAGTAACATTTATATAATGGTCTAGTGTATTATTTCTATGTTTAGGTGGATAAAAGGACGTTTGATTTTTTACAATAGAATTGATTGTATTATTATGATCACTATTATTAAAAAACTCTTTAAGCCTTAGTGATCTATGAAAATCATCCACATCTTTTAATTAATCATAAGAATCATTTTTATATTTAGGTGTTGGTGTAAATTTAAAACCCCTCAATAAGACGTCAATTTCAGTTTGAGATAATGATCTTTTTGAAAAATTGTAAATTTTTGTAAATAATTTTGAATTTTCAGCTAGGTTACCTACAGTTTCTATGTCGGACTGCTCCACTCCCTGCCTCCTTCTAAAAAATCAACGTTAAATTCGCTTGGTTTGTCGTCGTTATCTTGCAATATGTCGTCGCTCGTATTGTTGTTGTTTCTATAGTTTCTTCTGTATGAAGACCTTGTGTTATCTCTTATATTGCTTCTGTTTGAAGTGGAATTGTTTCTTTGGAAATTGTTATGTAATTCGATGTTGGTATTATTAATTTTTAAAAGAACTTCTCTTACAATACTTTCCACATCTATATTTTGTAAACAGCTTGTTTGATTTTGTTGCAGATTTCTTCTTTGCGAATGTTGTTTATTGGTGTTTCTTTTTTGACTGTTGTAGTTGTATGTTGATTTCAGATTTTGGTAGTTGGTGGTATTTTTTCGGACAGCATCCGCATATGAAGAGGGTTGATTTTTGTTTACGAAGTCTTGTTTTTTAAAGAATGGATTTTTATTTTCATGTTCCTTTATGAATTCTTCTTCGTATTTTGAAAGCCATTTTTCATTGTTTCCTCATCTTTTATGTGAAATTTCTTCATTTCGTTGCGTTTCCGTTTTCCAAAGTTCTACCAGTGTCCGTGCTGTTCTTCCGTTGCATTTTGAATGTATCAATTTGAATATTTCTTCGTCGATGCGCTTGAATTTCTCACAGTTTGAAGAAGCACGTAATGACTGCAATTCTGTTTGGATATTGAAGCCATTCAAAACGGCCGTTTCTCTAACTGATTTCTGATCGATATTTTCATTTGGTATTTCTTTTTTCTGTAAATGTTTTGGTATTACCATTGGAGTTAATCTTAACCATTTAGAATATTTTTCAAAATGGCCTTTATTTTTTATCATGGACCAGTACGTACTTTTTCGTATTTCCATTTTGTTGTGCCATATATTTTATATTTCCATTTTTATTTTTAGTGCTTCTCTTTCAAATATGTTATTGTTTTCCTCGTTATTTTCGTGGTTCACGGATATTTCGGGCTTCGGTATATTTTGAGAAATTTCATGTACAGCTGATTTTATGTCAGCGACAATGTCATCTTTCCTAATGGCAGTATTATTATTTTTGCAATTGCCGCGCTCAAATCGTTAATTGCGGTCAATATCAGCGACAGTTTATCGTCTATTGATTTTAAGAAATATCTATTATCCTCCTCCATGACTTCCTCATTCGAGTTTGATTTCGAGCAATCCGACGAATCAGACAATTCTTCAAGTTTTGCTCTCTTCGGTCCCATGAACACGCTGCACAATCCGTTATATAGATCTATAGTTATATAAGTAAAATGTAATAATCCAGATTGTGAATATTATATAATAAAAGTAAAAACACGTGTCTGGGATTTTAAATATATATTGATTTAGCCAACGCGTTTCGCATAGCTCATCATGGCATAATACAATATATTACAACGTCAAAATGTCATGGAGATAACGTCATATCAATTATGACGTCATAACGTCAATAAATATTAAATGAAATATAATTTGGTTTTAAATCCATGTATAAAATGTTGTTCTTTTGCTAACCTAGCTGAAATATTGTTCGAAAATAGCTTATAAAATGGAAATATTTTAAATTTTGGTTCAATATGTGAACATTCATCTAAATGTTTACTTAAAGGCATCTGTCTTGTTGAGGGGTCTCGCATTTGTTGTTCATGGACAGATCGCCTATTTATAAGTTTATCGCCAGTTTGGCCTATATAATATTGTTTGCATCCATTGCATACTAATACATAAATCACATTTTGTATATCACATGACATATTAGTTTTGATTTTGAACATTTTGTCATTCAAATCAAAAGAATTCCCTTCAATAATATAACCACACAGAGCGCATCTAGGGTCATTACATTTGGATACTCTTGGTTCTTGAGATGAAAAGTAAGATTTGGTTAACAGACGTTTTAAATTAGGTGGCTGTCGCTTACATTTTATTATCTTCTGATTTGAAATTATTTTATTCATAACCGGGTCTGTTTGTAAAATGTCAATGTTGTTTTTTAATACGCCAAACAGTTCTTTATTTTTTGGATTTTGTGTTGAAATAAATGGAATTATATTACTCTTGTCTTTTTGTGTTGATTTTGAAAGTAATTCATGTTTAGGGATGGAAAGTGCTTTTTTAATACCTGTATTTATAATAGATTGTGGATATTTTCTTTGAATAAGGAAATGCTTAAGTTCATTTAAACGTTTTAGTTTAAGTTTATCATTCGAAACTATGGTGCAGATCCGTTTCGCTAAAGTGAAAGGAATATTTATCTTTGTGTGTTAATTTTACCTCGTGTCAAGCAAAACTTGAAGAATTGTCTGATTCGTCGGATTGCTCGAAATCAAACTCGAATGAGGAAGTCATGGAGGAGGATAATAGATATTTCTTAAAATCAATAGACGATCAACTGTCGCTGATATTGACCGCAATTAACGATTTGAGCGCGGCAATTGCAAAAAATAATAATACTGCCATTAGGAAAGATGACATTGTCGCTGACATAAAATCAGCTGTACATGAAATTTCTCAAAATATACCGAAGCCCGAAATATCCGTGAACCACGAAAATAACGAGGAAAACAATAACATATTTGAAAGAGAAGCACTAAAAATAAAAATGGAAATATCAAATATATGGCACAACAAAATGGAAATACGAAAAATTACGTACTGGTCCATGATAAAAAATAAAGGCCATTTTGAAAAATATTCTAAATGGTTAAGATTAACTCCAATGGTAATACCAAAACATTTACAGAAAAAAGAAATACCAAATGAAAATATCGATCAGAAATCAGTTAGAGAAAGGGCCGTTTTGAATTACTTCAATATCCAAACAGAATTGCAGTCATTACGTGCTTCTTCAAACTGTGAGAAATTCAAGCGCATCGACGAAGAAATATTCAAATTGATACATTCAAAATGCAACGGAAGAACAGCAAGGACACTGGTAGAATTTTGGAAAACGGAAACGCAACGAAATGAAGAAATTTCACATAAAAGATGGGGAAACAATGAAAAATGGCTTTCAAAATACGAAGAAGAATTCATAAAGGAACATGAAAATAAAAATCCATTCTTTAAAAAACAAGACTTCGTAAACAAAAATCAACCATCTTCATATGCTGATGCTGTCCGAAAAAATACCACCAACTACCAAAATCTGAAAACAACATACAAATACAACAGTCAAGAAAGAAACACCAATAAACAACATTCACAAAGAAGAAATCTGCAACAAAATCAAACAAGCTGTTTACAAAATATAGATGTGGAAAGTATTGTAAGACAAGTTTTTTTTTTAAATTAATAATACTAACATCGAATTACATAACAATTTCCAAAGAAACAATTCCACTTCAAACAGAAGCAATATAAGAGATAACACAAGGTCTTCATACAGAAGAAGCTATAGAAACAACAACAATACGAGCGACGACATATTGCAAGATAACGACGACAAACCAAGCGAATTTAACGTTGATTTTTTAGAAGGAGGCAGGGAGTGGAGCAGTCCGACATAGAAACTGTAGGTAACCTAGCTGAAAATTCAAAATTATTTACAAAAATTTACAATTTTTCAAAAAGATCATTATCTCAAACTGAAATTGACGTCTTATTGAGAGGTTTTAAATTTACACCAACACCTACATATAAAAATGATTCTTATGATCAAATAAAAGATGTGGATGATTTTCATAGATCACTAAGTCTTAAAGAGTTTTTTAATAATAGTGATCATAATAATACAAACAATTCTATTGTAAAAAATCAAACGTCCTTTTATCCACCTAAACATAGAAATAATACACTAGACCATTATATAAATGTTACTCGAACACTTTGCCTTCAACATTCTCAAATGGAAAAGTGACACTAAACATAACATATCATTAAAAGAAAGAAAAGCTATAAATTTATTACCAGAAGACAAATCCATAACTATTAAAGAAGCAGATAAGGGTGGCGGAATTGTTATAATGAATACAGACTTTTATAGAAGAAAATTATTAGCAATGTTAAATGACGTTGAATATTATAAACAAATCCCTGATAATGGTAGTCAAATAACACTTTCAAAAATACGCAATTTACTAAAGGAAAATAATAAACTAACTAAACAGGAAAATGATTTCTTAGTAAAATTCGAATGGAAAACAAGCCTATATATTGGTCTTCCAAAAATTCATAAAAGTAAAATCATTCAGGATGCAATTAAACATAGCAATTCAGAATATATAGAGTTAATGGATCCAGACGATTTAAACTTTCGCCCAATAGTCGCTGGAACTATCTGTTAAACAAGTCGTTTAAGTTCTTTATTGGATATCTTGTTAAAACCGTATGTAAAATATGTCAATTGCAATATAACAAATAACATAGATTTCCTAAAACATATACCTTCACAAGTTCCAGAGTCAAGTACATTAGTATCATTTGATGTAATTAATTTGTATTCTAATATACCGCATACTCTTGGTTTAGAAGCTATTGATTATTGGCTTCAAAAATATCCAGATTCGGTTAATGAAAGGTTTTCGCAACGGTTTATAAAAGAAGGCATAAAAATAATACTTGAAAATAATAACTTCAATTTTGATGACAAGTACTACAACCAATCTAAAGGGACTGCAATGGGTACTAAATTCGCGCCAACATACGCTACATTGGTAGTGGGATTTTTAGAACAAAAACTATATGCAAGAATTGGATCAATTTATAATGATGAATTTCTTTCTTTTATAAAAACATTTTGGAAAAGATTTCTAGACGATTGCTTTATTTTCTGGACAAAATTTCCCCGTGAACTTCAAAACTTTTATACTATTTTAAACAACTTACATTCGGATATCAAGTTTACAATGCAAACAAGCACACTCGAGTTACCATTTCTTGATATATTGATTATAAAAAACAATACTGAAATTAATACTGATATATATTACAAAGAAACTGATTCTAAACAATATCTTAATTTTACCTCGTGTCATAATAAACACACAAAGATAAATATTCCTTTCACTTTAGCGAAACGGATCTGCACCATAGTTTCGAATGATAAACTTAAACTAAAACGTTTAAATGAACTTAAGCATTCCCTTATTCAAAGAAAATATCCACAATCTTTTATAAATACAGGTATTAAAAAAGCACTTTCCATCCCTAAACATGAATTACTTTCAAAATCAACACAAAAAGACAAGAGTAATATAATTCCATTTATTTCAACACAAAATCCAAAAAATAAAGAACTGTTTGGCGTATTAAAAAACAACATTGACATTTTACAAACAGACCCGGTTATGAATAAAATAATTTCAAATCAGAAGATAATAAAATGTAAGCGATAGCCACCTAATTTAAAACGTCTGTTAACCAAATCTTACTTTTCATCTCAAGAACCAAGAGTATCGACATGTAATGACCCTAGATGCGCCCTGTGTGGTTATATTATTGAAGGGAATTCTTTTGATTTTAATGGCAAAATGTTCAAAATAAAAACTAATATGTCATGTGATATACAAAATGTGATTTATGTATTAGTATGCAATGGATGCAAACAATAATATATAGGCCAAACTGGCGATAAACTTAGAAATAGGCGATCTGTCCATGAACAACAAATGCGAGACCCCTCAACAAGACAGATGCCTTTAAGTAAACATTTAGATGAATGTTCACATAATGAACCAAAATTTAAAATATTTCCATTTTATAAGCTATTTTCGAACAATATTTCAGCTAGGTTAGCAAAAGAACAACATTTTATACATGTATTTAAACCCAAATTAAATTTCATTTAATATTTATTGACGTTATGACGTCATAATTGATATGACGTTATCTCCATGACATTTTGACGTTGTAATATATTGTATTATGCCCTGATGAGCTATGCGAAACGCGTTGGCTAAATCAATATATATTTAAAATCCCAGACACGTGTTTTTACTTTTATTATATAATATTCACAATCTGGATTATTACATTTTACTTATATAACTATATATATATATATATATATGTATATATATATATATATATATATATATATATATATATATATATATATATATATATATATATATATAAGCATTTTTTCAAGATACAAAGGGCCATAACTCCCTTATAAGCCGGTGGTGTACAATGTCATTTGGCGTGCATCATCCTCTTATTCATATATATACTCATACCAAGTTTCAGTGAAATCGGCCAAAGCACTTCCAAGATATGGCTCCGGACACAAAAATGACGGACGGACAGCCGGACGGACGGAAAGCCGGACGGACAACGCCAAAACATGTCCGGATATAATGTCGGCCTCTGGCGGGGGAAAACAAGGGCTGTTTATAGGACACGCATGCCCCACAAATGGGCTGTCAGTTGTAGTGGCAGCCATTGTATGAATACGTTTGAGTATGATTGGCAATTTAAAGAAGAATTGCTCGCGTGACTCATGAACAAAGACAGTTGGTAAGTTTATTTGATGCTTAGGAAAGCTAAAATGGAATTCTAAAATATCGATTATATATTTGGATCTTTACAGAGTTTGACACGTGGTTCTCGGTAGCTAAGTCTCCTGTATTCCAGTACATGGTAACCATGTTTAACTTTAAATACTAGTATGAGATTAAAAGTAACTCTAGTTTGAGCCTGACATGCGGAAATTAAACTGATCCAAGCATACACAATTAAAGCGTGCAAACAACACAAACTGGTTTCAGTAAAACCTGAAACAGGATATTGTTAAATGATTGTAATTTAAAAAAAAATGAATTCAAATATAGGGTTTATTATCAAATTAGGTCATTCAATAAAGTGATAGACATTTCGTCTGATAAGATGAGGCGGTATTACGTTTTACCGACCATAGCTCGAGTAGTCTCACGTAGGCTAAGGAAAACTAACTAAGGGATTACTTGCCATTTGGTATACTTAGAGTTTACCATAAGGATATCAAACTTGTTCGTATGAGATAATATCTCATATATTAAATAACACATAAAAATAACAATGATTTGGCAATTATGTGTTATATTTAAAACAAGAAATGTCTGTAAAAAAGACAAACGGCATGGAAATAAATTCATATATATTTCAATGTATATATTAAATAAAGAAGAATTGCTCGCGTGACTCATGAACAAAGACAGTTGGTAAGTTAATTTGATGCTTAGGAAAGCTAAAATGGAATTCTAAAATATCGATTATATATTTGGATCTTTACAGAGTTTGACACGTGGTTCTCGGTAGCTAAGTCTCCTGTATTCCAGTACATGGTAACCAGAAAAGAACAGACATATGAAGACTGCAAGACGATTTGCTCTGTGAACTACAACGGATCTCTTGCTATGCAACGACCCGACTTTCTAGAAGACTTGAAATACGCCCTGATGACAACTTTCGCTGAATTTGCGTGGACAGAGGCTGACAAAACATGTGGAATGATATCGATACTTGCAACACTAACAGATGAAGCATCGCATCCAAATATCAGCTGCTCCAGACCGGCGTCCTGCCTTTGTAAAAAATTAATCGCAACAACAGGTAACACGATACACAAATAAACCCCACAATAATCTTTAGTCACACATATTAGTCATCCATTTGAAAAAAAAAATATCAAAGATATGTTCCTGTTATCATTTACATATGCGAAGCCCTAATTCATGTAATATGGTCTTAAAATTATATTGTAAGATCAAGTTTGAAAAGGGGCGATAACGTGTATCAAATGAAACTTGGTAGTTTGTAACTGTTAAACTTGTTCAGAGTGCTTAA
Organism: Dreissena polymorpha; assembly: GCF_020536995.1. NCBI lineage: Eukaryota > Metazoa > Mollusca > Bivalvia > Myida > Dreissenidae > Dreissena > Dreissena polymorpha. The sequence continues at coordinate 79,075,370 of NC_068360.1, read as the reverse complement.
TACATAACTATGTCAATCTTTTCTAAGTTAGTTTTACAGTAGTCTCGTATATTATTCCACTTTGATAGTAAAGTGCATGATTTCTATTTGTTATTACAGATAGTTACATATTTAATGTTTCAATAAACTATATCAGTAATCACAATATAGTTAATTGAACCTTATCATTTAAAAGATTAAAATAGTACATAATTCATATAAAATACTCGTCACAGCTTTCAACATAGTCCTGTTACCTTATATTTTGACCCAGATGACAAGTTTGAATTTTTTATTGAATATAAGAGGCAGTACATGTTGCATGCTATCATTAACCTGGAGTACAAAGGGATATAATTATGCTTAATTGCAGGTCAAAATAGCAATATTTTTCAATCGTGAAAATGTCTTAATCTTTTGGTTATATCTTAATCCTAGTATTTTTATAGCGTATTTGTTATAGCCGCTCGTAAATCAACGACGATGGCAGTATACTCCCAGCCAAATAACAGACAGACAACAACGCCCACTATAACAACGTCACCCACACTCGCTACAATCACAACATTACTTGCCAAAACATCGACCGCCACTTCGACCAGGTCGCAAGCTCCCAACCGTAAGCTTTCTGTCCCCTCCACCTTCGGGTACTTCTTTACGCCGCAAAAATTCACTCCTCCAATTGACTCGGAGAGGCTGCATCACCTGCAGACGGACTCCCCGCTGGTTTGTGCAAGGAAGTGTCTGCGCATGACCGAATGTAGGTCTTTCACCCTGAGTCCAATGGAGAGAACCTGCAAAATCTTCAAGAACTATTACTCGGGGGATGAAATGCCTGTTGATGCCACGAAAACGATATACTTCGTGAAGCGTTAGTAACGTATTAGTAAGAGAAAAAAGTCGGCCTTTATTTGTGATGTGTGTGTACTTGTGTTAGTGTTCCTCTTGAATCACATGGCTTTAAAGCTGGGTCTTGTTTGTCAGTGAGACAGTTGCTTCGTTTTGTGCTGTTATACTTAGCAATACTACCAACTGACCAACCATTTTAAACAGTGGTTATCCGAGAACAGCGGTCATCTGTCGACAAAGGTCACTTTGGTCATTTCACTGGACTGACCGTTGTTCTCAGTTTTGGCTGTTTATATCGATTTCAATATAATTTCGTTAACATAATTGGACAAGTAAAATATAAAGTGAAAGGTCTCGTAATATATCGGTATTGTATGCATGTAATATGTCTTCCTTTGCGTAACAAATATACAGTTTTTGCATTAACTGATGACATATTTATAAATTGTATTGTCTACTTGTACTAGTGAATGATGGGGTTCTAGAAATCATGTTACCGATCATATATATAGTTGTCCTATTGAACTGTTTTAGTGCCAACCATAACATAATATTTTTTACGACGATTTTCTTTTCTAGAGACATACTTCTACTTCATTTTGATATTATTGTGATTCTCAAATTGTAAAAACAACAATTCCAATTATCTACAAATCCAGATGACAGATAGTCATTGGAAAGACGTACAGTATATTATAATGCTCGAAGTCGTTTTCCATTTTTGCATGTTATAGATTTAAAATGGCGTTTATGTGGTACGTGTTTAATAAATCTCAATTTGTTTAACTTTAAATACTAGTATGAGATTAAAAGTAATTCTAGTTTGAGCCTGACATGCGGAAATTAAACTGATCCAAGCATACACAATTAAAGCGTGCAAACAACACAAACTGATTTCAGTAAAACCTGAAACAGGATATTGTTGAATGATTGTAATTTAAAAAAAATGAATTCAAATATAGGGTTTATTATCAAATTAGGTCATTCAATAAAGTGATAGACATTTCGTCTGATAAGATGAGGCGGTATTACGTTTTACCGACCATAGCTCGAGTAGTCTCACGTAGGCTAAGGAAAACTAACTAAGGGATTACTTGCCATTTGGTATACTTAGAGTTTACCATAAGGATATCAAACTTGTTCGTATGAGATAATATCTCATATATTAAATAACACATAAAAATAACAATGATTTGGCAATTATGTGTTATATTTAAAACAAGAAATGTCTGTAAAAAAAGACAAACGGCATGGAAATAAATTCATATATATTTCAATGTATATATTAAATAAATGTTACATATACATCCTTGTCCTAAAGCAACTCATGATGACCATATCATCGAGTACGTGAATGACTATGACGCATTATGTTTCGGTCCCAACATAGATACAGATGCCCCCCCCCCCCCCGGTGACCACCACAAAGGTAACGCAGATAGACAAGTTTAGTATTTAATGTTGTTTCAAAATAATATTTTCAGTGTTCAGTGTGTCTTAAAAAGATAATATCTCTTACCAATATTACAATGGTTTCCATGAACTTGATCATTTTCTGAAGTCCTTATGAAAAAGATTGTGAACACATTTTCATTGTTAAAACGGTATTCATACGACAAACGCTGCCTTTTCTTTTGGCCTCATCATTATAACTGCATTATGTACTGCATCGTATTGTTCTCCACTTTCTGTGATCTTTTTTATCAAGGATGTGACTGTACAATACCGCGGTGGTATATTGTTCATAGCAATTAATGGTACATCCACAACCTTTTAAATGCTCCGATTCTTTCAACTTCTGGATCTTTTGTGTTCTCAACTTCTGGACCTGTTGTGTGGTCCCCATGATTGTCTTTAAGTATTGTCCTGCTGTCTAGAAAACTATTAACACGTTCCTGGACAATTGGTTCGTGTAAATGTCAATCATCATCAGCAACATCATCGACAGCTTCACCGTCTATGTTTTCATGTTCGTAGACCTATGAAATAAAATATGCAATGTAAACTACAACATAAGCACAAATGCACTAAATTAAAAAAAATGAATTGAAGTTGTTTATAATTCAATGGGCTATGACATAAATTAAGTATGTAAGTTTCTTTTTTTATGCAACGTAGTGCCGTAGGCTTATGAAGTTGTATTTTTATCCCCACGCTCTTCGGAGAAAAAGTGGGGATTGTGTGGTTATCTCCGCCCTCCGTCCGTCCGTCCGTCCTGACCACTTTCTCCTCCTACACTATTAGCACTAGCATCTTGAAACTTACATACATGGTAGCTATGAGCATATGTGCGACGGTGACAGCGACGGAATTTTGATCTGACCCCTGGGTCAAAAGTTATGCGGGTAAGGGTGGGGCCGGGTAGGAGATTTTCCTGCGACCGGGATTCGAAAAAGGCTCATAACTACTGTGTCTCTTCAGATATTGCTTCCATATTTGGTATGCATGTGTATCTTGACAACACCTATACATGCGCATACAATTGTTTACCCATGTTACCTTAACCTTGAACTTTGGGTCAGTTTTCAGGTTTCGAAATCTGCGACCGCGATTCTAAAAAGGCTCATAACTACTGTGTCCCATTAGATATTGCTTTCATATTTGGTATGCATGTGTATCTGGACAACACCTTTCTATGCGCATGAATTTTTTAAACTTGGGGCCCGCGTTCAGGTTTCGAAATCGGCGACCGCGATTTAAAAAAACGCATAACGTCTGTGTCCCTTCAGATATTGATTTCATAGTTGGTTCGCATGTGTATCTGGACAAGACCTTTCCATGCGCATAAATTTTTGACCCCTGTAACCTTAACCTTGAACTTAGGGTCCGCGTTTAGATTTTGAAATCTATTATGTGGTTATCTCCGCGTTCTGTCCGTCCGTCCTGGCCACTATCTCCTCCTACACTATTAGCACTAGAACCTTGAAACTTACACACATGGTAGCTATGAGCGTACCGTAAGTGCCATAGTGCACTACTTGGAATTTTGATCTGACCCCTGGGTCAATTGACATGACGCCTTATCAGTGATCGCTCCGTCCACTTAATCACGTGGCTCAGCGGGAAGAAAACCTAGACAAGCTAACACCAAAATGGCTTCTTTGCCTATAGACTGCATATAGATTTACGCGATATTCAGGATGATTTTATGGACTTGTTTAACACCATATTACACTTGTAAAGGGGTTGATGCCATTTAGTTATTCTGCAAATGCAAAAAATATACGATTAAAGAGAACAGCAGCTATTTATAACGGGTAAATCGGTACATTAAACACGCTTTCAAACGCTTGCGCGCTTACCGAAATCGAACCCGTGATTACGTGTAATGGTGGTATTTGCAATAAATTTACACTTCACCGGTATTTACCCGTGTTATTAACAAAATTATTACCGAAACATTCCCCCCTACCCGTGTATTTGACACGAAATAGCGCTTTATAACTGGGAATTCGGTGAAGTTTTACGCGCTTTCTGACGCCGGGTGGGTACCTCAATCCCACATGTTATTGTGTATAAAAGTGATATAAATCATATTAAACATTGCTTATGGGACATTTATCAATCACTATAATTTAAAGCGCAAAAACAACACAGTAAGTTTGGACATTGTCTGATATAAAATAAGCGGTGTACGAAATGGAATACGGTCAGGCTATTATAAATTAATAAGGCTACCAATATCAGACGCGCGCGCAGGTACCGACTTCCCCGAAGTTACCGCTTTTATTGGTTAACTAATATCAGTAATAATAACTCTTTAACAATAGCATTTATCGATACGTCTTTATTAAAATAATAAAAAAATGTTTTTCTTTTGTTTCTGACACACACAGAAACGCGATTTTAACGGGGATTTCGTAACGTTACACGAATTGGGTACCAAAATTCTCAATTATTTTACATGCACACGTGACATAATACATACTTAATAATTCTTAGTTATTGCTTATATGACATTTCAAGTTTGTGAAATAAATTAATGTTCTATAAAGGGGATCTCGGTAATTCTTGAAGCTTCCACTCGCTCTTGTCAAGACCGCATTGCCGCGTGGAAATGGTATAAATTTAATTCATCTAACTTATCTTTCTGGATACCAAATGTCAGAGTTGCATTAACCCTTTTTACACCGTTTTTTTGCCATATTTCATTTCCGTTTTTTAATCCGAACAAAATAAACGAAACTCGTTTGAAAAATGAGATCTAGGCATTCGAGCTCCTAGTGTGGATTAAAAGCGTGTATTGGTGACACCACATGTGTAGATACCGTTAATAAGATAATATATCACATGTCACCATCAAATAACATGTATGATGTCAATTAAGTGCATTACTATCAGAGTAATAAAACACAGCATGACTTAGGCTTCATGCCGGGTTTTATTTCTCTTTAAGGAATGCAGATGAACCTCGCTTCTGACCTAGTAACTGATAAAACTATTATTTTAAAGTGAAATATTATGTGATAATCAGATCGATAACATAAACTATTTAAATCTGCTAGTATATCCAATAAAAATATATTATAATTGTCATTGACAGTGTTGACGTCAGTTGTTCGTGGTGACGACCGCATGTATTTATACATCTCTTACACTTCTCAAGATCTCTTTTCGGCTTTGGAAACAATATAAATTAAATGTCACCAACTAATCTTTCAGGATATCGATTGTCCGAATGACATAAGCCCCATTGACACCGTTTATACATTTTAAATCGTTTTTTAAAGAGAAACACAAAAGAAACTCGTTGGGATAAAAGTGAACCTAAACATGTAGCTTGTCTAGAAAATGGCGGACAGGTCGTTGCTAACGAGTGCGCCCGATTAATCGATCGCTGATTGGTGGATCAATTCTAGTGGGCGGAACGATCATAGATAAGGCGTCATGTCAATAGTTATGTGGGTTGGGGTGGAGCCGGGTCAGAGATTTTCGCTCATTATTTTAGGTTATTTTACATTAACTTCTTCATTTCTACAACCATATACTTCAATATGACAATACGGTCGATCTCAACTAAGCATGGCCCAATTACCAACCGGCGGACGTTGAATTATACGTCAGCTTATGTTAGGCGTTACTTTCAAACTTTCAAAACGTCTATATGATCGTATTGTGATAATTAATGGTTATGCAATGGGTGTATATTATATCAAAATATGAACATTTAAATGAAAAATGCGATTTAAAAAAGTGAGATTTTGTAATATACTAGAAGAAAACGCAAACATATTTTTGACTGTTACATAGATTATTTTAATTCATATATGTTAATTAAAACAAAGGACAAAATCGGTTTACTATAAATTATAGGGATACAGTACATGTTTTCACTTTACTGTGCTATGTGCATTAAATAATTATCATAATTAATAAACATCACTAGTGTGGTTTTGTTTTACAAGTATTTGAACTTTTGCTGTATTGATGATGATTATGAGAACGTTTTTTGTAATAAAATATTCAATCATATGTGTTCATTGAATCGGCAATCTATCAAACGGTTGATTAAATATTGAAAAGTCTCAGCCAGGCCTTGAACGGATTTTGAAACATAAATCGTATTTGATTTGCAAGAGTTATTGATCAAAGACACGTGTTGATGTAGCTTAAACAATAATGAGAAATACACATCAAGTTGTCGACCGTTAAGTACTAGTTAAAGTAAAAACAAAATTGCGATGTAAAATTATTTTTTTGCCAAATCACTAAATAAAACTACAGTGTGCATAAATAATTGTTAGTGATTGATTAAACAATTATTAAAAGTAAAAGTATCTAACCCTTATTTCGCTATCAATAGCTTTTTCGCGGACAAGACAAAGCTTATTGCATACAGTCGAAACCCGATGGCGCTAACTCGCCGGGACCGACAACAAAAAATCGAGTCATCCGGAATTCGAGCCAACCGAATTGCTTCTTGTCAAAGGGTTCAAATGCATTCATTGAATGTTCTTTGGGAACAATTTAATGCGAGTATACAATCGTTCGGTCTCTAATGGATGAACCGGCTGACGGACGAAAAAAACTTATTTTAATAATAGAGTGTATTCTATATAAATACTTATACATGTACATGTTATTTGCATTACGTGAAAAATTACTTAAGTTTTCATAATTATAAAAAATAACCTCTCTGCATGAGGTTTTAACGCACAACCAAAAAATAACGAATGTGACATCTTATTTATCGGAACGTTAACCGACTGCGCTAACGATAAAAATGGACAATAACAAAATGTCAAAGCGACATATCTCTATTTCAAATATATTTATTTAATGGTGTGAGGGAAACAATTTTGTGTAATTGTGCAAACGTTCTGTTTCTTATGGATTAACGAATGAACGGACGGACTGACGAAACAATTACAAAAAACTCTTGAACTCGTGTGATTGTGCAAACGTTCAGTTTCTTATGGATTAACGAATGAACGGACGGACTGACGAAACAATTACAAAAAACTCTTGAACTCGTGTGATTGTGCAAACGTTCAGTCGCTTATGGATTAACGAATGAACGGACGGACTGACGAAACAATTACAAAAAACTCTTGAACTCGTGTGATTGTGCAAACGTTCAGTCGCTTATGCATTAACGAATGAACGGACGGACTGACGAAACAATTACAAAAAACTCTTGAACTCGTGTGATTGTGCAAACGTTCAGTCGCTTATGGATTAACGAATGAACGGACGGACTGACGAAACAATTACAAAAAAACTCTTGAACTCGTGTGATTGTGCAAACGTTCAGTCGCTTATGGATTAACGAATGAACGGACGGACTGACGAAACAATTACAAAAAACTCTTGAACTCGTGTGATTGTGCAAACGTGCAGTCGCTTATGGATTAACGAATGAACGGACGGACTGACGAAACAATCACAAAAAACTCATGAACTCGTGTGATTGTGCAAACGTTCAGTCGCTTATGGATTAACGAATGAACGGACGGACTGACGAAACAATTACAAAAAACTCTTGAACTCGTGTGATTGTGCAAACGTTCAGTCGCTTATGGATTAACGAATGAACGGACGGACTGACGAAACAATTACAAAAAACTCTTGAACTCGTGTGATTGTTCAAACGTTCAGTCGCTTATGGACGGACGGACATAAGGATGGATAAATAATGACATTCATGCATACAAGCATACTTACAGAAGACTGTAAATACATTAATTAGGGTACTTTTAAGTCCTGACATCTAAGAAACCATAATTGCCATAAAACATTTTTTAATAATAAGATTGTATTCTATATGCATGCTTACACGTGTGTTATTTTATTGCATTAAATATTTCTTTACTTTTTATAATTAAAATATATGACCTATCCGGGATTTTAAGTCACAAAAAATAGCAAGAACAAGGTATCTTAAAGGAACCTTTTCAATGATTTTGGCATATTGAAGTTTGTCAATAAATGCTTCATATTGATAAATGTAAACATTGGATCTAGAGAGCTCCAGTAAAAACAACAAGAATAATACATTTAAGAAAGAAAAAAGTAACCCTCAACTGAACTCAAACAATTGATCCCTGGAGTAAAAGTCTATCGCTTAGACCACTCGGCCATCCGTGATACAATGAGTGATGTATTTTATACTTTATATAGGCAATCCTCGTAGTATCACAAAATTTAACGACAACAACAGAACTCTCCAAATTATTCAATCGTTAAGCGTTGCAACGCTTTCTAATTTTCAGATTTTTAAATCGGCAAAATATGCATATAATTGATATGTTAGAGCATGGTTAATGTTCAGTATTACCGTTTCCCCACCAATGCCATATCTGCGACGAAAAATTGCAATTCTGAAACATTTTTTAATTGTGTCTATTTACCAAAACGTGAAAAGGCCCCGTCAACGACGAAGAAAATAAAAGTTGTAAAATAACGTTGTTTTTTTTATTATTAGTTTAAATTGATTAAAATATCAAGACTGGTATATTACATTACTTGAGAAATCGACAATAAAGTTGATAATTTTCAAAGCGTAATATCCCTATTTCAAATATATTTATTAAATGGTCTAAGGGAAAAAATGTGTGATTACATGTAAACGTTCGATAAAATATAAACCTATTTGCGTTTATTCGGTGACACATTACCCATGTTAATTACAACCTTATAACAGTTATAAAACCTGGCAGATGAATGTTAGAAGTCACTTGACCTTTACATTTACGTTATTTGGTAGAAAGGCAATATACCGGTAATAGACAATGGTTTCACTCGATAATTAATAAAGGGGCTACAGGAAAGACACAATAACTTTTGCTTAATACAGTCTCGGAGTTTAAGGAAGAACTGTATGATATCAATTTATATCAATATATTTAAATGTGTCTCCATATGAAAAAAGGTGTTTTGTTCATAAATGTCATCAATCTCTTGCAAGACGGTTACATTTAATTCATGAATGTGGGAGCTTGGAACGACAACGCTGCATGGAGATTGTATTGTCATAGCACAATTCAATATCCTACAGCTATATGTTCCTGCATAAGTATGACATATGGGCTCAAATATTACTGCGCCTTAAATTTAAATGTGTTTCCGACAACAAAATCAAATTCGCCACTGTTTGTTTGGGTGCACAATTTTTTTTTATTGAAAACATGCCATTAATTAAATAATAGTACACGGAAAGTATATATAAACACACGCTATTATTCTTTTATGACGTTATGCACTGGGATATAGGAACACCAAGTGAATTTAAGGTGTATTTTCAGTATTTGTGAATATTTTGAATATCATAATTTTAGGACACGACATTATACTGTAAGTGTCCGAAAACTTATGTTTATTAGAATAATACCTATTTTCAATAAACTTGTATCTGTATATGCAAAAATATGTAATGACAAATGTCAGTACATTTGGGACAAGTTGTGTTTCGGTAGGGGCGTGTTGACCTATTTTGGGGAAAGTTGTACTGGGGCGAGTTGGTTTGAGGCGAGTTGTAAGATAACCCTTTACAGTTAGGTGAAGTTTTTTAGAAAATAGATAAAAAGATGGCGCTTTAAAAATCTCGACAACTGTACTCAACAAACGTGAATATCAAAGGTTTGGCATTGCTAACGAAAATAAAATATTGATATCCAACAATACTTTGCTTATTATTATACATTTAACATGTGTCTATAAAATATGTTGACTTTCGTATGTGTCTTACTGTCCAATATTTCGAGAATATGTATAACACCACCCTACAGCTAAATTTATAGGTTACATACCACTATTACTTCAGAATTATACATATTGCATCTACCCGGTATTAACATTAGAAGTGTGTGTGTTTTTCTTTTGGTTCATATAGGTTTTTAATTAATATGGCAATTGCTTGAATTTCTGAGATGATGCAGATGTATCCTGGAGGCTAGAGTCACATTTATAGGTCGATGTAACAAATAATTGAAAATAATCAGATAAAATAAAGTATACAAAATAAAAATAAATTACAGTAAGACTGTTTAAAAGTCCATTAATTTATTAATCAAGATAAAAAAATGCTTCCCCTTTTTTCTGTAAAATTTAGTTTCCGCCATGACAGCTGACGAGGTCAGGTAAGTTGTTTACTGCGTCACCTGTTTCGGTTGATTTTGGCGAAGGGTTCTCAGAAAAAATATAATATAAATAGTAGTTACTGAAACAAGCCTATGTCTAAGTTCTTAAGCAAAAGCCTGAGAAAGTTATGAAGAACTAGCCCAGAAAACTCGGACGGAAGAGCATACAACTAGCATTTCTAGCAGTGATCTTTTTTGTCCTCCTATTTTTCTCCAGTTCTAATATAACTATTTTTACTTGTGTTTTCTTATCTTCCTAACTTGGGGCCAAATGGTGTCTGTTTGAAATATATGTTGGACTTTACTTTATTTTCATTTCTAGTGAATAGACTCTCACTACAAAGCCATCATGGAGGACGATGACTTGGACAGTTTTGTGGAGGCAGTGACCACCTACCGGTGTAAATTCTGTGCCTTCACAGCGACAGATACCAAGGAAGTCAGTCAGCATGTTCGTGCTCTTCACATCCCTGTCAAGAAGATACTTCCTGATGGTAAATTCAGCTTAAGTTAAAGAGGTTAAAGATTGACAATTTAAAGGGGCTTATTGACAATTTTTCCGCTGACATATATAGATACATATCAATCAATACATATTCCCGCATTTTGTATAACAATAATCTATTAGTATTTACAAAATCTATGAGATTGATGTGATAAGGAAGCAAATTTTTAACAAATGCTTTGGAAATATAAAACCATATCAGCCATTGATATGTCCCTTGAAACCATTGTATCAGTTACTAGTGATATAATTTTGATAAGCACATTATTCTGATATATAGCAGAAATGCAATTTTGCCATTCGTTAAAATAAAAAAATCATGTTCTTAAAATAAATTATCCAATTATTAAGACGTGAATTCTTAAATTATCCTTTCATTCAAATTTACATGCTTAAATGTTAAATAAATAGTAAATTTCTTACCTGTACAAAGTTGTAAATTATACATAGAAGTAAAAGCAGTTGTACAAGTGTTACTGACAACTCTTTACAATAAGTAATAATGTATATATTACTCTTTATTTTAGGTACACATACAGCAGGGAGTATAGCCTCAAATGATTTGCCTTTAGAAACAATGCAGAATGAAGTAAATCATTCCACGGCTAAAACTTTTCATGAAACAAACAATCTTAATAGTCAAGTTGAAACATTAGATGTTCCTTGTAATGGCCAAATACTGTCTTTACTCAACAGTAAAAATAAAGATAGCGTTTGTACCAAAAGTGATACAAAGGAATCTGCAGCTTATGTATCTATCGCTTCTGGCACGGCTGCATTGAGTGATTCATGTGAAATTCTGCCCTCAGTGGACAATTATAGTGCTGCCATTGAAAACGAACACAATGCCAATAATCAGCTTATTACAGAAAGTGACGCAAGCCAAATGATAGTGGAGAACTGTGGAAATGTTGACGTAAGCTCAAACAGATTGGTGCATGTACTTGTAACAAACCAACAAGATTTGCAGAATTCTGAAGTGGGCAATACCTTGGATTCCTCAACTCAGGCAGATCCTTGCAAGTACATTGAAGAAGATCCCATGTATCATTTCACTTCGAGTCGCTCACAGCATGTCACAAGTAGGTATCAGAAGTGTCTTACTCTGTAAATATGTAACTAGTATAGTTCTTCACATTGCAATATACAACAGTGTGTTTTTATCTCACCTTAGCACAACATGCTCAATGGTGTGCTTTTGTGATCACCTTTTGTCAGTCGTGCACTGTGCTTTGTGCTTCGTCTACATTTTGCCTTGTTTGAAAATGGTTTCGGTTGGTTAAAAAACATGGAAGCCAGGGGCAGGGCATTTTTCCTTATTTTGCTATAGTAAAACCTTGTTAACAATCTAGAGGCCACATTCATTGTCTGATCTTCATGAAACATGATCAGAATATTTGTCTCAATGATATCTTGGCAGGGGTTTTTTTTACTAAGAAAGTGACGCCGATATTCGGCGTCTTCCCCTACCAGAATTTTTCCCCTAAAAATACCATTTCCCCTCCAAATATATATATATTTTCACCAAAATATAATATTTTACCCTCAAGGAAATGTTTTTCTTTCTTTTGGGAAGTCGACACTTATCCAATTTGTACCATGTACAACGCTCTCGCTCTCTCTCTCTTCCGACGAACACTCAAATCTGGGAATCCCAGTGATTCTATATATAGCTCTTAAATTACGTCATGGAAACCGGGCAACTAATCGTATTAATCATGTGACTATTTTACTGGATTCCGGTCTTGCGCGAGAAGGGTGTTTCGTCAATTAATTACCGGAAACCAGTCGAGTTTTCATCCGGGTTATGAGAAAGCCAAGATAAAAACGTTAAAACAGAAAAAAGTCTCACAATTGGTGTTCATACACGAACAAAATAAATCGTTCGGACTCGGAAAAAATTAATTGCGTTGACGCATTTTTTAAGAATGAATCATCAAAAACCGTTGAAACCCAGCAGGATTCGGAGGTACATGTAATCAACATCGATTAATACTGTCGGATTATTGTGTAAGTAAAAGTAGACAATCGGCAGCTGCCGCACCTTTCCCTGCCAATACTGTAGCAGATCTAGATCGTCAACCCATTCATCATGAAATTGAAATCATAGTATTGACATCGTTCCCCGGCCCCAGTTGAAAACATTTCCCATGATTAGATCTACACCTGCAACTTTTTTAGGACTTTGACTTTAATATCATACTTGTTTATGTGTTTAAGAACAAAAAGGTCAGAGACATGCCTCTTTTTCTAAAAAAAACCTGAAGTCTGTAGGTGAGTTAAAGACATTGAAATGAACAGTTTTTATTTTTTCCCCAAATATGTCTCTTTCGCGCTCGATTTTCCCCTTTAACCCAGCGTCCAGCGTCTTCCCCTTTTCATAAAAAAAACCCCTGCTTGGATGTGTTATAAAATGGTTCAGGTTGGTTGAAAAACATGGTTGCAAGGGGGCGGGGCATTCTTTCTTATATGGCTATAGTAAACCTTGTTAACACTCTTAAAGTCACATTTATAGTCCAGTGTTTATTGAACTTGGTCAGAATATTTGTGTGATGATATCTAGGATTAGTTTGTAAATGGTTCCGGTCTGTTGAAAAGCATGGCCGCCAGGGTGCAAACCTTCTTAACACTCTTCAAAGTCTCATTTATAGTTCAATCTTCATAAAACTTGGTCACAACATTTGTTCTAATGATATCTTGGGCTGCACACAACAGTTCAGTTCATTTGTGTCTCAGATAAGTGACTTGGACCTTTTTAGGCCCTGCTGTTTTTTTTTCCATTTAGGGGCCAGTATAGTGACCTATTTCCCAATGGAAAAAAGCATATATTTTTCTCAAATTTCCCAATTGAAGGTTTAGTAGGTTACAAAAAATTGAAATAAGTCTCTAATTGAATTTCATATCCCATCAAGCTCTATAAGTTGAAACTTAGTAAATATATTATTAAAATCTCTTTTATTGAATATTTTCAATGTTAAAGTATCTATTGGCAAAAACACAACAATACTAATTTCTCGATGATGTCAAAAGAATGTGATTTTTCCGAATCCGCAAGGACCGGGCCCCATGACCAAAATGTTGAAACAACACTGTACAAGTTGCGTATTTTCTCTGTGCAGAAAAGCCATTTAAAACTATATATAATTGATGTGTGAAAAAAATCATTTATATTCTGAATGCAAAATAATCCCAAACTGATGATGTCATAATGTGTTGCAGTGTGAAGCAAGGCATTTTGAATTTGTGCTGGATACATATAAGTCTGTCTGATCCAATGACAGAAATTCCAGGGGTCTTACTACTAAAACAGGAGTCCTTGGACTCCTTACCTTGGACTCCTTACTTTGGACTCCTTACTTGGAAAAAGTAGAAGTCCAAAAGGGAAAAAAAAGGACTCCCAATAAATATTGCATTTATCTTCAAATTTTCAGCAAAAAAATGCATTTAAATAAAAAATGAATGTGAAATAATAATATAATTGTTGGTTTCATTATTAAAAACCCAAATACAGAATGTACAATCAGGCTTTTTCCGCCCTATGCCACGGGTCCGAAATTTGGCCCCATTCCCAATGCAAATCTGGTTGTTTTTTTCCCAATTGAAAAAAAATCCCAATTCCAAAAAAAAAAATTTTATTTTTTTATTTTTTTTTAACCTTTAAATATATAAAAGTTAACCTGATCCGGTGTAGAAAATAGAAAGTATTGCATAATTTAATTATCTGTTGCCTTGAATTTGTTTTTAAAAACAATAAAATATGTTAATGATTATTTAAGACTTTCCTTATTTTCCTCAACTTCCGGCGCTTCGCGCAATTTTTTTCACCTAAAAAAAGGCCAGGCCTTTTCCCCAAATTCAGATTAAAAACGTGCACTTATCACTCATGTTCATAATATTTTGTAAAATTTTAATAATAAGTTATCAAAATAATCGTTATTTAGCAGTTAACGGCTTCTTTGAAATATAAGAAACACTATGTACATGCGATAAACTTTCCCAAATGAGCCAATTTTGCGATTAATTTTTTTCCCAACATGGGGGTTTTCACGACGCGAAATTCCCAAAATTCCAGTGTGGCGTTTTCCCAAAATGGAGCGGAAAAAACCTGACATTAGGAATCCCACTCATTATGTTCTTTTTATTGTTACTGTAATCAAAAATCATATAGAAAAAAATAAACAGCTCATTTAAATCAAGTGTGCATAAAAGTGCTTAATGTATAAACATACACACCCCACTTATAAACATTTACTTTTTTGTAAACAAAACATTATCATTACCTTGCAATTATATTTCCATTTGAAACAACAATAAAACCAGTTAAATACAAAAGTCTTTGACAACCACAACAGTGTTACTGGATGACATGAATTAAATCTACCCCGGTATGTCCTAAAAACTGCAAGTTGTGAATGGTGTCGGCAGACATAAAAAGGTCTTTGATGTGAATGTCGAGTTGGGGCAAGCTTCTAGGAAGATAAAACTGTAAACTTGTAACACATCAGCAAGTGGCAATTTCAAACCGCATTAATCATTGCTGTCAGATAAAGCATCAAGGCTTAGCTCGTTAGAGGATGGGATGTGGAACAACTATCGAACAATTTAGAAACATTACTTCACTTGATTTATTCGATTTTAAACAGGTGTGAGGACATCAATCGTGTTGGCTGGAGTTTAAATAGAAGGCTGCTTTACAGGTTTTGTTTGTTAATAACCCAGTTATTCAAAAAGGTGCATCCTGGGGACTCACATTTGGCTTCCAATTAGCGTCATTTTTCAAATTTATGGGTACAAATACGCATTAAGCATTTCTGAGAGCCCTGTTCAATGTTGTCATGCATGTGTATTGGATATGGAAAAAGAGGCTTGTCTGCCCTACTTCAAGTTTAACTAATTTTAACATTTATTGTCACGTTTACTTCTTTTAAGGGATGAGAATGGATCTGGATCGAGTGACCCAAAGATCTACATCAATTGTCTGTTTGTTAGCATTCATTAATTAGAAACTCAATTTTTTCAGATGTGAAGCATACCGTTGCAAATGAAGTGGATCCATTAACAAAGGAACTCTACCTATGTGGGACCTGCAGTGAGGGCTTTACGTCCATCAATGACTGCAAGCTTCACATGACCAACATTCATGGAGTTACCGAGTTCCAGATGGGAAACCTTCCGAGGAAAGTCGACACCGGAACGCAAATGGAACACAAGAAACGGGGCCGTAAGAAAAAATCTGAGTGCATTCCAAAAGTGGAGCCAATCGATGCTGATGAAAATGCGGACATTGAAAGTGTGGACATGCCACTCTCAGGATCTGACGAGGACTGGATAGAAAGTCTGCAGACATACAGCACTCGTAGCAGACGGAAAAGGCGACCACCTCCCGCACTGAAGAGCGACTACTACCTGGGACGCACCAAGAAGAAGGAAAAGAAGGAGGAGACACCGTCTGATGTAAAGCCAATTACAGGCTATAGGTGTGATGAGAAGAACTGTGGAGCGAAGTTTGCAGAGGAGACCTTGCTGGAGAAACATCAGGAATACCATGTGAAGGATCCTACACCAGGTGCAAATCACTTCAAGTAAGTGAGTTATTTCTCCCGTGTTCATGGAATCCTTTCACCTGGTCTTTATTTGGATAAATTTCATTATCTTTGTGAATTTTTTAAATATTTTCAAAGCAGGGGATTAAAAAATCATATGAAAGGGCCAGTGTTTGGGGAATACTTAATGATTTGAAGTAATTTTCCAGAGAAGGACAATGTAATAGTCTTTTATTATATAAATTGATATGGAAATTCAAAGACACCAGAAAAAGTACTGAAAGTGTCTCTAAATCTTTAAAAGCATCATGCCTTTGATGCTATCAATCGAATTAGATTTTCTTGCAGCAATGCTTAATTAAATTCAATTTAATTCTTAAATGCAAGTTTACATAAAATTAATTCATGGTTGTTATTTTTCATCCTTTTAGCTATTTTTATGCCCCAGGTAGGGTGGCATATAGCAGTTGAACTGTTCGTCTGTCAGTCTGTGCATCCGTCCGAAAACTTAAACATTGGCCATAACTTTTGCAATATGGAAGATAGCAACTTGATATTTGGCATGCATGTGTATCTCATGAAGCTGCACATTTTGAGTGGTGAAAGGTCAAGGTCATCCTTCAAGGTCAAAAGTCAAAAAATACAATCCAAGGGAAGTAATAAGCTTTAAAAGGGAGATAAATTGTAAACCTGCCAAATGATATATGTATATTGAAATTATATTTCAATGTGGCGCAATAGGGGGCATTATGTTTCTGACAAACACATCTCTTGTTTTCTCTCTAAATTTATCTGTTAAATACATGTAAAGTTTTGTTAATCCCAAAAAGACTGGGTTACATTTTTCCTCACCGGAAGTGTTTCCATAATCAGTCTTTATTTGAGTCAGACTTTTGCCCATTTTACTGAGGTTAGTTGTTCAAACCAAATATTTTTCCACTTAGCTCACCGGTTCACTTTATATTGTATGTAATAGTATTAAACAAACTTAGGAAATCGTGTCACAGTGGTGTAGTGGATATGGTGTCCGCCTAGCAATCGGGAGGTCACGGGTAAGATCCCTAATGTTAGAGTAGTCTTTAGATTTCCCCCATAGACACCAAGTACTGGTTTAGTCCCAGGAAACAGACTTGAGAGCATTTCAAATAAGCCTTAGGCTTTCGATGCAATCAAGCTAAAATAAATAGGTTTAAACTAAACTTAGGAAATCAGGAGAGATACTTGTGTAACTTTTATTGGTGGTGGTGCCCCTTTCATTTGTCCAGAGCATGACTGTAATGCAACTAATCAAGCTATAAATGTTAAACTTCATAGAAGATACAACTCATTGAATGAATATACAAAACTACTACTGTGCTTTTTTTTCTGTGTTAGTTGCTTATTTTCTTGCTTGATTTTAATTCTGAACTAAATTTTAAGCTTTCTAGCAAGTAGCTTGAACAATTTACTTTGTGACACAATGACCCATATGTCACATAAGTTGTCCGGCGTCTGATGACACAATCAACAATTCTATAATTTCTAGTTCTGATGCATACCTTTATGCTTAATAAAGAACACATAAACTACTATAAACATAAATGGACTGCAGTTAATTTTTGCAATTGTCTTGCAGGTGCACATCATGTGACCAAACATTTGCGGTCTGGAAAGCAGTGAAGATTCACGCATGGAAATCCCACAATGAAGACCTGGGTCTCTTCAAATGCCATTACTGCAGTTTCAGGACTGATGCCTCGAGCAAATTGAGGGTAAGTCCTTAACCCTTTACCACTAGGATATGTATTTTCACGCATTTGTAGTCCCTTAGAAAATCAAATTTAATTTAAGATCTTTCTTACAAGATTCAAGTTTTAAAGGCCTCATCTCTAACCCTTAGATACTGATGAGCAGCAAACAGCATAAAACCTGAACAGACAGCGAGTTACATGCAGGCGGTTCTGGTTTTATGCTGTTTGCATGTACAATGTAGTCATTTTCACTTTGCTTCTTATGGGGGAAAGGGTTATTAATATATATAACCAGTATTGTTTGTCAGATTTTGTTACATATAGATTTAACTGATCGGATAACTTTTTAAGTCACAATTTCAATGAAATTAGGTCTTATTATGATACTCCTGGTGATGTATGATAATGAATTGGGACGTTCATAAATAGTCTGCAGGTACTTGGGAATTTAAGCGTCAATACAATTTAAATTTGGAGTTGGTTTGAATTATAATTGATAGAACCTAAATAAAATAGAAAATAATTAACTAACAAATCAGGCAACTTCTAAAGACTTGATTACTACATGTACACTGATAACCTATTTAAACATATGAGATTAAAACCATCATTTTTGGGGTGAAAATATATATAGGCTATATAACAGTTTGTTAAACTGGTTAAACTGTATAATGGAAACAAAGATACTTTTTATATTTTGAATATGGCCCAGTAAAGGCTATACAAACAGCCTAAGCAAATAGCCCTATACATTATTTTATTACTTAGTATATGTAAAAATATAATTAAATATTTTACTTCAGGGTACTTAAATCAGAACAATCAAGAACAAAACTTCTGGATGTATGTACATTAAAGGGGCTTTTTCACAGATTTTGGCATGTATTGAAGTTTGACATTAAATGCTTTATATTGATAAATGTAAACATTGGATCTAAAAAGCTCCAGTAAAAAATCAAGAATAAAATTAAATAAAAGAAAAAAAAGGAACCCTCAACAGGGCTCGAACCACTGACCCCTGGAGTAAAAAACCCATTTAGACCACTCAGCCATCCATGCTCACACAAAGAAGGATGTATTTTATACTCAATATAAGCAATCCTCGTAGTTTCACAAAATATAACGACAACAACAGAACTCTCCAAATTATTCAATCGATTCGCGATGCAACACTTTATAATTTTCAGATTTTTAAAAAGATGCATATAATGGCTATTTTAGAGCATGGTAAATGTTCATTATTACTGTTTCTTCACAAATACATGTATGAAAACAAAAACGAAAATTTGCGAATCTGAAACATTTTATTTTGTCAACTTACCAAAACATGAAAAGGCCCCTTTAAATAATCTCCATTTTAAAAACATTGCATGAAAATGTTATTCACATGAGGCTGTTAAAAGGAAGAACACAACATAGAAAAATGGTATACTGAAATGTGTTGATGTGGCTGAATATAAATGGCAAAGTGATTGATAAGAATGTTCAAGATGCTTTTTCTGACAGAGTGAACATGTATTTTACATAGATTCACATGGAAATTCATGGCACTGACCGTCCGTATGTCTGCGCGAAGTGTGACAAAGGATTCAAGCAGTTTGCCCAGCTTAAGAATCATGAACAGACTCACCTGGAGAGGGAAAAGGTGCAACATAACATTGACGAGTAAGTAGTTTATGGCTAGTAAATCAGAACGTGCTAACGTTTGCAATTGGCTTTTATTTATCTATTCTCAAAAAGGCAAGACACTCTTTAAAACTAGTATTATTTGTTTCGCAACGATCACTGTAACAAAAGCAACAAATAATTAATGACCATTCTGGTTCAGCTATAGTTACGTTTTTTAACCAGGTTTTCCGAAGGAAAAAACTGGTTATTAGATTGGCGAATGCGGGCGGGCTGGCGGACTGGCTGGCGGGCGGGCGGAACAAGCTTGTCCGGGCCATAACTATGTCGTTCATTGTCATATATTAAAATCATTTGGCACATTTGTTCACCATCATTGGACGGTGTGTCGCGCGAAATAATTACGTCGATATCTCCAAGGTCAAGGTCACACTTTCAGTTCAAAGGTCAAAATTGGCAATAAATGAGCTTGTCTGGGCCATAACTATGTCATTTATTGTGAGATTTTACAATTATTTGGCACATTTGTTCACCATCATGGGACGGTGTGTCGCACAAAAGAATCACGTCAATATCTCCAATGTCAAGGTCACCACAACTTAAAATAGATTTATTTTGAAACAAACTTACAAAGGGGGTTAATTTTGTTTGTTCATTTCAAAAGTTCAGTTTGAGTTGTCTCCCTTAATCAGATTTTTTTTTACAATGAAAACCTGGTTTTGTGACAATTTTGTCCCTTGTTTTGGATTTAAATTGATGACATGGATCTGAATGATATAACAATGTAATGCCTAATCAATACCCAGACCTGAAGCAGGTGGGGGATTGTAGTAAAGCCCTTGTCCATATGTCAGTCAGTCCGTCAATAACACTTTTATATCTGCTCCATATCTCTTTTACCTTATGCAGAATTTTCATTAATCTTGCCTCAAATGTGATGACCTATGAGACAATTTTAAAACACACGAGTCAATCATGCCATCTCAAGGTCGAACATGAATGTCAAGGGTTCGAGTCTCAATTTTTGTTCAGCTCCATATTTCCTATATCTTTTGAAAAATAAAAATTTTCATGAATGTGCCTTGTAAAAGGTTTCATGACAATGTCAGAAGGAATGAGTCAGTTATGCTAGATCAAGGTGAAGGTGGTACTTCATGGTCAAAGTTTTTAGCCCACATTTTTGCGTCCACTCCTTATTTCCTATACACCCCAAAGGATTTTCAAGAAATCATGCTAATACTCTTTAGGTCATTGTGAACATGCTCTCAAGGCATGAGTCAGTCATGTTGGCTGAAGGTCAAATTTCAAGGTAAGCTGTTTTGGTCTCTGTTTTTGTGTACAGTTAATGTATCCCATACCAATTGAATGATTTTTATCGAACTTTGCTACAATAATAAGGCATGCTTGAGGTAAAGATCATACTTCAAGGTCAAATTGTTTAGCCTTTATGTTCATGCACGCTCTATATCTTCATTTCCAATTGAAAGATTTTCTGGAAATTTGGCTGCAATGAATGTCAAGGTCGTTGAGATGGTGTGCAAAAGGCACGAGTCAGTGACACTTCATCAAGGTCAAAGTCACACTTGAAGTTCAATAGTTTAGCTTGAATTTTTTGTTTAACACCTTTCCCCAATAAAGGATTTTTATGAAAATGTCCAATTACCAGAAAACATGAGTGAATCACCCTGGCTCAAAATGGAGGCTTCCACGTAAAGGACTTAAGGTTATTAAATACACCTTGAGGCATAGAGCTGCCTATTTGAGAGCCATTATGTTAGTACTTAAAACTAGTCAAAAGACCATTGACAAATGTGCACTTGCAGAAGTGTGATAGCTTTGAAAAATCATGTGACTTGCATGAGATTTGGGTTATTCTGGGGTAAGGTTAAGGATTCATAAATGATTTTATTAATATTTATGTAATTAATAACTACTTTAATTAAAAATATTAAATAGATTGAAGGTCAAATATTCTAGCCTACATTTTGTGTTTGTTTCTTATTTCATGTGCCTTTAAAAAGGTTTTGATAACACCTGGCTCAAATGTTTAGGACATTAAGATGATGTGCAAAGGCATTGTTCACGCCTGCTTAAAGTCAAGGTCACACACGAAAGTTTAATGTTTGAGCCTCCTTTTTCCTGTCCATTTTCCTTGTTCATTCAATGCCTGTTCTTTCTATACTCTTTGATTGATTTAATGAAATTTTGCTCAAATGTCAGGGTTTGAAACCATGCTCATAAGGCATAAATCAGTAAAGCCAAAGCAACGTCCACGTAACTCTTGGCGATTTTTAAATGTTTCAGCCTCTGCTTTTAAGTATACCATAGATTTCATGTTTTCTCTTGATAATTGCTTACAATAATTATTGCTTTTAACCTAGAAGAGTCAGAGCTATTTTGAAAACAGTCCCTTTTTACTATAAATTATACCATAACAAGCAATATTTGAAGGCTAGTTGAGAGAGAGATAAATATGTTGTTTCTGCTGATTCACATGAGCACAATTATTGTTGGACTAGTTCGCGTCGGATATGTGACGTGTGTAGCAGAGTGTTTGCCAGCCAGAAGTGCATGAGGATCCATAGGGAGGCGGTCCATAGCGGCCACAAACCATTCAAGTGCAGCTTCTGTGAACATACGTGTGCTAGGAAGGCTATGCTCATTCTTCACCAGCGAACACACACAGGGGAAAAACCATTTAAGTAAGACTGGGTCTCAAATACATGGGGAGTTGAGCCCAAAACTGTTGAATGAACTTGAATCTGCTTATTTCATAGGTAGAAAGATACAAATTATAACACTTATTCCGTGTTATAACTGTTATAGCAGGAAACATAGTTACCTGACAATTGTGAACGCTATTAGCATATATTACACCCGTAAATTGCCTCATACATAATTCATGCTGAGTTTAATTATTGCATGTATTTTACGAGTTTAATGTTGTCATTAGAGTACATTTATTATGATACACTTTCATCCATTGAACTCAACACAGAAACAGCTGTATTCATTGTAAGGATATTTATGCCCCCCTTCGAAGAAGAGGGGGTATATTGCTTTGCTCATGTCGGTAGGTCGGTCGGTACCTCCGTCCACCAGGTGGTTGTCATACGATAACTCAAGAACGCTTGGGCCTAGGATCATGAAACTTCATAGGTACATTGATCATGACTTGCAGATGACCCCTATTGATTTTGAGGTCACTAGGTCAAAGGTCAAGGTCACGGTGACTCGAAATAGTAAAATGGTTTTTTAATGATTATTCAAGAATGCATACACAGCCAACAGGGCACACTCTGAACAATATTACTGAAGCAACTGGTCTGTAATCCTAAATCTATAATTATCAGTCCAATGAAAAATCATCCTTTTAGTAAAATACAGTGGATCAGTAAAAATATTATCAGAATATGACAGGGTTTTTTTTTCCTTCTTTGGGACCCGCCGAAAATCGGCCCTTTCCCCTCGGATTTTTTTAACCCTCAGCTGGTAAATTTTCCCCTAGATTTCATTTTCCCCTTTTTTACCTTTTTATATATAACTTAACCTGATCCACTGTAGAAACTAGAAAAATATTGCATAATTAAATTATCTGTTGCCTTGAATTTGTTTTAAAAACAGTAAAATATGTTAAATTGATTATTTTAGACTTTCCTTATTTTCCCCAAAATCCGGCTTTTCGCAGATTTTTTTCCCCCAAAATTCAACGTTTCGCGCAATTTTTTTCCCCTCAAAAAAGGCCAGGCCCTTTCCCCAAAATCAGATAAAAACCCCTGTATGAGATATTTTGTATATTTTGTATATTAAATATTGTGTTAATGTTTAATTTTGTTGATTAATATAAATATAAGCAGGACAGTGGAGGTAATACACTACAGGGGAAACAAATGCAATAAGTTTAAATTTATTGTTACAGATTTGCCTCCCTTGTAATATATTTAAATTTTACCAAATGTAAGGCTAACTGCATTTTTGTAATGCATACTACTACTACTACTACTACTACTACTACTACTACTACTACTACTACTAATACTACTACTGCTTCTGCTGCTGCTGATACTACTATTACTACTTCTACTACTACTACTACTACTACTACTACTACAGTACTACTACTACTGCTACTTCTACTACTACTCTACTACTCTACTACTACTACTTCTACTACTACTACTACTACTACTACTACTACTACTACTACTTCTACTACTACTACTACTACTACTACTACTACTACTACTACTACTACTACTACTACCACTTCTACTACTACTAATACTATTTCTTCTGCTACCACCACCACCACCTACTACTACTACTACTCTATTACTACTACTACTACTATACTACTTCTACTACTACTACTACTACTACTACTACTACTACTACTACTACTACTACTTCTACTACTACTACTACTACTACTACTACTACTACTACTACTACTACTACTACTACTACTACTACTACTACTACTACTACTACTATTTCTTCTGCTACCACCACCACCACCACCACCATCACCACCACCATTCACAGTGACAAAAAACGTATTCACGCAATGGCTGCTACTACAACTTATAGCCCATATAAGGGGGCATGCATGTTTCACAAACAGCCCTTGTTTAATATACTTTTGCATAAAGGTCACTTTCAGTTGAATCTTATTATTATCACCCGCCATAGGCGGAGGGATATTGTTTTAGTGTTGTCTGTCCATCCGTCCGTCCGTCTTTCCGTCCGTCAGGCACTTTTGTGTCCGGAGCCATATCTTGGAAGTGCTTTGGGGGATTTCTTTGAAACTTGGTATGAGTATATATATATGGATAAGAGGATGATGCACGCCAAATGGCATTGTACACCATCGGATAATAATGGAGTTATGGCCCTTTGTATCTTGAAAAAATGGTTTTTTGTGTTTTCGGAGCCATATCTGAGAAATGCTTTGACGGATTTCATTGAAACTTGGTATGAGTATATATATGGATAAGAGGATGATGCACGTTGATGTTGTCCATCCCTCCAGAAAACTTTTATGTCCAGAAGTATAAAAGCGGGGGATATCAATTCAACGAATTGGCTAGTTGGGCTATATCTTTCTGTGTAACTGTTGCTCTCCATTTGCAGATGTAATGTGTGCCACTACACGTGCAGCGACCACAACTCCCTACGGCGACACCGGATGCGCCACACAGGCCTCAAGCCCTACAAGTGCCCCCACTGTCCCTACGCCTGCATTCAGGCCATCTCACTCAAGGTGCACATCAAGAACAAGCACCCAGGTCAGTCACATGATATCTAAAGTGTATGTTAAGTAGTGAAATGTAGGAAAATATGGGCAGCACTCAGGGAATATGGAGCTTAATGCATGTTTGTATTAAGTTTTTGTTGAATTTTTTGTTTAAATGAAGTCTTATCTTAGCGAAAATCTAGTTAAGGTGGAAAGTGTCGTGCCTGATTTGCCTGTGTTTATTGCACATGCTTATCTGAGACTACACTTTGTGCACATGCATTAAGTCCTGTTTTCGCAGAATGAGGCTCATATCAGTAAAATAAATCCTTACATCACTCAACTTGCTGGAAATATTTTTTATTGCCTGACGAGGCATTCAGTGTGCATTCAGGTTTTATTTTAGTCATGATACAATGGACATGTATTCTTAGCTAAATTGTGGAAAAAAATCCAGCATGGTAAAGAAGTTCACCTTTTTGTTCTGTTATTAGAATGGTCTATTATGCTATAGAAACATAGTTGTGTTTTAAGGAATTTAAAGTTTGTGAGTGAACATGTGAATGGAAATTGGATAATACATTATTCGCTTGTTGGTAAAGAAGTAATGGTAAAGTTATCAATCAGACAGGGATTGACACTAACTTTTTTTTACCTACTGACCCAAAGGACCACCAGCTTTCAGAAATTACTTGTCCTCCAAGATTTCAAATGGTCCGACAATGTCTCTGTTATTTTACTTAAATTCCAACTTACTTTCTGGACTATCCACAATGTATTGTGTATTTATAAAAAGAAAACTATACTATCTACTAAACTATCTCAATATCCCTTTCATATTTTCGCTGTACTTCAAGCTTCTCTTCATTAGTTTTAGGTTTTTTGGCGTAGGTTCAACCAATCGAAGAATGAAATTCCACATCTCGAAAACTTGTAATCTTGAAAATACGCACGTTTACTTTCCCGCAATATCAAAACATTATTCGGCGCCCTCCAGTATAAATTCTTACGGTAAACAAAGTATATTCTGATGGTATTAAGATCGATAAAATGCTGATTATTGCTGCTTTTTCAAAAAAATTAATACCATTTTGTTCATTTCCCGATCGAACGATTAGAATTTTAAGTTAATTTGTGTATCGATCACAGCGAAGTCTGAGACATTTTCTGGAGACATTTGCGGATCGAAAATCGATTTTTTGATGTGACAACAGGTTTTTGTCATCCAGGCATCTAGAAAAATTGAAATTTTCAATATGATGCTATTGTTATCCCGGTCTGGAGTTGGCCCATACAAAAAATGATGAAATTATCGGTTTATTATGAACATATAGTTTTTTATTAATGAAAACGGCTTTCCACCAGTATTTCACAATAAGCTGGCCAGGATTTTTAACTGGTCCGACAGATCAACCAAATTTCTAGTTTCACTGGTCCTCCCTATTTTTTACTGACACCGGTTCAACGGACCACCGTTAGTGTCGAGCCCTGTCAGATTTATTGACATGCAATTTGCAAAATGTTCTAAGACGTTATTTTTTAAGAAAATAAAGTTTCTTGCAGATGCTTAAATCTGGATATTAATTTCCTCCATAGAAAATAAAATGTTGAATGTATAGGTTACCAGTATATTATTTCAGCTTTCTTATTACTGAATTTAAATCTGTACTTAGAGGGGAGCCAAAAATTGCATTTTAATATATTATTTGACCTTTTTCAGATCTTGGTGGCATTTTCTGCTGTAGTCTGTGCCTCTACAGAACCGTGAACGGTCAACAATATCAGAACCACCTTCTTGATCACAAGAATGGCCTTCTGCCTATTGACGCAGATTATGTCGGTGCAATCGAGCCCCCTCTCTCACACAGCGGTCTCACCCTCCAGCCCCGAAGGTCGCGGGCCAGTTATGGCAGGCCGGTGGTGAAAACTAGTTTCTCAAGCACCAAGTTACCTGGGCAGGAAAACATCTTGGGTTTTGTGCAGCACACAAATACGGTCTCCGGCGGTCAGCATGTGCTACATATTCCTGTGTCCGCCACTAGCGGAGAAGAACACCTGGCTCAGCTGCAAATACAGCTCAATGAAAACAGCGAGGCTTTGATTTCTGCTGAAGAGTATGAAAAGATTGTTGACTATGAAGGCTCGGAATCTCAGTCAGAAATAAACGCCACCAATCTGATCTACTCCGCGCTGTCTGCTATTTCGATGCAATCCAATGATCAGATGGATCTTGGCATGGAACCGCATGATCTTGTCTCGAAAATTCAAAATGGCGATATTCAGACATCCATAGAAACCAATTTTAATAAGGATGGTGTAACGACGCACACGATAACATTCCGTCTGCCTGACGGTGGGGAACTGCTTGGTGGGGTGACGCTACAGGAGAGTTCAGAAGAGAAGGAGGCTGTGGATGTACTGGAAGCGAATACTTCAGGGAGTGAATGGCAGATTGTTAATGACCAAACTAGTATTGAATTCATTGATGCAGGCTCGTGATAAAACCTTCTTTGTAATATTTGTAATTAAATTGTTATTGTTTAACTTAAAGAGATTTGTTTGTTGATTTCATTATTTCTAAAGCATGTGGCATATGCACAAACTAATGTGTATGAACCACTTGTGGATTTACATCCTTGGTATTTTTTGAATTTCTTATTTTAGCAGTATCATAATAAAAAGTTGTGTTTTCTTCAAAAGCTAATGTAATAAAACCTGCAATTACAACTGAACTACTTGAAATCATAGCTGTGATTTCAAGCTGAAATATATTTACCTTTTTTTGTTGCTTAATTAGGTAATGGATGGATTTGCAACTTTAACTGAACAAAAGGATATTAGTATACTTTTAATTGATCTGTAGTGGTGAACTAATTTGTATGCTCCTTCCCCCATGAAGAAGTTTGTAAATTAGTTTGCTTCAGTCTGTTAGTCTCTTGTTTCTGCTCTCTGACTAGAGAACACTTTGGTCTACCATCATTTCAAATGGTAATCTAGTTTCTTGTGAGGTGAGGAGGATGCTTCGTGATTTTGGTTTCAATTGTCAAGATTACAGGGGGTTTGTAACATGACATAAATTTTCTCACTATATCTTGAGACTGCTATGACTTCCGATCATCCTATAGGTATGGGTGTTACTTGGAGGGAAAGGAAAACGCCCATTCATTTTCAGGTCAACAGGTAAAAGATCATTTGCATAGGCATTCGACATGGAAAAGTATTTTACATGTTAAATGTTTTCTCTATTGACCATTTTATTTTCAAAGGATATTCAGAGAACTCTTAAATGAAGATCACCAATACTATTTATTTGAGGTATAAGTGAAGGAGTCAGTTTTTACGTCAACCAGTCAAAGTTCAAGGTCACAGTAGCTTCTTACTTGAAAACAGGCTCACCACAATATGTAGAGAACACCTTTACCTAGCATCATATGAGTCACGTTCTGAGAAACTGGGCTTAATGCTTTTGCAGTCCGCACAGGCTAATCAGGGACGACACTTTCCACCTTAACTTGATTTTCGGTAAGGAGGGACTAAAAATACCATAAAAGCGGAAAGTGTCATCACTGACTAGCCTGTGCCGTCTGCACAGGCTAATCTGGGACGACACTACACACATGCATTAAGCCCAGTTTTCTCAGAACGCGACACATATAAATTTGATGTGCAGGGTTGATGGAAGGAATGTCGCCATCAATTTAGTAATCAAGATGAGTCAATGCCACAGGGAGATGCTACACCTAAAAATCTCTTAAAAACAGTACCTAGTTACAGCTGTAATTCGCTGCAAGTTGGGGGAAGCAGGTTTTTTAAAACGTCTGTTGCAGATTACAATTTTGAGGATTAGTTTAACACGGTATTCAAAAACATGTTGAAGTTGTGAGCGAGACGCTCACAACTTATTTTACATAGCAAGGTTTGCAAGTCAGTATGCGCTTAGCTACGCTATGAACGATAACTACTGCCTGTTGCACTACCTGCAGTAAAATTATGCAGACGACGAATGCTAGGAGCGTCTGCTCTTCTACGCTAGGAACGATAACCAACACATCTGCCTGATTATAGTTTACTACTGGTACACTGCAGTGTGTGTATATATATGATCAATAGTGTTTAACAGCATGTAAGACGACATTGGCCAGTCTAGTGTTTATCATTGAAATCTGTACATAATAAAATTATTTGCTGCTTTTAGGAAAAACTGTGCTGAATGCATGTCAAATAAGATTAGCCTGTGCAATTCGCACAAGCCAATCAAGGACGACACTTTCTGATTTAATGGCGTTTAATCAGGGACGACACTTTCCACCTTAACTTGATTTTCGGTAAGGAGGGACTAAAAATACCATAAAAGCGGAAAGTGTCATCACTGACTAGCCTGTGCCGTCTGCACAGGCTAATCTGGGACGACACTACACACATGCATTAAGCCCAGTTTTCTCAGAACGCGACACATATAAATTTGATGTGCAGGGTTGATGGAAGGAATGTCGCCATCAATTTAGTAATCAAGATGAGTCAATGCCACAGGGAGATGCTACACCTAAAAATCTCTTAAAAACAGTACCTAGTTACAGCTGTAATTCGCTGCAAGTTGGGGGAAGCAGGTTTTTTAAAACGTCTGTTGCAGATTACAATTTTGAGGATTAGTTTAACACGGTATTCAAAAACATGTTGAAGTTGTGAGCGAGACGCTCACAACTTATTTTACATAGCAAGGTTTGCAAGTCAGTATGCGCTTAGCTACGCTATGAACGATAACTACTGCCTGTTGCACTACCTGCAGTAAAATTATGCAGACGACGAATGCTAGGAGCGTCTGCTCTTCTACGCTAGGAACGATAACCAACACATCTGCCTGATTATAGTTTACTACTGGTACACTGCAGTGTGTGTATATATATGATCAATAGTGTTTAACAGCATGTAAGACGACATTGGCCAGTCTAGTGTTTATCATTGAAATCTGTACATAATAAAATTATTTGCTGCTTTTAGGAAAAACTGTGCTGAATGCATGTCAAATAAGATTAGCCTGTGCAATTCGCACAAGCCAATCAAGGACGACACTTTCTGATTTAATGGCGTTTTTCGTTTAAAGAGTTTCTGGTACTGGGATGACAATTAATGCATACCGTTATGCATTAAGCCCTGTTTTCATAAAATGAAGCTTAAATTATCATTTTTATTAATGATTTGAAAACAAAAACACATCTCGAACTGTGCTTTAAGACACACTCTTTATAAATTTGAATGGGTTGTGTTCATTTCAAACTTGCGATATAAAAAGCTATAACATACAGTTTGGTCGCCAACATACAGTTTGGTCGCCAGTAACGGATCTTCCCCAGTAGCGGATCATTTTTCGGAAACGATCATTCTATTGCTCCAACCCCGATAAAAAATACTGATCAAACTGTATTTTCAACGAGAATAATCATTTTTCTCTTGAAATGTATATTTTCTTTTCCCAGTGATGACCTAGTAATTTTTATATCGTGGATTGCATATAATGCATGTACGCACCGTGTTTACAAAGTGAGCCTCGTACTGGGTAATGAGATTTCGAAGAAACGCTTACCATTAATTGCATATGAACTTTTGAAAGGTTAGTTGTGAAAGAATACATTAACATGAACTTTATCTTATAAGCTGCTGTTTAACGGTTTTTAGGTGCACTTTTTCAAACCCAAGTGAAGTCTGTGTCGCTACTTTTAAAAACTGAGATGCGTCTAAGATTATGCAACACCGAACAACTTCAGTGCATTCAGCGCTTTGATTCAAATTGTCTGTTGAATAATTGTGTTACTTTACTAGTATTATATTGCTTTTAAATAAATAAAATACGTGACATTGAACAGCAATATCACGTGCACACAAGCAAAAAGGTGGGTCGCAAGTTTCATCAACAAAAGCATTTCACCCCTTCCCTAGAAGCTGAATAGGATTTCAGTTGTATTAGGATTCTTTAGATAACAATAACATCGTTACTGTATAAAATAAGTCGGTCTTGGAACAAAAGCTTTCTGTCTAAATGTAAGTAAAAGAAGAAATTTCATGTTCAGGATTTGTGAATCTTTTCGTACGTCTTTTTTCTTTTCGTCTAATTTTCTTTTGCTTACTAAAACGACCTTGAACTTCCAAATGTAAACAAGGAAAGAAGTTGATTCATGTGACGGTTACTCATAGACATGATTTTGCATGTAAGTACTGCATGGAAAAGTACTTTTTAGAAAAATAAATGGTATTTCACAATAACACGATGTATTCAATCAATTGTCTGTCAATTTGATAGTCCACTCATAAACAGTTGGAAAATCGGCATTTCAACATGTTCAACCATCTCTGTGAGTCTGTCATCTGTGTCTGTGAACACCGTCAACATGGTCAGGTCCCTTTTATCTAAGGAAAATCGGCATTTCAACATGTTCAACCATCTCTGTGAGTCTGTCATCTGTGTCTGTGAACACCGTCAACATGGTCAAGTCCCTTTTATCTAAGGAAAATCGGCATTTCAACATGTTCAACCATCTCTGTGAGTCTGTCATCTGTGTCTGTGAACACCGTCAACATGGTCAAATCCCTTTTATCTAAATTGATTATCAATCCATTTAAAGCGACCTTATTTTGAAAAAAAGTGTAAAATTAACATACTTTTTCATTTTATTTCAAGAAACTGAAATTACATGCATCAAATTGTTGGCGTTGAAATACAACAATGTTTGCGTAGGTTCAATTTGTTGTTTTTGCAAAATTGTGACCATTGAAATATGTGAATGTCTGACCTAAATTGTCATGCTGTGTGGGTTGTGAACAATGCAACGCTACCACTCTAGAGGCCACAACCCAGCAAACAAAAGACGTCTTTTTATGGTTGTTAAGACGTTGTTCTGCCCAGAACAACGTCTTAACAACCATAAAAAGACGTCTTTTGTTTGCTGGGAAGATTGATGAAACTTGGTTCAGAATGTGTATATCCCAGGGCCCTGAAAAGTATACTTTTTTCCCCTTTTGGGTTGTGGGGGGAAAATTGATAAAATTCCCCCTGATTAAAAAAAAATATTTTTTTTTCTTTTAAAGATGTGTCTCATGATTATAATATCTCAATACTATTTCAATTTTATCTTGTAAAACATACTTAATTATGAAAAAAGAAATAAATATAGTGCAAATATGTACAAGTGTATTGTACTCACCTAGGTACAAGAGTAGTCCCGCAATCAATCCTCCACAGCTGGACAGAGTGATGCCGAGAATAATCAGGAATTCTTGGTGAATTAGTGTCTTTACGACGTTAGCTTGTATCTTCAAAATATGGCGCACAGGAAGAGAGATCTAACAGGGTTTTTACTTCAGTTATCAGGGAGTTGTGTTCGTCCCAAAACCGCTTCGTACAACACTCCCCCCTGTTCTATCATAATGGAGCTGGTAACACCTTCATCATATTGATTTCACTGTAGAATCTTGACTCATCAGAATACAGTGTCCATGTGGTATTGGTGTAAAGATCTCAGTCTGGCCATGCCAACCAAGTTTATGATATTCATTAGTACGAAAGTTTCATCAAGGCCTTATTAAAGTGAATACTGGTAACACTAACAAAATAAATGTGTTTGCGAGCTTAGGATCCTAACTCCCATGTCTGGCTTCGCTGACCTAGGATTACATCTGGTACAAGATGCAGGTGTTGGCTGATGTGAAATCCAGGAATTCTTCCACTGTCTCCCCCCTTATTTGGCTGACTTCCAGTGCCACCTCTCCGATGAATGCTGGGGTACTCGCACTTGCCTGCCTGGCTCTAAAATAGGGAGGATCGTTTTCAAGAAGCAGATGGCCCTTCGGAATTTTCCTAAGTGCCACTTTCTGGAAGTTATCAAACTCCTTCACCATGCCCGTTACTCCAAAGTAGCACTTCGGAAAGGTCTCCAGCCAGCTCACCACTTGCTCCACAGTTCCGGTGAAACAATGGAGATGGATACGTTGAGTTGGGGCAACATTAGCTCTCACATCTAGCCCCATCTTCTCCGCAGTGCTGATCCGCAGCGTCTCGCATGTGTAGAATCACTGGACGGATAGGCATACTGAGTTTTAAGACCTTTATTAGTATCTCCTCTTGTAGTTTCCAAGTTGATTCGGGTGCACATCAGTCTAAACCGATCTCACCCAGGGCAACGACTGTTTTTAACCCAGGAGGCTCCTGAGCTCCTCGAATTCGGACTGCGGGAAAAACTGCACCTCTTTGGCGTGTATACCCACTGCAGCTCCAAACCCTTTCTTCCCAGGATACCAGGTCTTATATCCTGACATGAGGGGTGCAACTTGGGGAATGCTATTCTCAACAGGTTCTACAGTCATATTCATTACACATACATTGGGTTTATTTTCATGACTGTACAATGTTAGAGGAATAGCTACATTCCCACCGCCACATTGTTTTACCACAAATGCCATTAAGTCTTTGTTAAGTTCACATTCCTTATTCTTGAAGGTACTGGGTGGAATCACAGTAGTCCGGCACACAGTGACACTAGCGATTTCTTCCTGCATAGGTTGTTATGCATTGGAATGCTCAATGTGCACATGCTCCTCAGGGATATTTACCAACATCTTGTATTTACGCATGGAGTCAAGTCCGAGAAGCATATCATTCTGAATTGGTGCCACATACACGTTTTCCTCTAATTAAGACTCGCCAATCTTTATTGTAAGAGGTCCGCAAACAAATCCACCTATAGACATATCTCTGCCTGCAGTGTTAAGCCTCAGCTTCTTGATAACTCTTGGCGGTTCCGGTAGTCTATGACACATCCTGTCTGAGATAATAATCACCTCAGCTGCAGTATCAATCACTGCGTTTGTCTCAACACTTTGCAACTTAAGCGGAATCCTAAACATGGAATTTAGTTACAATTGAAGAACCACAACTTGATCATTGTCTTCTTCTGGTCTGACTTCTGACCTATCAGATTCAGTTGGGTTGTCATCTGTTACCATGGTTTGCTTAGGTTTTTCCCTCTCCTCTGTAGATGGTTTTGCTGTGCGTATTCCTTAGGGCTCGGGCATTCCCAAGACAGCTGAACCTCTTTTTCATTCTCTGTGTAATCAGGTGTA
The DNA here is from genome assembly GCF_020536995.1 of Dreissena polymorpha. Classification (NCBI taxonomy): domain Eukaryota; kingdom Metazoa; phylum Mollusca; class Bivalvia; order Myida; family Dreissenidae; genus Dreissena; species Dreissena polymorpha. The sequence continues at coordinate 79,041,213 of NC_068360.1, read as the reverse complement.
TACTGATCTCCTAATGCTGTTTCTTGGAAGAGACGTTTCAAATCAGCCTCGTCTGTACCTGGCTCTTTTGCAGGCGAGTTCAGAGTGCAGTCAGTTTATCCCGACCGATAAGCTTCTCATTGAACAAACGTCGAAGACTAAGGCCATGTATAACATGGTTGTACTTCTTGACCTTTTGCGTGGCAGTCTTCCTGTCTTTAATTAAATCCCTATCTTCATCATGGACTGGGCTATTTAGCACTGGGGTCGGGCTTCGCCCTTTTTGTCCGACCCGGAAGAGTTTAAATGTTCCTCGTTCTCTTCCTTTTCCCCAGTAAATTGGACATGTTTACTGCTGTCACTTTTTCGGCGTTGACAATCTGTAATGTAATGATTTTCTTTGCAGTTGACACTGAAGTGTTGGAGGAAGTCTGTTCGGGGACGGCGATGCAGAGCGAGGTTGTCTGTACAGAAGGCGCTTGAGGATGGTATCAACAGAGGTCTTGATCTGGCTGATCTGTTGTTCAATTGTGTTAAGACGTTTCTCACAGCCTCCCAATCGAGTCAGTGTACTCTGACCAGTTGGGCTTTGTGACTCCTCTTTCAGTGCATATACGGAACAGCCTTGGCTAATGTCTTGGACAGATGTCTGTCTAACATCTTGTTTGACACGGCCATGGACAGCGGTGTGAGTGTGGACCGCCCACTTCACCTTGTCCACTGGTGCCTCCATGGTAGATGGGCGAGCATTCGCTGCCATCTCACCGGCTTCCTTGTTGAAGCAACCGTGACAGAAGCGTAGGACTGCCTGGCGATTCATATAGTCTTCGGGTAGATCCCGAAAAGCTTTAGTGGCTAATGTCATGATTCGGTCTGCCAAATTATCAAGGTCCTCCTCCCCCTCCTGTCGAGCAGTGTTGAAGGCAATTGTAGCTGTTTCAGGTAAATCTTGATAACCAAATCGTTTCTCAAAACACTTGATAATGTCGAAGTACTCCATGTCATCGTACTTCTCCAACAGATTTGCAAAGAAATCACCCGCTTTTCCTGTAAGGCACCAACACAGGTAGTCTTTGCAATCTTGTGCTGTCCAATGCTGAGCTTCTGTGTATTTCGAAAATTTCACATATAAAACCCTTCAGTTGGATTTTCCATCATAAGTTAACGTCTTAGGTAAGTTGCCAATTCTTTTCATTTGCTGGTCCCTGTGACCTTGATCGGAGTAGGTCAGGTGATTTGCAGGTGTTCGGTTAGCATATCCGAACCTTCTTGCAGGACGCTGGTTTGAAAGCCTAGGCGAGTATCCCGCAAAAGGATGCTTGCTTTCAGGTTGGTACGTCGATCGCAAGTCAGTGGCAGGATAATCCACATCAGCGCTTGCTGATGTGTAATCGTGGTTCAAGTATGACTTGTCGCGGCCTAGGAACCGACTGTTGAAGTTTACATCAGAGTCTGCATATGGCATTTGAGCACCATGGTAGTAAGAGTCATGTAAGCTTGATCTATGGAACGTGTCTGAAAATTTGTCCATTTCGTCATGTTGAGTAGTCGGGTATTGCTGACCATACGGATTGAAATCTATCAGATCCAGCAAATCTTTTGATATTCTAATGTATGGGATCATCGACAGTTTTTCTTCATCAATAGGTCCCACCCTCTCCCGGTAATCAATAATTGCATTTGCTGTACGGACCTCAATACCAGGCAGTGACCGTAGTTGTGTTTCAGATGCTGTATTAATGGGGACAAGTGCCGATATTCGATGTAACATGATTGTTAATGCGGGACGGGGGCAGGCAAAGACAAAATAGTATATATAAAAAAAAGTATTAAAATGTAATGGTCCTTTAAGAAAATAATTTCTAAAAATGAAGTGCCCCTTTAAATAGTTTGTAATGCCAAGCAAACTTAAATTAGTTATTAAATTAATTTCCAAAAATGTAATGTCCCTTTAATTAATAAAAAAAATGTAGTGTCCCTTTAAGCAATTGATTTAAAAAAATGTAGTGTCCCTTTAAGCAATTAAATTCTAAAAATGTAACGTCCCAACAGAAAATAGGAAAATAGAATCTAGTTGTTAATGTTGAAAGCACGTGGAGCTCCAAGCAAGATTCTGAAGCAGCCAAACACTGTAGCTGGCAAGTGGAGCTTCAAGCAAGACGCTGAAGCAACTTACACACCCTGGTACTAACTGGCTTCAAGCGATGGGCTGAAGTGACAGCAAACTAGCCGATCAGATGTATTATTCTGTTAATTATCTGGAACAGTAATTTGATAATAAAATAATTATTCAAATACCATGTGTGTTTGTTTAGTTATTACTGTCTCAGTAAAGACATTTCTATTACACTAGCAGAATGCTAATGCTGTGGCTATTTATTTAGTTATTGTTTACCATGATTTGCTCTGTTACAAAATGAATCTTGCTGATTTCTTATAAATTAAATTGCTGTTCTCCAACCACGTGACCAAAATTCACACTAATTTGGAAAGTGTGAAAATGTGATTTGAGGAAAATAAAGGAAGAAAATTTATTCCTTTTTGTTTTATTTGTTTAAATAACTGTGCTAGTTTGATGAAGACTCCAAATTGTTGCTCTACGACTACCTAACCAACTGTTCACACCAATCGAAAGTGCGAGAAAATTGTGTAAGGTAAGATGAAGTAGGAGAAAATAGAAAATCTTGAGAGGTTCTTACCTTTAATCCTCGCGTAATAAGAAAGGAGAAAAAAGGATATTGGGAATTTTTGGCGACCTGTAATTCCCAAGAAAGAAGAAAGAAAAGAGATGAACAAAAATTTCGAGAATTTTTCACGACATGTAATTCTCAGAAATACGTTCGATTTTAGCTTGCAGCGCCAATATTGTACTCACCTAGGTACAAGAGTAGTCCCGCAATCAATCCTCCACAGCTGGACAGAGTGATGCCGAGAATTATCGGGAATTCTTGGTGATTTAGTTATCTTCACAACGTTAGCTTGTATCTTCAAAATATGGCGCACAGGAAGAGAGATCTAACGGGGGTTTTAACTTCAGTTATCAGGGAGTTGTGTTTGTTCCAAAACCGCTTCGTACCACAAATGTAATAATAAGAGAGTAAGTAAAACAAGAAATATCTTTAAAAAAGATATACGGCGTAAATAGTTTAATGAATGAGATCAAGGATAGCGAATGTCTTTTTCTGTGCAGTTCTTAGCTGCATCACACGCAGTACGGGATGTTACGGGGAGTTTTCGCGGCTTATTTTACATTATAACATATTGCTGGTCATAAACCTATAGATACAAAACAGAAAACCACAAGAAGAATGGAAGTGAAATTTAAACATATGAGTCAACCGGCCACACGAGAAGTATCCGTATTTATAGGCGCGTTCTTCGAACAAACCTGTTTTAGTGGTTTGTCGGGCATTGCTATTTGATTCGATTATTAACAGTATCAATTATCATCGTGCTAATGCTTAAAGTGATATTATGGGCATTTTGCACTGTTGAATTGAGCTGAAAAGAATTAACAGGTCAAAATAGTTAGTTAAAATGTGGTTACTGATTAATTATCTGCAACTCACCTTGCTACCAGTTGTTTATAAAAATATATTTTATATTCGATATTCTTACGTGACCCACCCAGTCCTGTAAGCTGAAATGATCCGTAAAACAATTTCGTGTCTTTGTGTCGTATGAACAAATCTGCACTTAAAGGGGCCTTTTCACAGATTTTGGCATTTTTTTAACTTATTCATTAAATGCTTTATATTGATAAATGTAAACATTGGATCGTAAAAGCTCCAGTAAAAAATCAAGAAAAAAATTAAAAAAAGGAAAAAAACATTGCCCGGAGCAGGTTTCGAACCAGTGACCCCTGGAGTCCTCCCAGAGTCCTGAAGTAAAAACGCTTTAGCCTACTGAGCTATTCCGCCGAGTACACATTCTTGACGTATTTTATACCTTATATAAGCAATCTTCGTAGTTTCACAAAATTTAACGACAAAAACAGAACTCTCCAAATTATTCAATCGTTTCGCGTTGCAACGCTTTATAATTTTTAGGTTTTAAAATCGTCAAAAGATGCATATAATGGCTATATTAGAGCATGGTTAATGTTCAGTATTACTGTTTCCTCACAAATATCATAACTAAAACGAAAACTTACAAATCTGAAACAACTTTTTTCAATTTTGTCAATTTACCAAAGCGTGAAAAGATCCCTTTAAACTAAATTTAGGTTCAACTCGTAAACGCATGATCAGTTGTCAAACGAAAGTACGGTTGATATTCAAATGCATTATTTTTCTCTTTCTGGTACCGGTATATTGTTTTAGTATGATGATGCTGCATTAATTAATATAAGTGTATATGAAGTAGAAACATCAAAAATAATCAACGGTTGCGATAGACACCTATAAACTGTTGCATGCTCATAATATCACTTTAGTACATTAGGCAATATGGACGAATAATTATTGTTAAATTTATCAACAATAATATTTATCATTGTATTGTTGAAAACACATTAAGAATCTATTATTTACATACCATAATTATATTGCTGAATATCTTCATTTAACATATTTCTGGTCTAAAGAAAATTCCAGGTCACCTAGTTCACGGATAGCGTCTTTATTATATAACGATTATTTTACTGGCCGCCAACTCCGGTGATGACCTGTATATAAACTCTGAATGTCCGCGAATTGACCCGATATACCTCGCGGGTTGAAATGCAATGCTTTAAAGTGAGGCCTCGCTTCCATTGCTCTTTATACTTTTACATGTTAACATGTTGACAGGAATAAGGAAGTAAGTACTAAATATGAGAACATAGCCTTTGAAGTATAAACGCTCTTGCGCTGGTAATACTCTGAAAATAAAAGGTGTAAGCACAAACTGTATTGATGTCAAGAATTGAGTGTAAAACTGTTCTATCTATTAAGCCTTTTCATTCGAGATAAAATTGTTTCATACAGTAAAACAGTGTTACAAAGACGCGGATATGTTTCCAATGTTCTGGTGGTATACTCAAATCAGCCAATGGAATAAATGAAGTGTATTCATTCGTACCTAGCCGCGGGAAATTTTATTGGAATTTTATTGGACACTTACAAAGGTCAGGCTAAGGTGAAAAGCTGGCTTATGCAGCTTACGCCGAAAAATCCCCCAAAAAGGGAAACGCCTCGAAAATTCCCCCTCATGAGGGTAGCGACCCGCTTCCCCTAAAATGGATTCAGGGCCCTGTATCCTGACAATTTCTTTAATTGAGCTTTTATGAGTACATAATTATGTACATATGTACAAATCAAAGTTCTTCCTGATATAGCCAAAAACCATGTTACAAAAATATGTCTCACCTTTGTGTATAAAATTGATGTCAATAGCTGTGAGTTGGATTATTGCATCTATCTTCTAAACACTTTTAAAGCGGATATATACGATTTTGTCAAATATTTATGAATTTATATAAACTGTGTAAAAAACTTATTATATATATATTTCAATATAAATTAAAATAAAAGTTAAGAAGAACATGTGTCGAAAAATGCGAAATAAGCCAGATATTTAATTCTGAAATTGAAAACGGCTGTACAGCCGAATTCGCCAGCATGTATACCATACATGTACGATGTGCATCTAAATTTACGAGGGGTGTTCCAGAAGTTCGTGGATATTCGCTATAACTTTCATTTGGTAACATAAATGGACAAACAAATAGCATGTTAAGAATATTTCGTCCTTTCCAAATATACTCTCCAAATATCATGGAAATACATAAAACAATGAATATATATCAGAGATTTAAACATGTGCACAATGCGCACACCGATGCACGTCAGGGACCTATACTGTTTGTATAGGTCCCTGCCCACGTGTAACGTTTCTGTTCAACGTCAATGACGTTATGAAGTTAACAACTGTCAAATCTTTTCCACATAATCACCTCCAACGCAAATGCACTTTATGTGTCGAGAAATCCACTTGTCAAAAGTGTCTCTATACCAGTCAGCGTCAAAAGACGACACGATTCGCTTTGCTTCAACTGTAAGTTTCTGTTTACTTGCAAAGCGAATACCGCGCAACTGTGATTTAACTTCCGGGAAGACGCGGAAGTCCATAGGGGCCAAATCCGGGCTGTAAGGAGGACTTAGGAGCTGTAACGTAAAATTTGCCGTAAATACTGTTTATCAACGACATTTAAATCAAATTTAAATTCGCGTAACGCTCATGCTTATAATAAAATACACACGTGCGCCGCATGTCGTTACTGAGGTCTCTATGGCAACGCGTTTCAAACGCGCTTTATGGAATTCATGCATTTTTAGCTTATATATAAAGTCCGTGATAATTGGTTTGTATAATATGTAAATTTCATTGACTTTTACCAGCATAGTAATAAGTTATAGCGAAATATACGAACTTCTGGAACACCCCTCGTTATTGTAGGAAAATATGTACGTCACTATCGGCTCGGGGCGCTAATTTGTCTTTGCTGCATTTTATGAAATTCGGCTTTAATGTATAATTTTTCTTGCCTATATTGTGTTATTGTAACATATTTTATCAATATATTACAATTAAACACATATACAAAAATCGTATATACACGCTTTAAGTCACCAGGTCTAATTAGAAAGAGCTTGTTACCACTCTATGACCACATTGATGACTCAGTCTTGATGACAATTGTCCAGAATTAATTTTAACAATACAATGTATATAGGCCATGATTGATTCTGTGTCAAGTGTGACCAAAAAACTAGATATGCTGCTCAAGTCTTTAGCAGTTGGTGCTATTGAACTCAGATGAGAGCTATGGTATAGGAGCCCATATGGCACTCTTGATATTTATCAAGTTCTTGTAGAACAAATTGCATAAAAATATTGGCTTGTCTTTTTGCTGCTAAAAGTGTGAGAAAAAAGGCTGACTTGCTTTACCGTAAGTCAGGTCTACATTAAAAGTATTGGGGTATTCCATGCAATATTAAATCTTTGTGCATAGATAAAGATTAGAATTTGACCAGTTCTTTTCACTAGTTGAAATATTGAGTAAATACATAGTGAATCTGGTGTGGATGGTATATAAATAGATAGAGTATAATAAACAAGAAGGTTGCAGTTTGACAGAAGGTGAAAAAACTAGTATCTGTGTTTACTTATTATAAGGCCACCCCACATCAGACACATGCACATTTTTAATGATTAACTTAACCTGTTATTAAAATAAAGCTGTCTGGATGATAGTGTTAAATTAATAATTCAGTTTGAGTATTTTCATGATAGATATATTGTGTATTGAAGATATTGAGAATATGGCCACTATTTTAATAAATGTGTAGTCCGCTAATTTAAGAGATTTCACATTGTTCATCTTTATTGACTAAAAGTTCCTTCAGACTTTAAAGAACTATTTTCTGACAATACAGACCTTATTTTTTAAATAAATGTCAAGTAAAATCGATTGTTGTGTAAACTTTTATATAAGATTAGAATAGACATTTTAAAACAAAGTAAAACTAAAATTATGTGGAAAATCATGTTATAAATCTGGTGTATTTTCTCAAACAGGATCTTGTTTTGGTCTTCCTGGTATCCACAGTTAGCAGCTATTATGTAGCTCCAATCAAAGAAAAGCCAGTTAAAGATGACCCAATAAAGACAGTTCATTTGATTTTCATGAATCACCTTGGTAAGTATAGTAAGTTTAAAATGGACATATCAGTTTTACTAGGAATAGGTTACTGGTAAATGTCATTGTGACATCATATGCACAATTATTTAACCCTTTCCCCCAAAAGAAGCAAGGTGAAAATAGCTTTTGCAACCAGCATAAAACCAGAACAGCCTGTGAGTAACTGGCAGTCAGTTAAGGTTTTATGCTGTTTGCTGCTCATCATTAACTAAGGGGTGGAAATGAAGCCTTTAAAACATGAATTTAGTATAAAAAAAAAAGGTTTATAATTAAATGTAACTTTCTTAGGGACTCAAAATGCTTCAAAAACGTATCTTATGTGGGAAAGGGTTAAAGGAAAACATCTGCTATACCCTGCTGTTGTCGATGACCTCCCCCCTCCCCCCACACACACCATACACTGTGCCATCTGTGATAATTTACAGACAACTTTTCAAGTTCAATCTGTAGGCTTATTTTGGGGAATGATTGAAAAGACATTATTAAATTCAACAAAAATGCTTTACAAGTATAAAACCCTGAGACCATACATGTATTCTAATTTAATATTATATGACATACTATGAAGACACTGCAAAACAGTTTTCAAAGTGTCTTAAATGCTAAAAACAAACATACCGCGGTATATGGATATAGAATTTCAGTAATTTGCCTTTAATTCTTTGGTTTTGTTTACATAAATTATCTTTTAATATAAACTTGTATTAAGTTTGTTATCTGCAATATTTTTCATTCTTTATAAAGTACTGGAAAATGGCACTTTCCCAATGGGGAAAAAAATCCCAATTGCTGTCTAAAAGAATCCCAATGGAAGGTTACCCCCCCCCCCAATAAAAATATCTTTTTTAAAATAAAATGCAACATTAAAGGCAAATTACTGAAAATGCAACATTTTGTTAATTTCCATATGCAGCACTATGACTTCAACCTAAGTTTATATAATATTGACAACACTTAGTTATCAATTTTAAAGTATTTGCTAGCAAAATATCAAATACCCCAGTTTCCCAATATGAAGACTTCACAACTTGAATTTTTCCAATTTAGTTTGTTTGTTTGCTAATTTTTCGTAATTGGGCTGGTAGCTGGCCAATCAAAACTGAGCTCGCTTACACATGAAATGACATTGTTGAATGAAACGTAAAAATGGGTGGAGCTTTGAATACTCAGTTAATATTGTCGTCTGCCAACAAAATAGCGGCTGGTCGCAAATGTCGTATTATAAGATTAAAAATGAAAATAAGCGTGACAATAAATTAATTATTTTCAAGCTGACTATCGATCTAAATTAAAGAGTGATAATTAAATAATTAGTTCTATGTCGTTGATGTTACAACTTTCTGCCAATTTTCGATTGAAATGAAAGGTGATAATTAATTAATTTGATCGTTTTACTCATACACTATGCTAACTAACAGCGGAGTATTTTAATCAAAGGAAAACGTGAAAAACACGCGCGGTTTAATTGCAATAATTAAAGTTTAATTTAAGTTACGAATTTGTAACACATCGGAAGAGTAATTCATATCGTCTACAATATAAATGGAAGTAACCACTTTGTCCGTGCAGTCGCTTACAAAGCTTCTTTAACCTTAAGGCGTCCTTTGGACGAAAATGAGTCTGAACAAAAAATAAAATAAAAATAAAATAGAGCGTTCCAAGAGTCATGGAAAGTTGATAATAATTGGTTTTGCTTTGAGAATGAATCAAAATCAATGTACTGTGACCTATGCATTAAGATGCAGAATTCCAACACGTTCACTGTAGGTTGCAATATCCTAAAAAAAAGACTCAGTGACGAAACATGCAAAGTCTAAAGGTAAGATTTTGAAGATGAGAGGAATTTTAATTTGAAATTACTTTGAAATGCTAAAGTCTAACTATATGTTATGCAGATGAAACAAACGAAAACTGGTTGGCAATAGGCCCAAAACGCAACACAGACAATCTAGGATCCAAAATTTTTTCGGGGGGGGGGGGGGGGGCATGCCCCCGGACCCCCCTAGATCTGGGTGGCTCAAAGATATTTTGGGCCAGCGCTAGCCCTGGCTGGTACCAGTACTTTTTCCGATTGGGGAGAAAATCGCTGCTTATTCACAATCAAGAAGAACCAACAATTTTATGCTGCTCTTTGTTTAAAGGATTATTTAAATGGTTCAAATGTTAAAAACAATTCCTGAGTCAGGAATATTTTATGAACAGCTCATTATATCTTTACTAGCTTTTTACCTGGAGTTTTAAGTAGTGGTCATTAATGTTAAATTATATATGATGTACTACCTGTCAGCTTCCATCATTCTTTCGTTATTTATTCAGATGTAGGTTACTCCTTCAACGATGACCCAGGTCACCTCTTGACAGTGATCAATGCCTACTTCACTGTGTACTACCCGCGGGCCATCCAGGTGGCCTTGAACTTGTACGTTCTCGGGTACCAGGAGAGATTCATCTACACCACACACCCATGGCTGGTCAGCCTCTATCTGGATTGTCCGCCAAATGTTGTACTGTCCGGGATTAAGCTTATGGTTAGTATTTTATTGTCCCCTACCGGTGAAACTGGAGGGGACTTATGGTTTACGCTCTGTCTGTCAGTCTGTCCCTCACACTTTTCTGGATCCTGCAAAAACTTTAAAAGTTCTTCATATTTTTTCATGAAACTTGATACATTGATAGATGGCAATATGGAGATTATGCACGTCATTTCATTTTGTTCCTACGTCAAGAATTATGGTTGCTATGGCAACAAATAAAAAAAAGTACTGACATTGGTGGAGTTTCACCGGTAGGAGACCATATTGCTTGGCAATCTCTTGTTTGATAATGTTATTATGATACAAAATAACTGTATTTGAATTGCAAATATTGGGTTTGTTCTTAAGTTTGATCCAATTTTCAATACTTACACAATATTCCCTATTTATCACATCATCATATTTGCTTTGACAAAGTAAAACCTCATACTTTCTTATACAAAAACTATTTAATAAACACTATGGTTTGTATTCCAGTGTCCAGACGCTCAGAATGTCACCAATTTCATCCAAGTAGTTCAGTCAGGCTTCATCACTTGGCATGCTGGGCCTATGAACATGGAGTTTGAAATGATGGACGAGTCCATGCTGGAGTTTGCAGTGCAGCTGAGTATAGATCTTGACAAGCGGTTTGGGTTTGATCGTCAGTACAGGACTGTCAGTCAGAGAGATGTTCCAGGTATGAGGAGAGCTCAGCGCAACACTTACGTATCTGTTTAACATTTCAATATAATAGTATACAATAGTTTCATGCTCAAGACAACAAATAATTTTTTTGGTACCTGTTGTGGTTTTGTAAATGTAGTCTTCTACAGCTGAACTGACAAAATCATACAAAGTATGGTTTGGTTTATAAAAAAGCATAAAAGAGAAATTTCTGCATATTCATTCCTGACGAATGTTACAAACAACTTGAAATTTTTATTTATAATTGATATGTTTGATTATTATTTTCTTTTTAAGAAACTGTCAATTTTTGTTTTTATCTATTGTTGTTTCAATGACAAACAATATGAGAACAAAATGTGATGTCATATGTACAATGATTGAGCATATGTTTGTCTCATTTCCACATGAACATGTTAAACATCATTATTATCATGAACACTATAATACCATAATCAAGAGCTACTTTTCACATGGGTTATACATGGCAAGCTTTGCTTAATCGTTATAACATATTTTTTCATCTTTTCTGGATTATAGCCCAGACCTATTAAAAAAATCTGTTCAGATTTGCACACTTGATATAGTTTTTACTATTACAAAATGCCATTTCCTTACTCATTGTTGTCAGTCTCTAATTGAGCCTCTTTTCAAGAAATAAAGGCTAAATACATGTGGATAAGGTGTAGACCAAGATTAGCCTGTGCAAATCAAAGGTTAATCATGTACAACACTTTCTGCCCAGGCTGGATTTTTGTTAGAAGAAGACTTCATTTAAACAAAAATTTCAGTAAAAGCGGAAAATGTCGGCCCTGTAAAGACTATGCAGAAAGCAGAGGCTAATCTGGGACGAGATTTTAAGCACACTCAGTAAGCCCAGTTTTCTCAGAACGAGGCACAATTCATTTTTAGGGACGACACGGGCCGTCATCCCGCTGTTGAAGAAGCTAGGTGTACAGGCGCTCTCCATTGGTGTCAATGGAGCCACCTCACCAGCTGATGTACCTCCTGTATTCCTGTGGAAAAGTGGAAATGAGTCCCTCGTTACCCTGTATCATCCACGTAAGAACATCAACCTTTGCAAGTTCGTTGGTACTTTAAGCTTAACCTCTCTTGCGTTTGTTATGATTATTTTCTATTGGTAGAAATGCTGGTGGTCTTGATCTCATCACCTATTTTACATCATGCTTTTAGTGAACTGTCAGGTGGTCTTGATCTCATCACCTATTTTACATCATGCTTTTAGTGAACTGTCAGGTGGTCTTGATCTCATCATCTATTTTACATCATGCTTTTAGTGAACTGTCAGGTGGTCTTGATCCGTCACCTATTTTACATCATGCTTTTAGTGAACTGTCAGGTGGTCTTGATCTCATCACCTATTTTACATCATGCTTTTAGTGAACTGTCAGGTGGTCTTGATCTCATCACCTATTTTACATCATGCTTTTAGTGAACTGTCAGGTGGTCTTGATCTCATCACCTATTTTACATCATGCTTTTAGTGAAACTGTCAGGTGGTCTTGATCTCATCACCTATTTTACATCATGCTTTTAGTGAACTGTCAGGTGGTCTTGATTTCATCACCTATTTTACATCATGCTTTTAGTAAACTGTCAGGTGGTCTTGATCTCATCACCTATTTTACATCATGCTTTTAGTGAACTGTCAGGTGGTCTTGATCTCATCACCTATTTTACATCATGCTCTTAGTGAACGGTCAGTATGTATCCTGTAAAAAAATGACTTTGCAGTAAGTTGAGCAGTAGAAAATGCAAATTTACCAATGGTTTGATAAATAATTTAAGAATTGCACTTTGCATTATTGACATCTTTCATGATAAGACAATCAATTATTGAGTGCACAACTATGGTATCTCTTTGAGAAATAGTCATCATGTAAAGTATTTACTTGTTCAGTCATTTAGCTTGTAATAAAACCCCATTTCAGGGGGCTACCCAAATGGCTATGGGCCTACACCTTTGTTCCCTGGGGGCCTGTCAAGGAAAGATTGTGCAATAGTTGATGGTCTGGAGCATGCTCTGTGCTTCGCATTTAGAAGTGATAACCAAGGACCACCTATGGACTATCAGGTTACACATTACATGATTTACATCAATTGAGATTTTGACCATATTGCTAACCCTTTTTTCTCAGTTCTTCACTGAAGAGGACATAGAAGCATTCTTTGAAAAGTAAGTGGCCAAAATTACATAATAAACATTATAATTATGTTCTGTGGAATGTTCTCCACCAAATACCTTTTTAGCAAAACCTGTTATAACTGAATATGCCAAAGACAATAATCTTTGTGCCTGTAAATCTTACCTATTTGCATTTTTAGCTCACCTGAGCACAACGTGCTCATGGTGAGCTTTTGGGATCGCCTTTTGTCCATCGTCCGTCGTCTGTGCGTCTTTCGTCGTCAACATTTTGCCTTGTGAACACTCTAGAGGCCACATTTCTTGTCCGATCTTCATAAAACTTGGTCAGAACATTTGTCCTAATGATACCTCGACTGAGTTCAAAACTGGGTCATGCTAGGTCAAAAACATGGTCACTGGGTCAAAAAAAAAGAAAAAACTTGTGAACACTGTAGAAGTCACATTTGATGCCCAATCTTCATGTAACTTTGTCAAAATGTTTGTCTAAGTGATATGTTGGAAGAGTTCAAAAATGGTTCCGGTCAGTTGAAAAACATGGCTGCCAGGGGGGCGGGGCAGTATTCCTTATATAGCTATAGAGAAACCTTGTGAACACTCTAGGAGTCAAAATTTTTGCCCAATCGTCATGAAACTTGGTTTCATTAATATCTTGGACGAGTTTGAAAATGGTCCAGATCAGTGAAAAAAACATGGTCGCCAGGGGGCAGGGCAGTTTTTTCTATATGTATATAGTGAAAATATGTGAACACTCTTAAAGTCACATTTTTGTTCCAATTTTAATGAAATTTGGTTAGAAGATTTGTTTCCTGGATACGACGATTGAGTTCGAAAATGGTTCAGATCGGTAAAAAAACATGGCCGCCATGGGGGGTCATTTTCCTTATATTTATGAAGTAAAAAAAGCCTGTGAACACTCTTAGAATGCATATTTTATGCCGATTCATCATGAAATTTTGTCTAAACATCGATTTTTTAGATATTTCGGACGAGTTTGAAAATGGTAGGTGGAAAAACATGGCCACCATGGGGGTGTGGCAGTTTTCTTTATATGTATATAGTGAAAAAATGTGAACAGTCTAGAAGACACATATTTTGCCCAATCTTCATGAAATTTGGTCGGAACATTTGTTTCCTGGATATGATGGTTGAGTTTGAAAATGGTTCTGATTGGTAAAAAACATGGCCGCCAGGGGGGGGGGTCTTTTTCCTTATATTTGTATAGTAAAAAAACTTGTGAACACTCTAGAAGTCACATTTTTTTGTCCAATTATCATAAAACTTGGTCAAAACATTGGTTTTATGGATATCTTGTTATGATATCTAGGCTGAGTTCCTTTATGGTTGCGGTCTGTTGAAAAACATGGCTTTAAATGGCTAATTATAGTGTAACCATGTTTACACTCTACTATGAAATTACCGATGTACACATTGAATGAAATTTATGCATATTATGATATTCATGATCTCCATGCAGTCATGAGAATATTAATTCTGCCGATAAGATATATAGTTTAATTGCCAAAAAAAAATATTTATTTTTGTACCTTTCTGAAGAGAATAATCTAATGTTTATGATTGGTTGGGGATGAAGTGCAACAAACATATTTTTGCCATCTGAAAACCCTTTTTAAATAATCTCAAAATTTTAAGTAGTAATATTGATTTCACAGAAAATTACTTAGGGGAGAAACAACTGTTTATATCAGTTTTGAGTCAGGCCCCAAATTCCTGTGCTGGCCACTTTTCACACATTTTCTTGCATGTAATTTAATGACCACAGACCAATGAAATAACCATTAGCCACAGCAGGTACCTCATTATCTCTGACAGTTGCTTGCATGATGCCTAACCCCTTGTTTACAGCCCTTTGCAGTGAACAGCATGGCACAGCAATTGCTATACAGTGGTATCAATATAGAGATAAATGCATAAATACATCTGTCTGGCATTTATTTTCATATAAAAATCAGCATGCTGACTGCATAAAAAGAACAAATTACAACATTGAAGCAAGCTCTTGAAATAGCAAAATTATGTACTTATATATTTCCAATATATATAAATTTAATGGGCGTGATATTTCATATTTCTTAGCTTTAAGTACAGTGATGCCTGATTGTACTTACTCAATATGGCTATTATTTAACTTATTACTATCACAAAGTCTCAGTGTATATTATGAATATCAAGAAGAAAAAGTAAAGATATAAACGTAAAAATATCCTTTACAGCTTAGGCAACAACTGTTGTCAAAATTCAATTATATTGATCCATTAAAAATAGATTGAAATATTCTCCAACTTTACTGTTAAACATTTATTGACAAAAAACTATCGTGTCTACATGTACACATATCATATAACAGATATACTTTGTTCAAGAATTAAAGAGATAGAGAAAATGTACTTAAAACCAACTATTTGGGATACTTATGATATTAAATGCAGCTTGTATTTGAGAATAAATTTCACAATTAAAATGCATTTTAGTTTTGCATTGGTTGTTAATAAAGAGTAGAAGCGTAGAGGAATTGTTTACAAACAACACTTACAAATGTGAATAATTAACAAAAATTAACTCTTAAATGAAGTATGAAATTTAAATCATAAATACAGATTGATATACAAAAGTCATGTAGGCCTACATGGATGATATGTGAAATACAGTATTATGTGAAAGTCAGAAATACCATTATTCTAATTAATTTTATATACAGATGTCATGTATGATATTTGAAATGCAGTATTACTTGAAAATCAGAGTATCATTGTTCTATATAACTTTGAATGCAAAAACAGTGAAAACGTATTTTAATACTAGAGCACACTATATATATAAAGTCTGTACTACCGCCTGTCTGCTCAGCACTCGTCCTCTTGAAGATTTTACACTAATTATCGAACTATAAAGCACAAGTTAAGTATGTACACCCGTCTGTATGAAGTTCTTGTATTATATTGAACTCCACCTTCCCAGAATAGTTGAGTTCCTTTGGGTCTCAGGTGAGCGCCTTAGGGCCCATGGCCCTCTTGTTTAAGAAATGTGGAGGCCGATACTGAATACATGTTCTGTAAAAAAAAATTAACTTTTTTTTTTCGCTTATGATTCATCACCTGTTTTCAGGAAGTACTAGCTGTCTACGAAGTTGCTCGTGCTCAGTTTCCTAACGCTATTGTTCAAGCGTCAACATTTGAGAATTTCACCTCACTGCTGTTGCCTCTTGCTGGCAAGTTGCCTGTTGTTACACAGGAGATAGGAGATGTGTGGATACAGGGGTCAGGGTCAGATCCTAGAAAGACGGCGGAAATGAGGGCTATGTATCGAGCAAGAACGGCTTGTTTTCAAAAAGGTAGTTATACAGTGTTTAACATGAGGTATGTTATGGTATTTTCATTTTTTTCCCAAATACTGGAAAATACTCTTCTTTTTTTTCATGCTGACAACGCAATTTTCATTCTTGCTGTGCTCTCTCACTTGTTGAATTATGTGTGTGATTGTATTCAGTCAATACCTGCTACAGCCTCAACAAATTAACATGGCCATGATGCCATTGCCTGATTAAATAACAAACTGGTATTATGAATAATTAAACTTCTTGATTGGGAATCAATTTGATAACTGACATTAGACTGTAGTTCAACGAAAAACAGCTTTGTTACCATGCAATCAGTTGCTTTTACTTAACACAGTATGAAAACTTTAGGAAGATAAAAAAAGACATCACTCCCATTCATTCTTCAAGATGAAAGCTTGGCTTGAGCCATCATGCCTATGACCCCTGAATTTGTGCTGAGCTCATAGATTTTCAGAGAAACTCCTTTGCCATTTAAAACAAACTGCTGAAAGATGTGTGGTGTCTGAGTATACACTTATTTCATGGATGCGCGTTGAACAGTCAAAACTGTTTCCCAAGGTATCAGGGATGACTTTGGTACTGTTGCCCGAGGCCGATAGGACGAGGGCAACAGTTCCAAATGTCAGCCCTGATACCGAGGGACAACAGTTTAGACTGTTCACCAAGCATCCATGAAATAAGTGTTTTATTACCTGATCAAATTTCCAACATAGAAATAACAGCAAACTAACTTTTAATTCACACACAACAGTAATTGCTAAAATAAATAATTTTGACTGTTTAACTGTAAAATGACGTCATTTGTTCGACGAAATGACGTCATTATTTCAGCGGGCAACAGTTCAAACTGTTGACCGGTCAACAGTTCGATATTCATCGGTAACAGTTTAAAACATTGCAAATTTCTTTTTTGACGAGGAAATAGCAAAAAATAATTAATTATCATTTATATAAGACATCAGGTAATAAATAAAATGTTAGTGTATCCATGATTCTTGGTAACTCAATGTAGGGCAGTGTTACATCTACATTTAGTAGGGATTATAGAGTGTCACGTCATAGTATTCAACGTAATTCAACTTTGGTCCCTTTATTTAATTTTGGTAACATAATTTTGGGGGTAATTACAGTTACTTACGCACTTACTACAAAATAATAAAAAGTGTAAGTACAAGACAATTCATATGTTTACTTTAAGTCAATTAATTTAATTAGTGTACAGTAACATATAACAGGAACATCAAATAAAGTTCTAACTAAAAATATGTGTTTTATTTGTTCTCAGGTATTTGCCTGATGTCTGATCAGCGTGTCTACAACGCTAGTCGGTTCATGCTGAAGCACTCAGAGCACACATGGGGGTCGGCTGGTAACAGTGTGGACAACATCCACTGGACTAATGACGAGTTTTACAAGATTCTTCAGCAGCCTGGTGAGTCAACACACTTTTAATGCATTCTGAAACACTTGCAATGCATTCTGAGACACTTGTGATGCATTCTGAAACACTTGCAATGCATTCTGAGACACTTGTTTAGCATTCTGGGACATGTGTGATGCATTCTGGGGCACTTGTGATGCATTCTGGGACAATTGTAGTGCATTCTTTGACACTTGTGATGCATTCTGAGACACTTGTGATGCATTCTGGGACACTTTTGATGCATTCTGGGACATGTGTGCTGCATTCTGGGACAATTGTGATGCATTCTGGGACATGTGTAATGCATTCTGGGACACTTGTGATGCATTCTGGGACACTTGTGATGCATTCTGAGACACTTTTAATGCATTCTGGGACATGTGTGATGCATTCTGGGACAATTGTGGTGCATTCTTTGACACTTGTGATGCATTCTGAGACACTTGTGATGCATTCTGAGACACTTGTGATGCATTCTGGGACACTTGTGATGCATTCTGGGACACTTGTTTTGCATTCCGGGTAACTTTTGGTGCATTCTGGGTTGAGTTACTGAAAATGAATGGTCAGTTAAGCTAACATAATGTATAATTTAATGTGAAAAAAACACCAGCACTTTATTTATCAAATTGTGCAAAATCATTTGAGCAGATATATTAATATATATTAATTGTTCATCCCAATTAAAAAGTGAAGGTATTTTGCTTTATACTTATCAGTCGGTCAGTCAGTTTCTGGATGGTCTACTGATAATTTATGAACATTTTCCAAATCTTCATAAAAGGTTAACAAAAATGCCTGGTTATGGAATCAAACTGGTGAAATTTGGAAGAAAAAAACTACATTTGTTAACTGTTAATGTCAATCTTTCCATAAACTGACAAAAGTCCAAGGAATATCCAAATATCATTGCTTCTGTAACCTTGTTCTTCAAAATAGTTATTAAAATAAAATAAGTAAAGCATTATTATGCAATTGAGCTTAATTTATATTTTTGTTTTTGGAAATATAACAATCATATATTGCACTCAGAATGCATGTTAAAGCTAAAGCCAGAATGCTCAAGGAGCCTGCCCTGAAAAACATCATCTGACAAATTTTAATAACAATTCAATTTATGTAGGAAGTATAACTGCTTAGCACCAACCTTGATAATATTTTAATTTTAGTAATACTAATAATTTCTTTGTAATCCTTTGCATGCCTTATTTTTTAAATACATCATAATCATATTTTGTTGTGAGCTGAAAAGTCAGCCTTAACTTAAATCTGTTGTAAGATCTTTGCTAAAACGGGACCTAGGTTAAGAGTTCAGAGTTCAAAGGTGCAAGCTATGTGTTTGCAGGAAGCATGTATCAAAATGCCACATTGTTTTGGGAGGAGCAGAGAAACTTCACAGGCTTGGCCCTAGAAGCACTTGGGGATCATCCCTTGGCAAAAATGATCCAGGTGGAATTTGACAGGTTCCAGCCATCACTGCCAGACACCAGTGGTAGGTGATGCGGTGGAGTTGTTTTTATTTGAATACTAGTAAATTGTAGTATATATAGTACTAACATGAGTTCTTGAACTTTGTTCTACTCTTTGAACCGTGCTTGTTGATATGATAAGGCTAATTACATATAATGTATATTTTATTAAACGGCTCATGGTCTGGGACCGTTTTGCAGGCAGGTCGTTTTTTGCTTGTTAGGCGTGGGTTGCCCTTGTGGGGAGATGGCAGGTTTGAGTTCTGGGAACTGAAACAAGACGAAATTCACTTTCCCCAACAAACTTAAGCAAACAGTTGGACTACTCCCTCCATATCCGCTCCAAACAAACACACAACAGCCATATGCAATACATGAAACATAACCCGTAAAGCACACCATCAAAGCAAACCCACCTTTGGCGTCTAAATTACCACACATCATCCAAAACGCAAGTATTTTTGTTTGTTTTTAAATATGATACTTATGGCTCCTTTATCTTTTGGCATCATTGCATCTGCAGAGCCACAGATGTACATGACTACCATTTAGGTCTCATTGGAGATCTGGTCTTAGTCTTAAAATTATGTCTTTGGCGCATACCCCAGCAGCAGCTGTAAATTTGACCTACTTTGGCTCAAAATTTAAATTACTCCCCTGAAAGGTCACATGGGAAAGTCAGTACATAGAGTAGTCATGAAGACTCGGTGATGAACTGTAAATAAAGTATAAACACCCATTAAACGCCCACAAGAATGGGGTATGTAGGAGTCACTCTGTCTGTTTGTGAGTCTTATATACTCTTCAAATAAAACAACCAGCTAAAATGCTGATATTATTTTCAATTTAAAATGCATTCTTTCACTTTGATTTTAAGTAAGGTTTACATTTGTTTAGGTTAAACCCCAGTAGCTCCACTTTACTTTCTCTTTGTAGGTTACACCTCAGTGACTCCACATGACTTGCTCTTCTTAGATTTCACCTCATTGACCCCATTTGACTTGCTCTTTGTAGGTTTCACCTCAATTATTTCACTTGACTTGCTCATTGTAGGTTACACCTCAATAAATCCACTTGACCTTCTCTTTGTGGATTACACCCAAGTAACTTCACTTCAATTGAACATGGTAGTTTGCACACCAGTAACTGTATTTGGCGTTCTCTTTGTAGGTTACACATCAGTCACTCCACTAGACTTGCTCTGTGTATCTGTGTAGATAACACTCCAGTTTCTTTACTTTTTTGCTCTTTGTATGTTTCACACCAGTAACTCTACTTGACCAGCTCTTAGTTTGTTGCACCTCAATTACTCCACTTGACTTACACTTGGCTGTTTGTAGGTTTCTATCCAGTATATCCACTTGACTCAGTCCAGCGCTGTGGTCAGTTTGACCTCAAGTTTAACAGCCAGGGAGCACTGGTGCAGTTGACTGATCCACTAGGAATGGTAAAAGTCATTTTTTGCTAACTTGCAAAACTTAAAAAAAAAAAAAACTGTCTCGGATAAACCTTGACTGCCATAAAAAGCATAAGTTTTCAAGACACTCAAAAGACTTTCCTTCTATATAATCATTTAGAATAGAAATTCACTCTCAGTTATAAATGTATATAGAACATAATCAATTTTTTTTTTTGTTTTATCTTGCTCAGAAGTCAAAAGAATGCTACAATTTAACTACCGAATTCTTCAGAACTGGGCATCTGATGAGTATCCAGTGGGTTTATTCGTGTACCATACCTACAGCGCTGATGACTTTGAGGCATTCTTCAATGCAACCACTCCCTTCAGCAAAGACTTCTTTCTAGGAATAGGCAAACCAAACATGTCCAACAATGCAAATGCGAAAAGTAATTACTGGCCAACAAAGATGGATGTGCTTATGAGTAATCAAGGTAAGGTATTATTTATAAATATTACTTTTTTGGTTTGGATAGTTACTACAGTTACACACATAACTTACTGGATGAAGATTGATGGACATTATGTAAAATAACCATTAAAAACTTAGCATTTTAGACTACAAGTGTTGCCTGTGTGAAAAGCACATTTTTACCACAGTTTCACACATTCATTTTTTGTGTACTTATTGTATAAAAGAAATAAGATTTCTCTGAAAATCTAGAATTCCTGTACAAACTTAACACTTTACCACTCAGATACGCACGTAAAGGCAAATTAAATGTAGCACCTTTCTTACTAGAGACAAGTTTATATCGTTAGGTTCTGAAGAGTAGCACATAGCATAAAACCTAAAGAGTGCACAATCACAGGCTGTTCTGGTTTTGTGCTTGCTGCATATAGCTATGTTTACTTTCCTTCTCCGGGGCAAAGGGTTATAGGCCCAAGGGCTTATGGACTGCTGCTTATTTACACCAATGAGCTGCACGTGTCCAATTGCAGAAGGAACATCGCTGGTAGCCACTGTGTCGATGGTGGACGACGTGACGAGAACCTACTACGGAGCTCCGGAGACTGTCATTATACAGTACACTTGTAATATTTACAGTAAGTGGTTTGGCTTAACAAGTTTGTTTCAAGTTCAATAGCCCCACTTTACCTCACTCCAAGATATGTATATTTACAGCATGATGGAAATCACTCTTGCAGTAGAAATAACTAATATTAACCCTTTTGACATATTATTTTGAATTAAACATTGAAGAAATGGGGTTATAATAATTTTCTTATAGGTCACTAGATAATGTGAACAAAAGAAGCATACAAGCATACCAAAGAAATTGATAACTCAAATCCATTTAAGCAGAATTCATTACCAATTGTTTCTGGGTATTTTGTATAGAAAAAATCTATATATAGCTGTTATGTGGCTGTAGTTGACTTACTCTTGAATTTTTAAAGTAAAAAAATAGACAGAATCAGTTGTGATGTGCTGAATGCTTGATGTGTGGGCTGCAATTGAAATCTAGCACCGATCTCTCGTACAATATGACTTGGACATGCTATTCAGTTACACTGTAAGTAGGGAAAGAAAGAAATTATGAATTTTAACACTTTCAGTGCGGGAACCGAATTTTGAAGGACTTTGCAAACAGTTTGGATCCAGATGAGACGCCACAGAACATGGCGTCTCATCAGGATCCACACTGTTTGCTATTCTGATAGTATTCTGTGAAAAAAATCGAAGAAAGTGCTAATTTTAGAAATTCAGCAGACGACATTTTAGCAGACGACAAATTTGCCAGCATGCAAAGGGTTAAGGTTAACCATCCAGAGATCAGTGCCCGAGTGCCTTTTATAATGAGAACAGGCTCCACATAATTTGTAGAGAATGCATACACTTGGAATAGTATAAATAAGTTAGTGTTGAGGGAAGGACAGATCTATCAATTTTGAGGACAAGAGATTAAAGGTCAATGTAACCGGCTTACAGTCTTAAACAATTTTTCAGCAAATGAACATGATGACTTGGCTGCAAGTTTGGTGGATTAGATATAAATGGTTCACAAACATCTCTTGTTTTAATTACTACACAGTAGAAAAAAATTAAATTATGAATTATAATAATAGTATGTTAAATGGCAAACTGGAAGAAAACTTGTGTGTGTTTGTCTTTTTGTTGTTGATGTACAGTCCAACCTGCCAATAACGACCATTCGAGGGATTTGGTCGTTGTGGTCTTTGTTCACAGGTGGTCTTTATTCGCAGGGTCGATTGAAACTTTGCAAAATATGCTAGTTGGCTTTTAACAGGTACCGTATGATGTATGTGCTCTATTGTTTAAATGTGTGAATACTAAAGCATGTATAATATAAAAAGGATTGAAATCACAGATGTGTTTTATATTTACATGTATTATTTCAATTTCCAAACATAAACTAACGAACTAACGCTTGGATGCTATAATGGTTAACTTTAACTGACAATTTACTTATCTATCATCTATGCGCGTTGTATCATGGAGAAATTTAAGAAAGGAATTAATTTAAATTGTATGTGTACAATTTGCATCGTAATTGTAAAGTAACCGTAAATTTCCTTTATAAGTTGATATAAGCCCCAAACGTTTGATATTTTCGGCAATTAGTATATAAATAATCGCGAGCCAATAAAATAAAAAAGGCAACTTCTTACACCTTCGTCAAACTGCCAAATGCATAAAAGAAGCAGGTGGCTACCAATTAGCAATGTGTGTTAAATAAACAAAAAAAAACAGCTATCGAGTAAACTGGCACTTGCCAATATCTCCATAGCGACCGACCAGTGCACTGGTAAGATGTTTATTACGTGACTATCACAGCATGATGGCAGTCATTGTTTTATTGACAGTTGTGAAATCGTTAATTGTTATGATTGAAGTGGTCGTTGTAAGCCTCTTTCAAGGAATACAAGATTTTTTATTTTGCAAACCGATGACAACGTACAAAGTTTAATAGAAAATCCTTCAAAAAATATATTGTCATTGTATTAATAAGTTAGTATATGCTGTTTTGTCAAATCTAAATTATTCGTTATGAAACGTTATATTATGATAATTAAAACGATTTTGTTAGTCACTCGACTTTTGGGAATGTAAAATGGTGGTCGCTGGTCATTGACGTGGTCGTTGTTAGCTATCAAATTCGACTTTGGGAATGGTAAATTGCGGTCGCTGGTCGTTGTTGGCAGGTGGGCGTTATTCGCAGGTACAGAATATAATGAAATCGTTCCGGGGGAAATCAATGTGGTCGTTATTGACAACTGGTCGCTATTCACAGGCGGTCGCTCGGGCAGGTTGGACTGTATATTGAAAAAAAATATACCATCATTCTTAAGATCCATTTACTTGCCCTGTCATTTTATTCATGTGAATAGATCTGTAAGTCATTGTTTATTTCTTGAGAAAGAACAGGTCATACAAATTTCATTGGCAATAAAAAAAATCATCCATGCACAGAAATTATTCTACAATGTTTGGTGTTATCCATGCAATTAAATGTACAATACATATACAAATTTATGTTTGCATCAGACATAGACGTGACCGTTCAGTGGTTTGACAAGGTCCCCACTCGTCTCCCAGAGGACTTGACGTTTGTGTTCACGCCCACCCCTCAACCGAGACATCGCTGGCTACTCAACAAGCTCGACGAGTTGATTGACCCTCTAGATGTCGTCAGAAATGGCAGTCAGAGGTTGCATGGTAAGCAGTCTTGATTTACATGGTTTACAATGGCAGTAAGCAGTCTTGAGTCACATGGTTTACAATGGCAGAGTTACATCCACATAACTTGTGTGGCCATTGGTCATGAAATTGTTTCTACAGCCATTATCCCCTTTCTCTCATTCAAGTAGGGTGATTATTAGTTACTATACCCTTAGCTATGGTGAAAGCTTACCCATGAAAAAATGAGCATGTGACTAGTTATGTTGTGACTAAAAATCTATTGAAAATGATGGGCAATCCACATAAACAAAAAGCTTTCATGTGTTACTAATTCTTTTTTCACATACCCTGATAGTTTACCTTTCATGTGTTTAGTGAAGAAAATTGTACTTTATAAAGACGCAATGTGGAAGGTTGTACCACTTTTCGAATGCTTCTAATAATACACATATGCCAGTGTTTTCCTGAGTCTAGTAGTTACGTTGAACTCAGATTCTGAAGCATGTTCTATTTTTATAAGTTCAGCATATGCAAAAATTTAAGTGTCTGTAAGTTTCAGTACTTTTTTTTAATATTGAAACACAGTTTCCTCTACTTTTAGCAATCAACAGGGGAGCCTACTATGTGGATGATCGTCTCAAGGGGCTCCAGATTGTATCCCTTGATTCAGCTGTTGTCAACATCCTTACTGATAAACTGTTTGTCTCACAAATACCCATGCCTCTTGAGCCTATCACAGATGTGAAGGGGGTTGCATTCAATCTCTACAATAATGTCTGGGAAACAAACTATATATTCTGGTATCCGTACCGCACAAAGGATATTAACCAAAAGTTCCGTTTCACCTTAAACTTTGTGTAATTTTTTGATGATGTATTGCAAATTTGTATCTACCAGTACTGTGCAATGAAGTAAGATTGTATGTTTACTGTTGATAAAAAAGCAAGTTTGTGAAATTGTCTTAAAAAATACAGTTAACAAAGGTTTTTGCTTAATTATGTGATATTTATGCCCTAATGCAGCGGTAGGTTTAAGAATTCTATTTGTCCTGTACAAACCATGTGTTTTTAGCTCCTTTTTGACTGATAAATATATCTCACTCAATATTTAAATGTTGAATGACCTAAATGTGGAGATGATCTGAAAGAAAAGAAATTCAACTGTGACTAGTTGTCGCAGTATTATTTTCCTTTAGCCCTTTGTCATTTGTTTCATCATATAAAATGTTGTCCCAAAATTGTGTGTTTTCAACATTTTATTTAAGTACTTGATGGATTTTTCACTGAAACTTTAAAAGATGAATGGCCTTAATGCAGAGATGTTTATAAGGGAAGGAAATTGGCCTGTGGCTAGTTTTGGAAAAATAATGGCAATTTGTCTGTTTTTCTTATACAGAATATTTAGTCCCAAACTTTTTAAATTATTCTTTATCTACTAAATGGATTCCGCTCAAACTTGTAAAGTTTAATGACCTTAATGTGCATATTATTGTTAAGAAAGAAAGTTTTGCAGCTACCAGTTTTGGTATTATTAAGGCCCTTTATTCGTTGTTCCACTCTGGTTCCACTATAGTCCCAAAATTTACAGTTTTCTCCTACTCTTCAACCACTTGATGGATCTCAATCAAACTTAAAGTGTTCATGTACCACAATGTGCAGATGTTAGTTAAGGAAGGAATTATTGCATTGATGATTTTTGGCAAAACTATGTCACTTCATCTGGGGGTTTTTCACAATGGAAAACTAAAATTTTCATATGTAAATATTTTTTCAAAACAGAATTTTGTGTTTTCAACTACTCTTTAACTGCTGTGTGCTGAAACTTTCACACCTGAGTGACCTTTATGAAAGGAATTCCAATTTTGACAAGTTTTAGCTGAGTTAAGGCCGTATGTCTTTTGTTTCACAGCAGATTACATGTTTATAGTGGATTTGTGTGTCCGAACAGGTGTCATGGGGGCATGTCTGTGATGCATTTCTAATATATAATTGATTCTGTAAATTGTGACCTGTAAAAAAAGTATATTGTAATGTCCAAATCAAAATACTTTACAATATATTCTATAAAATGTGTCCTGTAATGCAAAGCCTTTTTCCAGTAGCCTTGATGTTTTCTGTTGTGTAATATCCTCCCTAGTACCATTGCTATCATTCAGCAAATACAAGCCATATAGATTTGATATCGTAGATTTGAAATTATTTGCACCTCCATTTTTGCTACAAATCATTAACTATTATTTGAACTTACTCAATCTTACAAAAATGCACACTATTTATTTTATGTCATTTACAGGCATCTTGTTGGAAAGGTTTATAGCTAGAAATGTTGTGGACTAAAAATAATAACATGGAGATGCAACAAATTATTTGAAAAAAAAAATGCATGATCTATTGTAAAGCAGATTAAGTATGAATGTTATTTTCCTTTTAATTACTCCAGTTTTATAGCTGTTTTTGAAGAGTCTTGCATACTTTAAACTAACTACACAAAGTTGGTTTTTGATGTCGTCTTAGTCAAAGAGCCTGATTTGTTTTATTTGACTTATTTAAGTTTTAAAAGTGTATGCCTTTTTAAAAGACTATACAATCATAGTTTTGTTTAAAATGCCTAGAATTTTATCATGTTTTTAATTATTTTACTATTTTGGTTTACATTCCAATTAATTGATAACTTGAAATCTCATTGAACTGTGAATGTTAGTTACATACGATATAATGCTGTCCGGAATGATTGTTGTGTATTTAATGCAATAAATCTTTGATATAAGGTATTGGTTTTGTTTTACCTTTGAACTTTTGGTATTGTGGATAACATAAAAGGGCCCTTTTCACGTTTTGGTAAATTGAAAAAATTAAAAAAAGTTGTTTCAGATTTGCAAATTTTCGTTTTAGTTATGATATTTGAGAGGATAGTAATACTGAACATTTACCATGCTCTAAAATATCCATTATTATTATGCATCTTTTGACGATTTGAAAACCTAAAAATTATAAAGCGTTGCACCGCGAAACGATTGAATAATATGGAAAGATCTGTTGTTGTCGTTATATTTTGTTAAACTACGAGGATTGCTTATATAAGTAAAAAAAATACATCCCATTGTAGCATGAGCACGGATGGTCGAGCGGTCTAAGCTGGAGACTTTTTACTCCAGGGGTCAGTGGTTCGAGCCCAGTTGAGGGTTCCTTTTTTTCTTTTTTTTTATTGTATTCTTGTTTTTTTACTGGAGATTTTTAGATCAAATGTTTAAATTTATCAATATAAAGCATTTACTGACAAGCTTCAATATATGCCAAAATCTGTGAAAATGCCCCTTTAAATCTAGGAGTACATTAAATTTATGCTAGTGGGCACATGTTTATGAACATTTCGTGGTCAATAATAACTAAATTATTACTATTGCTATTTTTCGTTGCTACCAACGTTGTGGATAAAGCATATATTTTATAATTTATTTATATAAAACAAACAATAATATACGTGTTTGTTTTAAAGAGTATAATAATTGTTTTAAAGAGTATAGTGAAAAATAGCCTATTTCTTTTTTTATATTTTTGCCAGTTTTACGACAAATACTTACATCAAATTGTGTTTACCAAATTTGACGTTTCGAACGAAGTTACTCATAGTCATACTCTTTCCAGTAGCATCTAGAAGTCAAAACAGCTACACGACTGGCAGGTAAATAAGCTAAACACAAGTGTGAAGAAGGTTTGCTTGAACAATTTATTTATTTTATAAGAAACAAACCCTTGCATCGAAATAATGTACCCCAAAATCAACGAGGACAACATTAAATGCTGTCAACATCATGAACGTGATAAGTTACGTGCAAATTTCTGATTTAGCAATTAAAAAAGTATCAATTTATTTGTAGGGTGTTCAGGGGGTTTATGAGTTTGAAGTTTACTTGTTATTTTATTCATATTTCTAAGAAGGATAATGTTTTACAATTGCATCAGTCTAAAAAATTTGAAAATCGGATAAGTAGTTTCCGAGTTATGACATTTTTAAGATAAGACGTGTAAGTATTTTAAAAGATAAATTCTCTGTTGAAACGTTAGGTTATTATGGCACCTAAATGAAGAAAATTTTAGGGATTTCTTAATAAATGTAGTCCGGAACCACTTAATTTTCAAAATTTACTTGTAACAACATACATCAAAATGTTTGTTTGCGTTTCAGCTTTCAGAAAATTTACGCCTTTTTGGCAAAAAAATCCAAGATCGCTGCCATAAAGACGCCCAAAATGGCCGCCATGGATTTTTAATAAAAGTTGTTAAGTCATAAAATCATTGATATTTTGATGAATATTATTATGCCGGGTTATGAAAATGACAATTTTCTAGTATTTTCAACACAAATTTGAACAAATATGTTTTTGGATGAAAAAGGGCAAATTTCAAGATTGGCCATTTAGATTTTGCCGCCATCTTGGATTTTTTTCTGCGCTGATATTAAATTTTATTTAAAACTAGTCATGTAACATATCAAATTAAAGGGAATTCCACAAGTATTTAAGAAATGAAATCGAATCTAAAGATCTAATTTAATTATGACCAGCAGAAGCAATAAGGGATTTTCAAATTTTCAAGGTCATCCCTAAAACCGCAATCCCTCAGGCCCCTTTTGCATCCATTCAGGTATTGGACCTACCAAAATCTTTGTGATACATTAGGGTTCACTTTTATGCCTGCCCACAAGAACAATTTCCATTAACTGTTATTGCCACAGAAGTTTTAATGTTTTTTTCAATTTTTTTGTGACCTTGACCTTCATCTTTCGGGCAGGTATACACTTGAAGCCCAATGTATACTGAGCATTTTGGTACTAGCCTCATCTACATTGAAGCAAAATTGACCAGCGGAATTTAGATAAAACAAGGCCACCTTATGACTTTTTCATATTCATTTTCAATACATTTTCTAATGGAAAAAATGTCACAACAATTTTGGTCCTGCCTGAACACCCTAATATTTGTATTGAAAGTTTAAATTGTATATGAAAAACGTACTTGAAAAAAAATGTACACATTTTATTTATTGAACTATAATAGGAAGTTTTGTTTTATTTCTAAAAAAAATTTAATGTTAATGTATCTTGATACCGTGTATCAAGCAGTTCAGGAAACAAGTCAATTAATTTCAGTATTAATGCAAACAATCCAGCAATAAAAGATTTATCTCCAAAGATTTATTTTATTCCTGATTAATTCATGCCAAACTGTTTATTTACAGCGTGATCAACCAAGCCAAGCTGATAGTTCCATACACACCGGTATGACTAGATACTGAAAACAGTACTGTTTTCACGAAAACAGTAACATGTACTGAAAACAGTGTTTTATTATATAAAAACAGTGAATATTAAGACGAAAACAGCGCTTTTCATATGCCTGGTTTAAAAAAGAATCATTTGGATGATTGGTTGATTACACACAAGATCTATGTAGCGGGGGATTACAGAGATAGTCAATAGTGTATTTTCTAATAAGGAATACTTGGCGTTGTCGTCCATTGCAAAAAATAACACATTTTTATAAACAGTTGATGTCTTTGAAGCTTTGGATTAATATCATTATTATGCAAGCATGCCAAATCATTTTTTTTTTTTCGTATTAGTGATATATTTATGAACTGTTTGTGTTTATTTACATGTATGTCAGAAAATAGTTTATGTTGCTAATATTACAAATTAAAGTGCCGCCTGAATTCTAGGCATCAAGTTTTCATGAAAAAATCAATTATCAACTAGTTTATGTATAGGCTAAGTAAAATAAAGGGGTTACGAAAATATATGCTATATCCCTCTTGAGCCATCTATTTTGTTATTTACAGAACAAGGCGTGATAAAAGATGTCTGTAGTAAAGGAGGGCTATGTAAAAAGACATAGCAGTAAGTATCATGTTTTGTATGAGTTGAAACGGACTACTAAATAATTCATTCAAATATGAAATTATACTAAATAAATTTGCTGTGATGATTCTTGAAACATAAAACCATTGAAATTTTTCGACATTTTGAGAGAAATATGTACAAGAAGGTTGATATTACAGGTAATTAGACTGCTAAACTCTAAGATTTTAAAGTCCCTTAAACATTTCTACAGTTAGGTAATAGTGGCAGACATTTTTGTTTATAGGAAAATACCTTTAAATGGTATAATGATGTATATTTTTTATGCCCCCGGTAGGATGGCATATAGCAGTTGAACTGTCCATCAGTCAGTCGACCCGTCCGTGAAATGAAAACTTTATCATTGGCCTCAACTTTTGCCTTTTTGAAGATATCAACTTGATATTTGGCATGCATGTGTATCTCATGAAGGTGCTCATTTTGAGTGGTGAAAGGTCAAGGTCATCCTTCAAGGTCAAAAGTACCCGGGTAAAAAATACAATCCAAGGGAAGTTATAAGCTTTAAAAGGGAGATAATTTCTAAACCTGCCAAATGATATATTGAAATTTTATTTCAAAGCGGCGCAATAGGGGCATTGTGTTTCTGACAAACACATTTCTTCTTTGGTTAAGATTTTTTCTTTCGTATAATTTGTATCTTGAGATTTTTATCTTCAACCTTGCCATTAAAAATGTATATTGCTTATACTTATATCAATGCTTATTTTAGAAATCCAAAAAAGAGGGTAATTCCGATTATTCCGTCCTCAATTTGAAAATGGGGGATTTTTCAAAATGGGGGGCAATTATCAAACACCATTTAATACATGTTAGTTTTCATGTTTAATTGTTTAACTTTGAAAATTATTACATACCAATAGGTCAGTGAAACCCTATAGTTACTGCTGTTAAATATAACAGCACTTTCCATAGTACATACTATTGCTCGATAAAGAATTTTTAGAAATCACGTGACTAAATCTTTTTTGACAGCGCATACAAAAAGTTTTTTGTGCTATTTTCTACTGAAAACATTCTCTCATAACCAATTAGTCTTTTTTTTCTGGCACATGGTGGAATTTTTAATTTGACATCTAGTGTTTCTGTAAAGAAAATGCGAAGGAGAATTCAGAAGGTTTAAGAATTAATTGAAGGCTATGCAGAATTTTCTTTCACACATGCTTAAAATGTGCGCAGTCTAAGCAAAAAACAGCACAACTTGCGAAATGGGAGGTTTAGAAAAGATACTGTCTTATAGGGCTAACTGTGCCATTCATCAACTTTGCCAATGGCTACAAGAAGAAAATGTGGATTAAGAAATGTCCAATTTGCTTTGACTTTTTCTGGATGAAAACCCATAACCTGAATTTTAATAAAAAATTATTTCATTTGGCTACAGAAATTTAGCCTGGGGGAACCCTTCTGTACTGGTTGTTTTGTATGATGATTGATTTGTTTATTTACAGCACTGTATATTAAACTCTAATGAGTGAACATCTATACCTATTTCAGAAAGCATGTTTTCGGGTGGATGGAGAGATGTCTACCTTAAGCTTTACTCTGACAGTAACCTATTGGCATACAAAAAACAAGGGGACTTCACACCTAAAGTTCAAATTTGTATGAAGGTATGAAAATAATTGTTTATAATAGCATACAATAACATACAGCACTATTAATATACCGTGTATTGATATTTATAAATGCTTACTGTTCTGCTTATCATTTTTATGTAAAAAAAATCTTGAGAAGAGTTTAACCAGTTCTCTGGTTTCATACATATGCTGGTCTATAGCTTAGCATGCACATTTATAACTATATGCACCATTTCTACAATAGTAATTTGGTGAAAGGTAATTAGTTACAAAACCTTTAAAAAACAAGGCTTTTAATGCTCACTTTGTTGGTTTGCTTGCATTAATGATGTGTTAAGAATCAGTCTAGTGATAAGTTACAAGCATTCATAGATTGTAACTACTGGGTATTGCAATTCATTTTTAATAAGAAATCAGATTCTGTGAAGATAATGGAAAGCAATATTATATATTATATCTTTCACATGCATTTGCAGAATGTTTGTAAGCATTTTGCACTGGGAGAACATGTATTGCGCAACTTCAATGACACGCCTGATCTTCCTGCTGGTAAGCCTGTTGGCTGTCTGCTGGCCATTCCTGAGAAGCAGAGCCACAAAGCAAAGCCTCACTACTTCCTTATGAACAATGAACAGCACATGCAGTGAGTTATGCAATGGAACTATACAGGGATGGCTTGTATTTGGGCGGTTCTCTGTGAAAAAGGATTTAATGCATTTGCGTAAAGTGTCGTCCTAGATTAGCCCGTGTAGTCTGCACAGGCTAATCAGGGATGACACTGTCCACTTTTATGATATTTTATTTTTAAAGAAATTCTCTTCTTAGCAAAAATCCAGTTCAGACAGAAAGTGTCATCCCTGATTAGCCTGTGCAGACTGCACAGGCTAATCTGGGACGACACTTTACGCACATGCATTAAACTCCCTTTTTACCCAGCACTGCTCATTTACTTGATGTAGTGTAGATATGATGCGGACACCCTCAGACTCTTGTGTATCTTACAATTTCTTGAAAGGCATTCAAATGCCATCTAAGGTTGCTCAACACTTGTAGCATATAACTCCCAAAGGATTGGGATATATTTCACAGGAAGCAGAAATGATTTTCAAACATTTTATCACCATACCAACATTTTGTAACACATTGAAGCAAACAGTAATGTAACTTTGTTAATATGCTATTTTTATGCCCCCCTTCGAAGAAGAGGGGGTATATTGTTTTGCTCATGTCGGTCCGTATGTCCGTCCGTCCACCAGATGGTTTCCGGATGATAACTCAAGAACGCTTAGGCCTAGGATCAGGAAACTTCATAGGTACATTGATCATGACTCGCAGATGACCCCTATTGATTTTGAGGTCACTAGGTCAAAGGTCACGGTGACCCGAAATAGTAAAATGGTTTCTGGATGATAACTCAAGAACGCTTATGCCTAGGATCATGAAACTTCATAGGTACATTGATCATGACTCGCAGATGACCCCTATTGATTTTGAGGTCACTAGGTCAAAGGTCAAGGTCACGGTGACCCGAAATAGTAAAATGGTTTCCAGATGGTAACTTAAGAACGCTTATGCCTAGGATCATGAAACTTCATAGGTACATTGATCATGACTTGCAGATGACCCCTATTGATTTTCAGGTCACTTTGTCAAAGGTCAAGGTCACGGTGACCCAAAATAGTAAAATGGTTTCCGTATGATAACTCAAGAATGCTTATGCCTAGGATCATGAAACTTCATAGGTACATTGATCATGACTCGCAGATGACCCCTATTGATTTTCAGGTCAGTAGGTCAAAAGTCAAGGTCACATTGACCCGAAATAGTAAAATGGTTTCCGGATGATAATTCAAGAACGCTTATGCCTAGGATCATGAAACTTCATAGGTACATTGATCATAACCAGCAGATAAATCTAATGATTTTCAGGTCACTAGGTCAAAGGTCAAGGTCACGGTGACTCAACTAAGAAAAATGGTTTCCGGATGATAACTCAAGAATGCTTACGCCTAGAATCATGAAACTTCATAGGTACATTGATCATGACTCGCAGATGACCCCTATTGACTTTCAGGTCACTAGGTCAAAGGTCAAGGTAAAATTGACTTGACACAGTTAGATGGTTTCCGGATGATAACACAAGAAAGCTTACGCTTAGGATCATGAAACTTCATAGGTGCATTGATCATGACTCGCAGATGACCCCTATTGATTTTCAGGTCACTAGGTCAAAGGTTACAGTGCCAAAAAACGTATTCACACAGTGGCTGCCACTACAACTGACAGCCATATGGGGGGCATGCATGTTTTACAAACAGCCCTTGTTAACTAATAAATGTAATTGTTGCAAAGGTTATTTGCAACGTGTGAATCAATGTATTTTGTTCAAGAATATTTACAATAATTTGCATCAGCAGAAGGTTTAATTTGGGTATGCATAAAAAGTCACATATGGCAATTTCCTAATCAGATTGCAGCATTTAAGTGAAATTGCATCAAGTTATGATTATTCAATAAAACATTGTCACGCATAGCAGTTCACAATAATATTATTAAAGCAAGTAATAAACCTTGCTTTCTCTTATTCTTGTTTGTATGCTTGTGTGTTTGTCTATTTCCAGTGAATGGATGACAGCAATATGTTCAACTGTAAGTTAATCTTTTCTCTTCATGATATTTTTTAAGCATTATATAATAAAAATGTGTATTGTAAAGTGTGGGATTAAGTACTATTTATTAACCTTCAATCAAGCATAAACATTTAAACAAAGTATAATACTAACCATTGGAAGTTTGAAACAATAAAAGTAATTATTAAGATATCTTATAGTAGCACTAATGTAGTATAATTTTAAATCAGGTCTTAACAAATTGCTAAGAAATTTAGGCCTTTATCTTTTTTCAAAAATTTATATAAAATAGTAAAAATGTCTGGAGAGGATTTACTAGCTAGTTATTTTGTTTATTTAAGCTCTGAATTGTACTGCATCAAAATAATTCTTTTATAACTCAGAAGTCTAAACAAAAGGATTATTTCCCGTAGCTACCAGTCAAACAACCGAATTCTGAGGCCCCAGTCCAACAGCATAACTGCCACCCTGTTGATGCCCCTCCCCCCTACAGTACTGCCCCCGGCCCCGCCCACTATGGGGGTGGTGGTGGCATGCCCATGCCTCAACCAATCGGATTTGCAGGAGTTGGTAAGACCTTGTCAGTTTTTACTATACTTAATATTTATCGTTCAAAACATGTCAGTTTTATTTATTTTAATCATTTTAATACAATGCATGTTTAAAAAATTACCTTCATTAATGTTATGAGTCATGAACATAAACCCAAGTAGTGATGTCAGCATCATACATTGAACTTAAGTCTGTTTGTAAAAAAAGATTTGTGCAAACATTCTAGTATAATTAGCTAAACTCATAGAGTGGACTTAAGTCAAGCTCATGTAATATTTAGTTGCCTGAGAATTGCAATTTTGAAAACAATCTCTGAAAGAAATATGATATGTATAAGGAATGCACACAAGTCTTTGATTTTTAGCTCACCTGAGCATATAGTGCCCGTGGGGAGCTTTGAGGATAACGCAATGCCTTTCTTTTCCCAGGGTTCACAAGACTTATATGGACTTGCATAGCAAAAAAACTTTAAAAATCTCTAAAACTATGTGGCCGAGAGGGGTTATATTCAGCAGCTAACAGTGAACGGTTTCCCTCTACGTAGTTTTCTCAAATTATGCCCCTGGGGTTAAAATGTTCCTGTCATGAGTGTTATTTTTGTTTTATATAATATGTATTTATAGAACCCTTAACAAATCTGCTCTGAAACAACAGGGCCCCAAGATTTGGAGTGTTGCATATCATGGTAGTCCTTTGTAAAGTTGTTTTTTCAACTCGTGTTCCTCACGTCCAAATTGGCCCTTCCCTGGGGATGACTTGTTTTCCTTTTATGTATATTTTATTGTGTTTTGCTTTAAAGTTATCTCCTCTGAAACCGCAAGGCCCAGCGGTTTGGTATGTAGCATTTCATGTTGGCTCTCTACCAAGTTTGTTCAAATCATGTCCCTCAGTTCTAATTTTCATCCTGCTCTGGGGTTTCTTTTTTGTTAGTTTCCCAAATATAAATGAACTGTAGTAAAAACTTAAAAAATCCTCTCTGAAACGGCAAGACCAATGGTTTGGTAATTTTGTCTTGGCATTTTATGGTCTTCTACTGGGCACATGAACTTTTTGCAAACTTTTTACTGTACAGAAAAAATAACTCATAAAGCATATCTTTGCTTTTAAAAGATATCAAGAACACTTCATAATATAAGGGTGATCTGAGAAACTGTAACATTTAAAAACACAGCATATTGTTTTTGCCATTTTCAAGTGAACCCTTTCCGGCTCGGAGGCAAAGTGAAAATGGCTATGTGCAAACAGCATAAAACCAGAACAGCCTGCAAGTAACTCGCAGTCTGTTCAGGTTTTATGCTGTTTCTGCTCATCCGTATCTAAAGGTTGGAAATGAAGCCTTTAAAACTTGAATAAAACTTGAATCTAGTAAGAAAGGTCTTTAATTAAATTAAACTTTCTAAGGGACTACAAGTGTGTCGAAATATGTATATTACTGATTAAGGGTTAAGTTACTACATGTCTCAGGTGAGTTACCTATGACCTTAAGGCCTTCTTGTCGTGTTGTTGTAATTTGGGTACCCAAGTTAATCTATGTTCAAATTGTCCTATTGTAGCCCAGCCATATCCCACACAACCCCAGGCCTATCCCACCCAGGCAGGCTACCCCCAGCAGCATGGTGGTTATCCCCAACAACAAGGATATCCCCAGCAAATGGGATACCCTCAGCAAATGGGATATCCCCAACAACCGGGATACCCCCAACAGGCCTACCCACAACAGCCAGTGGGATATCCACAACAACAATACTATGGCCAACAGCGTGAGTCAATCAGACTGAAGTGCACAATTTTCAACATGACAACCTGTGCCCTATTCTAATACTATAAGCTACTTACTCAGTTCCAAGATTTAATGCTTTCAAGAAACTGTAGAATAATAGGGATGAAAATCATTTCTGCCCCCAACAAAAATAAAGTAAAAAATCTAAAATCTATTCCAAACGAAAATAATTCAAGGTTCTTTTAAAGACTGCAATGCTGTTAAATACAGTGCTTAAGCCACATAATTCAGTGCTAGGCTGTTTGGTGAATGAAATTCTGGTACATATGGCCCTTTATCCATATTTGTGCACATCAAACAGCTTAGCATTCAATTTGATGGCTAAAACTGCACTGAAAAGCTGTTAACTGTTGTCCTAAATCCAAATAACAAAAAACACATTTTGAACAGGACATGATTATTTTATTTCATGTTCACAGTTATCAAATGTGTTCAAATGATTTACCGAATAGGTTGTGTTATTTCAGCATATGGTTACCTGCCCCCACCCCAGGGCTATGCAGGTGGATATGCTCCACAACCGACCGTTGTCTACACCGGTGGACACCACAAGAAAGGAGGACTGGGAGGCATCCTGGGTAGCAATACAGGGAAAATGGCAGCAGGTGAGAATATTGCTATGTTCTTTGAGCTGTGGACATGTTCACCAACCCATTCTTAGACTTGAGAATGAAGCATAGACCAGAAGAAAATATGATCAGCTTTTGAATATCTTTAGGCTACATATGTTCTTTGTTTAATGAATACATTTAGCAAAGTTAACAATTGTGTAGTAAAAGGTTTTTAATTTTTGTCATATTTGACTCTATAATACAGTAAAAGAATTGTTAGTTGAATATTTGCTTGGTTTAGCCGGCCTGCTCCGGAAGATAAAAATTACTCTCCAGGTATTGATAAAGTATTTACTGCCATTCACTTAAAATAAAAATCAGGGTCATGTTTGCTTTGGATAATTACACGAAAAACTGTGCTCTCAAAAAAAGGAATAATTTTACTGCTTATTTGATTTCCACATGTGTGATGATAAGACAATATGTCAGAGTAATTAAAATATAATTTGACAATTGTGGAAGTGTCTATTGTTCACCAGTAAATTGTATGATTGTTTGATACATTTGTACTCATCATGTACATCATACTAAGTAGTCTATGACGGACTATTGCAGGGTTGATAGGCGGTGCCGCGCTGGGGTATGGTGCCAGCAGGATGATGGGCGGTCACGGGATGGGGTTCGGGATGCCATTTGGTGGGTTCGGAATGGGCAGGTGTGGCAGCTGGAGCTCCCTCAGTAGCTTTGGAAGCTTCGGGAGCTACGGTAGTTGTGGCAGCTTTGGAAGCTTTGGATAAAGTATTTGTGGTTGTGATTAGTAATCCAAGTAAACCATGATAATGTTTGAAAAAGTGATATTAACTTAAGGGTAAATTACACAAAAACTTTTCTATGGTAAAGTTAGGAATGGCAACAGCAAAATAAGAATTCAAATATTTGGTTTTTAAATTATTTGAAAAATTAAATTTCTGGTATTCAATATATTTGAACACATTCTGCATGATTATATAGCTTTGTAATCAACAAAGCTGCTAAAAACATGTTATGAAAACGTGAAAAATTTACATTCAAACAGACCCACTACAACATTGAATTTCATCCATAGGTCTCTTGAGTTCTTCTGTTTTATCTTACATTAAGGACTAAAAAAATGGAAGCCTTTTGAACAAAAAAATAAATTTGCTATCCAAATATTTATTCATTTGATTATTCATTTGATTATTCTTTGACATCCCTAGTAAAAAAAAGCTTTATGTTTAATTATAAAACATTATAAATTAATAACAAGATGTTTATTCTACAATGTAAATATTAAACAGTTTACAAAACAAATTATTAGTGAATAAACAACAGACTTTCAGAAATTTATGAAGGTTTAAGCTAAGGACCCTTTAGGGTATTTCTGCATTACTCATTGTTTTTATTTATGTATGATGCAGCAGTGATTGATTTTTGTATCAAGAATGCTCAGTGTGTTGTTATTGTTTTTTTACAGATTTTAAAATATTTGGTAGATATTTATTTGATACTACATTATTCTGTTGTATTTTAATCATACCCCCACAAACGAAGTTTAGAGGGGTATATAGGAGTGAACTTGTCTGTCGGTCTGTATTAAAGTCTGCTCTCTAATTCAAGTAGTTTTCATCCGATCTTCACCAAACTTGGTCAGAAGTTGTATCTACATGATGTCTAGGCCAAGTTTGAGCATGGGCCTTACCTGGTCAAAAACTAGGTCACGGGGTCACTTAGTGCGTTTTAAACATTCAGCATGTTGTCCGCTCTCTAATTCAAGTAGTTTTCATCCGATCTTCACCAAACTTGGTCAGAAGTTGTATCTAGATGATCTTAAGGCGTGTTCGAACATGGGCCTTGCCGGGTCAAAAACTAGGTCACTTAATGCGTTTTTTTACATTCAGCATGGTGACCTCTCTCTTATTCAAGTAGTTTTCATCCGATCTTCACCAAACTTGGTCAGAAGTTTTATCTAGATAATCTGAAGGCCAAGTTCGAACATGGGCCATGCCAGATCTAAAAACTTGGTCACAGGGTCACTTAGTACGTTTTACACATTGAGCATGGTGTCCACTCTCTATTTCAAGTAGTTTAAATCCGATCTTCACCACACTTGGTCAGAAGTTGTTACTAGATGATGTGTAGGTCAAGTTCGAACATGGGCCATGCCGGGTCAAAAACTAGGTCACAGGGTCACTTAGTGTGTTTTAAACATCATTATGTTGTCTGCTCTCAAATTCAAGTAGTTTTTATCAAATCTTCTCCAAAATTGGTCAGAAGTTGTATCTTGATAATGTCTAGGGCAAGTTTGAATATGGGTCATGCCGGGCAAAAAACACTTAGTGCGTTTTAAACATCACAATGTTGTCCACTCTCTAATTCAAGAAGTTTTCATCCAATCTTGGTCAGAAGTTGTATCTAGATGATGTCTAGTTCAAGTTTGAATATGGGTCATGCCGGATAAAAAACGGGGTATCTTAGTGCGTTTTAAACCTCACCATGCTGTCCGCTCTCTAATTCAAGTAGTTTTCATCCAATCCTCACCAAACTTGGTCACAAGTTTCATCTAAATGATCTCTAGGACATGTTTGAACATGGGCCATTCCGAGCCTAAAACTAGGTCACGGGGTCACTTAGTGCGTTTTTAACATTCAGCATGGTGTCCGCTCTCTAATTCAAGTAGTTTACATCCGATCTTCACCAAACTCCAAGTTTTATGGAGATGATCTTAAGGCCAAGTTAGAACATGGGCCTTTCTGGGTCAAGGGGTCACTTAGTGCGTTTTAAAAATTGAGCATGGTGTCCGCTGTTTTTTGTGAAGACGACATGCAAAATTTTATGTGTCAATGCGGCATGTGGGGGTATTCGTCACGTCTGTGACAAAGCTCTAGTTTTAATTTATTATTTAATTCAATACAAGCTAAACGATGGTCACAATTTTGTTAAAGTATATTGATATGTTAAAGTATATTGATATATGGTAATGTAAGGGGAAAGTCTCACACAAATTATTTTTTTGTTTAACCTCACTGTGCTTTTTAATGACAGAAACTTCTGATTTTAACAAACTTTTTCAATCAACCGGCAAAGTTGTTTACTGATTTGACATTATTTTATGTTGGCAATGTCATAGCACAAAAATAAAATATTTGGTTAGTCAAAGGCTTTGTAGCATATGAAAAAGCCCACAATATTATGTTTTGTAAAGAGTATGTGTTATGGCTGTTTAACCAAAGGCAAAGTATATCATGTGATAAATATATATAAGTAAAAGAGGAAATAAAATATCTCAAAATGACTTTGATTTGTTTGAACTTTTGTAGCAGCTATTGAATAATTTGTCTTTCTTTTACTGCAGGTTAAATGTATGGGAAGTCTGGTGATTTTGTACTTAATTGTACCAAAGAGAACTGTTGTTTTTTTTAGTAAAACTAAAAACAAATGTTGATGTTTTTGTATTGTATGTGTTGTTTTTTTTGTTGTTAAAGTTTATCATGTAAGTTATTATATATGAATCTCTGTTCATATTCACAATTGTACTCGACAAAAGTTAGAATGCATAAAATTGAATTCTATTTTCTGCAGTTATAAGAATTAATTTTTTTTCAAGTCATAAGTGCCATTATGTTTTCCATGTCACAAGTGTAGTCTATAGTGTGTTAAGGATACACATCGTTGGTTGTGTGGTTATGTTCTTGGCGAATGATGGTTCATTCGCAAATCACAAAACAATGTCATGTCTAGTTTTACTTAGCTTTGTATCATCTGGATTATATCCAAAGGCCCATAACAAAATGGCAGACCAGTGATTATCCATGAATTTATTTATAGTTTGGTTTAAAATACATATGCAGCAAGTTGAAATCTGCTGACTTTGCCTTTGAAATGTTGTTGATTGTTTTTGTCTAGATTTGCTTTTACTAATGCTATCACTGCACTCATTTAGCACATATTTATGTCATCTGTATTGCTAAATGCAATAGAAGCGAGTTTGTAGTGTTTGTTTAATATGTACAGCAATTTATACTTTTTTTTCTGAAGCCCAAGTTGTTTATTCCAACATAATGAAGTTGATATGATGTCCATCATGAATATGGAAAGTTCAGGGTTTGATCTTTACTCGGATGTTGGTTGCCAAACAAAATAAGTACAGTTGTTTTTTCACAGGTTATGGACTAGAGGGCTTATTTAAAAGCCTCAATTTTGATGCTATCAAACTTAGCAAAAAATTGTCTTAACTAAAAATTCACATTTTAACTTGCTCAACACTAAAAGTGCATTTTAATTCTAGTTTTAACAATTTCTTTTAAAATCTTACGTTGAAAAATTCTGTATAACATACTTATTTGGTTCTGTATATGAAATATGATAATTAGTGGTATGTTCATTTGTACATTATTAATATTTCTAATTCAGCAAGTGCAAATCTGAAGAAAAAATGAGTATTTTGTTAAGTTTGAACATTTGCTGTTTGATGCTTTTGTGAGGGGAACGGTCACTACTGAAAGCTTCTGTATATGAATCATTAATGCATCATAATTGGTCAGTATTCCTTGGCCAATTATGCATTCTTTAAAAGAATTTGTAGTTCTCACTCCTAAGGCTAAATTGCAGTGTTTTGGTTGGCTTCTGATTGTTTGTATTTGCTTCATAATTACTTTACTTGTGAAAATCCAATAATTATTGTTTTGTAATTGTTGTTGTTTGAGCAAATTACATGTTTTTATTATGCCCCCAAAGGAGGGCATACAGTGATTGCACTGTCCGTCTGTCCGTCACACTTTTGCGTTTAGGTTTCGAAAATTGCTCATAACTTCTATGTCCCTACTTTCATATTTGGTATGCATGTGAATATGAACAAGGCCTTTCCATATGCACACAAATTTTGACCCCTTTGACCTTCACCTTGAACTTAGGGTCCGCGTTTAGGTTTTGAAATCTGCGTTTAGGTTTCGAAAATGCTCATAACTTCTATGTCGCTTCAGATGACACCTTCATATTTAATATGCGTGTGTATATAGACAAGGCCTTTCCATATGCACACACATTTTGACCCCTTTGACCTTGACCTTGAACTTAGGGTCAGCTATGAGTAGTGTTTTTTCCAGGCCGTTTAAGCATGGCGAATCGCCATGCCCCTTTTTTGTAGCGCCACGCTGCCCCTTTCAAAGCTATTTAGCGCCACGCTGCCCTTTCCAAAGGCCGCCGCCCTGCCCTTTTATGAGCACCCGCTGTTTTCTGCCCTTATTGATAACATCTTAATTGCCCCTTGACCAAATTTCTAAGCCGACTAGTATCAGATTATGGCCCCCGAGGCAGCGCGTTTGTGAATTAGTCATGCGTGAATAACCCCATGTCAGTATCAATGGATATGTTATACCACTAATCGGTCGGTAATGTGTACTCATCCACGATAAAATCGTGGACTGTTACTTCAGAGAATTTTGATGAAAAGCTCGATGTTATCCTCGTGGCAATTGTGCATTTCAAACATAATTCAGTTATATCAAAACATATATTTTTACCCATAATTACATTTAAAAATACAAACAAATTAATTATTTATCGATATTGTCTTTAAGATAATTAGTTATTGAATTAATTACTGAGACGTATACTAATTAAACAAAAAGTGAATCGCGTATAAGGCGGACGTATTAGACGACTTTACGTTGCTATGCGCACCTGTCGTTTACAGCATTTTACATTATGACAACATGGCGGACATACAGAATTAAATTGTGACTCGGCAAACATGGCAAATAACGTCGTAAACGATTGAATTAACGATGGAGATTATACATTCAGAAGGAATTAATGAAATGTCTGTAATAATCAACGATGCATAAACATGTTGAAGATAGCAACAACATACTTATTTGTAATCTACTCAGTGGGTGTATCACGATATTTCACGGAAACGAGTGCTTGCATATTGTTAGCGATCAGTTTACTCGCAATATTAAACATCTGACAAGATTATCGTTAGAAATGGGATAAGACAAACATGGTTTCATTTTTAACCAGGTTTTCAGAAGGAAAAAACTGGTTATTAGATTGGCGAGTGCGGGCGGGCTGGCTGGCTGGCTGGCTGGCTGGCTGGCTGGCGGGCTGGCGGAACAAGCTTGTCCGGGCCATAACTATGTCGTTCATTGTCAGATTTTAAAATCATTTGGCACATTTGTTCACCATCATTGGACGGTGTGTCGCGCGAAATAATTACGTCGATATCTCCAAGGTCAAGGTCACACTTTGAATTCAAAGGTCAAAAATGGCCATAAATGAGCTTGTCCTGGCCATAACTATGTCATTCATTGTGAGATTTTAAAATCATTTGGCACATTTGTTCACCATCATGGGATGGTGTGTCGCACGAAAGAATCACGTCAATATCTCCAATGTCAAGGTCGCCACGACTAAAAATAGATTTTTTTTAAAAACAAACTTACAAAGGGGGTTAATTTTGTTTGTTCAATTCAAAAGTTCAGTTTGAGTTTTGTCCCTTTATCAGATTTTTTTTCCACAATGAAAACCTGGTTTTGTGACAATTTTGTCCCTTGTTATGTTAGTGGATCTGTGTATAATCAGATTCATATGCATATATTGCTTTATTATGTTTGTTGTGCTGTACAGTGTATTGAAACAGCATGGAACTTAAATGTACATTACAAGGTAAATATATTAATATAAATCAAAGTAAGTTAAATACACCAATTACTATATACCATATAAATTATATGGTATATAGTAATTGGTGTATATATAATGTGCTTGTTTATATTTTATGTTTTTCTGCAACTGCCTCTGATGCGATTTCTCCCTCATTTAGGTATTCACGGAACGTTTTTGCCCTTTTTTGCCTAAACTGCGTGCTAAAATGCCCTTTTTGAAAGTAATGGGCCAAGCCCCTTTGCCCTCCTGGGAAAA
This sequence comes from Dreissena polymorpha, assembly GCF_020536995.1. Classification (NCBI taxonomy): domain Eukaryota; kingdom Metazoa; phylum Mollusca; class Bivalvia; order Myida; family Dreissenidae; genus Dreissena; species Dreissena polymorpha. The sequence continues at coordinate 78,996,886 of NC_068360.1, read as the reverse complement.
ACACTACTATAAGGTTTCAAAATCTGCATATAGGTTTCGAAAAATGCTCATAACTTCTATCAAAGCGTTTTTCGGGGGCATATATCATCCTATGGAGACAGCTCTTGTTTTCAAATACAGATATATGATAACATTTTAATGGAAAGTGGTTTAAAAATAAATCTAATCTTTTGTTCATCACACTTCATCGTTGTAAATTTATATTGCTTCATATTTATTGTCAATGTATTGCATATTGCAAATTTAGTTAACATTTAATAAACAGCAAAAAACTGTAATTCTCAGTATTTCTTTTGAAAGTAGAAAGTAGACTATAGAAAGTTGTTAGGTGAAAAAAAAATGTTGTGTTTGTTGCAGGGTACATGACTGACCCATATTCTAGTACAAAAACGTTTTATTTTAATTTCAAAGATATATTACTCTTACTAAATAAATATAATAATTTTATTTTTCATTAGAGGGGTGAGGGGATAATTAATTTAATTTTTTAGCAACCACTTGGAACTAGTGTTTATCGGTAACTATATTACAAATATTTTGTGTTATTAATATTTGTTATGTGTTACAATTGTTAAGTTGCCTTTTAATTAATACAGTCCACTCCCTACGGCTAGACAAAAATGACAATGTTAACAAAAAAGTTCATGCATTCAAACAATATTGAATGCAACATGTATTTAAACAAGAAAGCCGTAATGGCTGTAAAGCTCTCACTTGCGTTCAAAGAGCACCAATTATTGACCCTTGATCTGGTGACCAAGTTTTTTACCCCACTTGAACCAGATTCAAACTTGGCCTTGATATTGTCATGGTTAACTTTCTGACCAAATTTCACCCTGATTCAGTCACACATATAGCCTCGAAATAGTAACAAGGTTTTTCCAATATTTGACCAGTTGACCTCATATTCAGACAAACATTTCCAAGATTTAAACTCAAACAAGAGCAAAAAAATGTACCAACATAGCCTTTAAAATAGCTCACAACTTCAAAAGTGGTGTAGAGGAAGAGTTTGTTTTTGCGTCCAAAAGTGTTTTAAGTGAATTCATTTGATGGCAGGTGTCAAAATGTTAGAACAAGATAAAAAAAGGTAGCGCTTATGTCATCATATAATGTAAGACAAATAATCTTGATAAGCAAATTCAAAACAGTTAAATGAGCCGCACTCTGTGAAAACAGGGTTTAATGCATGTCTGTCAAGTGTGGCACCAGATTAGCCTGTGTAGTCTGCACAGGCTAATCAGGGACAACACTTTTAGCCTTAACTTGATTTTGCTAAGAAGAAACTTTCTTAAAACAAAAAAATATCATTAAAGCGGAAAGCCTCTTCCCTGATTAGCCTATGTGGTCCCTGATTAGCCTATGTGGTCCCTGATTAGCCTATGTGGTCCCTGATTAGCCTATGTGGACTGCTCAGGCTAATCTGGGACAACACTTTACGCTCAAGCATTAAACCCTTGTTTCACAGAGCACTGCACAAATGTAGAACAGCCATACAAGTGTACATTTTTATATATAAAAAAAATAAGTCATTTGAACATGACAAATAAGACTTATTACATTAAAAAAAATTGGTCATCTCAAAATATATATGTATAATAATATGGAATAATATTATGAAGCAAAATACTATATTTTCTGAAGTCCATTTATTTGAAAAGCAGTTTATAAATATCCACACGGAAGTAATTTACATAACAACATTCAACAAGATAACGATTAGAAAGTGAACAGTTCAACAATCATTAAATATATATATATATATATTCCACACCAATGTCAATAATTGTTGGAAGAGCATTGTGAGAGTACAAAAATAGGGATAACATGATTGATTTTAGAATTAATACATATTTGCTAAATCTTAGAATTTTAAAGTTTATCATAGCATTAATCTACGTCCAAAATTTGACAAAAAATTTGCTTTTAATACTGGCTCAGCCAAAAATATTTTAAATTTGAACAACTTGGCCGAGAGCAAAATGGACATATAAAAAAGCATAAAGGCAAACCTGGTTTTCAAATATTGCCTTAAGAATTAAGTATTGCTAAGGAATGAGATACAATAGTTTCAAGCAAAATACATATTTGATATTAATATAATTTTGCCTCTGAAGTTAATTGTTTACTAAACAAATGCTTATTTTGATACATATACAAACAAAATAATACATTTGTTTTATGCCATGGATATAATTAATGAACTGTTGTATGTCAAGTTTTTCACTCGTTTTGTATAGTTAAAGCTACATCACTAAACTAAAGATAGCTTGAACTGAACATGTTAATAAAAAGATCCATTTGTACTTCCAATTAAAATGCTAGACAAAAATGTACGAATGCCCAAAATATGTTAAAACTAGAACTGTTACTGTCTCCCCATGAACACTATGTGCTCAGGAGACTTTAAACACACACATACACAACTAAAACTACAGTACACAATTAGTGTGACTTCATGTAACTTTCATTTACATAAAATTTCGTTGATTTGTAAAATCAAATATCTACTTGAATCTTAAATTTCTGGATTCGTTTAAAATGGCGGATAAAAGACTTAGTACCTAATGAACTAATATGTTTGTTCAACATTTGATAAACAACCATGAACAGTTATTATCGAAGAATAGTACTTTTTCCAAAGTATTTGTGTACTTCTTTGTCAATGTTTTCACTGGTTATTACACAGATAAATATTCATAAGGATGGAAAGTATATTCATACAGAAAGATAGATGTATATCTATCGATAGGTAAATTTCATATGGATGGTAAAAACTTTTCACATATTTCTTGACATGGCTCTGCATGCACCGGGTATTTCTTGTCTTTGAGACTATTCCTTGGGGAGTATTGGACCATGCTCATTGGCTCTTGACTGGCTCTTGTACTAGCAGAGGTGTGTCGATGGTGGCAAATCCCGCGACTATACCGCCCTCATTGTCATCATGGGACTTTGTTCGCAGCAGATGTCCCACTTCTTCATTCATCAACACTTTCTTATCACACCTGTAACCATGCAATATATTGATTGTGTAATCTTGTTGCCCTTGTAATGTAATTACTGTTATAATTTTACAAGGGAAATTGCTTTTCAAACCATACCTGGGACAATTAGGTTTGTTATTAATATTTGCTAAGATGTTATTATTACAAACATTTTAATAAGTTTGGTGAAGATTGGATAAAAACTGTTGCATTTAGAATACAGAAACAGCTTATAAAATAGCAAAACAATTCAAGGACAAGAAAATAAGAATTTCACTTATTATCACATTTGGATATATTGCCTACACATCTTCATGAAGTTTGATGAAAACTGTTAGATTTGAATGGAAGAAACCTTAACCAATGAACAGGCATAAGCAAACTAATACACTTCACCATATTAGGGCGAGGGGGCGTAGAACTGTAAATAGGATCCATATAAAAGCAACCAACATGTCGTACCCGAGATACACGCCATATATTCCCAGCTCGCTAACTACGTCTCGAAGATTTGTAGGTTTTCCCTCCTTAAGCAAGTAGTTCCTCTGCTGCCACGGAAACACACGCTCCATCAGCACATAAGCATTCCTTTCTTCACTTAGGCGAATACCGCTGAGGAACTCGCGTATGTCCTCACCATAGATATTGTTGCCTGTTGGGAAATAGTTATATTTGTAATTCCATTTAATTTGTTATTTAAAGGCAGAAGAACGTTAGCAATAGTACAGCGTAACCAAACCATCCCTCAATATCATGGTTTGAACGCAAGCAAGAAGTCTATTATAACATCAATTATAATATCATTGTTAATAAAGCAAACCAAACATTTGTTTGTACGAAATGGATATTCCACCAGATTCCTGTTTTGCATAAAACACGACAAAAACATTTAAAAAATGCACCATTATACACAACAATACACAATTTACATGGTTATTAATATAATTATAGAGTTTAATTGCACTAGTAATTATATCTTTTGAGTGACATGCAACACAAGTCCAAAATGCTAATTTTCCAAAAAGGGGCCATACGTCTGGTTATTTCCCCAAAAACACCAAAATACCAATGAGCACAAATTCACATTCTGATATAAGTGTGAGTGTATGTAATTGTTTCATCACTCTAGCTATAATGCTTTTCAAGTTATGCACAAAACATGTTAAATACCGGTATGTCCTTTTTGCTAAACAAAGGGGAATAAGTACATGTATTTATAAAAAAAATTGAATGTGTCACAGAAACTTATGCCACCACCACACATGTTAAGACACAGACAACTAACTAAATTATTCCACATTAAAAAAAGACAAAGGGCCCATGATTCTGCCAATCTGAACGCAGCCAAAATTGATAATTTAATGATCATCTACAAATAACAATAATTTAGCGATGAAAGTTTGAGCAAATTCTTAAAAGTTATGAGAGATAAGTTGAAAATACACAATTTTGGGACTATATATTCCATAGTGGAAAAACAGATAGAGGGCCATAATTCTTTACAAAAATAACTCATAGAAATGAATAACATTTCTTTACAGTCATCTACACATAAAGATAATTAAACTTTAAAGGTTTGATTATGATCAGCCTAGTATATAAACAGGTGTTAAAAACACAACATTTCGGGACTGTGTTATTGTGGGAAACAGACAAACGGACAGAATTCTACAAAAAATTGTCTCAGTTAAAATTCATATCATTACAATAATCTTTGCATTGAGGTTACTGAACTATGAAAGTTTGAAAATGAACCACCCTGTACTAGTAGTTAAAGAGGATGTAAGGGCTTAATATATATGAATGGACAGACAGATAGATTGACAGGTACAGTTCTTAAAGCCTACCACTCTGTGGGGATGAACAGGTAAACTACCCAAATGTGCAGTTAACATACTTGTTAATATCATTACAAGGTTTCATCACTCTAGCAGCAATACTTTTCAAGTTAGGTGCGACTGAAAATCAGATGGTCAGATTAAATGAATAAAGGCAAGACGCGCGTACGGACAAACACATTTAAATGTCTGGTCCGCCTTCCAGAAAAAAAAACATTACAAATATTTTGTTAATAACATTTAATAAATACGATATGAGACTAATATTTGCAAGTGTTAATAAACCTTTACAGTGAAAAACTAAAATTCTATACCTCCGCCCTCCCGTTGTGGTTTTAATACAAAGTGTTTTGGGTCATCAATTGCCATGGCAACATTCTTATCTCCTTCACTGCCCTGTGTAATGATGAAGCAAAAATTAACCTATGGCTTACAGGATTGGATCTATTGAACAATGTTTAGCAGTTTATATACTTAAGCTTACTAAGGCTCGATTGGTCATTGTCGGCTCGGGAACTACTAACATGTACCCTGGGTACTCTTAAGTATACTTACTTGTACCCCAAGTAAGGTAAATATACCAAAAAGTACCCCCTGGGAAAAAATGGCCCAGGCCAAGCTTTCCCCCCCTTAGCCAAATTTACCCCCCCCCCCCCCCCTACTTAAAGAATTAATTGCAACATGACTCTTGGCCATATTTTTCTCCCCTCAGCCAATCTTTCCCCCCTCCCTTCTTAAAAATTAATTGCAACATGACTCTCGGCCATTTTTTCTCCCCTTGGCCAATCTTTCCCCCCTCCCTTCTTAAGAATTTATTGCAAAATGACTCTTGGCCATTTTTTCTTCCCTTGGCCAATTTTTGCCCCCTACTTAAAGAATTAATTGATTAATTGCAACATGACTCCTGGTCATTTATTCTCCACTCTGCCAATTCCCCCCCTCCCATAAGAATTTATTTTAACATGACTCTGCCATTTTTACTCCAATCTTTCCCCCCTCCCTACTTAAGAATTTATTTCAAAATGACTATCACAATCTTTCCCCCCCCCCCCCCCCCCCTACTCAAAAAATTAATGGCACATGACTCTTGGCCATTTTTTTTCCCCTCGGACAATCTTTACCCCCTCCCTTCTTAAGAATTTATTTCAAAATGACTATCACAATCTTTCCCCCCTACTTAAAAAATTAATGGCACATGACTCTTGGCCATTTTTTCTCCCCTCGGCCAATTCTCCCCCCCCTATATTTAAGAATTAATTTTAACATGACTCTTGGCCATTGTTTTTCCCCTCGCCCAATTTTTCCCCCACCTTAATTATTGATTTTAACATGATCGCGACTGTTGGCCATTTTTCTCCCCTTGAGCAATTCGCCCCCTCTGTACAGATGTGCTTGAAAGAATAATACAAGTATCAAATCAATGAAAGGGCAATCAAGGTAAAATTTCAAATTGGGGTAAAGTATCTTTAGTACTTCTATAAATATGCTCCGGACAAAGGTGTGGCGGTTGTGACAGACAGACAGACAGACAGACAGACAGACAGACAGACAGACAGACAGACAGACAGACAGACAGACAGACAGACAGACAGACAGACAGACAGACAGACAGAGAAGTGATCCCTATAATTTGCATAGCAGACGGTACAAAACAAACGCGGCCATTTTTTCTCCCCTCCACTTATAAGGTATCTTAATGCAATATTACTCTCGGTCATTTTTTCTCCCCTTCGCCACTCTTGCTTATATCTAATGGTACAAATTGAAGTTTGTCCTGTTATTTGTGGAAACAACTGCTAAAATGTCATACATAATAAGGCTATTTGAGGAAACTCTAAGGCAGATATATGTGTCTTGTTCTGATAAAAATGGGCTTAATTCATGTGCGTAACGTGTTGTCCCAGATTAGCCTGTACAGTCCGCACAGGCTAATCAGGGACGACACTTTCCGCTTTAATGGTATTTTTAGTTATGCCCCCCTTTGAAGAAGAGGGGGTATATTGCTTTGCACATGTCAGTCGGTCTGTCGGTCCGTCCATCAGGTGGTTTCCGGATGATAACTCAAGAACGCTTATGCCTAGGATCATGAAACTTCATAGGGATATTAATCATGACTCGCAGATGACCCTATTGATTTTCAGGTCACTAGGTCAAAGGTCAAGGTCACAGTGACCTGAAATAGTAAAATGGTTTCCGGATGATAACTCGAAGAACGCTTAGGCCTAGGATCATGAAACTTGATAGGTAGATTGATCATGACTCGCAGATGACCCCTATTGATTTTCAGGTCACTAGGTCAAGGTCACGGTGACCCGAAATAGTAAAATGGTTTCCGGATGATAACTCAAGAACGCTTATGCCTAGGATCTTGAAACTTTGTAGATAGATTGATAATGGCTGGCAGATGACCAATAATGATTTTCAGGTCACTAGGTCAAAGGTCAAGGTCACGGTGACACGAAATAGTAAAATGGTTTTCGGATGATTACTCAAGAAGGCTTATGCCTAGGATCATGAAACTTCATAGGTACATTGATCATGACTCGCATATGACCCCTATTGATTTTGAGGTCACTAGGTCAAAGGTCGAGGTCACGGTGACCCGAAATAGTAAAATGGTTTCCGGATGATAACTCAAGAACGCTTATGCCTAGGATCATGAAACTTGATAGGTAGATTGATCATGACTCGCAGTTGACCACTATTGATTTTCAGGTCACTATATCAAAGGTCAAGGTCATGGTGACCTGAAATAGTAAAATGGTTTCCGGATGATAACTCAAGCATGCTAATGGCTACAATCATGAAACTTCATAGGTACATTGATCATGACTTGCAGATGACCCCTATTGATTTTGAGGTCACTAGGTCAAAGGTCAAGGTCATGGTGACCCGAAATAGGAAAATGGTTTCCAGATGGTAACTTAAGAACGCTTATGCCTAGAATCATGAAACTTCATAGGTACATTGATCATGACTCGCAGATGACCCCTATCAATTTTGAGGTCACTAGGTCAAAGGTCAAGTTCACGGTGACCCAAAATAGTAAAATGGTTTATGGATGATAACTCAAGAAAGCTTATGGCTAGGATCATGAAACTTCATAGGTACATTGATCATGACTGGCAGATGACCCCTATTGATTTTCAGGTCACTAGGTCAAAGGTCAAGGTCAAAATGACAAAAAACATATTCACACAATGGCTGTCACTACAACGGAGAGCCCATATGGGGGGCATACATGTTTTACAAACAGCCCTTGTTTCAAGGAAGTCCCTCCTTACCGAAAATCAAGTTTAGGCGGAAAGTGTCGTCCCTGATTAGTCTGTGAGGACTGCACAGGCTAATCTGGAACGGCACTTTACGCACATGCATTATGCCCAGTTTTGTCAGAACAAGACACATATAATCGCATTTTGTTCATTTCATTGATATGTTAAGATTCTGAAAGATTACACTTATATAAGTTCATTAGGCACTTAATGCATATTATAGTTTCTTTGGAAGTATATTTAAATTTGATTTTCCTATCCTCATGGTTGCTCAACTAAGATAGAATTATCTGAACATTTGTATTAATACTATCAAAAAAATCATCCATGTGATTTATAGGAATTTCAAAATTTGATTACTATATTTATAACAAATATACATTATCAGTAATATATTTTTGTTGAAATCCTTTAGAAACCCATATTTGTAAAATTGCTATTGCCTCCCTTTGTCGAATATTCCTATATGATGCCCGCAGGATATATTAGGAATAAATAGATATTGAAGCTCTACACTGGTTTAGTGCTTATTCGATTTGTTTTGATTGTAAAAGTAATTGTCAAAAGATAAAATGCAAGTGTAAAAGTGGCCTTCGGAACGAAACCAAAAGGTAGGGGGGAAAACTGGCTATGGGGGAAAAATGGCCTAAAAGTGAATAAACAAGAGGGCCCTGTATCGCTCACCTGAAACTTCTTCTAGAGTGCAAACAAACTTTTGACTTAGTTGTAACCTAGCTTTTGCCTGCACATGACCGACTTCGAAACTCAAGTAATGATTTTCTCCATTTAAATTCTAACCTTACAAAGAACGTTTAAGTCTATTTTGGAGTTTAGACCAATATATAAAGTTGTATACGTATATTATTTCACACAAGCATATATATTGTTAAAATGTTTGAAGTTAGAAGTCACCTACATGCAAATAAATGTTGTTGTTATTGTTGTAAATAAATATAATATGTACTGTACAAATTCTGTTTGCACGGCACTTACATCTCTGTTAATCCTTCTCAGATTAATGTTTAAAATATTTCATGTTCCTTTCACTTTTCACTCTATAATTCTATTGTTGGCTATAAGTAGGCATTGTGCTATTTTATGCCAGAATAAAGATATGTTATGTTATGTAAATAAAGATGGACATTGTGGCCAATTTTCATGAAGATCAGGAAGAATATTTGACATCTACAGATTTAAAGAAAGTTTTCTATAATTTGACCCATATTGTGTATGTCCCCCACAAGTGTTCCACAAACAATAGGCACTCCAGTGGACTAAGCTTTGAGCGTTAAGGATGTTCTTCATTGCTGATCATCCTTGGATAAAAGAAGGCCTTTCGATTAAATTGTTTATCACGGACGGAAAGATAAATTGTTGTCAGCTATTTAAATTAATTATGTTTACATTTATGTCAATTTTCTGTTAAATGGCCTCTATATTATTGAAACTCTACAATCTAATATCGACTGAGTATATTTAAGTATATTTACCATACCCTGGGTACAAGTAAGAATACTTAAGAGTATCCAGGGTACATATAAGTAGTATCCGTGCCGACAATGACCAATCGAGCCATACTAAGTATATGTGAAACATTATGCACCATATGAATATCAACTGTTTGCCATTTAGTAAAGAGGAGATTGAGTTGTCATTTAAAAGATTTAATTTATGTAACATATTAGTTGGGACTTAGTTAAAACTCTAATAAAGTGTATTTAAAATTGTGAGTATAAAAACACACCAAAAAATCTCAAACAAAATAACATTTATTAAATTGTAGTATTGATTAAACACTTCATACAGATTTTTGTTTAAAATATAAATAAAGTTTGACATTCCTCTAAAAATGTTCAATATTTATTTTGTATTAGTGTTACTTCAACTTCAAAAACAACTTCAGCGCCATCAGAACTTTGATTATTTCAAGTAATTTTTTTGACATTAACAAATGTATTGGAGCTTTGAGTGTGCGGTGTATTAACAGAATATTACACTAGCACGTAATTTTGGACCTTGTTATAAGTTACACATAAAGTTTACTATATTTCATCAAGAACATACCAAGTCAAGACTGTATTGGCCTGCAAACGTATCTCGTATCCTCCTGCAGATGTCAGGGTCCCGCAGGAACCTCTCTACTACCCCGGGCCGTGCCAACTCCTGCTGTATCTTCTTGGAGCCTGCCAGCTGCATATGTACAGAGGGACACTTGACTGCTAGTGACCGCTCCATCATCAACCGCACATTCCACTCCTAAAATATTGGCAACCTTGTACAATTGATATTAGCAACTGGGACTTGAGTCCAATTACATATGTAATTATTTCATACAAAAAAGATGAACACTTTACTGTAAGGTACAGGTCCTTCATTAAGAGGACATGTTCATCTGAAAAGGGTTGTGCAATGTCCTCTTTTCAGTTTTTTTTCTAGCGCTGAATGCAAACATACCGGTACTAAAAATATTTAACCCAGCACAAAAACTCATATGCCAAAAGCAGCGCAAATGCGAATATAGCAGTTTTTTTTTTTTAAGGCCAAATTAAAATGCATAGATGGAATCTTTGACCACAAGTTAGTGCTCCATATGCAACCTGACATCCATCTCCTGAAAGATAGTCAACTGCTAAATTGGTAGAATTGCAAAATGTATTATCCACAAACCTCACAACATTTTGTCATGCATGTTCAAGGGAAAATAATGCAGATTTATGAATCACTGCTGATGAAAATAGTCACTTTTAAAAAGTGACTTTCACATCTAAACTTCATTGCCAGGACATGTTACTTCAGGGTTAGAAATTTACACTGTGACCGTGGTAGGTTGTCCTCTAATATCAAATCTTCTGATACTGCGAAATATGACATTTTGGTTGTTGTTTTCCATCAGAATATCATATGCACTGAACAAATATTAGTGGTCATTAAATAGTTTGCCCCAGTCATTTTCTATTTCTGTCATCACTGTTCTATTAATCTTGTACTTGTCAACATAACACTTGTCAGTCGCAGTGGTGTAGTGGATATGGTGTCAGCCTTGTGATCGGGAGGTCACGGGTTCGATACACATTGTGGGAACGTTGTTTAGATTTCCCCCATAGACACCAAGTACTGGTTCTAGTCCCAAGAAATAGACTAGAGAGCGTTTCAAATAAGCATTAGGCTTTCTATTCAATCGAGCTAAAAAAACTAAATTAAACTAAACACTTGTCAAAAGGCCCCCCTACCTTTTCGGATGGATAATGTGCAGGCATGTAGCCATCTCTGTAGTAAATCACAGCAACCTCTTCATCATTTCTGAAATGGGGCACATATTATAGAGCTTTCATTAAGTTTGAAATCTGCCAGTTTAAAAATCCTGGATTTTGAAAACTTAGCAGACCATATTTGAAAGTTAAAATAATCTTGTTCGAAATATATACAATTAAAATGATATCATTTTTTTCAGTCTTGTTTTTCACATGTGAATGACTTACTGTTAATTGTTAATATTACCATACACATGTATTGCATTCAGATGAAAATGAAGTTAGTCCTTCATTTAAAGTGTTTGTAATTATGCATTAATATTACCTTAGTCCTTCATTTCAAGTGTTTGTAATCATGCATTAATATTACCTTAGTCCTTCATTTCAAGTGTTTGTAATTATGCATTAATATTACCTTAGTCCTTCATTTCAAGTGTTTGTAATTATGCATTAATATTACCTTAGTCCTTCATTTCAAGTGTTTGTAATTATGCATTAATATTACCTTATGAATTCTACTTCATATTGATAAGTGCAATGACATAATCGTTTTCATATATAACGTGTTCAATACCAGGAAATATGAGCCTCATTCTGGGAAAACAGGGCTTAATGCATATGGGTAAAGTGTTGACCCAGATTAGCCTGTGCAGTGTGCCCAGGCTAATCAGGGATGACACTTTCTACATAAACTCGATTATTGTGAAGAAAAGGCTTCCTTTAAACAAAATATACCATAAAAGCAGAAAGCTTTGTCATTGATAAGCCTGTGCAGATGGCACAGGCTAATATGGGACAACAAAAAAATGCACATGCATAAAGCCCCATTTTTGCAAGATAAAGGCTCATATGTTTTTTTTTCAGCTTAATACTGTGGAAAATATATACACAAGAAATACACTAAGCGCCACATGACTTTTGTAAGTGTATACTTACAGGAATAATCTCCTGTCATCCATAAGTTTGCAGTTCTCGTGTGCATTCTGAAATGTTGCATATTTAATTTTCACGTCCCTGTTGAGATTTAACAACTCTTTTTCTATCCACCATTGGTCAACTGCGTTCCTCTCGTTTGACTGTATCACAAACAGAACTATTGCACTGTTGAAGAAAATATGTATACAAGATAAACATTCATTCACCATAAAATACATGCACAAATGCATAAATGAAAGTGTGGTTTTAAAAAAAAAGTAATGAGTTCGCAAGGAATGGATGAACCACATTCTTCTAATTAAAAAAAAAATTGCACATATGTCACAAATAACCAGTTTATTTCTATGTTTGACTTTCACCTTTGACCTTTAAGTTATTACCTTGACCTTTTAGGAAATGAGATGGCAGGTTCAAGGAAAACTCAGTCTCTTCATGGTATTTATTGGTGGTAAGGTATGTTGAATATTTTATTTATTTTTTAAAGACAAAGACTAAACAAGCTGTTTTATGGCGGACTTTAGACTTTCATCTCCAAGCAAGACCTTGACGTTCAAGGTCAAGACTGCATGGTTCAACACACAAAATTCTGTCTCCTCATGGTAGTCATCAATAGTTTTTGTTATTTTAGAATATCATGATGGTTGACTAAGTTACAGTCCAGATAATCTGTTGTGACCTTTAATTTTAAGTGCAACTTTAACTTTTGAATTGTTAGTTCCACCTTCACCTTTGAGGTGGGGAGGCGAGTTGCATACATTAATTTTCATCTTATGAACTGAAAGAGGGAGCTACAGAAAATTCAAGATGTATTATGCCAAATTTGAACGTTGGTGAGATCTAAGCTTGGGAGAAGGGTCTCACAGAGACATATTGTTTTTATATGATGAACTTTAAAGTAAAGTTACTTTGAAATCAGTTTAAACCTATTTATTTCAGCTAGATTGCATCAAAAGCCACAGGCTTTTAGAAACCCTCTCGAGTCCGTTTTCTGGGCCTATAACCAGAGCTTGGTGTCTTTGGGGAAAATTTAGAGAATGCTCCTCGAGTGGGGATTGAACCCGTGACCTCCTGATCACTAGGGGACACCATATCCATTATATCATGGCGAACTTGGAAATACTTTGAAATTGCACTTTAATGGTAAAGTTACAGTTTCGACAAGCTGTATGATGCCCGAATTTGACATTTGACCTTGACATTTATAGAAAGGGAAACAGGTCTCATAACTGACAAACCATCTCTACATGACAGGCTTTTGTTATAAGTTATTAAATAATTGCATGATGAGTGATGAAGTCACACTCTAATAAAAATGTATTATGCCCAAATTGTCACAGTGTGATCTTGATCTTTGAGATGGCAACAACGGTCTCACTCAAAAAACAATGTCTCTTCATAATGAACATTTGGGACCACTAATTAAAAAAATTGCGCAAGTAATGATGAGTTTACAGCCTAGACAAGCTCAGACAAATTTACATACAACAGACATGTACAGTAAACAAATTTGAGAATATGACACATCAGCTGACCTTTCTCTATTGTAGTGCTGCCAGGATTTCAAGAGGCCAGCAGCCAAGCCTTGTGCTGGGAAGTTTTCAGGTATCTGAAAGATTGCATGAAGTGCGTGAAGTGTACTTCTAAAAGGAATCTGAAATATTTCATGTACTGAGCTGTTATAAGGAATCTGAAACATTGCATGGATTGCAATGTTATAAGGAATCTGAAAAATTGCATGGACTGCAATGTTATAAGGAATCTGAAATATTACATGGACTGCACTGTTATAAGGAATCTGAAAAATTGCATGGACTGCACTGTTATAAGGAAGCTGAAATATTGCATGGACTGCAATGTTATAAGGAAAAATGAAAAATTGCATGGACTGCACTGTTATAAGGAATCTGAAATATTGCATGGACTGCAATGTTATAAGGAATCTGAAATATTGCATGCACTGCAATGTTATAAGGAATCTGAAACATTGCATGGACTGCACTGTTATAAGGAATCTGAAATATTGCATGGACTGCAATGTTATAAGGAATCTGAAAAATTGCATGGACTGCACTGTTATAAGGAATCTGAAATATTGCATGGACTGCAATATTATAAGGAATCTGAAAAATTGCATGGACTGCACTGTTATAAGGAATCTGAAATATTGCATGGACTGCAATGTTATAAGGAATTTCAAATATTGCATGGACTGCAATGTTATAAGGAATCTGAAATATTGCATGGACTGCATTGTTATAAGGAATATTAAACATTGCACAGACTGCGCCTTTATTAGGGATCTGAAACATTGCATGGTTTGAACTGTTCTCAGAACTTTGACATACTGCAAAGACTACCTTTTTATACGAAATCTGATAAATTCCATGGGAACCCAATGTAATTAAGAATCTGATACATTGTATAATTTAAATTATGTACTTCACTATAATAAGAAATCTGAATCTTTTGCATACACTTATGTCTTAAAAATCTGAATCCAATACACCAAGCAAACAAACACAGAATCATAACTTGCACTACTGATAGCTGATACCTGTGTAGGATGTGTTTCTTTTCCAGCTTGCATCATCACATACCTGAAAAACATGACTTATTTTTACACCAAGCATCATTACTTATGTTTATTACCTAATAAGTTGTTTTGCCTTTTTTAGCAAGGGCCTTATAAAAGCCCCTTCTCCAAAGAGAATGGCCGCTTCCTCAAAGAGAAATTTTTTTTAATTATATAATTTTCCCCAAATTTCGAGCTTACTTTAGGAAATTTCTTCCCATTTTTCAGTTGTGTTGATAATTTTTTCCCCAAAATGTAAGGCCAGGCCCTTTTTCCAAATAAAGAAAAAAAAACGGCATATACAGTTTTTGTAACTGCTTTGGAACTTTGTCTCGTGCCTGTCCAAATAGCAATCCTGACATCTATAAATCTTGCAAATGGAACATCAACTGTCCCAATAAGTGTTCTGAGCAAAGTTTAATACTTATTGGCCAAACAAATATGAGCATTAACAAGCTTTATCTTTAATTCTACCTCTTGAACAAATTCTTGACCGTTATTGGCCCAGTTTCAAATTGGGCTGCATCATCATAGGGACAAATGATCTTACCAAGTTTCATGTAGATTGGACAGTAAATGTGGCCTAGTGATCATGTTGAAACTGTTGATGATGGAAAATGCAGTAGGCCAATGCCCAATAAGCAACAGGCAAAATATGATCACTGATAGTTAAGTTCACCAAGGGCTATTAAATTGTGCTCAGGTGAGCTTAAAAGTACTTTGCAAAAGTAAATTATGCTTAATTGCTGGTCAGCTTTATGGAACTTGGTAGTGACTTTACATAATGACTCGGAAAACAAGTGTGAAGTTTTACATTTAAAGCCAGCAGTAGAAACATTTCTATAGATTTATTGCATGCATAGTCAAATTAAATTTGTATATAAACAAAATTGGCCCTATAGGAATACCGTTAGGGCCAATTTGTTTATACAATGTGATCTTGGTCTATCATTTGGTAATCTGAAAATTGAAATGAGTCTTATGATCTTTTTATGCAATCACTCAAACAAGTTGCATGATCACATGTTGCCGCATTAAAAAAAAAATGCTGAAAAGAAATTCCTGTTACAAACATCTGTGCCCTTGACCTTTGTCCAGGTGATCCTTAAATAAATAGGCATCTTCCCTTTCATCCAAGTAACAACTATACCAATTTGCATGATCACAGGTTAAGGCATTCCCTAGATATTGTACACACACAAATGTACTGTTGCAAGTCCCTGTGACCTTAACCTTTGACCTGGTTAACTTAATATTGACTGGCGTCTTCCTTTCCTCCCAAGTAACCATCACACCAATAAGAATGGATACAGGTCAAAGCGCACTATTGTTTTTGCATAGAAACAACGTATGAATGGAGGGAGGGGGCATTATCGTGACAAACTCCATGATGTTCCACTTACCTGTGGACATTCCACATGCCAGTTGACAGGCCTGCAAAGCTGGCCGAGATTGTGTTGATTTCAATTTGCTTCAGTTTCACGGATGCTGGAATACCTGAGTGCAATTTAAAAAGATGATCAGCACAGGTACATTGTTAACAACTAAGATTTTTGCCTTGACACACTTTGTTAAAAAAATTTTTTTTAGTGAATCTAATCTCTCAGGTATGGCACAATTTTTTTTAGAATCCGAGGTTTGACACACTTTCATTAAGCTTAGTGAGTTGACACACTTTGATTAAGAATCCGAGCTTTGTGGTTCGGCACTTTGATTAAGAATCTGTGCCTTGTAATTGAACAAAATTTGTTTTACAGTCTGATCTTTGTGGTCTGACATACTGTTATAATGAATATGAGCATTGTGGTTTGACAAAATTCTTTTTACAGAATCTGATTGGACACATCTAATAAATTAACCAATTGCATAAACATTGATGACTAAATAGTTCCATTTGTCTAAGGTTGCTTGTCCATGGATTTGGAAAATATTAATGGCTTAATGCAAACATGTAATGCAGTGTAGCCCAGTTATTTACTACTGGAATTTTAACCTATAAATGTTTAACCCTTTACCACTTAGATACGTATTTTGACGCATTTGCAATCCCTTTGAAAGATAAATTTAATTTACTGGTATGTCTTTTCTTACTAGTTCAAGTTTTCAAGGCTTCATTCCCAAGCCTTAAATACTGATAAGCAGCAAACAGCATAAAACCTAAACAGACTGCAAGTTACTCGCAGGCTGTTCTGGTTTTATGCTATTTGCACATAGCAATTTTCACTTTGTTTCCGAGTGGGAAACAGTTAAAATAGATCATTGTAGTTTACAATAAGTTCTTCTTGCTAAATATTAATCCTTAATACAAGGTCTGTTTGTAAAACATGCATGCCCCCCATATGGGCTGTCAGTTGTAGTGGCAGCCATTGTGTGAATACGTTTTTTGTCACTGTGACCTTGACCTTTGACCTAGTGACCTGAAAGTCAATAGGGGTCATCTGCCAGTCATGATCAATGTACCTCTACAGTTTCATGATCCTAGGCCTAATTATTCTTGAGTTATAATCCGGAAACTATGTTACTGTTTCGAGTCACTGTGACCTTGACCTTTGACCTAGTGACCTGGAAATCAATAGGGGTCATCTGCCAGTTATGATCAATGTACCTATGAAGTTTCATGATCCTAGGCGTAAGCATTCTTGAGTTATCATCCGGAAAACATTTTACTGTTTCAAGTCACTGTGACCTTGACCATTGACCTAGTGACCTGAAAATCAATAGGGGGCATCTGCCAGTCATGATCAATGTACCTATGAAGTTTCATGATCCTAGGTGTAAGCATTCTTGAGTTATCATCCGGAAAACATTTTACTGTTTCAAATCACTGTGACCTTGACCATTGACCTAGTGACCTGAAAATCAATAGGGGTCATCTGCCAGTCATGATCAATGTACCTATGAAGTTTCATGATCCTAGGTGTAAGCATTCTTGAGTTATCATCCAGAAACCATTTTACTATTTCAAGTCACTGTGACCTTGACCTTTGACCTAGTGACCTGAAAATCAAATAGGGGTCATCTGCGAGTCATGATCAATGTACCTATGAAGTTTCATGATCCTAGGCCTAAGCATTATTGAGTTATCATCCGGAAACCATTTTACTATTTTGAGTCACTGTGACCTTGACCTTTGACCTAGTGACCTCAAAATCAATAGGGGTCATCTGCCAGTCATGAGCAATGTACCTATGGAGTTTCATGATCCTAGGCCAAAGCGTTCTTGAGTTATCATCTGGAAACCATCTGGTGGAGAGAAGGACCGACCTACCGACCGACCTACCAACATGTGCAAAACAATATACCCCCTCTTCTTCGAAGGGGGGCATAATAAAAGTACCAACAGGTCTATCAAGTGTAATACTTTGTAGATCTAGTTATTTTTTTAATATAAGCCAAATGGGGATGAAAGTCTGTGGCTTATGGAGACATTTTCTGGGTAGAACCAGTACTTTATGTGAGTAGGGACAGGCATTGGCAAGGATGATATTACATCAACCCCCAGTCATTAAAGAAATGCAAATAATCAGACTAAACTTGTTTGTAACAAATCATAATACAACATTGCGTATTTGGAAAAAAATAAAAACATGAAACACATTAAAAACATATTACCAGTATGCATAAAAAGGTTTTTAATTCAGAGACATGTACCTAGATGTTTTATTTGACACCTTTAATTTTTCAGTCACTGAAGAACACATGATTTGCATTTAGATCATGAATCGCACAAATTCTGTACTGAGATCATGATAGCACACAATATGCCTAATATTACCTTTAATTTCACAGCAGCTGCCTTTTACGTCTAACATGAAGTCATTCCGAATCAAAGTCAGGCTAGCAGGCTGAAGAGAAATGTGAAAACATTAGAGTTTGTATTCATTAAATAGTTTAACCATTTCCCACTTAGACATGTTTTTTGACGTGTTTGCAGTCTCTTAGAAAGTTATATTTAATTGAAGACCATTCTTTCTGGATAGTTTTAAATACTTCATTTAAATCCCGTAGATACTGATGAGCAGCAAACAGCATAAAACCTGAACAGACTGCAAGTAACTCGCAGGCTGTTCTGGTTTTATGCTGTTTGCAAAAGCCATTTTCAAATTGCTTCTTATGGGGGAAATGGTTAAACATATTTATTCTGTTTACGAAAATGGCCATCTTGTATAACTGTAAAAAGTCAATGGTTTGCATGAAAATCAACTAGCATCCATAAATAAGTAGTGTATTGCACGTGTTTGCATAAATTTATTCCCCCGCAACATAACATGTAAATAATTTTTGTTTGTGTTGAGTGTTTTGTAGCCAGACATAAGACTCGTTAAAAATAAAATCTTCGTAATATTTTATTCAACATCAAAAGGTAAAACTCAGACAATCCCTACGTATATCTAACAACACTTCTTTCTCTAGGCAATTACAAGATGAGTGTAAAACTAGTATCGTATGAAAATATGTTGAACAACCCTCCATTTTTGTGAAATTCTGTGAATCGTAGAAAATCTATGCTATTGCCAAAATTGTGTAAGTACTAACATTAGCTGTTTGCAAGCAAACAAACTAAAAATTGTTTTCAGATAGTTCTTCTCCCAAATTACCTTTGGTAAGATTCAATGTCAACCAGTGACCCCTCTATAATTTTTCTTAAGAGAACTAGAACTCCCTTCTAACAATTTCTAAATAATATTTGCAAAATTTAAAAGAGTATTTACTCAAATGTCCATTAAATATGGAGATCTGGTAACAAAAAACATGACAATGCCACTGAACAAGGTTTTCCACATTTAAGATAAAAATTTGAGCCACGCTCTGTGAAAAGGGGGTTTAATGAATGTGCGTTAAGTGTCGTCCAAGATTAGCCTGTGCAGTCTGCACAGGCTATTCAGGGACGACACTTTCTGTCTAAATTTGATTTTTGCTGAGAAGAGACCTTCTGTAAACGAAAGATATCATAAAAGCGGAAAGTGTCGTCCCTGATTAGCCTATGCAGACTGCACAGGCTAATCTGAGACAACACTTTACGCAAATGCATTAAACCAGTTTTCACAGAGCAAGGCCCATTTAAATATGTGTGAAATCCCTTGCTAGGTCTGCATGTAAGCTTCCTTCATATGGAATTTCAGACCTACATTGAAACTCGATTCAGGTTAAACTTAATTTCTTCACAATTTAACGGTGTTTTATTTAAAACTTTGTCACACTTCAAGATTGTCATATAGTGATTTTGTCATTATAAACACATTTCATTTGAGAGGTTCCAGTCTAAATGCCAAGCATGGCATGTTCCCAATATACAGACATAACAAATTTGCCAACCCAAAGCAAAAAAAAAATCAAATACACAGGAAAACATTAATAAACTAGAAATGGCGCTGCAGAGGCTGACGCGTATCCCCACACCGCATGTTTGACTCAGGTGGCACCCCAGGGTTGGTAATGGGGCCATGCACAGCTGAGATTGACCGTATTGTCATAAGAGATGTTCAGTATCAATTGGAAGTGAATCGGTGTAGAAATGAAGAAGTTAATGTAAAATAATATAAAATAAGAGATGTGTTTGTCAGAAACACAATGCCCCCTCCTGCGCCGCTTTGATTTATTAAAAAAAAATCTCATTTGGCAGGTTCATTACTTACCTCCCTTTAAAGCTTATGGATTTGTTTTTTTTACCTTTGACCTTGAAGGATGACATTGACCTTGACCTTTCACCACTCAAAATGTGCAGCTCCATAAGATACACATGCATGCCAAATATCAAGTTGCCATCTTCAATATTGCAAAAGTTATGGCCAATGAACCATTCCTGGGGCATAACAAGAGCTGTCAGAGGACAGCGCTCTCGACTATTCGAGTGCTTGACAGTATAACGTAAGCCATCATGGGGAAATTGTTCATATTCAATAATTTATTAGACGATAATAGATAATTAGAAGTGGGGTGTGGTAATTTATTAGAGGATGTTTAAAAAAAATGGGGGCGGGGTAGGGGGGTAGGGGGGTGGGGGTAGAGAGAGGGGTATAATGTGGGGTGTGGTAATTTATAAGATGATGTTTAAAAAAAAAAAATTGATGGGGGTGAGGTTGGGGGGGAGGGAGGGATTCTGGGTAGGGGCGTGGGGTATTGTTTGGGTGGAATCCATTGTGGTATTCAGGTAAGTGTTGTTTTGTCAAAGTAATAATAAAATGCGATTATAAATAAAGAAGTTATGGCAATTTAAGCGAAATGTGCAATTATCTAAGTGTAAAAGAGGCCATAATTATAGGTTGGGGTCATGTTGGTAAACAAGTATGCAACATATAAAAGCAATATGTCAAAGGATATATGAAATATTTGGGGTAGTACGCAAACTTTAACATAGATTTATCAATAATATGCATATTTTAAGTATAAAAAGGGCAATAATTATGACAAATGCTTGATAGAGTTGTCTGGTCTTGTTTATAGGTTGGTATGATGTTGGTAAACAAGTATGCAAAATAAAAAAGCAATATGTCAAGGGACAATAAATAAATGGGGTAGTACGAAAACTTTTGCTGCATATTCTAAGTGGAAAAGGGGCCATAGTTATGACAAAATGCTTGATAGAGTTGTCTGCTCTTGTTTATAGGTTGCGGTAATGTTGGTTAACATGTATGCAAAATATGAAAGCAATATGTCAAGGGACAAAGAAAATATTTGGGGTAGTACGAAAACTTTAACATTTGCACGCTAACTCTAACGCAGACACTAAAGCAGACGCTAACGCAGACGCTAACGCCGACGCCGGGTGAGTAGGATAGCTCCACTATATATATATAATAGTCGAGCTAAAAATGAGTGAAAGTCTCTGACCCGGCCTCAAACCAACCCCCATAACTTTTGACCCAGGGGTCGGATCAAAATTCCAACTAGTGCAGGGTCGCACATAAGCTCATAGCTACCATGTGTGTAAGTTTCAATGTTCTAGTGCTTATAGTGTAGGAGGAGATAGTGACCAGGATGGACGTATGGACAGACGGCGGAGATAACCACAAAATCCCCACGCTTTTCAAAAAGCGTGGGGATAATTAAAGTTGCAAGCCCTGAACTGTGTATGGTTTAACAAAGAAACCATGGACCCAAATTGTTAAATGCTGTATGACTGTGTAACACTGTATGACCAATTTAGTTTAAACCTACATATTTCAGCTAATTGCCAGCAATTAAGACATTCTTGAATACATTTCTTTATTAGATCAAGTATTTGGAGTCTTTGGGGGAGATCTAGGGAAGTCTCCCATGGTGAAGATTGAGCAAGGCCTCTCAAAGTTAATAGGCAAACACATATCCACTCAACCATGGAAAACTTAAATGTCTTATGAATTTTTTTAATTATATTAAGTTTTCTGAAGAGTAATAAGTTTAACAGATAATTAATGAGAATAATAATTGTTGATTTACAGATTTTTTCTTTTAACAAGAGGACCCAAAGACCTTAGGTTGTTAACCTGATGTCCTTAGTAACTAAACAATTCTAACCAGCTGTTGTAATGCATGTATAATAAATGTGTCTTCTGACTTTCCTTTTGAGCTGCAACCATTTTTGAATTGGCTAAGATAACATAAGAACAAAATTTTTGATAAAGTTTCATGCTGATTGGACAAAAAGCATGTGACTTCTTTAATACCTGTTAACAAGGCATCACTATAGATACAAAAGGAATAATTTGACCTAGTTATTTGTTTTTTAACCTCAGGCGGCCCTCTTTTAAACATAGCCAAGATATAATTGGGAAAAATATTCCGACCTATGTTTCATGAAGATTGTTATATCCATTTTAATGTTGAATTCTCAATTTACCATCTTCATCAAGGGTTTCCCCCCAGGCCCATACTGCATGTGGCAGCTTGCATTTCTTCATAAGCCAGGATGGTATTGTGACATCCCTTGATTGCCACTACATCCTTTAATATGTCGCTTGACTAATTATAAATTAAAGCCAGTAAACAAAGAAACTCATGTCAAATCCTACCATGCATGGCTGGTTTAGTTCATGCTTAATCGATTGGAGTAGATGGTACTTGATGCCACAGTTAATCGATTACATTACCTGGTAAATGGATAGCCTGTTAACTGTACTGTGCGTACTAACTTACTGAGTATCTTTCTGCATTAAATAATTAAATTCAATCCAGTTTGCTGAACATGTCAGTAACAATAAAATCAATGAATTGCGAAAATACTTTAATAATGATATTTGCTGTCACCTGGATTTGAACTGTATCAGCAGTTATGTAAAGGTTACAAGGTCTTAAAAATTACATTGATCTAGGCAAGATTTTACTCAAGACCATCCATTTTATAAACCACACATAAATTGCTTTTGTTGTGTGTTTTTTCGTTATGCACACATTTCAAACATTCATCATGCACACAGTATACTCTAAATTGCACCAATAATCATCATAAAAAGTACAATAATTGCTCAGGTAATAATCTTCAAACATAATTTTTTTTTAACAACATGGGAGCAGATACCCCTCCCTAACCAACACTGTCTAGGCCTGACATCATTAACCGTGGGTGAAGCTAAGCTTTACCTGAGGATTGCCTTCTTGCCTCACAGTTGTATAGATTTCCCAGAGTCTCTGCATGAAACTGTCAACCTTAATCACACTGGAACAAGAAATAAATCAGATGAACAGGAATGTGAAAAGCATGAAAACCTAATACCTGCTTTCAACAAAATACATGAAGTATAAAGTACTGTGAATGCCCATATTAGAAATAAGGAAAACAATCAGGTTGACTCGCAAAAAATGGTGAAACTAATTGTGGGCATTAAATTTAATCATAAGATGTTGACATAATTGGTAGCATTTAATTAGGGCATAAATGCAGGCATAAAATGAAGGAATAAATTCCGGCACAAAAAAGGGGCATACAATGTGGACATTATCGTACATATGTTGGCATAAAATGTGGGCATAATTTGTGGGCATAAGATTGTCTGACTATACGCACTTTTGTAGCGACTGTTCCAGGAAGACATGGTCATTGGCAACTCGGTGCATGAGCAAGTTGAAGTGTTGTTGTAGTGCCTTGGCCTCTGCCAACACTCCAACAGGTATTAGGCTCGGGAACAGGGTCATCGGCGCGTACTCCACACACGATGCTGACACTGAGTTCTGCTGAGGTCGCATTGCCACACCTGCGTGAATTACAATAAAAGTTGTTTGGGCCATCCTTAAAAATTGTTTTAGGGATACTCTGATCCTTTATTAGATCTAACATGGAGATCAATGTATTAATATTGATGATCATTACTGGTAAAGTAAATGACTATGTGTACTGTGTAATGATGCATGCAACACTCATTGATTGGTTGCCTTTAGAAAACATACTACCTGAATGCTTCCACTGACATACATATCCCTTTGCATGCTGGGAAATTTGTCGTCTGCTAAAATGTTGTCTGCTGAATTTCTAAAATTAGAATTTTCTTTGATTTTTTTCAAAGAATACTATCAGAATAGCAAACAGTTTGGATCCTGATGAGACGCCACATTTTGTGGCGTCTCATCTGGATCCAAACTGTTTGCAAAGGCCTTCAAAATCCGGTTCCAGCACTGAAAGGGATATACCTGAATCTTTCCAGGGATACATATTATATCTGATTCCTCCAACAGACAGATTTATAAGTTACTGTCAGCTTTTCAATAGGGAGCCTTCGATGAAAATGTGCATTGTCAAAACCAGGTTTTCTGATTGCATATGGAAGTATGTCATTCTAAAGAACTGACCAACAAAAGTTGGGGTCAAGAAAATTGGAGTGAGTCAGTCAGTTTTACTAACAAACAGTTTCTATAAGACGGCCTTGTCTAAAAGGTATTAATGATCCACTCTAGCTTAAAAGTATTCTTTAAAATACCAGGTATTTGAAGATTTTAAGGACACTGTTAAGTGTGTAACAGCCCAAAATTGTGCCTTAATTAGTGATGTTACTAAAATTGTGAACACAAATATACTAAAGGGGGCATTATAAAACAGATTTTTCCAATTTGTGAAATTAGCTAAATGCTACAAATTTGAAAATATGACTACAAAATATTTGCAACACATTTTCCTTGTTAAACCCCATATAACCAATTATAGATGTAATATGGCAAAAATTTGAAGAAGCGTTTAAAATAAAGGGCTGAATCCACACAAAAACATAATGATCTGCTTAAAGTAATTGCTTAAAAATATGTTGATATTTTCATTGGCCTTAGAGCTTTCATTTACATCTTTAATGTCTGGATGCCCTAACATCTCGGCCACTGATTTGAATTTAAGTTTTTCTCCTAATATAATCATTTGGAAGTTTATAGATTATTGCATGACATAACTATCTATATTAACCATTTACCACTTAGATAAGTATTTTGATGCATTTGTAGTCCCATAGAAAGTTATATTTAATTAAATACCTTTCTAACTAGATTCAAGTTTTAAAGGCTTCATTTCCAACCCTTAATTAGATACTGATGAGCAGCAAACACAAAAAAACCTGAACAGACTGCGAGTTACTAGCTGAGGCTGTTCTGGTTTTATGCTGTTTGCATAGAGGCATTTTCATTTTGCTGCTAAGTGATAAAGGGTTAACTTGGAGTTCACTTACCATGCAGAAGTGCCCATTGCTTGGACTTTTGAATGAGATCTGCTATCCTTTCCTCCGACAGGGTGACCCCAAATACTTCCAGAGCACTGGCTGACATGTTGTCCAATTGTCAAAGATTTCGCACAGTTCGTGTGTGGCACAAAAAGTCAGCATAGGCTTCTATACTTAATTGTGAATACTGATACAATGTAGTTGTCCCATGTTCAATTAACTGTTATATATTATAGACTATTGATTATCAATAGTGTTTCCTTTGCCACAGTTAAAAAAATGACACTTTTTTTCATTCGTGTCCACACTTAACCACGATTCTATTTTAAGTATTTATAAGTTTTCATAGTAAAATACATTTCTATGAACTTATTTCCATTTTCTTTCCCACAGTTCATATCACATTTTATTATAATTATGCATCTCTAAAGTATTAATTCTGTCCTAAGTATGCTTTAATTAATGATACCTTGGCTCAAAGTAAACTTAACAATATATCAAAACTTTAAAAAAAAATCCCAACTTATAAGCTGTTATGTCCCGCTGTTTATATCAGTATGAGTACAGTAATCTTTACAACAATCTTCTTCTCCACTGGTGGGCAATCACCATTGTATTGTGATCAACAGATATCCTTTCAAACACATGTCTTAAGCTGAAAAAACAACAACCTAACCTTGAAATATAAACAATTTTTATGCAAGTTCATATCTCAAACAGAAATACCAAAACATTATGCACTAGCATTTGTTCCTATATTAATGCTAGCTTGTGTTAATGCATGGCTTGACT
Source organism: Dreissena polymorpha (assembly GCF_020536995.1). Taxonomy (NCBI): domain Eukaryota; kingdom Metazoa; phylum Mollusca; class Bivalvia; order Myida; family Dreissenidae; genus Dreissena; species Dreissena polymorpha. Next base: position 78,970,625 of record NC_068360.1, on the reverse strand, counting down.
TTCACAAGTTCAATAGTACTTTAGTGAGATACAAATGTACCCTTTCCCGTACTTTTAGATAACCTATTTAAAAGTCTGTGTTAGATTATTAAGAACATAAAATAGAACCTAGTTTCATAACATAGGTCCGAGTACATTGACTTTATCAAGTTTCAACACACACAGTTGAGCAATTTGACAATGACAAACAAGGGCTGTTTGTAAAACATGAATGCCCCCATATCGGGGCTGTCAGTTGTAGTGGCAGCCATTGCGTGAATACGTTTTTTGTCACTGTGACCTTGACCTTTGACCTAGTGACCTGAAAATCAATAGGGGTCATCTTCCAGTCATGATCAATGTACCTTTAAGTTTCATGATCCTAGGCATAAGCGTTCTTGAGTTATCATCCGGAAACCATTTTACTATTTCGGGTCACCGTGACCTTGACCTTTGACCTAGTGACCTCAAAATCAATAGGGGTCATCTGCAAGTCATGATCAATGTACCTATGAAGTTTCATGATCCTAGGCCTAAGCGTTCTTGAGTTATCATCCGGAAACCATCTGGTGGACGGACATACGGACTGACATGTGCAAAACAATATACCCCCTCTTCTTCGAAGGGGGGCATAACAACTTTCTAAATGTATTACTATTAGATTGGTGATAAACAGTAGCAAAAGGTCAACAACTTCTCGCTTCATGTTGTAAATCACTTACTGTGAAACCATTTATTTTTGCCAGCACGAAATTTCTTCATTTTTACAAAAATGACGTGTTCGTCAGCACTTAAATTCTCTAATTCCTGACTTTGGAAAAAAAATAAAAATAAAAAATGCTTCAGTCAATATCCGATTTGTTTGTCAATTATGTCAAAAATATATCGCGGTTGCGATAAATCGTAACGGGGAAAGGGGGAGTCACTTGCAGAGGTGGAGCCGGTTTGTCACATGCCAAAATACTAGTCTTTTGTAATCAGGTGATCAGTATTGGGCCCCCATAATGTATCATTATTATGATTAGCGGATTAGTGAGACCGAAAAACCGTAAACGAGTGTTTGAAACTGTGAAGCCAATTGCCAATTTGTCTATAATTCATTTACTATCATGGTTAAACTGTTAACAACCTTACCTTTATCGGCGCAAATTAGAGAAGGTGCGAACATTATTGGTTATAATTAGTATTAGCAAACTATTTGTTCAGTTTTCAATAGAGTTTCAAGAGTTTGGCATCGTAAATATTTGATCACGTTAAGAACAGTAATTTGCCTGACATGTCGCTCTTAATAATGTCAATGAATTGAGCACATTTAAATTAATACACTAACTCAAATATAACGCAGATGACGGGGTCCAAGTCTTGAAAATGTGTTTAAAAATTTCATAAACACAAACATGCGCCATTTTTCGAAAGTGTACAATTAACACTGCATTATGTGACAGCGATTTCATAGGGCACAGTTCAGATTTAATTTGTTACAACCAAGGGACGAGTGAGTTTAAATTAGATTGAATGCAATAGGATACAAAGCAATTTTTTATTGCGTCGTACTCAGTCATTCGAAAAACAGGCTTCCCGGAGATTTCCTCAAAATAACGCAAAAAGAAAGTGAATTTCTGTAAACAATTACCCTACGTTTGGATGGAACTAATCGTCATAATTGCTAATTTCTCTTTACCTGTTACGTTTTCAATTGCTACAAATAACAATGATTTGAAACATGTATCATAAAGTTTGTCAAAGTTGTCAATGGTTAAAGGATCAATAGCCATAAACAAAACACAAGCTTTCTTCAAACATGTATTAAAGTTAAATACTAACAAACAAACACAAATCAATATGTTATGTATTAATTTGTTATCAAAGCGGGAAATGTATGTCAGTCAGGTGTTGATCACACATCATCATCTTTTAATTTTGTTTATTGTCTTTGATCCGGATCCACTGCGTGGAGGATGTATAATTTGCAACAACACTGAACAACACAATGCACACAATGGGTAATAAAGTTGTTAACAATTAGCGCTAATCATTACTATTCTACCTAAACGAGGTCACAGCAGTCGATACAGCTGTACTGCACTCGCGTTTTACAGCAATGTCACGTGTCAGTTAAGTACACTGTGTAATCTACAACCCTTTGTGTCAAAACCAGATTATCTTGATTACGAAACAGTCGGAGTATGTACGCGTGGATTACGTTTGATTTTAATGCCTTGTGTCTTTCGGTAATTCAGTCTTAATTTTGTTCAAATACATGATTGTTCGTTAGGATCTTGAATTCGTCAATCGGTCGACTGACGTAATACACGAAAATTAATGCCTGACGATTAATAATGGTTTCACAGTATGTCAACATAAACTATGAAAGATTGCGGTTTCTAATGAAATTCCTGAGCAAGCTGGATTACGAGTACTATACCCACATATGTATGCTAGTAACTACTAACTGCCATACTTGAACCAGAGGTTACGGGAGAATTTTCCAAAGGGCTGGCACTCACACCCGCAATTCTCAGATTTTTAGTTCAGAAATCAACCAACTGAGTTGACCCAATTAACACAACAACATTGTAAAGAACTTACTAGCACAAATAAAGTAAACATGGTGTTTCCAGGATTACTACTCAGGGTCCTCGTTTGGCAGTTTTTAGAGTCGAAACTCAGCCCCATTCCCCCTAAAAATAGTATACTTTTTTCCCCCTATTTCAGCTAAAAATACCCCCTCCAAAAAAAAAATTTTTTTTTTTTACTTTTATACCCATGTTGCCAGCTAGTATCGTGCTATTCATCTTTGATTAAATGTATATTACATTAAAATAAAGCAATTTTACGTGTAGAATGGTTGATGAAATGATCTTCTAAAATTCCCCTTTTCGCCCAAAACGACGCAAAATTCCCCCCCTCTAAGGGCCCCGGCCCCAATCCCCCAAAGTGTAACAAGGGCCCTGTACTTAACTGCTTTGTTGAAGAAACAAAACAAAATGCTGAAACTAAAAAAAATGCACCTACATGTATGAACTTCAGTTGAATGAATGTACAGTTTGGTTGCCAGTAACGGATCACTTCCAGTACAAAGAGCAAAATCCTACACAAAGTCTAAAAGATATTAATATATTTATTCACAAAAGATTGCTATTTCAAAACCAAATATTATTTCAAATGTGAATTACAAAATATGTCTGCAAAATGAAGTTGCAACGTTTTGAACATCAGCGAGGATTTCCCCACAAATGGACCATTTTCTCCAGTAGATCTGTTAGGTTACCAAACTGTTCATGTGTACAATGTAAAAAAAAATCATCAACATCTGCAATTAAGTAAGTTTGTAAACCTAATAAAAAAAGTTACTTACACACAAAAGAAAGATATTGACACATTAATTATGCAATATCATCAGCATCTTTACTTAACATTAAACATCTAATATCCACACATTAATGCAACAATATAATAATTTCTTTACACATACATGTACTGAGGTAAACCTGATTTAATTTAACCAGCATTAAGTTATAATGACTTGACAGCCAGTGATAATAAGGAGGTTTAAAGAAAACAATTGAGTTTGTCCTACATAAAGGAGAATAGAGAGCATTTTGTAGGACTCTGATACATAAAATGGGACTTTATTAGGAATGGAGATATGCATTTGTACGCATTTGTAGTCCCTCAGAAAGTTTAATTTTATTAAAGGCCTTTGAAGACTTACTAGATCCAAGTTTTAAAGGTTTCAGCTCCAACCCTCAGATACTCATGATTATCAGCAAACAGCATAAAACCTGAACAAACTGTGAGTTACTCGCAGTTTATTCTGGTTTTATGCTGTTTGCACATTAAGCCATTTTCACTTTGCTTCTGAGTGGGAAAGGGTTAAATTTGTGATTGGCTTCATCTTCTGAGAAAACTCCTAATATTAATATTTTCTCTTAACTATAAATATTATGCAATTAGCACAAGGAGAGATGTGGCTTTATGCATGTACATTACTAGTATATAGCATGATTATCAGGTGGCAGTCATCATAACTGGGCATGATGTGCTGGTATATTCACAATGTTTATAGCAATATATTACCATACAAAACCATGCAAATATAACATTAAGATAAACATGTTTCGTATTTAAGTTTATTAATTTATAAAACTAAAATTGACCTTCATTACCTAAGCTCAGCAAGACATTACTAACCAATAGCAGGGGTAGCAGTACTGTTGGACTTCATAAGTCATTTTATGCAGGTTTTTTTTCGTTCTTAGTGACCCGCCGAAAAACATCCCTTTCCCCTAGGATTTTTTTCCCCTCAGCAGGTAAATTTTCCCCCAGATATCATTCCCCCCCCCCCGAAAAAAAAATATATTTTTTTTTTTTTTTTACTTTTAATACATAAGTTAACCTGATCCAGTTTAGAAAATAGAACATACTACATAATTAAATTATCTGTTGCCTTTAATTTGTTTTAAAAACAGTAAAAAAATGTTAAATTGATTATTTAAGACTTTCCTTATTTTCCCCAAAATCCGGCGTTTTGCGTGATTTTTTCCCCAAAATCCGGCATTTCGCGCGATTTTTTTTCCCCTCAAATAAGCCCAGGCCCTTTCCCCAAAATCAGATAAAAAACCCTGTTTTATGTGAATACCCAGTTGGGGCAATTCTTTAAGTGGCTTAAGCTTTGGCAAGATTATGACATCAGTGGTCTGTCATGTCTGGCTGTTTAAATCTGTCGGAAAAGTCATCTTCACAACAATCTTATAAAAAACTGGAAGGTTATCATCACTGTATTGTCGGCAATCATCACTGTATTGTGATACAATAACTGCCTTTCATTAGATGCACAGGTCTTGGGCGGAATTAAGAACATAAAATAGAACTCAGTTGCATAACATAGGCCCAAGGATGTTATTAACTTTCCACACACATGCTTGAGTTTCTAATACATTGATGATTAACAGTAGCAAATTGGACAACAACCACTTGCTACATACTTTCTCAATGATTTATGTCACTTATAGCAACATAAGCCACAACCATGAGATTCTTTTGATTTGATCCCATTTTATTTAACCCATTTAAGCCTAGTGGACTCTCCCATCCTTCTAGATTGGATCAATTTATTTCCAAAATTAGGGATGTCTAGTATATTTATTTCTATATTTAGAATATTTCTTACAGAAATTCTTTTAAGCAAACAGCACTGACCCTGATGAGACGACGCATCATGTGGTGTCTCATCTGGGTCTACACTGTTTGCCAAGGCCTTTTTTCTAGACGCAAGGCATAAATGGGTTAAAGATTCAATAAATTAATTAAATTTTCATGTGAAACTAGTTTTATTAACCCTTTTCCCCATAATAAGCAAAGTGAAAACGGCTTTTGCAACTAGCATAAAACCACAACAGCCTGCGAGTAACTTGCAGTCTGTTCAGGTTTTTGCTGTTTGCTGCTCATCAGTAACTAAGGGTAACTAATGAAGCCATTAAAACTTGAATTTAGTAAGAAAGGTCTTTAATTAAATTTAACTCTCTAAGGGACTACAAATGCGCCAAAATATGTATCTCATTGGTAAAGGGTTTTAATTGTAAAAACAATGTTTGAAATGGAAATACATGTACAGGTACTGCGCCACTCATGCTGTCAAAAGGCCTGTTTTAAATTTGAGAACATCAATAATCAACCATTAATCAGTCATAAGAATGAGATTTTTTCAAGAATTCTCAAATATCTTGAAAAGGGTGGAGTGGGCCTGTCACTCTTTTTTGTCACCTTATATACTTGAGTTACGCTTCAGCGTCACAATGAAGTGTGACATTGACCTTTGAGCGAGGGACACATCAAAATGTTGAAGTTACAGTCTTGTCAAAATTAGATGCATGTTACAATCAACCACCATTACATGGAGCTTACTAAAAATGGTATGGAAAGTAACATTTTAATGAAAAAAAATTTTTTTTTGTTAATTAAGTTAACAAATGAATACATGTACAGTCACATAGGTATCTTCATTGTCCGATCTCTTGAACTCACTGTGTTGTAGGATAAATGACTCTGTATTAACAGATTTGTTAAAATAATTAAAACAGCTTGTTCTTTATGTTGCCATGTACACTGTATAAACCAATATGTTATCTGTGGGTTATGGAATAATTTGAAAATCAACTCAAACAGTTCCTCCTTTCACTTGATAAAATTAAAAACAACCCAATAAATATTCAATTTTAAAAAACAATGGCAATAAAATAACATTTAGTTAATAAACAATAAAAACAAATGCTCAAATACTGACCAATATTAATTGCATCTGCTCTCATCTTTAGTATGTTTACCGATTTTCAAAAATATGAATTATACGAGAAAACTAAATGATGTTACAACAAGTTGTCACCACATATCATTAAAATGCAATTAAACATAACCTGGATGATCAGACAAAGTGTCACACTGAAAGGACTGCTCTCAAATTTTGCAACAGATTGTGATACTGTATACCTTAAAAAAAAATATGCAATACAATTAAGGATGAAGTGTGAGAAAATGTACTTTATAATTATGACATTTAACAGTGCATAATAATTTACCATTTTTTGTTATTTTCAAATCCATAGCAGTCATATAATTCTGTTTTCATTTTAGACAATTTTGTTCCTGCAAGTGGTGATTGTGCTAAAAATGCAAAATATGTATTCTCGTTGTTCTCATGGAAAGAAAAATATTGATAATTGATTCAATGCAAAGCCTTTCAACAGATCACAAAGACAAGGTTCTCGAGGTTCACCTGATGCACACCAGAGTAGCCTCCAAGAAGTAAAACTGAATAGAAATCACAACCTGTACTGCAGTCCCCATCTCACTGCAAGAAAGTGCACAATGACGCAATCTTGAAAGTCCTGATGCAGGTCATGCATGAAGCAAGATAAGGGCCTACACAGATGTGTCAGCAACAGATGCAGTCAAGAGAGTGGGCATGGCAAGCGGTTCAACGCATAATCCCAAGAAACTAGGTTCTCATTCTGAAAAACCTAGTTTCTCATGATAACCTACATTCTCGAGCGTAAACTAAGGTTTTCAAATGAAAACCTAGTTTCTCATGAGAACCTAGGGTCTCATGAAAAACCTGGTTTCTTGGGCTTTCATAAACCTAGTTTTTCATGAGAACCTAGGTTCTCATGAGAAACTAGATTTTTCATGAGAAAAACCTAGTTTCTTGGGATCATGCCTCAAACCGCTCACCATAAGTGGGACTAGAGAGTATATGCAGTTGCACTCAGAGTCAATATTTACAGGTCCCCACTCCAAAAACTAAAGAATGAGGTGGGAGCCTGGATCCATGCTGCAAACAAAAGCAGCAGCAAAGTAGACCAAGACCAAAGACTGCCTATTAGATAATTTGTCAGTTTTTTTAGCAGAAACAGCCAAACAACTGTCTCTCCTCAAAGCAGCACTACAAAACATGAAGAGTTTCAGAATTGTAAGCATGTAGATCCCATCCAATTACTGAATAAATGGAAATGATGAGGCCCACAGCATGTCAAAGCTAGGAGGGGAAGAGGACCAACAGGAATGCAAGGACCACCAAGCCCAGCGGGAAAACGTATTTCCAGAACCTTTGAGCCTGCAGGAGATGCTTAACAGACAGGTACATGTATAGGCTCTACAGAAGTCTACTCGTTTAAAAATTGCGTAAAAGCATAAAGTATAGCAGAAATAGAAAAAAAGAAAAAGTAGTTCAATCTATGCCAAAAATTTTACCAAATAATTGTGTTTCAAGGCTACACTTTTTAGAAATAAAATATCAAAACACCACATCTCAGTAGCTCCAAAAATTGTAAATGACTTAAGAAAAGTACATAATGCACTAATCTCATTTGCATAAAGCTGCTAATTCTACTACACTTAACTTTAAATCAATCTCATTAACTGGTAGAATTTTAATTAATGTTTTCTGTTTGAAGATGGAAAGGCAAGAAGTATGAAATAATTTTTCTTGTGCTGGAATTTGGAGATTTTAGCTTTAGTCCTCAGGTAAGAGGACTGACAAGAGCTTGTTTGCTTCTACAAGTTTATGTACAAATGAACCTTTTCAACCAATATATTCCATGGGTCATTAATACTCCATTAAAGTTTGACTGCAGGTTTTACTAAAGTCATTGAGACAAAGAGCATTTTTGTCCAATATATCAATGGATCATACATTCTCCATTAAAGAGCATACATGTGTATATACAAATTTCAATTAATCTATCATATGATTAGATGTTTTCTCTGTTATTTAAAATTAGTCACCATATTGAAGTTTGGTGGAGTCAATATGTGTGTATGAGCTTATATATATTTTCACCAGAAATATAATTATGTAATGGAAAACCCCAAAATATGTTGGACATTACAATGCTGCAAAACACACATAACAAGAGCCCAAAGTCGCTCACCTGAGACAACAAGATATTATTCGGACAAATCTTCTGACCAAGTTTCATGAAGATCGGAAAATAAAAGTGGTCTCTAGAGTTTTAACAAGGTTTTACTATAGCCATATAAGGAAAAATGCCCCGCCCCTTGGAAGCCATGTTTTTCAAGCAAAAATAATTATTTTCAAACTCATCCAAGATATCATTGAGACCAATCTTCTGACCAAATTTCATGAAGATTGGACAATAAATGTGGCCTCTAGAGTGTTAACAAGGTTTTACTATAGCCATATATAGCCATATTTATTGGAAAAATGCCCCGCCCCCTGGTGGCCATGTTTTTAAAGCAACCAAAACCATTTTCAAACTCATCCAAGATATCATTTGGACAAATCTTCTGACCAAGTTTCATGATCATTGGAAAATAAATGTGACCTCTAGAGTGTTAACAAGGTTTTACTATAGCCATATAAGGAAAAATGCCACGCCCCCGTGGTGGCCATGTTTTTCAACCAACCGGCATCATGTTTGAACGCCTTCAAGATATTATTGGGATGAATCTTCTGACAGAGTTTCATGAAAATCAGACTATAAATGTGGCCTCTAGAGTGTTAACAAGATTTTACTATAGCCATATATAGCCATATAAGGAAAAATGTCTCGCCCCTTGGCAGCCATGTTTTTCAAGCAAACGTAACCATTTTGGAACTCATCCAAGTATCAATAAGACAAATCTTCTGACCAAATTTCATGAAGATTGGACAATAAATGTGGCCTCTAGAGTGTGAACAAGATTTTACTATAGCCATATATAGCCATTTAAGGAAAAATGCCCCGCCCCTTGGCAGCCATGTTTTTTCAAGCAAAGGTTACCATTTTTGAACTCATCCAAGATATCATTGGGACAAATCTTCTAAGCAAGTTTCATGAAGATCGGAAAATAAATGTGGCCTCTAGAGTGTTAACAATGTTTTACTATAGCCATATAAGGAAATATAGAGAAAACTGCCCCGCCCCTTGGCGGCCATGTTTTTTCACCGATCTGGACCATTTTAAAACTCGTCCGAGATATCAATGAAACCAATGTTTTGACTAAGTTTCATGATGATTGGGCAAAAATTGTGACTTCTAGAGTGTTCACAAGGTTTCTCTATAGCCATAAAAGGAATACTGCCACGCCCCCTGGTGGCCATGTTTTTCAACGGACCAGAACCATTTTTGAACTCAACCAACATATCATTTAGACAAACATTTTGACAAAGTTTCATGAAGATTGGGCATGAAATGTGACTTCTACAGTGTTTACAAGGTTTTTCTTTTTTTTTGACCTAGTGACCTAGTTTTTGACCCGGCATGACCCAGTTTCGAACTCAACAGAGATTTCATTGGGACAATTTATAGCTTCTGACCAAGTTTCATAAAGATCGGAAAAGAAATGTGCCCTCTAGAGTGTTTACGAACAAATGTTAACGGACGGACGACGGACAAAGACCGGTCACAAAAGCTCACCTGAGCAATCAGGTGAGCTAAAAATTAATGTTCCTTGTAGCAATGGCAATTTTTTGTGCAGGACAATTTATTTAACACATGTTTTTGTACCATTGGTTAGTGTTGGTGTGTCACATGAATAGATATTGTTGCGGGAAATTTAAATGAACAAGGGCTGTTTGTAAAACATGCATGCCCCCCATATGGGCTGGCCGTTGTAGTGGCAGCCATTGTGTGAATACGTTTTTGTCAATGTGACCTTGACCTTTGACCTAGTGACCTGAAAATCAATAGGGGTCATCTGTGAGTCATGATCAATGTACCTATGAAGTGTCATGATCCTAGGCAAAAGCGTTCTTGAGTTATCATCCGAAAATCATTTTACTATTTCGGGTCACTGTGACCTTGACCTTTGACCTTGTGACCTCAAAATCAATAGAGGTCATCTGCGAGTCATGATCAATCTACCTGTGAAGTTTCATGATCCTAGGCATATGCCTTCTTGAGTTATCATCCAAAAACCATTTTACTATTTCGGGTCACCGTGACCTTGACCTTTGACCTAGTGACTTCAAAATCAATAGGGGTCATCTGCGAGTCATGATCAATCTACCCATGAAGTTTCATGATCCTAGGCATATGAATTCTTGAGTTATCATCCGGAAACCATTTTACTATTTCGGGTCACCGTGACCTTTGACCTAGTGACCTCAAAATCAATAGGGGTCATCTGCGAGTCATGATCAATCTACCCATGAAGTTTCATGATCCTAGGTGTATGCGTTCTTGAGTTATCATTCAAAAACTATTTTACTATTTCGGGTCACCGTGACCTTGACCTTTGACCTAGTGACCTCAAAATCAATAGGGGTCATCTGCTAGTCATGATCAATGTACCTATGAAGTTTCATGATCCTAGGCCCAAGCGTTCTTGAGTTATCGTCTGACAACCACCTGGTGGACGGACCGACAGACCGACAGACCGACATGAGCAAAGCAATATACCCCCTCTTCTTCGAAATGGGGCATAAATATATAGTGCCACTAAAAAAATCAAATGAGCATTTTTAATCGCACCATACCACATCTAGCGTTGAAATTTTGGCTATTGCTATAAAAAAAAACTCTGATTTTGTATGGTTTTACTTTTTTTGAAGAAATATTTTGTGAAATTTTCATTGACTCTGAGTAATTATGTAACTTTAAGGGAAGCTCACCAAAGTGCAAAGAAAAATTCTTCCACCAGAATTGTGCAAACCATAAATATTCATGCCAATTGCACCAGCATCATTAGTGTCCAATTTGCGAGTGCTTACCTGTCATCAACTTCGTCAATATCAGCACACACCAAATCTAACCTGCTGTTCTCTACCAAGCAATACAGAAAGAGGAATCTGGAGGCTGGGCAGGCAGGGCAGTTCCATAGAAAGTACTACAAGAAGCTGCCCATAACGCAGCTGCAATAAGTGTTTAGAGAAACATTATTGGACATCAACAATAGTTAGGAATCCGGTGTCCCATCAAGTCCTCGGAAACATACAAGGAGTGGATAGACACCTGAAGGTGGACGGGAATGGAAAAAAGAAAAATCGATAAAGGTAAAAATTAACAGCTGGACAATGATAACATTTTAAAAATATATGGAATGCATAAAATTCTTACACAGCTTTTTTACTCTTAACAAAAATATGATAAATATCAACTAAACTGACTATGAAAAAAACACATTCTTTATGCTGCCTTGTAAACTCACTGATGTATACATGCGTTTGAGTTTTTCTTAAACCGTCTACCGTTACTAGCATCCTAACTAACCTAGCCTAACCATGTTTGATCCTTTTTTAGTTTGTTAATGTACTTCTGTTTTACCATTGTTAACATTGTTTTTTTTTATTCAAAATCGGGTCCGGTAACCGGACCCATTCCCAATGGAAAAAAGTATATATTTTTCCCAAATGGGAGCTGAACATTCCCAATGGAACCAAAAAAAAATAAAAATTTATTTTTTTTAGATCAATATTTTGTTCATCTCCCATCCATATAAGATCAACCTTAGTAAATATAATACTAAACAAAAAATATATATACTGGACACACTTGTATCCTCAATTTTGAAGCATTTGTGAGCAAAACAACAACAACATTAATTTTCCCAATGTTAGTCAAAACGCCGCGAATTTTCAAAGGGACCCGGCCCCATTCCCAAAATGGTGAAAAAAAAACACTGGTTAACAACTGAAAACATTACATTCATTCATTATTGAACTAAATTGTTTAAGTTTGTTAGGCTACATTGTTTGATTGTTTTATAATTTTGTAATAAAATTATTTAAATATGGCGTATTATGTAGTGTGTCAATGGTACAGTTAGGTCGTATAAAGGTTGAATTTTGGTTACTTTATAACGTTATTTTATAACCTTATAACAACGTTATATGGAGTTCACCAAATCATGTCGTATGGACGTTGTAAAATAACGTTTTACCAACGTTATGAATAACGTTGTTATAACGTTTTTACAACATTATTGTGTTTGCTGGGTAAATAAAATAAAAAAAATGCTCCTTCTAGATGCAAAATATAAGTATCATTCAATATATAGACTGCCATACTTCAGTGCAGCAGCCAATAAAACACCCTAAATGAATGGTTATAACACACAAGTATCACTTTTTTGAATTGTATAAGGTTGTCATTAATCAACCCACACACAAATAGATCTGCACTATTATAGCAGGGGAGTCAGTCCAATTGCAAGATGTTAACACCCCTCTTGGGGCCAATTTCTAGGACAGTATGAGGATTCAGCTGATGCAATATTACAAAATCAAACTGCAACTGACGAATGCATGCAAGCCGGGATTTATTGATTTTTTATTGGGTAAAAACTTAAGATTATGCAATGTGTCAAATATTCGGAGCCGCAAAAAAACAACCCGGAAGCTACATTAAACTGTTAACATAGGTTTGCAATCATTAGATATCTTGCATAAGTTGTTTTTAGCATCAAATTACCTGAAAGTTATGCAGTGCTGGACCATTCGTAAACACTAACGTCAAATTAAATGTTATCTGTATTCAAGTGCACATTAACCTTCTTTGGGTGACTGATTTTTACAAACCAAAAAAATATTGGTCGGTTAAGAACAAATGTAAAACTTCATTTCATTGGTGCTTTCGTTTTTGCGGTAAAGATTTTTTTTTTAAATTGGACAGTCGTAGTTTTTTCTTCTCAAGTCCACCAACATGTCTGAGCAGAACATTGACCCTAGTGCTAGCAATCAAAGACCAAAAGAATCGACAACTTTGTCCACTAATCCTAAAGAAAGACACTCCGTCAGCAAACGGTATAAGACGAATCTTCACAGCTTTGTCACATATTTTCGAGGTCACTTTTCCTGTATATCGGATACTATGATCACTTAAACAGGCTTTTTCCGCTCCATTTTGGGAAAACGCCACACTGGAATTTTGGGAATTTCGCGTCGCGAAAACCCCCATTTTGGGAAAAAAATTAATCGCAAAATTGGCTCAATTGGGAAAAATTATCGCATGTAAATTATTTAAAACAGTGTTTCTTATATTTCAAAGAAGCCGTTAACTGGTAAATAACGACTATTTTGATAACTTATTATTACAATTTTACAAAATATTATGAACATGTGTGATTAGTGCAGGTTTTTTAATCTGAATTTGGGGAAAAGGCTTGGCCTTTTTGAGGTGAAAAAAATCGCGGGAAGCGCCGGATTTTGAGGAAAATAAGAAAAGTCTTAAATAATCATTAACATATTTTACATTTCTTAAAACAAATTCAAGGCAACAGATAATTTAATTATGCAATACTTTCTATTTTCTACACCAGATCAGGTCAACTTATATATTTAAAGGGTAAAAAAAAAAAAAAAAATTTTTTTTTTTTTTTGGAATTGGGAATTTTTTTTTTCAATTGGGAAAAAAACAACCAGATTTGCATTGGGAATGGGGCCGAATTTCGGACCCGTGGCATAGGGCGGAAAAAGCCTGTTAAAGCAGTATAGAATTCGCCGTCGTCAATGTCTTATTCTCTATGATAGTAAAAGTAATAAAAATGCAACTTATTTCTGTGAAATCTTGTTTGTTTAAAACATACAGAAGTGCTTTCCACAGGATTTTTGTCAGGCGCCTCGCGGTCCATGGAAACACCGAATTCCACTTTTCACCGAATTACAACCGAATTCCACTTTTCACCGAATTACAACCAAATTACACTTTTCACCGAATTACAACCGAATTCCACATTAAAATAATCGTTGGTATCGATTAGATACGGGTTCTTCACATGACGCCGGGCTGTTACCGAATTCCACTAATTACAGACCGACTGGCCGAGTTTCTATCAATTGTTTTGCGTTTTTTACAGTTTGCAGATTTTTCGACCACCTTAATAATTTTCACGCGTCTTTAATCCGCTATTCACAAGTTTTTGACACTACGTCTAATTGAATATAATAGATAATTGGCTATAAAAGAGTTCCGATTTGTTTGATGATGGTCCTTTTGAATAAATGAAAGTGTGATGTATTTTAATTGTTTTTACTCATATGCTGATTTTGACTAATTAGAATAAATTGTTATTTTGAGTGTTTATTGAATACAATATCTAATTGGCCAATAAAGAATTTCGATTTGTTTGATGATTGTCCTTTGTATGTAATAAAGGTCGGATTTTTTTCAATCGCCTTTATTCATTTATTGCTCATCTTCAATGATTACCGATATAAAATGTCCGATTCCCCAAAATATGATCGTAAAGCATGGCGCAATACCCGTGTTCTGTATGTGAGGAAGAGTGCCAAAACGGTACTATCCTCTGTACGGGATGTAAAAAATTGACTCATGCCGGTTGTACTTATCTTACAGACAATGACTTAATATCATGGTCAAACAAAAGTTTAAATTTCATTTGTGTCAAATGTGCATTCAAAAATGGATTGGAGTAAGATGCCACAGCAGCTCTGGGGTGGCAGACGTTTCTACCACAAGACATTTCCTCCCCAGACGTTTCACCCCCAAAATGGGGGTGAAACGTCTGCATAATATGTAAATGTTTATTAGCAGTAGTTATTTGTAATAAAGTGAAAATAAAGTATTAGTATATTAATTGAATGCATTTATGTGTAAAAAAATGATGTTAGTTGAGTCCTGACTAATTAAAATATTAATTAATGATTTTATATGGTTGTTTAGGGAAGCCTCTAACAAATTTAACAATTAAATAGATCTAATTATACTTGATTTTTTAAGTGCCTTAAATTGTTCTTGCATTAATTAAGCTCATTGAAAAATTGAGTAAAATCAAAGCTTTGATGTTCTTTGATGGTCATTTTAAATGGAATAGTATGTTACAAATTAAAATAATTATAACTATTGTATAAATCAATTGAGTAAAAGCACACCTTTGATGTTCATTGTAAGTGGAATAGCATGTTACAAATTAAACAATTATAACTATTGTATTAATCAATTGAGTAAACAAACACCTTTTATGTTCTTTGATGATCATTTTAAGTGGAATGGTATGTTACAAAGTAAAGAATTACTATTATTGAATTAATGAATTCATTTTGCTACAAACAAATACAATTATACTTATATATACTAAAAACATTTTACACTGATCCATTCTGTTATTAGAATTTACTGCAATAATATTATTCATATGTAGCATAGTGATTGACATTACATAATGAAGATAAGCCATAAGTTATGATTTTTAAGAATTAATTATAGCTATAACATATTTGGAAAAACGAAATTTCTCAAGATGAACAAATTTTCCGTGTTCCATAATTTAATAAATTGTAAAAATTGCTGTACTAACATTAATGAATCATTTAATGACAAATACTTATATACGGAGTATACGGTCCAGATTTGCGGACCATACAGAACATGTCTGACTTTAATAAGTATTTCATGTTCATTCAAGATTATGATACAATATAAGATATACAAATGATGAGGCCATAAACGGCATTATTTCTTGTTTTTCATTGTTAACTAACACGTCAATTATCAATTAGTGAAATAATTAACATGAAACAAGATGGGCGTCCTCGAGATGCAAACATATACCGATATTGTCTACATCAATAACGATTGTCACACTCAGTAATTGGTAATTACAAACGTGTTAATCATTTATGGTATACTCTCAACACATGAAATAGATAATGCGTTTCACAACAATCAGTAAGTGTCATAAAAAGGGCGTATTCCAGATGCAAATATGCGAGTCAATAATGCGAGTGTTATTATACCCGTATTGACATTTTAAAATACGTTTGACTGCTAATTTTGAATAAAATGTATGAAATAGATATAAACAAGTGTTTAATAAAAAGATACATTGATAAAAAATGCGTTGTTTGCAGATTTTTTAAGATAGAAACACGGGTGTATTTTTGTAAAATATTTAAGTGATGAAAGAAATTTTAATAAACGTTGTCACCGAGCAGCATATATTAATTCAATTTTATAAAAATAGATTTTAATCATAAAAGTGCATGTTTGCGTGATGCATGCTGATTATAGGAATAATAAATGTCACAATTCAATTGAGTAAAAAATCTGAGAATAATGAATAATTTGACATTTTCACTTTAAACGACTGTTATCATAACGTCGGTAGACCCGAATAAATACACTTCATTTTTATCAGGCAAATAACAATTAGTATACTAAATCAGGGGAAGTCTACACTGTGTATTAGCAACCTGCTGTGTTGATCCGTATCTTATCAGCTCAATACACAGGCCCCGTGGCTACTGTTCTGGAAAATTATATACTGCTAAAATAACTGATTTCTCTTATTGCTAACGACTCTTTTAGATTTGAAAGGTCTCATAACCTCAACTGATACACAAACAACCATAGTCGCACCAAAGACTAATGGTAAAAAACCTAATCAGCTCATGCGAAAGGTCAATGCTAAGACTACGACCATCAAAAGAAAAAAGAAGGAGTGAGCTTGCTTTTGCTTGACAAGTACGCCGCGAATCTCTTGTGTGTCGCGTGTTAACACGTGGTGATAACATTTTACAATGTTTTCTTATTTATTTTAGAATTTGCAATGTATAATTGCAAAAAATTATATGTATAATATCAGAAAATTATACAATGGATTTACGCTTACAAATAGTTCATGCTATTTTAATCTTGAAATACATGTTAATGTTCACTTGTTACATACATTGTCAAACTATTTAAACCTTTTACATCTTACATGTTATGTTATCCTTCGGAAGTTCTCAACAATTTAACAGCAGTTTCCATAGTATTACATTTACCCGATAAGTTCACGAATGTGTAATTCGGTAATCTATATTCACTTTTTAAAGTAATTCCGACATGTTTAGCAATTGCAAAAAATGTGATAACGTATAACTCTATTACATTTAAGTTCATTAAATATTTTTGTGTACGTGTTCATTTACATTTCCCTCTTTTATTTCATATAATTTGTATGCTTTTGTTGATGATGATGCTTAATTCATTTATAATAAAGTATTTAACATTATTAATATCCATTTGCTTTTTACTATTATTGCTTTTTCCGTAAATCCATTTATAACTTTCAACTACCTGAATTACACCTTCAAATCGCACGCCCAACTGAATGTGTAATTCGTTTCTCGGGTAAATATGGGAGTGGACTGGAATTCGGTGAAAGTGTAATTCGGTCCTCAATTACATATAAAATGTGTAATTCGGTAATTGCTTAGCAATTCTTTATCATCTTTAGGCTCTTATCAAATTAAAATCGACATGTTGAGCATTTTAATCATTGTGATAAAAGAATACATTAAATATTTTAAGTGGAATTTGGTTTTAAGATATGCGCACATTTCACCTTTTCCAACTGTCGTCTTAGAAGATTATAAGCTGAAACATAACACAATTAACAAAACTATGACGCAACCCTAAAATATGTAGTTTACTATTAAGTTTAATAAAAACCATGTCAGTTAATTTTGGTTAAAGTGTAATTCGGTAATGATTTTCGGTACTCAGTTGTAATTCGGTGAAAAGTGGAATTCGGTTGTAATTCGGTGAAAAGTGGAATTCGGTTGTAATTCGGTGAAAAGTGGAATTCGGTGTTTCCATGCACCCGGCGCCTCGGGGTTGGTTTGGGAGGGGTGTCCCCTCCCGACGTTGATTTTTTTTAATTTAACGTGTCAATTGACGTTCTGTGGTGCGTTATAACTCAAATAAAAACAGCCTCAACAGGGGACAAAAATTCCAGTCGTCCGCTCGTATTGACGAGTGAAATCTTGAAAGGACGAGTGAATTTCCCTAAAGCTCTCGTCCTATAGGACGAGTGAAAAAAAAACTGATGTTAAAATATGTATTTTCTGACCAGTAAGACTCTTTTTCATTAAATAAAATCATTTCTTAAAGCACATCTATTCCGAAAGTAGAACGCGAATGAACCGGAAATCGTAATTGTAAATTTCATACAGCAGGTGCGCGTTGTTATGCGAGACTGTGTCCCGAGTAAATATTGGGTTTTTGGCGTAAACTTTGCGCGTCCATGTTGACAGGGAACCATCTGACTTCATTCACTGTAAGTATTGATTTTTTAAAAGAATTATTTTACTGCGAAGTACGGTTTTAAACCAGTCTGAATTTCATCTGAAAAATGTCTGACATACGAGCGTTCTTTAAAGGGGGCAGGAGCGATGTTCAACCATCCGTAATGGAAAGCACGCAAGCATTAGAAAAAGGAAAAAACAAATTTGTCTTCATTTATTTATTTTGTGTTCCTCATAAATAAAGTAAGTTAACATTTCTTCTGTGATCAGCTGGCATGAATAACTAAGTAAGCAGCATTTTAGCAGTGATATAGGAAACATTGTTAGTCATATCAGTCCTTTGCAATCTTTCTTTCACACATATTTAAAGGACAAGTGCATGTGTTTGCAGGACGAGTGAAAATTTTAATGCACTTGTCCTGCAGGACGAGTGCAATTTATAAATATTTTTGTCCCCTGCTCAAAAGACATCATTTGGTGCGCTATGACTCTTCAAGAAAATCCCTCAGTCATTTAAAATATATAATATATTGTTTAATTGTTTTAAAACTTCCGCATAGATAGTAAAATCCCGACTCAATCGAGTCCCCAATACATCCGTTTCAACCCGACTCTATTACTGTATAATTACTACTTTTCAAGTTTTTTTTTACTACCCGATAATCCCGTTTATTCCGATTTTATAAATCACTTTCTGGTAAATACTGACGATAAAAGCTCTCGAGAAATTCTTTAACACAAACCTTGTCGTTTTTCTATTGTATCAAATAAATTTTAAGTGACTATTTATATTTTACCCTTTATTTATATTTTACCCTTTCCCGCATAGATACGCATAATCCCGTCTCGATCAATTCCTTAATATATCCGTATCAACCATACCTTCTATCTATTACTGCATATTTACTACTTTTCCAGTCGCTACTCATTACCCGATAATCCCATATATTCCAGTTTTAAAGCAAATTCTGGTAAATATTTAAGTGCTCAAGAATTAAAAAATAAAAAATCGCCATATTTTCTTAAGTATCAAATAAATTTTGGCAAGTGTTAATATTTAAAGATGTGATGAAATATCGTCCAATCAAGGCGGTTTTTTTCTCCACAGAACATGCGTAAATCGCCTGACATGATGTTCATGTTTTTATACAGCACAAAATACATCCACACTTTCCATGCGACGTTCTACATGTCTGCATATTTTTCGCGCGCTTTTTATTGAGACAAAGGATAATACACTGTTTATTTGACGCTACAATTTGTTAATGTCGCGTTAGCATTAAAATTCGGAAGCGTGTTTTGGATTACAAATTGATAATGCTCATTAAAAAATCGAACGAAACATTTACAGTTGTGCGTAATTTATTCAACGATTATTTGTTAAAGGTCATTACGTGTCTAATAAATGTAAGAAAAACGAGGTTAATCAGTTCTATAAATGGACATGATAAAATAAACATGTACTGGAATTAAATTGTTAGCGCATAATTGTTACTGGGAGTTATTTGCACAACTTACACGCTACAAGTAAGTAATTGCTTAGCACTTGCAATTAATTTCTGGTATTAATTATGTGTCATGAGTAACACTTGTTTACAGTAAAAAGGATTGATGATGATGCCCGAAACCGTCTTTAATGCACTGTTGTAGTTACCGGTTTTATATTACGTGAATGGTACAACTTTTTGCTAATCAAGCTGCGATAAACTCTTACTTCGTGCCCGACGTCAATCAAAAATAATTGTCGATAGTTAACCCCGCCCTCATAAGCATTCGCGTAACCGATTGGACGATGAACATCACAGTTTGACGACTGGAAAGTTACCTGAGAGTTTCCTGTGATACATCCTTGCCAGCATAAATGACTGTGTAATGTGGCTAGAATAATCGATATACGCGTCATGCTATCTCCTATCAGTGGATTATCTATGACCCCATGTGGTGTTTATGGCGATTACATGCGAAAGTAGGTACCAAGTGCTCTTTAAAACAGGGAATATTGATACACTGATAAAGAAACCTTGATTTTCTTGACATTCTCCATTTTCTTTTACTGTAAAAATACACTGATCGGAAAATTTCAAGTGCCCCGGGGACTCTGATTTTGAAATTCAAGCGCCCCGGCCAGGGACCGTTAAATGGCCTGTGGAAAACCTTGTACAAAATCAATCATAAATCGTTCAGTGTTTGCCTATGCAAGTCGTGTCAGGATCACAGGCAGCAGTATCATAAATTTGATACTTAATTGTTTTAGTGTAACTGTGTCAATGTTTTATACAGCGTTTACAGCGCTTACGCGACCCAAATGGTCAGACATTGTGAAGAGTTTACTATCAGATTTAATAGTGCAGGTGGTGACAGCTTCTGAAATATTAGGCTCAAA
This sequence comes from Dreissena polymorpha, assembly GCF_020536995.1. Taxonomy (NCBI): domain Eukaryota; kingdom Metazoa; phylum Mollusca; class Bivalvia; order Myida; family Dreissenidae; genus Dreissena; species Dreissena polymorpha. The sequence goes on along the minus strand of NC_068360.1, from coordinate 78,949,794 downwards.
ACACCGCACCAATTTTGCGTCTGAAAAAACACAGTGATTTCCTCGTGCATTAATTGATGGAGGGGTGTGGCAATGTGAGTGTGTTCTGAAACTGAAAGGCATAGTTGACGTTGGTTGAAACAAAATGACTTATCATTATTCATCATTTGTTAATAGACAGTTAATAGTAAAAAACTTAAAACTATTGACACTTAAAATTTATAATCACTTTGGATTAAGAATTGCTGACAGTTATCAATTGCCAAAATAAAGCGCTCATCTGATCCAAAAATATTTGTAAGTTGTGATCAGATCACATTATAAAAAACTAATTAACAGTTTTTGTAGAGAAAAAATAATTGTAACAAATTCATTTTAATACAAAAAGCTTGTTGTGAAAACTATTTGACATGAAATCTTATCTGATGCCCTGTTTATATTTAGGCCCCTTTCCCCAAGAGAAAGGCCCCTTCCTCTAAGAAAATTTCTTTAAAATGATGCAATTTTCCCCTAATTTAAAGCTTACTTTTGGAGAAAAAAAGTCTCCTTTTTCAGTTTTATGGAGATTTTTTTTCCCAAAATGAAAGGCCATGCCCTTTCCCCAAATCAAGAAAAATGCCCTGTATCAATGTGTCCCCCCCCCCCCACCCCTCTAAATTAATCTCAGGTTAAAATATGTACATACAAGTGCTGTGTTGAAAATATGTTCAAATGTTTATATATGGAGCATATTTCTTTGTGCAAGTGTATTATGACTTTAGTTTAAAACCAATTTCATAATACTTTCCAATAATTTTAGATGCAATGGAAATGATTCTTTTATGATTCCAGGTTACAGCAAGAACTAAGGACATTATTGGTAAGTGAACATGAAGATTTAACAAATGAAAATACTTAGAGCATACATGGTATATTATAAAAAATGTACAATCTTCAAACCTGAATCAGTATACACTTGAGCAAACACCTGGAATGTACTGAAATTATTGTAATCAGTGCTCCAGCTAGGTCCAAATGGAAGGGCAGCCGTCCTGCCATTGTGAAGTCCTGCCCTTCTGTTCCTAGACCTTGCCCTGCTCTTCTAATCTGTCCCTTCATACTTGGCTACAAGTTTCATAGCAGACTGACTTTAATAAATAGCACCTGACTGATGCAACTGATCCAGTTACAGTCTGACTAAATGGAGACGAGCAATTTCCCTTCTGCCCCTGTTGTTTCCAGATGTCTCTAACATGGCCTTTCCTGAGACCATATATATCCGCCAAATCTGTTCATATGTCCTCCAATTAGTGTGAGTTTTTCTTATGAATTCATCCTGAATGCTTTTATTATTCAATTCTTGTCATTGTTATGGAATCTAATGGTTGTATATACATTTTTCTAAGCTCCATTTTGCTGAATAAATGTTCCTGTAAACCGCCATCTTTGTTTACATAAAGAACATAATATGTGGATACGAATTCATCAAAATTATTTTAAAGAAATGTCATGCATGTTTACTCATAACTTATGGTTTACAGATCTTATAACAGTTTTAATTTAAAAATTGCAACAAATATATGTTTTTGAAATTGTCTTGCACAGGAAATGCAGATTACTTTCTCAATCCTGCCAAAAGAAACAAAATGGCTGTCAAACTGTTTGATTCCAGAAAGGAAAACATGTAAATGACGCCTACATTGTAATAAAGAACACAACAATGTAAAAGCAGTGTTTGACACTTTATTTAATACAACTCTGTGTGAGATGTCCTTTGGACTCCCTACTTTTGAAATTGAGTCCAAGCAGTCCTCAGGCAGTCCAAAAAATTTGAAACCTTTTTATATACCTTATTATTTCGGGTTTAAACACAATATTAGTCCTACCACATACATTTCTGAATTGTACTAGTCCAAGTTAAATTGCATTAGCACATGGTTGTTAGGATAAGGATTACCATGACTACTGTAAAAGTCCAGTAGATTAAATAACATCATAAATAACATTTTAAAAAGCAAGAACCTATATTTTTTAACTTCTGTGTGTGTGTTAACTTTGGAATTCTGTGTAAAAATATCCTCATTAAGTCCTCGACACATGTATCAGACTTCCTTTCAAATCAAGGTGATTGACCGGTTGAATGTTTACAGATGTCGGGCGATCCTGGAGTCACCGCATTCCCAGATGGTGACAATCTCTTTAAGTGGATTGCAACTCTCTCCGGACCTAAAGGAACTGTAAGAAATGCAATGCTATAATCAGATATGTCATGAGTAATAATAACAGATCATTTTCTGAGGATTGGGCAGTATGTTAAGTAGACATTGCTTATACACACAAATTTTACTTTTGCCACATACAATCAAAACTCAATGGTTCGAACTCACTGGGACGAAACAAAAGTTAAAGCCAACCAGAATTTGAGACAACCGATTGTTAATATACTTATGTTTACTAACAGGAATCTGCAATAGATTGACATCTCCAGTTGAAGAATATTTCATACTGCTTTGACTCCGTACTTGAAATCTTTTTTCTGCTATTGAATTGACAACTTTCATTAATCAATATTTTAAAACAGAATATTGATACTTTCATTAATCAATATTTCAAACATAATATTAATACTTTCATTAATCAATATTTTCAAACACAAACAATCAAACCAATATCATGTTATATAATATAATTGCGTTTTTTACGTAGCACATTTACGGCTTCATGTAAGAAATAGCAAAATGAAACATGAATAAGCACTATATACACATAACTGCAACATTAAACAGCACTACATTAATTTATTTATTTGCTTTTTTTTAAATTGACATAATGTCAATATGTTAATAAGTTGTTGTATAGATACAAAGTTTTCTATTCCATTAAGTTGACATTGTAAATGTTATGATGCAGCCGTTCCAGCCATAATAATACTGCATTGTCAAAAATGCCAGATTTTATACAGTATGTCATCTTTTACTCAAATCAATGAAAAAATGAGTTGATGGCATGTTTAAAATTATGGCTTGGCTTTAATCATGCGCTCCTTATTGATTAACAACTTTATGCAACCCAAAGCGCATTTGAGCCAAACGAACAAAAGAATGTGCGAAAATTGTGACGGGGACTGTAAAAACAGTTAGAGTCCTCTGATTATTTGACCCTCGCGAATTCCAGCCAACCAACAGAAATTTATATGAATATATAGCAATAAAAAATCAGTGCTTCGGAGATGATTGGAGCCAAGCGGAAATTCGAGCCAAGCGAGTTTGAGCCATCTGGTTTCGACTGTATTGGAATTTGTCGTAGTTTTGTGGGTTTTTTATTCCCCCTATATAGAAGGCGGCATATACAAGTCTCACTATCATTTTGTGAATACTATGAGGAAACTGCATATGGCATGCATAATCCGTCTTCCCACTTAAAAGGTCAAGGTCACACTTGCAGTTCAAAGGTCAAATTTAATAAAACAGCTTTTTGGTTGCTAAATTGAGAGAATATGGTACATATTAAGTGGTTATTGTGCTCCCCCTTTACACTTGTCCTTGTGTCTGTAGCTTTTTCAGTCTGTGGGCCATTAGTATACGCAATATGTCTAGAATCACTTTGAATTACAAGCATGTTATTCTGTCTGAAAGTATCTTGAAGGGGAATAAGACGCCTACATTGTATTGATTTTACAGTAAACATGTTAAAGGCTCATAAAAGGTGACGATCTGTAATTATAACCGATTATTTAATATTTTTTGCATATTTTATTTATAAAGGTTATCAAAAAACAATATATATATGCTATTGGACATTACCATAAACACATGAGCGATACAACTTGTTTTGAGCTCAAAATACAGTGTCCTAAAAGTCAATTGTGTTTACAAAAAATCCGTTTATTAGTCCCCTACCAGTTTCACCGGAGGGGACTTATGGTTTTCGCTCCGTCAGTCAGTCAGTCTGTCACACTTTTCTGGATCCTGCGATAACTTTTAAAGTTCTTAATATTTTTTCATGAAACTTGAAACATGGATAGATGGCGATATGGACATTATGCACGTCGTTTCATTTCGTTCCTACGTCAAGAATTCTGGTTGCTATGGCAACAAATAGACTAGAAATACTGCTAAAAATGGTGTTTTTCTGGATCCTGAGATAACTTTTAAAGTTCTTATTATTTTTTCATGAAACTTGAAACATGGATTGATGGCAATATGGACATTATGCACGTCATTTCATTTTGTTCCTACGTTAAATATTCTGGTTGCTATGGCAACAAATATATTTAAAAAATTCTGAAAATGGTGGAATTTCTGACAATGGTGGAGCCGGTAGGGGACTTATATTGCTTGGCAATAGTCTTGTTTACATCGCTGTTTACTCGTGATAGAGCAAAGCTCCAGTGACTCAGGTCACCAAAAATATATCGTTGATTTTCAACGTTTTCCCGTATCACTAAAAAAGAAGGTCTCTTCTAAATGGTTAAAATGTGTGTAGTGATCTAATAAGTTACTTTGTGCTGGTAAAAAGTTTTTTTAAATAGAATTAACATTGAATTTTTTTTCGGCTATTTTAGCCTGCGTCACAGCTTTGAGGCTACACATCAAGTTAGTTGCAAAGTTGTAAACATTTCTGCCAATTATGAAACTGGTATATCTACCATAATTCTTGACAACGTTGCACCTGAGCTGTGTTATTATCATTTTTTTATGCAAGAGTAACTGAAATCCGGTAAAAATTAGACCCGTTTATATGCATACTAATTGGATTAGTCACCTATTATGAACCTTTAAAGGTCAGAGTCATTGAGGCTGGTAATATGAAACTATATAGGTACCACTTTCAGCTTAAGGACCTTCAATACCTATGCAACAATGCCTTAACCCAGCCTTCAATAATAAGCAAACACTTAATGAACATTGGCTGGTACTGCCATATAAAATGCGATCAACCATAAAAATGCATCCTCTTCTACAGGATGTTTTAAAAAACCTGTTCCAGTCAGTTTATTAATATACTGATTTTCATTTTTATTAAAAGACTAACCAGGGATGACATTTTTGGCCTAGACTGGATTTTTGTGCATGAGACGTCCTTTGAAGAAAAATTTGTAATAAGCAAAAAAGTGTTTTACCTCATAAGTCTGTGTACAGGCTAATCTGGGACAACAAAATATGCAAATGCATTAAGCCCCAATTTCACAGAGCACAGCTCATTTCTCCCATTTCATGACTGCCACATTCAGGTGTACGAGAGCTTGAGCTACAAGCTTTCCATGGAGTTCCCTAGCGGCTACCCATACCAGGCCCCCACTGTGAAGTTTGACACGCCATGCTACCACCCCAACGTGGACCAGCATGGCAACATCTGTCTGGACATCCTCAAGGAGAAGTGGTCTGCTCTGTACGACGTCAGGACCATACTGCTGTCTCTGCAGAGTCTGCTCGGAGGTAACTTCTCACTGGTGATCAGTGCTCCCTCTGGCTCAAAATTTTCTGTAGCCAAATTTACCTTTGTATACGCCCGTTTTTAAAAACGGGACGTATTATAGTTTCACCCGGGGCGGGCGGCGTCCACAGCAGTGTCCCCTTTCTAATTCAAATAGTTTAAATCCGATCTTCACCAATTTTTGTCAGAAGTTGTATCTAGACAATATCTAGGCCAAGATCGAATATGGGTCATACCGGGTCAAAAACTAGGTCACAGGGTCACTTAGTGCATTTCAATGATTTAGCATGGTGTCCGCTCTCTAATTGAAGTAGTTTTCATCTGATCTTCACCAAACTTGGTCAGAAGTTGTATCTAGACAATATCTAGGTCAAGTTTGAATATGGGTCATGCCGGGTCAAAAACTAGGTCATGGGTCACTTAGTGCATTTCAAGGATTTAGCCAGGTGTCCCCTCTTTAATTGAAGTACTTTTCATCCAATCTTCACCAAACTTGGTCAGAAGTTGTATCTAGACAATATCTAGGTCAAGTTCGAATATGGGTCATGCCAGGTCAAAAACTAGGTCACGGGGTCACTTAGTGCATGGCAAGGATTAAGCATGGTGTCTGCTCTCTAATTGAAGTAGTTTTCATCCGATCTTCACCAAACATGGTCAGAAGTTGTTTCTAGACAATGTCTAGGTCAAGTTCGAATATGGGTCATGCTGGGTCAAAAACTAGGTCACGGGGTCACTTAGTGCATTTTAAGGATTTAGCATGGTGTCCGCTCTCTAATTGAAATAGTTTTTATCCGATCTTCACCAAATTTGTTCAGAAGTTGTGTCTAAATAATATCTAGGTCAAGTTAAATTATGGGTCATGCCGGGTCATGAAATAAGGTCAGTTTGTGCATTTCAAGCATTAAGCATGGTGTCCGCTCTCTAAGTGAATTCATTTTCATCCGATCTTCACCAAATTTGATCACAAGTTGTGTCAAGATGATAAGTAGGTCAAGTTCAAATATGGGTCATGGTAAAGTTATCAAGTTGTCCAAAACCTTCAAATGGGCGTATTTTGTGACAGTTTGGCACTCTTGTTTATGTCTTAATTCTTATTATACCCCACAAACGAAGTTTAGAGGGGTATATAGGAGTGAGCTTGTCTGTCGGTCGGTCCGTATTAAGTGTCCGCTCTCTATTTCAAGTAGTTTTCATCCGATCTTCAATTAACTTGGTCAGAAGTTGTATCTACATGATGTCTAAGCCAAGTTCGAACATGGGCCTTGTCGGGTCAAAAACTAGGTCACGGGGTCACTTAGTGCGTTTTAAACATTCAGCATGTTGTCAGCTCTATTTCAAGTAGTTTTCATCCAATCCTCACCAAACTTGGTCACAAGTTTAATCTAAATGATCTCTAGGACAAGTTTGAACATGGGCCATTCCGGGCCTAAAACTAGGTCACGGGGTCACTTAGTGCGTTTTTTAACATTCAGCATGGTGTCTGCTCTCTAATTAAAGTAGTTTACATCCGATCTTAACCAAACTTGGTCAGAAGTTTTATGGAGATGATCTTAAGGCCAAGTTAGAACATGGTCCTTTCTGGGTCAAAAACTAGGTCAAGGGGTTACTTAGTTCGTTTTAAAAATTGAGAATGGTGTTCGCTGTTTTTTGTGAAGACGACTTGCAAAATATTATGTGTCAATGCTGCATGTGGGGGTATTTGTCGCGTCTTTGACAAAGCTCTTGTTATTTTGGATATTGTATAACTAATAATGTAGAAAAATCTTGAAGCCACATGGAAAAGGGGTATATAGTTTTCGCGCTGTCCGTCTGTAAGTCTGTCTGTCACACTTTTCGTGTCCGCTCTCTAATTCAAATAGTTTTCATCCGATCTTTACAAAACTTGGTCAGAAGTTGTATCTAAACAATATCTAGATCAAGTTTGAATATGGGTCATGCCGGGTCAAAACTAGGTCACGGGGTCGAAAAAACAAATAAAAGGGAAGAAATAAGATTTAAATGGACATGATTATCTGACCTGGCAAATTATATATTTTTGTTAAATAAATCAAAGCGGCGCAGTAGGCGGCATTGTGTTTCTGACAAGCACATCATGGTAAAAGGTCAAGGTCATCCTTCAAGGTCTAAGGTCAAAAATACAAATCCAAGGGAAGTAATAAGCTTTAAAGGGAGATAATTATTCAATATTGAACATAGCAACTTGATATTTGGCATGCATGTGTATCTCATGGAGCTGCACATTTTGAGTGGTGAATCTACAGTCACAGTAGTGGTTTTTAATTATTTGCTACTAAAAATAGAGATTTGTTAGACAATTATTTTCAAGGGAAGTAATTTATATAATTATAAATCTCAGATTATATCTTTGCTTACCAAGAATTTAAGTTTTTTTCACAGTTACTGTACAGATTTTTTATTTTGATTATTTATAACTCAAATGATTGATTTGTCAAAGTTTTGTTTTTAATGATATAATTATCATTTCTTTTCTGTACTAATTTGTGAATAGTACTGTTCATTACATACCTGTGGACTTATGTCCATAGATACATGATGAACTCTGGCTATGATCTCTTTGATAAACAACAGGCCGTGGAGATGTCAGTGATGTCTGAAGTGGTCCCCCCCCCCCCCCCCAAAATGTTTATTGAAATTTTATTTCAAAGGGGCGCAGTAGGGAGCATTGTGTTTCTGACTAACACATTTCTTGTTTTGTTGCTAATTTTGTAAACCCTGCTGGTCCCTTTTAACCTGCTCACCTGCTAGTTATTGTTCTTGAGATTTTATGTGTATTTTGAAGTTCATGAGGTCCCTCTGTGCCTGAGACTGCATCATGTATGGATACGGAGCGTGTATTAGCACTCCTATTCAATTCTAAATCTCAGGAGTTGGGTGAAAATGTTGCTTAATGAGTTATACCTGTGAGGAAATTTCATGTAAAATTGCCTTGTTTTTTACATTTCTGTCACACCGAACAGTCTGCAAGTCTAGTGTTATTAATAAATACATTAAAAGACATTAACAAAATAAAAGTGTGAACAAGTTATTTAAGTGAATTAAATAAAGGATTCATTCCTGGTCTTTGTCAATACCATGACTTGATTATAAATGATCCATCATTCAACAATTAGAAACCTCTGTTTGCACAAATGATTTTGTCTATTTTATATGGAAACTATGTTATACTGAATTTAAATTCTTAGGTGATCAATATCAGAGTGGGTAATCACGTGACAAACAAGGTGTTGATGTCCATGCAGAGACAGGTATTTTTTATTCCGTTTTATGCCCTTTATTACTTGTATTTATTGTTTTAGTGCTGCTCACTTTCCAGTCATTTCTGCAAGAAAATTATTATACCCCCATTACCATTGGTAATGGGGGCTTTATAGGAGTCACTTTGTCGGTCGGTCTGTTGGTCTGTCCCGAAATTTCATCCGATCTTCACCAAACTTGGTCACAAGTTGTATCTTGATGATGTATAGGTCAAGTTTGAATATGGGTCATTCCGGGTCAAAAACTAGGTAACGGGTTCACTTAGTGTGTTTTAAACCGAAAGTTTGTCCGAACCATGTCATTTATCATTAGATTTTAAAATAACTTGGTACATTTGTTTACCATCATGGGATGGTGTGTCGTGTGAAAAACGTACGTCAATATCTCCAAGGTCAAAGTCACACTTGGAGTTCAAAGGTCAAATGCTTGGCCATAACTTTATCATTTATTGTGAGCTTTTAAAATCATTTGGCAAATTTGTTCACCATCATTGGACAGTGTGTCGCGCAAAAGAATTACGTCAATATTTGTTCACCATCATTTGACGGTGTGTCGTGCGAAAGAATTACATTGATATCTCCAAGGTCAATGTCACACTTTAACTTCAAAGGTCAAAAATGGCCATAAATGAGCTTGTCCGGGCCATAACTATGTTGTTCATTGTGAGATATTAGAATCATTTGGTACATTTGTTCACCATCATTGGCTGGTGTGTCGCGCGAAAGAACTACGTTGATATCTCCAAGGTCAAGGTCACACTTTGAGTTCAAAGGTCAAAAATGGCCATAAATGAGCTTGTCCGGACCATAACTATGTCATTCGTTGTGAGATTTTAAAATCATTTGGTACATTTGTTCACCATCATTGGACAGTGTGTTGCGCGAAAGAATAACGTCGTTATCACCAAGGTCAAAGTCACACTGAGAGTTCAAAGGTCACAAATGGCCATAAATGATCTTGTCCGAGCCATTACTATGTCATTCATTGTGAGATTTTAAAATTACTTTGTACATTTGTGCACAATCATTGGATAATGTGTCATGTGAAAGAATTACGTCGAAATCTCCAAGGTCAAGGTCACACTTGGAGTTCAAAAGTGAAAATGGCCATTAATGAGCTTCTCCGGGCCATAACTATGTCATTCATTGTGAGATTTTAAAATGACTCTGTATATTATTTTTGTTCACAGTCATTGGAAGGCGTGTCATGCGAAAGAATCCAAGAGTTCAAAGGTCAAAATGGCCATAAATAATAATGGCATAATAATTCTTTAAAATGGCCATAAATTAGATTCTCTTATTTTGTGAAGACAGCATGCAAAATAGTCTGTGTCAATGCGGCTACTTGGAGGTATACGTCACGTCTGTGACAAAGCTCTAGTTAGCGTTTATTTTGTATTAATATTTGCTCTTAAGCTGTAATTTTGTGACCCTCTAAGAAATTTCGAATAAAGTTGAAATAAAGAGCGAATGATAATACCATATAAACGCAAATCATTTTGTTGCTGATATGGTTGGAAAGTGAACAGCTTTTTAACAATTAATAAAAGTAATAAAGGATATAAAAAGGCAAACAATAGCAGTCTCGGCATGGATGTCTCCATCTTGTGTGTCATGTGATTACCCCCTCTGAATATGAAATGAGCAATCTGATTTATTTAAGTTTTATTATTCCCCGCCATAGGCGGAGGGATATTGTTTTTGCGTTGTCCATCCGTCCGTCTTTCCATCTGGCCGGCCGGCACTTTTGTGTCCGGAGCCATATCTTTGAAGTGCTTTGGCGGATTTCATTGAAACTAATGAGTATGAGTATATATATGGATAAGAGGATGATGCACGCCAAATCAGGCCTTTTCCGCCCTATGCCACGGGTCCAAAATTCGGCCCCATTCCCAATGCAAATCTGGTTGTTTTTTTCCCAATAGAAAAAAAAATCCCAATTAAAAAAAAAAATTTTTTTTTTTTTTTTTTTTTTTTTTCAACCTTTAAATATATAAGGTAACCTGATCCAGTGTAGAAAATAGCAACATATTGCATAATTAAATTATCTGTTGCCTTGATTTTTGTTTTAAAACAGTAACATATGTTAAATTGATTATTTAAGACTTTCTTATTTTCCCCAAAATCCTGCATTTCGCACGATTTTTTTCACCTCAGAAAAGGCCAGGCCCTTTCCCCAAAATCAGATAAAAAAACCTGCACTTATCACACATGTTCGTAATATTTTGTAAAATGTTAATAATATGTCAAAATAGTCGTTATTTACCAGTTAACGGCTTCTTTGAATTATAAGAAACACTATTTACATGCGATTATTTTTTCCCAATTGAGCCACTTTTGCGATTTTTGTTCCCAAAATGGGTTTTTTCACGACGCGAAATTCCCAAAATTCCAGTATGGCGTTTTCCCAAAAATGGAGTGGAAAAGGTCTGCAAATGGCATTGTGAACCATCTGTTAATAACTGAGATATGGCCCTTTGTATCTTGAAAAAACTGCTTTTTTGTGTCCTGAGCCATATCTTGGAAGTGCTTTGGTGGATTTCATTGGACTTAGTATGAGTATATATATGGATAAGAGGATGATGCACGCCAAATTGCATTGTACACCATTGGATAATAACGGAGTTATGGCCCTTTGTATCTTGAAAAAATGATTTTTTCTGTGTGTCCAGTCGAGCCATATCTTGGAAGTACTTTGACGGATTTCATTGAAACTTGGTATGAGTATATATATGGATAAGAGGATGATGCACGTTGGCGTTGTCCATCCGTCTAAAAAAAAATTGTGTCCAGAAGTATATTGGCGGGGGATATCAATTCAATGAATTTGCTTGTTGCTTTTGTTTTTGTTTACAAATAATGTACTAAATGTTATTCATATTTGTAAGCAGTTTATGATAGATGGATATAAATGCGATGTTTCATAAGTTTACTTAACGTCTTAAATTTTTATCTGCAGCACGGTTATGGCATATTCATTTTTGCAAACTTGGGTGCCCTTGCAAGTGAAGCTGGAACTAAAAATTTATGAGTTGAAACTAAAATATTTTTGTTGAAATGTTTTCTTTCAGCAAAGAAAAATGACTTTTTGCTGGAGATTTGTAAATTTTTCTTGTTTTCTGAAGGAAAAGAACGATGCTTATGTGTTTATATTTTCCTTATTCCACTTGTAAACCTCATTTACTATCATAAATGCATATATAATACATTTATGTATTAATATATAGCAGAATGAATTGCTTATGTATTGCTTTATCAATTGATAGATGTTCATAAGAGTGAAATTTGTCATTAAATAGTTATGAAATAACTTGGGAAAAGGCAAAAAGGTTTGCTAAGGTAGTTAAAATGTCTGAAAATCCTTAATTGTTTGGTAAATTTTTCTTAAATATTGAGCTTGGATGCTAAATACCATGAAAATGAAATAATCGAAGCGAGAACAGAAAATCAAAATATATAACAGTTTTAAAAATTTAATAAAATGTACTGTACAAGCATGTTTCTTTTTTTTTAATGTCCTAAATGCTATACATGTTTTGGCTATAGCATTCACCAGTAGTGTTAGTATAAACGTAAACCTTAAAAGTGATGTCAACATCATTCAGTAACAAAGTGGGGGGGGGGGGGGGGCAGCTTCTGGAATCATCATGGATGTCTGTCTGTCTGTCTGTATATGTTCTCCTACACCTTTCAACATAAAACAATTTAGATTGCTTGCATTATTCTGTATGAAAAGAAGTTGCATTAAACATTTCAAAGATCATACCTCTTTTCAAAGACTGAGTTGGAACTTACATTTCTCTTCTCAATTAATTTTATCTTCTCAATTTATTATTTCAATTTTGGGTTGTTAATTAATACATGTTCATATGTTTGTTTTAGAACCCAACAATGACAGTCCGTTAAACGTACAGGCAGCAGAACTCTGGAGTAATCAAGCGGAGTACAAGAAGGTGCTACTTGAAAAATACCATAAAAATGAGACCGAGAAAAAATAGTGCTCAAATACAGAATTGTGATATAGACTTTAGACACTTACCGGTTATTTTCATTTTATGGTCGTTTTTTTTTTTGTCAAAACATTTTTGTTTGGAGCTATATGATTAAAGCTTTTATTGCTAAATAGCCACATATCAAAGTGAGCAAGAGTTGTTAATAACCCAATAAACAAAGGTAACTGGATGATTGTTTCTATTGTAACAAAATGAGCATGATCTGACATATATTTAAAAATCTAATATAAACTAAATTTACCCAATTTTTCGCACAGGATCTGAGATATATTTGTGTTGTTTGTTGCCTGTTTTATAATAAAATTGGTATACATGTATGTAAAAATATCACAGCGACTTTTGTTTGGAATGGCACTGATAACCTCAGTAATAAACATTTGAGTTTTGGCAATACCATTAAATGTTTTCGTGAGAAAGAACATTTGATACCCTTTCTGATTTGTGATACTTATAATGTTTCTATTATGAAGTCATGTGCATGACTTCATTATAATACAGTTGTAAATAAACATTTTAGTACATGAACATTCTGATTATAGTTTAATTTTGTTAAATTAGCATTATACATGCATGAATGTATGTGATGTACTCTGGTGAAAATGATTTTTTTAAGGTTGTTTAATGCATGTGCGTAAAGTTTCGTCCCAGATGAGCATGTGCAGTCCGCACAGTCTAATCAGGGACGACACTTTCTGTCTAAACTGGATTTTTGCTAAGAAGAGACTCTTGAAACAAAAAATATCATAAAAGCTGAAAGTGTGCCTGATTAGCCTGTGGGCCTTTTTCACAGAGCACGGCCAAAATGCATTTTTATGCCCCCGGATCAAAAGATTGGGGGTATATTGTTTTTGGCCTGTCTGTCTGTCATTGTATGTGTCTGTGTGTCTGTCACTAAACTTTAACCTTGGTCATAACTTTTACAATTTTGAAGGAAGCAACTTGATGATAAGATGGAGTGTCTGTACAATGACCAGATTCTTAGGTAAAACATCAAATTTAGGAAGTTGTAATTGACACTGTCCGGAGAATAACTGTGTACAGCTTGGATTGATTTTCATATAACTTGCCACAAGTGATCAGCATCATTTGACAGAGCGTCGCTCTCAACAACCAGGTCACAAGGTCAAGGTCATAATTCAAGGTTAAAGTTTAATTTTAGACTATTTGAACTTGACACTTTGTAGTGAGCATGAATGTTCAGCATGGAATGATTTTCAAATTAAATGATCAACATGATGGAACAGAATATTGTGTGCAAAAACCAAGTCCCAAGAAACAATGTTACGATTAAAGTTAACAATTATGCCATTTGTACGTAATACTTTATCCAAAGCATGACTATGTCCATTAAAGATGGATTTTCAATTTGCTAAGAAACAGATCTATTGGTTCAAGGTCAAAGGTCAATTTTAAGGATTTCAATCACTTAAAAAAAGTGATCTCTGCATGATGAGACATAGTGTCACAAATAAAATTCAATGTAAAAGATAAGTAATTGACACTGGTTTGGAGCATAACCTTGTCTGTTATGAATGGATTTTTAGCTCGACTATTATATATGAAATATATATAGTGGAGCTATCCTACTCGCGTCGGCCTTCCGTTCTGTGCCGTGCCGTTAGCGTGCAAATGTTAAAGTTTTTGTACTACCCCAACTATTTTCATTGTCCCTTGACATATTGCTTTCATATTTTGCATACTTGTTAACCAAAATGACCCCAACCTATAAACAAGAGCAGACAACTGTATCAAGCATTTTGTCATAATTAGAGCCCCTTTTCCACTTAGAATATGCAGCAAATGTTAAAGTTTGCGTACTACCCCATTTATTTTTATTGTCCCTTGACATATTGCTTTCATATTTTGCATACTTGTTTACCAACATGACCCCAACCTATAAACAAGAGCAAACAACTCTATCAAGCATTTTGTCATAATTATTGCCCCTTTTATACTTAGAATAGGCATATTATTGATAAATCTATGTTAAAGTTTGCGTACTACCCCAAATATTTCCTATATCCTTTGACATATTGCTTTTATATGTTGCATACTTGTTTACCAACATGCCCCAACCTATAAACAAGAGCAGACCACTGTATCAAGCATTTTGACATATTTATGGCCCCTTTTACACTTAGATAATTGAACATTTTGTTTAAAATTGCCATAACTTCTTTATTTATGATCACATTTTATTATTACTAACAACACTTACCTGAATACCACAATGGATTCCACCCAAACAATACCCCACGCCCCTACCCAATCTCCACGCAGAGTTGTCGTTCCTTGCTCTCACATACAACTCTGCGAAAGGCTCAGCCCTCCATTTTGTCTATAAAATAGATAAAACCGAACAAACGCATTCAACGTATATTTGATTGGATATTTAAGATCACATGCATTAAATTAAGGAATATGACTTTTAAATGTACGATAAATCGTGCAAAAACTTGCGAGTTTTAATGCAACTCTTTGGAACTAATTTATTGCCCATTTACGCAGATGGAATCATTCCACGCACTTCACAAATGTAAACAATTGAACATATTTTTTTTGAGTGACGTTAGGAATTGCTTCAACGTGTGTATGTATGTTGGTTTCTTAACATAAAAAAAAACATATCAATTTTATAATAATGAATTAAGACTGATATAAGATATCATGGTATGAGATGGTTTTCTTTAATGCAGTGAATGCAATGTAACCGTCGTGCAAGAGATTGTTTAGTATTCTGTAACCTCAATGATGAATGCTTGGAATGATCATGACATAAATGAGACGCTTTCATAACAATAGTCCGTTCTGAGCCCAACACAAAGGTGAATGTAATGTAACCATCGTGCAAGAGATTGGCCCCTACCCAGAATCCCTCCCCCCCTCCCCCCCCCCCCCAAAAAAAAAGTTTTGTTTTTTTTAAACATCAGATTGTAATAAATTACCCCATCCCACATTATACCCCCCTCTCAGCCCCCCCCCCCCCCCCAAAAAAAAAATAATTTTTTTTTCCTTTTTTTATTTTTGAAAGATCGTCTAATAAATGTCCACACCCCACATTATACCCCCCTGTCAAACCCCCCCCCCCCCCCCAAAAAAATAATTTTTTTTTTTCCTTTTTTTATTTTTAAAAGATCATCTTATCTTATAATTTATTGAATATGAACAAGTACTTGAATAGTCGAGCGCGCTGTCCTCTGACAGCTCTTGTTAAATAACTTGACAAAAGCAATCATATTAAATTCATGATGTTACTTATGTTACTAGCATTAAGGTAAACACCACATGTTAAGATCAAATGTGAACATATAAGTCATCAGCAAGTTAAGGATTTTAAAATATATTTGCAGAAGTTACACACATACTGAGTGGAACACACTTTAACCAACTGCCTAGACCAAAGGTCAAGGTCATATTTAGGGTCAAAGCCTTTAAGGTAAAAGATTAATCAATTGAGACTTTGCCCAATCTTAACTTGATTTCTTTTACTAAACCATTATCTTTGTTACAATGGCGCTCTTGTTTGATATTTGAATATTCTCATGTTTGATGTAATTTGTTATTACTGTAAGCTTTAATTTCTGCTATTGTCTCTTTTGCATGATTGTTCACTACTTCTAAAAATTAATGTACCTTCTACTCTTGATTGTTTGTAGTGTGTGCATACTTTTCTATTGTTACCTGGCACACAACTATTGTTTGCAATAAAGTTTCTACTGTCAATATAAATAAAGGCTCGAGATACTGCCATGAATTACTTTTTTATAATAAATGGTGAAGAATGCTCAACATATTTTCGAAGAATCCAGAGATGTGATGTGAACATTGTCTTATTGTGCCATCAAAGATATCTAGACTGTGCTATCAAAAAGGAGAAAAGCGGCTTATAGAGCCATCTGGCACTTTAGGAATGATAGTTCTAGTATAATATCGTCTGGGAAATAGACTCACGCCGGACTGTGCTAGATTTTGGAAGCACCCACTCATTCGGGGTTAGAAACCAAGCTGTCCAGTTCCAAGTATTGACAAATGACATTCCAACTTGATGGCTTATGGTTTATTCAATATATACAATATACACACAGTCCATGAGTTTACATGATCAAAACATAGTAACATATATAAAGGCATGACATGTGATCAGTATTGATTTTCATAAGTTGTTAACTAAAGTATCTATGCATGAAAAGGTACTTTTTCTGGGGAAGGTTGTGGGTTACAAAATTTTGAATCTATTTAACAATTAATTCTTTAACGATAACTTGATGGAAACTTATGCTTGACATTGATAGTTAATAAGCTTAATTGTGAGGAAATGCAGGTCGCCGTTGTGTAATGGATATGGTGTCCGCCTGGCGACCAGGAGGTCACGGTTTCGATCCCCACCAAGGGAGCATTGTTTAGATCTCCCCCATAGACACCAAGTACTGGTTCTAGGCCCAGGAAATGGACTCCAGAGCGTTTATACAAGCCTTAGGCTTTCGATGCAATCGAGCTAAAATAAATAGGTTTAAACTAATTGCGAGGAAACTGTTATGTCATGTCGAAAACTTGGTTAGTGGTGTTTTAAGTCGTTATATACATTGTGCCGGATCAACTGACTTTGTCGGGTTGACAATTAAACATTAATGGATGTAAACACAATGGTACGTGGTGCCTTTTCCCAATAACTTTTTATGCCCCCCTTCGAAGAAGAGGGGGTGTATTGTTTTGCTCATGTCCGTCCACCGAATGGTTTCCGGATGATAACTCAAGAACGCTTATGCCTAGGATCATGAAACTTCATAGATACATTGATCATGACTCGCAGATGAACCCTATTGATTTTCAGGTCACTAGGTCAAAGGTCACGGTGACTAGAACCAGTAAAATGGTTTCCGGATGATAACTCAAGAACGCTTATGCCTAGGATCATGAAACTTCTTAGGTACATTGATCATGACTCGCAGATGACCCCTATTGATTTTCAGGTCACTAGGTCAAAGGTCAATGTCATGATGACTCGACACAGTAAAATGGTTTCCGGATGATAACTCAAGAAAGCTTACGCCTAGGATCATGAAACTTCATAGGTTCATTGATCATGACTGGCAGATGACCCCTATAGATTTTCAGGTCACTAGCTCAAAGGTCAAGGTCACAGTGACAAAAAATGTATTCACACAATGGCTGCCACTACAACTGACAGCCCATATGGGGGGCATGCATGTTTTACAAACAGCCCCTGTTAAAAAATGCTTTCTTAAGAATTTTAACTAGTGCATGAAGAACAGTTTTTAGTTGTTCGCGTAGCGAACACTAATGTTGTTACTCAAAATTTCAAGTTGGTTCAGCTTATCTACGGAGAGCCTACTACCTGCCACACACGCCGTATCCGCGCGAGAAAGAGTTGTATAATTTATGCAACAGGCTTGAGTTCTCCAATTATATTCATTCACAAATGGAAACATTATATGAATATCGTGTTAAATGTAATAGTTTCGAACGGAGCTTATATAGAAAAGAATCAATAAACAATGATTGTATTATACGTGTCGCGGAAGAAATTGTTTATGAATGATTAAAATAGTCTACTTGCTGCTGCGTCTTCATGACGGAGTATTTTTGCTCAGCTCATTCATAATCTGAGGCTATTAATAGATGCGGCTGCCGATAAACAAGGGAGAGTCCAATTGCACGGCAATCTCCACGTAAAGTTGTCGTTCCTTGCTCTCACATACACCTCAATGACGTAGTACAGGTCATTCATAATCTGAGGCTATTAATAGATTCGGGAAAACAACGCAATAGTATAAAGTTACGCTTGTTTATATTCTCAATTTATAAAACGTTGAACATGAGTTCAACAATAACTTTAGCGATACGATAGACAGCAATAAAAATGCTTCATAATCGCTAAAACCGAATATAACAAACAATTAATTATAATAATAATACGAATGGTCTGTTTTTTAGATGGTCGCTTAGCGACTGTCTAAGGTGGTTAGTCTAAAATTCAGGTCGATACGCCTTAGCTACTAGGAGCCCAATACCCGCTTACTACGCTTATCCGCGCGAGAAAGAGTTTTATAATTTATGCAAGAGGTTTGAGTTCGCCAATTATATTCATTCACAAATGGAAACATGATATTAATATCGTGTTAAATGCAATAGTTTCGAACGGTCCTTTTATAGAAAAGAATCAAACAATGATCGTATTGTACGTGTCGCGGAGGAGATTGTTATTGAATGAATAAAATAGTCCACTTTCTGCAGCGTCTTCATGACGTAGTATTTTTGCTCAGTCCATTCATAATATGAGGCTATTAATTGATGCGCCTGTCGGTAAACAAAGGAAAGTCCACGGGCGATAACAACGCAATAGGTTACGCTCTCACATACACCTCAATGACGTAGTACAGGTCGTAAATTGAGGCTATTAATAGATTCGGGAAAAAGTTTACGCTTATTTATATTCTCAATTTATAAAACGTTGAACATAAGTTCAACAATAACTTCAGCGATACGATATACAAAAACACAAAAAATGTTTCATAATCGCTAAACCCGAATATAACAAACAATTTATAATAATAATACGAATGGCCTGTTTCGTAACCTCGTTCATGCTACTACAGCGGGTATTTCTGGAAAACGTTCTTTGGTTCTCAACAGATAGCGGCGATCTTTTGTATTTACGGGTGCTAGCAACGCAATTGTAGAAGGTTAGTAGAAGGTTTAGCTTGTTTATATTCACAGTTCTCAATACATAGACAGTTGGATATGAGTTCATCAATTACTACAGGCATACTATAAGCAACCTCGAAAATGCTTTATAATCGCTAACACCGAAAACAACTAAATTTATAATATTAAATATATTTATAACAATAAATATCTTTTAAAAATGTAGACGGCGTATACGCTGACTTTGAAATAAAGTTTGCAATTTACTTTTCTAAATAAATAAATACAATTAAACTGAAGTTAAACTATTGTGTTGTGTTTTTCACTTGTAAGTTGCATATTCACCGCATGAAATGTGTGTTAGCATTGTCAGACAACACATAAGTGTGAGTAGATTAAAAATATACTACGGGAGAGCACTTCATATGTGTCCTTATATGCCTTGTTATGAGTATCTTTCTTCACTATCGAAATATATCGTTTGTTGATATTTGATTTAAACGCAGTTTTCTTTCGACACATTTAAATCACACGTCAATAGCGCCGCCATGCGAAATTGGGTCTTATGCGTTTCGGCAAGCGTTGTTAAACCCAACATGTGCTTTTGCGCAGTCAGGCCATAGGCGATGCTGTTCGCTATAAAATCACTCAATATGGTATGTTTCTCCTTACTAGAAGGAGAGATAGCTGAGTGGGCTATTTATATGATGGAACCATATGGAATAAGACCCCTTTTCGCATGACGAGGGTCATTACAAATCTCACTGCGAATTGAAAATGCCACATTTAAGAACAATGCTTTTTGATACAAAATTGAATTCAAAATAGCAAACTTGTTAATAATGACAGCCTATCCACACATTAAGGAATGATTTCCAGACGTGCTGACCAAGTACGGCAAACATTGTGGTATGATAATTAAACGATTTTCTCTTATCGTGACACTATACTATTTCGCTAATGATTGTTTTCTCATCTTGAAGGCGAAAGTGAAATTCTGCGAGATGGATTGTAGTGCGTAATTGTAACAGGGCCACAATTTGTGTCGTTTGAGCATACAGAGAGTAGTCCGGAATTCCTTACACTGAACAGTGCTACATCCTTTGAATTGAGCACATACGCAGTGATGTAGCAAAAATTCAGATGTTGTATCTCAAATCAGCTTATTAAATATTCGAAAATATGCATGCGTGTCTGTTAGCGTTATGTAAAAGTCATTAAGATGAAAACTGAGTAAAACAGCTATGCCTAAAAGCGCGTTAGTGCTCTATACCTTTGTTTATGTCAGCGTTGTTGACACCGTGTGAACTGCTTGGGTAACAAGTAAAACATAAACAGCAATGTTTATATACTTTTATTCCTCCATATACAATATACGAAGATTATTTTGAATTTGTATATGGTGTCAAAAATCTAAAGTTTTGTACACGGAACTTTCATTATGAATTTATATTCTTGGTGAGATAGTTATTTGATTAAAAAAAAAAATTCCTTTAATATGATGGTGACTGCAAATTTTCTTTATATTAAATTCTCATTACCATTCTCATCATACTTTCTATGCTTTCAGAACGTCCATAAAGCATGTTGTTTTTATTTTGTCTAAGTTATTTCTATGAAATAATAAGGATGATAAAAAGTGCACACAAAACTCGACCCGTGCGCTATGGCACACACTTTATAAACTTGAATGGCGTGTGTTCATTTCAAACTTGCGATTGATTTTGAAAAAATGAATTGCGTGTTACATTATGCAATAGCGAACATCTTCAGTACCTTCAGCGCTTTTATTTAACCTCGTTCATGCTTCTACAGCGGGGATTTCTGGGAAACGTTCTTTTGTTCTCAACAGATAGCGGCGATCTTTTGTATTTACGGGTGCTAGGAACGCATTAGTAGAAGGTTAGTAGAAGGTTAAGCTTGTTTATATTCACAGTTCTCAATTTATAAAACTTTGGACATGAGTTCACCAATTACTACAGGCATACTTTAGACAACCTGAAAATGCTTTATAATCGCTAATATCGAAAACAACTAAATATAACAAGAAATATCTTGTAAAAATATAGTCGGCGTATACTCTGACTTTGAAATAAATTTTGCAATTTACGTTTCTAAATAAATAAATAAAATGAAAACAAAAGTTTAACTATTGTGTGTTGTTTTTTTTCACTTGTAAGTTGCATATTCAACGCATGAAATGTGTGTTAGCATTGTCAAACCACACATTAATGTAAGTAGATAAAAATATACTACGGGAGTGCCCACCATATGTGTCCTCACATGCCTTATTATGAGTATATTTCTTCACTATCGAAATATATCGTATGTTAATATTTGATTTAAACGCAGTTTTCTTTTGACACATTTAAATCACACGTTCATAGCCGCGTCATGCGAAAATGGGTCTTATGCGTTTCGGCCTGCGTTTGTTAAACCCAACATGTGCATTTGCGCAGTCAGGTCACAGGCGATGCTGTTCGCTATAAAATCACTCAATATGTTATGATCTCATTATGTATCTCCTGACCAGACTGAGAGATGCCCAGGCTGAGTGGGCTATACATATGATGGGCGCATATGGAATAAGACCCATTTTCGCATGACGAGGGTCATCTCATTGCGAATCGTAAATGGCACATTTTAGCACAGTGCTTTTTGATACAAAATAAAATTCAAAATGGCAAACTTGTTAATAATGGCAGCCTATCCAGACGTTCAGGAACGATTTCCAGACGGGCTGACTAAGTACGGCAAACATTGTGATTGGATAATTAAACGATTTCCTCTTATCGTGGCACTATACTATTTCAGTAATGATTGTTTTCTTATCTTGAAAGCAATACTGAAATTCTGCGAGATGGATTTTAACGCGTAATTGTGACTGGGCCACAATGTGTGTCGTTTGAACATACAGAAGGTACCGGTAGTCCAGAATTCCTTACACTGATTAATATGATGGTGATTGCAAAATGGCTTTATATTTCGTTCTCATTACCAATTTTTATCATACTTTCTATGCTTTCAGAACGACCAAAAAGAGCCACGTTGTTGTTATTTTGTCTAAGTTATCTCTATGAAATAAATAGGATGATAAAAAGTGCACACAAAGCTCGACCCGTGCGTTATGACACACTCTTTATAAATTTGAATGGCGTGTGTTCATTTCAAGCTTGCGATTAATGTTGAAAAATGAATTGCGTCTTAAATTATGCAATAGCGAACAACTTCTGTGCCTTCAGCGCTTTGATTTATTCTGCGTATGGCAGTGTGAAATACATCGGAATTCCTTTATTTAATAAGCCTGTGTTCTTGGACAAAAATTATATGTGTACTGCATTTATGTACGTGATTATGCGTAACGCAACGTGAAATTGTGTCACCGACGTATTCAAGGATTTATTGTTAAATCTTAAGATATTGGCACACACTGCAAGAAAAATGCTCTAAAGATTTTTGCAAGTGTATTTCAAGAACTTGAGATATTTGCAGAAATAAAGTTCCTAACTGTGTGTTTACATTCTGTCCAGCCCGTGTGTAAACACCTGAAAACCCCGTTGATTCTGCACCCTGAATATACATCAAGCACACTCCTGATTTGATGTCTAAACACTGTTAAAGGGGCCTTTTCACAGATTTTGGCATTTTTTAACTTATTCATTAAATGCTTTATATCGATAAATGTAAACATTGGATCGTAAAAGCTCCAGTAAAAAATCAAGAATAAAATTTAAAAAAGGAAAAGAACGTTGCCCGGACCAGGTTTCGAACCAGTGACCCCTGGAGTCCTGCCAGAGTCCTGAAGTAAAAACGCTTTAACCTACTGAGCTATTCCGCCGAGTACATAAACTTGACGTATTTTATACATTATATAAGCAATCTTCGTAGTTTCACAAAATTTAACGACAAAAACAGAACTCTCCAAATTATTCAATCGTTTCGCGTTGCAACGCTTTATAATTTTTAGGTTTTCAAATCGTCAAAAGATGCATATAATGGCTATATTAGACCATGGTAAATGTTCAGTTTTACTGTTTCCTCACAAATATCATAACAAAAACGAAAATTTGCGAATCTGAAACAACTTTTTTCAATTTTGTCAATTTACCAAAGCGTGAAAAGATCCCTTTAAAGATGGATTAAATTAATAAAATGAACGGCATGCTCGCGGAAAATTGTATTCACCAGTCTGCGTTTGTAAGTTATTGAAATATGAATGCACAATCTAAACAAGTTCAATCGATCAAGCGTTTGTAATATCCCTCAAATTTGTTTTAATTGTCGGACGATTATGTTGATGAACGTGTTAGGATTTTGGCGAAATAATAACTGTTTTATAATATCTCTTGTTTTCGGCATTAGTCGTGTGTGTTTAATTACCGCAAACAATCGACTCGTTTTGGCCTAAAGAAAACTGTAAAATCTGGAAAATTAGTTTTTCGTCAAAAGTACACATGTTGCGCGTTTCATGCAACTATAATGACCCCCACCTACTCCTATGAACAATGAAATGAACACTTACAAGTAAAAGCTTATATAAACATAAACACGCGTCGTTTCTATAAAGAATTACTGCTACCGGTGTTATTACCAAACTAAGGCAGTAATTTACTCAAGTACATGTAGCACTTTTTAATAAAGTTTTGTTTCGACTTTAAGCGACGTAGCATTTTTATGACGTCTTACGAAATTGTCGTTAACTTCGTTGTTACGCTGATTAATGAAACATAAGTACACGATGAACAGACAATGACAAATCGAGATTGTCAATTGGTCGCTGTAATGTACCCCGGGTACTGACAAAAACGCTTAAATGCTACCGGCCATACTTCGGGATACCTTTTAGTAAATTTCCGGAACCCGGGTACTTTTTAGTATACTGAAAGAGTCCTTTTAAGAAGTACCCGAGCCGACAATGCCCACAATGCAGTCAGAATTGATCTTATAACGGAAAACAATAGACAAATAATTTAAACCAAACTATTCAGACCAATAAAAAGAATGCCACCCTATAATCAAACAAAATAACATCACCAGCTAAAAAACTGAACTGGAAGTTAAGATTATGAAATAAATCCTCGACCCTGTCATAACGTCAGATCGGCCCCTCAGAGCCTACAGCATGGCGACATGAAGAAGCATAAACGTCGGGACGGTTGTGTTTAAAGTGCCTGGACCGGAAGTTCTGGGCAAGGAACTAAGATGCGTGTATGACGACGAGAGACTTAAAGGAACACATATATGTTCATGCCTTGGCTGTGCTCATGTTCGGAACTAAGCTATGTATGCCGCTTTTCATATCAACAGTAAATACAGTGGAGTATCCTGAGGCACATTTAAGCCAAGGAAGCATTTAAGGGCCGAATTGCAAATATCACGGCATGTTTTTGTTTCTTAAGAACGCCTCTGTTGCGATTTGTAGTCTACTCTATTAATGTTTTAAAACAAAATTACCCAAACTTCAAGAATACATCATTTTTATTTCAATGAAAGAATGTCCGATCATTTCATGTAGTTGACTATAAAAATAATCAGCTTTACAATGATGTTTTTTTTCGTATTTAGTAGTATGATTTATATGAAAAGAACACCACAGTGTCAATTTAACCAAACTAATGAATACAGTTCTATGCTGTGAGGGACATGGGATTCTGCGTTGAGTTGTTTGAGAAAAAGAATATCATTATTCGTAATATTGACGGACCTGGGTTCTGATGTTTGGCCCTTCTCGCCGATTGGCGTGAGGTATGGTGCTACATCATGATCATTGTTCATTACAGTGCTTGTGTCAAATATTGATGGGGATGGTCGGGGCATGACCGTTGCAGTCCCTCAGCTTTTGAAGCATTAGCTTACGGACAGAGTGATTTGTCATGCGCTGACCGTCAAGCCCGCACTGCTCAGCCATGCTTGGAAGAATGTGTTCGAATTTCCTGGTGCCAACCCTCTGCATGATAAACCACGCGCAATTTGGTCTTGTCAAAGCCTTGGTATTGGGCGCAATGTAGAAAGGACTTCGTGGCTAACAATATTCCCTGGGTCACTTAAAGGAAATAAAAACGTTTATGTCGCAATTGGAGATATGTCGTCTTGGGTGGCATAAATGCTAAGCGGCACTTCCCGGATGTTTGAGATGTCACCTCTTGTCCTGTTTTTTGGTTTGGCGCTCGTTCAGTTCGAGGAGCTCCGTGCCATCTGCATTTCTGAGGAGTACGTATTGTCATCTGGAACTATGTTAACAAATGTGCCATTTAGAAAAGTATGGCCATACAGTGAAAGAAAAAATAAAACAAAATATAAAAAAAAACATATTTAAATAAAAATCATGACGCATAACACAATTTGTGTGTGTAAAGAAATTGAAAAATAAATCCAAGTACCATATCATTCGAACTGTATATTTAATCTGAATAGACAAACATACTCGTTACATATTTTAATCCGTCTGCGTTTCAAAGTTCCAACACATTCATATCATTGAACTGAATGATGCAATCTTCAGACGTTATTAAGTCATAAGGAACGCACGTGCATTTTGTAGTTGCAGAAAACAAGCAATAGAAACGGGGTAATGGCCAAATAAAACATAGATTTCATTCTTACCCTCTACATAATGTATATACTATTCAAATAGTAAATGATTATTATTTACTTCCATAAAAGATTAAATCTAAAAGAAATTGTCTTCACTTATATACTGAACAAAGTAGTCCGCCAAAAGGTAGTCGTATGCTCTTTGGCAGGCTTAAAAAGCACAAGTTTATCCGACAACCATAGTTTCCTTGTATAACATTATTAAGCGGTATGATAATAGTATTAATAGTATATGGAGTATAACACGTAACGCCTTATAAAGTCAAATATTAGTTATCCGGATCGCATATGTGGAAACAAACGGTACCAGCAACGACTATACCCAGGTTGAAAGAAAGCTATAACAATTAAATAAATAAACGCAGTTTATTTTAAGCTTATGTTTTGTTATCTACACGTTGCTCCTAGGTACGTAGTTTAGGATATGTATTTACAATTTTACATACTAACGGTAGTTATACACTTAACGCGATGTTGAATTTATTTTGAATGGCGAACAAGGAAGAGAAAATGGATCGAATTTCAGTCTTATTTAAAACTACGGAATTCGGTGAGTACCACAGTAAATGCCACCCGTCACGCTTTTCAAACAAAAGGCAAAAAAAAAACGCGAAACGTTACACGACATGTTAAAATTTTATTATCGTATTGTCGCGTTAGGTTTAACATATTTTACCAATTAACAAAAAATTAACAAAACGTTGTTAACGTGTTTCATATTGTTTGTGGGGTTGAGTTGCCTTGTGTCTTTAAAAAAACGCGACATGCGAAACTGTTCAATGGTACTCGCCATAGTACGTAAACATTTTGCTTAATTATCGACAGTCAACTTCGACTTTGCTAATCACGATTAACGTCATTAAACGCGACACACGCCAACGTGTTCCACAAACGTCATTCAATGGAGCACGTATGAAACGGTGCTATATTATAGACTTATTATTAGTTTCCGAAAATAACTGATGAAAATACATGATCGAAGTTGTCGGTATGCTATAAAAGCACGCTTAAACAGCGATTTAAATCGACAGGCTACGATGTCGTAAAATGTTGTGCGTCGTGACGTTTAATTGTCGGGTGGACTCTGGTATGTCACCTTACTCCATGAGGCACTTCCCGACTTCCGTAGTAAACAGACCGAGTTGGAGTATAGATAATTGGCTATGCTTCAGCGCAAATTTAGTTATGGAAAGAATATATAATATTTATGGAGTAAACTTGGTGTGAAAAAGGTGTTTTCTTAAGGTATGAACAATTTAGACTTTTTGCAAAATGATGATAGATGTTGTATGTATTCTTTTCATAAGTTGCATAACGTATATTTCCGATAATAATTGATTAACGCCTAATAAACAAAGACTTCAAATTATGATGAGTATGTTTGATAGCAAAAACAATCATTTAATTGTTTGCCTATCAATACAAATAATGCGACATTTGTCTTAACTCCATCATATTATGAAAATAAATAATGCAGTGTAATAGGTCAGGGACCTATTTGTTTGTATAGGTCCCTGAATAAGTACAGTTTACGGATTGCATACAACTTTTTAGTAAAATAAAAAAAATGAGTCCAATATCATGTCCGAGAAAAGCGTGGATTCAGCGTTGATTAACTTCATTAACTTTCATTTAGAAATTAATTTAAAGTTAGGAAACGTAACCAAGGTAGTTTTATTAGTACACATTATTGCTAGCTTGGTCACTTCTGTATACTTTATACAACTATTTTCGGTACAGTGACAAAACGATTACTGCAATTTTTGGGTAATGGTACATTACCATAAGTGACCACTTTATGTCTTGATTTGAGCCGCGTTCTGAGGAAACTGTGCTTAATGCATGTGCGTAAAGTGTCGTCCCAGATTAGCATGTGCACTCCGCACAGGCTAATTAGGGATGACACTTTCCGCTTTTATGGTATTTTTAGTTTCAAGGAAGTCCCTCCTTACCGAAAATCAAGTTTAGGCGGAAAGCGTCGTCCCTGATCAGAATGTGCGGACTGCACAGGCTAATCTGGGATGACACTTTACGCACGTGCATTAAGCCCAGTTTTCTCAGAACAAGGCTTATTTGTATTTAAAATTAGGAGAATGCTATTTATATTTGTTCTGACCTAGTTTTACCGAAAATATTCCACCTATACAGTTCTACTTTAAATAAACTGGAGTATAAAATAGCTGCTACCGCCAACATTAAACTTTGCTCAATTGATGATAGGAATTACTGTTGCGTTGTTAATTTAGGAAGTTTAACATTGATTATTGATTTGTTTTCTTAATTCAGACGCTTACTGGTACGGTAAATACTTAATGGTTTGCTCGAAGTCATTAGACGTACGTATTTCGAAGCTTTAGGTTCGTCTGCGCCTGAGGCTGCATTATAATATAAGCCGGAGCGTGTCATAACACTTTTTAACTTTAAACTTTAAACATATTTTATTTCCAGATAATGACATTATACAAATATATACATTGGTCCATACATACAAAATGGAAAAAGGGTTAGACCTGAAGTTCTTCAACATTATCGGGGGTCCTTCCCTTGCGATAGTTTTAACATGTTGAAATGGTGACAGATTTACATAAAATATTAATCATGTCATTTACACAGTATATACACTTGGGAACATAAAACTCAATAATTATATTTATTATATGATGACATCAGTACTACTAATAATAACAGTTGTTACCAAAAATAGTAATACAAATAGTAATAATAATAATTAATCAAAAATATAATAATGAGTGTTAAGAAAATATACATATAACTTATACAAAAAAGGATATTAATAATGATAATAATACATATAGTAATAAAGATATTAATAAAGATAGTAATAAGTCCTGTCCAGCAAAATGGAAAAAAGGAGCTAAGCAATGAATCGCTTTGTCGTAATAATATATTTTTTAACTTCGTTAAAAATGATGGTGTTGTTTTCATTATTTAGTGAAGGCTTACCATAGAGGAGCACCTCACAATTAAGCGGATGAAACGATCTTAGCGCAGTGAATAGAGCTATTCGCTGCAAATGGTATGTATGGCAATGAAAGAAGTAATGCTCCGCATTTTCAGCATCATTTCCGCACGCACATAGGGGAGTGTTTTTTAAATGATTAATGAATAAGTCTGAGTTTAGGTTGCTGCAATTATTTCTTAAGCGCGCGTGTAGAATTGATGAGTGTCTATCCCCAATGTAAAAGTATGGGGGATTATCTTCGCATAAATTATATAATTGTTTCAATGAAGTTTTAAATTTCGAAATAGTGTCAATGTTTCTTATTTCAATAGGTAACGAATTCCATAGATTAATGGCAGATGGTAAAAACGAGCGTGAATAAAGTAAAGTTCGTCTTGATAAAATAGTATAGTCTTCCGCGTTTCTAAGATTACGAGAAGATTGTTCATGAACTGTTGGTGGGAGAAGATTATTAAGGTAATTGGGGCACTGACCGTTATGCATTTTGTAGATATTAATTAGTTTTAGATAACTTCGTCGTTTTTCTAGACTTGGCCATTTAACTTCAGTGTAAAGGTTTCTAAGTGAGACGGATCTGGTTAGGCCTGAGACAATACGCGCGGCTTCATTTTGGATTTTTTCAAGTAATTCTTTGTCGTACAATGTACAACCGTCCCATACAACACACGCGTATTCTAATATTGGTCGCAAATGTGTGAAATATATTTGGTTTAGACATTTTCTTGATAGTTTGTACTTAACTTTTCGCATAACGCCAAGGATTTTCGACGCGGAAGTCATAATATTATTGATGTGGTTGTTCCATTTACCATCGCTGCTAAGCGTAAGACCGAGATGTTTGTGTTCATCAACAAATGTTACGGGTACATTACCAAACATTAACTTGGGAAAAGGAATATTCTTTTGTGTTGTGAATAGAATAGCTTCAGTTTTTTGGGGATTAAAATCAACAAGCCAACGCTTTGCCCATACGTTAATTAGGCATAGGTCATGGTTTAAAATACCCTCGAGATCGGCTAATACAGATGTGGTGCATGATAATGAAGTATCATCAGCAAACAGTCGGGTAATACTTAAAAGGTTTTCTACAATATCATTAACGTAAATCAGGAAAAACAACGGCCCTAATACTGAGCCCTGGGGGACACCGGCATTTACTTCTAATGACTGCGACTTTGCTGAGCCGACAAAAACTTTTTGGGTACGGTTAGACAAGTAACTCTCTATCCATTGTAATATATTTCCACTTATGCCATTTTGTTTAAGTTTAAATAAAAGACCTCGGTGCCAAACACGGTCGAACGCCTTGGATATATCACAGAATATCATGCAATTAAGTTTCTTGTCGTCAATAGATCGAGCTATTTGATCAAATATATCAATGAGTTGATAAACTGTTGAGTGTCCTCTAAGAAATCCTGATTGTTTGCAGTAAATTAAATTGTGTGCAATAAAATGGTTATATAAGTGTTTATAAACTGCACGCTCCATAAGTTTTCCTATGCAGCTTAAAAGAGAGATTGGGCGATAGTTTGAAGGTATGTTCGAGTCACCCTTTTTGAATAAGGGCATCACAATTGCATTTTTCCATGATGAAGGAAATGTGCATTCTTGTAGTGATTTATTAAACAAAAGGCATAGCGGTTTTGAAATTGACTCGCTAGTACGCTTAAGAACAAGATGACTTATTAAATCTTCCCCAACAGCTTTGTTAGTTAGTAAAATTTTGATTAAATCGATAATTTCAGTTTCTGTTATGGACACATTTTGCAAACTGGCAAATGGAAACTGAGTAGGGACGGGAAGAACTCCCAAAGATGAATCTAAAGTTGAAATGGAAACAAAATAATTGTTTAAGCACGTTGCCTTTTCTTCTTCAGAAGTATATATAGTTACATGGCCATGTATATCGACCGATTTTAGGGGTGGTATCACATCAGAATGTGAATGTAAGTTAATGAGATGTTTTAACATCTTCCAGTATTGCCTGGAATTGCTTGATTTTAAATCAGTAAGTGTAGTTTCAATATTGGAGTAAAATTGTTCCTTTGCATGTTTAATCATATTATTGACTTTGTTACGAGCGCGTTTAAATTTAGCCCAGTTGTTTTCAGAAGGTTGTTTTATCGCGGTAACTTTAAGTCGGTCGCGTTTACGGGCAAATGTACGTATCATAGAGTCGTACCAAGGTTTATCATAAGGACGGACTGTAACTAATTTAAATGGAATACATAATTTCATTAGTTCTAAAAGTTTGGCAGTAAATAGAGTGGTAGCATCTTCTACACTCATCATTGTTATAAAATTGCAATTTTCGGTGTTAATTAAATTGTTGAGACGTTGAAAATCAGCTCGTTTGTACAACCAAACATGCCTCTGCATTGGTTTACTTATGACTGATGGGACTTTAATGTGCGCAGCCGTGGCATGGTGATCACTTACAGAACTATCAATTGGTATAACCTCACTGTTCAATACAATTAAATTGTCTGAGACAAGTATGGGGTCAATTGATGTAGAAGTATTGGAAGTGACTCTTGTTGCTTCAGTTATAACGTTCCTTAAATTAAATATTGCCAATGACTGTTTAAGACGTGTATAGTTTTTGAGTTGGTCTTCGTTTATATCGCCAAGCATGATAACATTTTGGTTCATATCCAAGGCTTTGTCAATATTAGTTTCGAGGTCATTCCAAAATGATACGTTTGAGTTAGGGGGACGATAAAAGCAGCAGAGTAAAGCGGAGAAGTAGCCAGTATTAAGTTCAATCCATAATGAATGCACACTGGGGCATTCTAACTCAATAACACGCCGCGACAGTAAAGACTCATTTACATAAATTAATAAGCCGCTGGAGTGCGGTGTAAAATCTTTACGGTGAAAACATGTGTTAAAACCTTCAATTGTTAAAGCATTATCGGGAACAACATCCGTTAGATGAGTTTCCGTGAAGCATAAAATGTCAAAATTACACAGATTACTAGCTACATAATCAAGTTTGTTACGTATTGACCGCACATTCAAATGCAATACGCTGAGTGCCTTGTAATCCGGTCCTGGATTTAACTCGATATCCCCTGATAAAAGTAAAAGAAAGCGTAAAGCGTCAATTAATAACAGATTCATTTCAAAGACAAACGGTCGAATAATGAACAGAACAGAACAGAACAAATATTTTATTTCACTTAAGCATATAACAGCTCATCGTGATGATTCAGAATAATACATACATGCGTGAAAATTGTTCGAAATCAATATATAAATAATCAAAGCACAAATAACTAATAACAGATTTGTATTATACAATACAAGTTTACCAAAATGTTAACTAATTATCCGATAGGTGAAAACAAGTATGTGTGAGAGTGTTTTGTGTTAATATAAACACTGCTCTTATTGTGACATATAAACAACATGTGAACCGAAAACAGTGGTAACAGGCAACACAATATATGCATTCAGTTCATTATAAAATATACTCAAATGAGAAAATAGACGTTGAGTCAGGTAAAAATAAAATTATCTCTTTTTTTAAAGCATATTAAACAGTAAATAGCTAACTTCCTAAGCGTTCCTTTATTATTACTATTCAGGAGTGTCAAAAATTTGTGCATACTTGGTCTAACTGAGAAGTATGATGATATATATTTGGTTCTTTCCTCTAAATAAAACGGACATTTAAGTATAAAATGATATTCATCTTCTAAATCGTTTAGATTGCATAAAGCGCACTTTCTCTCGTTTCTGCTAATGCTATAATGTCTTCCTGTTTCAATTAACAAATTATGCGATGATAGGCGTATTTTAGCAATGATATTTCTATGTTTTTTATTGTCAATCACATCTAAATACAAAGACCTTTCAAATACAGGTTTAAGTTCTTTATACAGTATTAATGAAGTTGATGAATCAACATTAACTCTCCACTCAGATACATACTGGTCTCTGAGTCTAGTCTTTAACAAAGGAATAAAGCTTTCAATAATAACTGACCCAGGAAACAACCATACATCTGTAAATCCTGTTTGGTTCAATATCTTGCGAACTTTGGAGGACCAATTAACAGTGTTATTTTGTGTTTCAATTTCTAATCTTTGCATATTGATGACAGTAGTAATAATACAATTTCCTTGTTTCTTTTGATGCAGTTTTAAAAAATATTTTATAATTCTTAGGTATCTACCAATGTATAAAGGGAATCGGCCAACTTCAGCATACAGTGACATCGAATTTGTTGACAGTTTTACATTTAACAGTCTTTTACAGAACTTTCTGTGAATACGTTCAATATTAGTTGCCGTAATAAATCCCCATACTTCGCAATTATAATTAAGGATTGACAAGACATATGCATCAAACAACTTGAACATAACATTAATTGGCACGTCCATAACTTTTGTAATGCAAAACAGGGAATTCATCGCCCTTGTAGCTTTGCCATATAATGTATTCGTGGCAGGTATAAATGAGCCCCCACTTGACATAACAATACCAAGGTAGTTAAAATTGCTAACTATTTCAATTTCCTTTTCTTTGTAGGTCCATTTGCATTTTTTGCTAAGCGCGCCCTCTTTTCGGAAAACCATTATTTTTGTTTTGTCAATATTAACAGTAAGATTCCATTTATCGCAATATGATTCTAAATTATTCAATGATTCCTGGAGTCCTTCTATAGTTTCTGAAAAAATGACAGCGTCATCCGCAAATAGAAGGAGGTAAATAGACAATTGATCTAAAGTTATGCCGGCGTTTAGTCCGTTTTGTAAATTAAATTCTATATCATTAATAAATAATGAAAACATGATCGGCGATGTTATTTCTCCTTGTAATAAGCCGACTTTGCTACTGAAAAGGTCCGAAAGTGAGCCCATGTGTTTAACTTGAAGTTTGACCTCGCTATACATAGAGCGGATTAGTGATATAAGCTTGCCGTCGATTCCCGATAAAATCATTTTATGCCATAGCTGTCCGCGATTTATAAGGTCATATGCCTTCCGGTAATCGACGTAACAGCAGAAAAGTTTCTTTTTACTATGCAGTTGCTTTTCTATTAAATGATTAAGAATGAAAATCGCATCAGCAGTACTGCAGTTGGGTTTGAACCCGAACTGAGCATCTGTAAGAATGTCATATGTTTCTGCCCACGATTTTAAGCGTTCGTTTATCACACCTGTAAACAGTTTCGCAAAACAGCTTATCAACGTGATGCCTCTAAAATTGTTTGGATCGGAACTATCGCCCCGTTTATATACTGGAATAATAACTCCCGTTGACCAGCTCTTTGGAAATTGTTTCGTATCTAAGATGTAGTTAAAAAGTATTTCTAATGGTTTGACTGTAATTTGCACTGTTTCTTTAAAGTATTCATAAATTATATTATCGTTTGAGCCTGAGTAATGCAACCTGAGAGTAAAGCGCGCGATAGCCCGAAAAGGGTGAGAAGAAATAATACAAATTCGTTTGATGCACTCCACATGTAAACAACTTTTTTACGACAACAATATTTACTTGAATTAAATAACCCCACAGTCATTCGAAATGCATCAATATCGTTACCAATTAGGTAAAAGTTTTACACAAACACATAAATAACTGAATGGCCGTGAGGTTTTACAAAAATAAATTACATTTCTTGCGACTTCTTGGCATATGCTGGACAGGACTAATAATGCACAAAAAACAAAAAGGATAAGAAAAAGAAAATGTAACATAATGGGAATAAGACAGTTGGATAATATAGGTTTAGTAAAAATATGTTATTACGTTACTTGCTGAAAACTAGCATAAACAACGATCTATGGCTTTGTAATCCTAGTTTACAATACTACAATTGGCATGATATTTGAAACAAAATAATGGAAGAGAGTATTTTTAAAGCGAATATATAAACAATAAAGTCAATTATGAACCCTGAGAAATGTCGTTTGACATAAAGACAGAAAAAAAAACAGTAGCACAAGCATAACATCAATATCTGCAGTAAATAGTGGCCAGAATATCTCATTTGCGTTTACAGTATAAGACTTAAACCATAGCTAGACTAATCCCCAGTTACAAAGGCTAATATCTGTTACTTACACTTACGTGAAATAAATATCGGAACATTGACAGACGATCATGATTACTATGTGTGAATAACAATAATAATGCAAAGAACCCGAGGACATGGATTATTACGTGAAAAAAGGACAACAACAACGTATTCACTATAATCCGAGAGTCCGAGAATCACTATTCGTACTCAGTATAAGTGATTGGATGCATTTCAATTTGTTAAAACTGATAAATGCGACACGTAGTTCACATGGTGAATACATATAATTAGAAATCACCTGGTTAATCCCTAGTAGGTGACAGGTTTCTCTTATACTACATAATTTTACTTCACAACCAATGACTTAGGTTAAGCTACTTAGCAAAAAATGTATTCACTGAAATCCGAAAATTACTATTGTTAATCAGTACAGTTCATTTACATTAGATGCATTTTAATAAAAACAACTACAAATCACGTGTGTACTGACAATGAGAGTATGAAACATAGGCTTAATCCTATTAACATGTTCTATACATTGACTAGATTTCGAAATTGTGATAAGATGTGTTTACTTATTTTATAGCCAAATGGTCGAATAATGCAGCCTGAAAATACAGCACGCGAGGGGCCGAGAAAGAGGGAAAAACAATAATACAAATTTACGTTCTACACAAGACGTATAAAATAATATTTTACGGCATGTTGTAATATGTAAGATAGCATTAGCAACGAGCTATAGATTGATTTCCAATCAACGAAACAACAAGTAAACAGGATTATTGATCCAGAAAAACAGCCTTTATATACAACAACTCAAGGCGAGTCGTATGAAAAGTATAAATATGCATAAAAAACGCATGACTTACACATATTATGTCTAAGGTTACGTTTTAAAAGAACAAACAACAGCAACAACAAACAACTATTTGCATGAATGAAAAGATAACAGTGGACATATTTACAAACAAATCAACAGTATTAAAGATTGTAATAATATGACCAAACATTTGCCTTGATTCAAAACCAAAGTCCTTACGAGTGACAATCTAGGCAAGTCAAAAAGCATAGTCAAGAATGATAAACACTTTTATTTAAATTTAGTTATCAGTATAAAGTTTTAATTGACATTACATCTATCGAAGTTTATTAAAAATATCGGCATCAGTATCACGTAGTACAAAATGAAATACTCCTGTTTTGCTATCTATTCGACACGAAACAATGGACGGTCAAATGAGATTATTTAATAAGCGCAAATGTCACAATTAGTTCAAATATGTACACAAGAAGTTTTAACATAAACAACAGCATAACATGTAACAGCATACACAGTGTCAATAGCTACAGTAATTAGCTACAATAATTTGGTGTCAGAAGATCTCAAATATTTTAAAATCGTTGAGTTCAGTCATAGCTTATCTTATCCCATTTAACACGGTTGTTATCTGTTACATGAACTCACGACCCTTTATTGTCGGGATACACAGGGATGAAGAGGATTTTGATTGCCTAAAAGGAATAGCAATACTACTATAAAAACCCAGAGACCTGTGTCATTACTTAATGTAACGTGACATAATAATTTCAAGAAGATCTGAAAATAACTATTCGTCATCAATAAAAGTGATGGTAGATGCCTTTTCGTAAGATCTGTTCATGACAGTCACGGTGTTTGCGTTGTAAATACAGATTACTATGAATCTCGTGCATGACCTGTTGAGTGAGCAATCTAGGGCTTGATCTGTGAACTACTTCGGAAAACACATGGATTTCGTGATTATCGTAATACATGGCCTTGTAGCAAAGAGAGTTTACCTTAAATCCGAAAATTACTATTTGTACTCGTAAAAATTGATTGATTATAGCTGCATTTTGTTAAAAACTGTTTATCGCGACCATGGCTTTCTCGTTGAAAATAAAGGTTATTACGAATCACGTGTTCACTAGTGAGTTTGAACGTATAGGCTTAATCTAAATTACGTGTTCGATTCATTGACTAGATTTAGATATTTGGTATATAATTTCAAGTAAATAAATAGCCATTCAAAGTGGTGTAATGAGCATATTACGTAAATAAGAACGCTAAATGTTTATTGGACATCACGATTGAGGATGCAAGAGGGGTGGGGGTTTGGGGGGGGGGGCAAAAGTACATTTCGTACACGAAAATAGTAAAACACAAATAAATACACACACAAATAAGTAATTACCTACAAAGATAATACAGATGATCCTATCAGAAGCATTTTATAGACTAGATAGCACTAGTTTTTTAACTTAGTATACTGAGTTAACACTTTTTTAAACCCCATTTATGCCTAGCGTCTAGAAAAAAATGCATTTGCAAACAGCGTAGACCCTGAATATAGAAATAAATATACTAGACATCCCTAATTTTGGAAATAAATTGATCCAATTTGGAAAGATGGGAGAGCCCACTAGGCATAAATGGGTTAAAATTATATTTCCAGTTAGGACCGATAACGCACTAAGCTATAGTTTCCCGCATTTTAGTTTCGTTACCAGATTGCATGCAGTTCAAAACTGGTGTCAACCAATAAACTACCTTTTATCTTAACTCCGTTACCAGCTAACTCGTGCCAGAAACCCGGGGATGACGTCAACAGCACGTGACCTGATCGTATTATTTGTTTTCATGACGTGGGTTTCAGGTCAGTATGAGGATTGAGCTTATGTCACTGTTTGTTCAAACACGTTAGGTTTTTCCCCGTTCATTACACAAGCTATTGTCTTATTCTGTTATAAAGCATGTCACATCGTGTTGATCATAAGGTTTCCCTTTTTCGCAAATAAATAATATACATGTACCCGAAACACGTGCGAACGTGATCTGAGCATGAACGTCTCTAACTGAAGATTTTATGGATGCTAATTGTATGTATTACTTTCAAAATGGGTGCGGATATTCACACGTGGCGCTTTGCGGTTGATAGTATAATACAATTGCTCCGGGAAAATTGCAATTTAAGTAATGATCTAGTAAATGTTCAGATTATGATGAGTAGTTGTTCTTTCAATATATGTGCTTTATAGAAAAAGTGCTGTTTACCAGATAGCTCAAGATCGTATTCCTAGCCTTATATTATCAGTATTAGGTTACATTGTTAAGATGTTAACATAGAATTCTCCGTATTTTAGGTGGCCTTATACAAAATGGGACGGTGATTTTCACTGGCATGGAATCTTCCGTCTATTTCTCCGACAATATTGGCGACTGGATCACACGAGGAATTGATTTTGTAAGTAGGTACAAGAAAAACACGCAGACGGTGCATGTCGTACCGCAGATTTTTTCAGGAAGCTCTTTGAGTAACTTTTAGAAATCCAGTGCCGCGTTTCAACCAAGTCGTTAACACGAGTTCCCACGACTTATTAAGTCGTTTCCACTGGTTAATAAGGCGTGGAAACGAGTAACTACCTGTAAGTCGTGGTAAAACATGCACACATGAGCCATCGTAATACAGCTTTGTACGTGTTTCTTTTGTAGAATGTAAGTACATTCAACACTGAAAGTGGGTACAGTTTGGCATGTGATTCACACAAAGGCCAAGTTGTCATTAGTAACCCGCAGAGGTCGACTCTTCTCGTATATGACGTCATTTCCGACCGCAATGTGGCGTTTTACATCGGGACATCTAAAGGTAAGTTTGAACTATAGGATCAATATATCCTTATTAATTATTATTAGCCTTAATTCAGATACATCTACGCAAAACGCGCCAGTGTAATTGTTACAAAGTTCATCAGGATTCCTTACCATAATACAATTTATCTCAAAGGAATATTGTTCGTCCAGATAGGGGATAGTGTCCACATCACTTAAGCGTCCCGTAATGCGACCCCATTTATTTTGAAACTTAAGTTAATAGTTGCTATGTGTTTTACTGCCTGTTTGAAACACAAAGTACACAGCTCCGTGTTGAAGTTCTAACTAATTCTCCTTACTCTGATAAAGCTTCAGCGGTGCGGCAAGGACGACAGAGATTCTTAGCTTTTAGAAACCAATGTACTATGTACAATTACCGCTATCAGACGCTTTAACCGCAAAATAGACGGAGAAATGATGTGCTGTGTTTTTAATTTTCGCGACTCGAGACGATTGACGCGTGACCGTTGATTTCAGGTCAAAAAATGAATTTCGGAGTGGAATATAGTGGCCGTTGGCCGTTATGGACAGGTGATCGTTAACTTCAAGTGTATATAGAGTGTTTTTCGTCGGGGGGATTTCAGACTGACCGTTGTCTGCAGGTGACCGGTAATTTCAGGTGGCCGTTAGGTCAGTTTCGACTGTATATTCGATTATATAATATATTACTCTCGTCAAATGCTTGCAAAGCAAAACTCTGTAAACAGCTACTTATATAATCATTTATTGATAAACTTAAATAAAGGTTAAATGTCATATATAAAATCAGTTCTTAAATTAAAGATCGGTATTAACAAATCCGAAATAAAGTGGATTTGTTTTAAGTAAAAAGGGATGCTATTGAGAGATGGTGTTATTAAAAATTATGTGTTCGGACAACTTCTGGTGCCTGGTTAATCTATCCTTGTATATAGTCTCCACCAAGTTATATTTTAATCTACCAGAAACATTACAAAAATATACTAGTATATGAGCTGTGCTCTGTAAAAAGTGGGTTTAATGCATGTGCTTAAAGTGTCCTCCAAGATAAGCCTGTGCAGTCCGCACAGGCTAATCAGGGACGACACTTTCCCCTTTTATGATATTTTTTCAAGAAAGTCTCTTTTTAGCAAACATCCAGTTAAGGCGGGAAGTGTCGTCCCTGATTTGCCTGTGGGGATTGCATATGCTAATCTGTGCCATCACTTTACGCACATGCTTTGAATCTTCTTTTCACATAGCACAGCTCATATACATGAAGAAATGGTGAGAACTCTGCTTTTAAAGGCTTTTTGCAACACATGTGTATGAACTTGACTTTGGTCATAGTGACGCTTGTCTTGCATGTGCCTCATTGCGTGATAATGCTGAACAATGTCATCGGGGGATTTGAAAATCCCTTTATGTATGGAAGAAACCTAACAATAAAATGCATATGTAATCAATTTTTAAACATTTGATCTTGTGATTGTGACCTTGACGTTGTCCCTAGAGACCTGAATCTTACCTGTAACACACAGCCAGATAAAGAAAAACACGTGTAGAAAGAAAGTACAGAATCCATTGATACATTGTTGAGTTAAGGCTAAATTATGAATAATTCACCAAACTTGTGATCTTTGACCTTTTGTATGACCTTGCCCTCGCTTCTAGGATTATGGGTCTTGCATGCGATTTAGAACAACGATGGAAAATTTCATTGCTGTGACTAAGATGTGAATAGAGATTTAGCTCAAGACAGGACACATCCTTTATAAAAAAAAGGGTATTTTCAAGCAAAAAAGACAATTACTCTGTTATTGGCAAATGGTTTGCGTCGCAGTTTGACATGCATCATCTTCTAGTTTTTGTGAACACTCATACCAAGTTGTAAGAAACCTGCCAATGCAGATTTTACCAACATCAATATAATTATGTTCTCCATTCCTTTCAGATGTCGGCCAAGTGACGATAGATTGGCGCGCCGGAAACGTCTATTGGGCGGACGCCGGGTACGGCTGGATCGCCATGAAGGAGCTGCCCGATGACGTTACGACGCATAACTCGCTAGACCCGCACTTCCGGGTGTTGGTTGACAGGCGACTGGACATGCCCACCGGACTGGCGGTGTTTCCTGAGAAATAGTTAGACGTGTTTATCTCTAGTTCAATCATTACGTTATGATGCCCAGAATTTTTGGTATATGCTCGTTTTTATTTTATCTGTGAATAACTTAATAAGGTGTTTTAATTACGTGTGTTACATGCAATTGTTTTTCGTACATGCAATTGTTTTTCGTAAATTATACTGGTGCTACTGATGTGACTCACGATTTCCTTTTTTACTATGCTCTATCAAACGTGCCTTGTTCATGGTTTTAAGTGGCCGTTCGAAGCTATAAATTTTGCCAAATAATTCCTTGTGCGTTTTTTTAAGTATGTAAGATGTTATATATGATGCTTTCTTTCGATAAATTAAAGATTATGCATACATCTGTATATTCCCTAAGAAAAAGGGTGAAACAAATGTAAATGTATTGAATATGGGATTCTGAAAGCCTATGAAACTATATTGACAAATTATAAAACCACACTTTTGCAGTTTTCTCTTCTGGGCTGACGCGGGCTCATCTCCCAAAATTGAAAGGTCAAACCTGATGGGCCTACAGCGGAAGGTCATCGTGTACCAGAGCCTCCTAACGCCTCGGGCGTTGGCGATCGACCACGCCTATGAGCGCCTCTACTGGACAGACGAGGCCCGGGGGACGGTGGAAAGTTGTGACATGGAGGGGAGCGGCCGCTCGGTGCTGCTGTCGAAGCCCGGCTGGGCCATGTACGGGATTGCAGTGTATCAGGTCGGTTAGATCATTCCGCTCTTTAGTGTGTAGTTGATTTTTATCAAGTGTACGGGATTTTGGCAATCGACGCCAAATACTTGTTAGTCGGGTTATGGGAGAAAGCTCAAGATTCAGGGAATACTTAGTTAGGTATTTAAGTGCCTCGTATACTGCATCTCGGTTTAACATCTCATGCGAAAGACATGTTAGTATTTAATGGTAGAGAGCTGGATCCAACCTAGCTCCCCCGCCCCCGCCGAGTTCCGGCTCCAGTGTGTTCCCACAACACCATGCATTGTTCCTTCAAAGTTAAGACACAGAACATTGAACGCGTAGTTGCATTGACGGTCGATTTAATATATTGCCCATATGTAAACAAGAATTGCAGTATTTTTTTTCAATGTGGATTAAACGAACAATTGTAAACCTGATTTGGCAACGAGTTGCTATTAAAGGGCATACTAGGAATTACATGTTGCACGATAAAGGGCCCTACGCGTCGCATTTTTTTCTTGTTGTATTTACTCTTCACGCGTCGCAGTTTTTTTTTGTATTTACTCTTCGCGCGTCGCAGTTTTTTCTTTTTGTTTTTACTCTTTACATTTCATGACGTCGCTTCAAATGTTTTCAAGCTGAGCTTAATCATTGTTGCGGTTGTGGCGTTTAGTTTTGTTAGTTGGAAAATAGTTTATGTTAACACATGATATCCACGTAAATCACTTGTATAAAATTGGCATAAGATATACTGTTCATAGGGCTAATTTAAATTAATGGAATAATCATTTTGAATGTAGGGAAGCATCCTTTGCACTGGCGCGTTTGGCACCGAGAATTTCACTGTGGCTATTCCCGTCAACCAGACAACCGCCTTCAAGCGCGCGAATTTACCAGTACGTTTCGGGCACTTGGCGCTCTACTCACGCGACTCGCAGCCACGTGATTCGGACAGCAATCGCTGCGAGAGTGCTTTGCGGTCATGTGACCAGATTTGTGTTGTAGAGAGTAACAGCGGACACACCGAATGCTACTGCCACGATGGCTATGCGGTAACGCCGAATGGTCTCCGGATGACGTGTGAAGGTCCGTGAATGTTGGTATTATGGAAGCTTGCAGGTGGAAGCAAATGTGACATCTATAAGTAACTATACGGTTTCAATACGATCAATAATATTTGGTAGGCATGGACGCTCAACTGACATTTGTGAACAAGAAATATATTTAAAAAGATATGCGGCGTTAATTGCAAGCATGATAGTTCGAAATATACATTTTATATAGTTGCATTTAGTTCAATTAAAATGTAAATTATGCTAAACGTGCCAACAGTCTTATATCTTTTTTTTCCGGCGTACATCAAGCACTTTTTACTTTTCTTAAAAAAAGTTCTTTCATACACAGTTTATAAAGTTAATACAATTTATTTTTTGAACATCTCGCGATGTTTTCACGTATATATTGGAATATATAATTTATGTATACCGCCCATGTGTCTATTTATTAAATTTAAAAAATATTCGTCACGCACTAGTGAAATCGGAAATTAACTTCACAAATGTTTGGCTAGATTATTAGACTATTTTCCTCTTATCATTACACTATAGTATATAGGTAGGTGTTTCTTATAATGCAAATACGTTTCATTTACCGATAGGTTTTTATTTATGTCTTTGCCTAGAACTTCTATTTTATATATTGGAATCAATACTGGATTATCATCATAAGGCAAAAATGTGTGTCTGTATTTAAGTATGAACATTCTGATAATAGTCTCGATTTCCATAAGCTAAACATTTTTAAATATTGTGCAACGTACTCATTCATATTAAAAAGCACGCAGTCCAATGTTCTGGGGAATTTCTTTTAAGTCAGCCAATGAAATATTCGAATTTGTTCATTCGAGTGTAATGATTAGAAATTCCTCCAGCATTTCATAAGCTGATGAGTAAGGTCATTTAAGGTGAAAATCTCGGTAAGACAGCAACACCGACATAGGTTTTATCTTATGTGTTAATGACTTTAACAGAAAACGCATGATGTTAAACTAGTATGTTTTTAATGTGTTGCAATATTTCCTTTTCATTGGGGCAAGTGCACATTGTCTAACAACAGGCTGGAAAAAATGCACATCTATTTCAATATTTCACGTGCACAACGTCACAACGACAAGTGAGTATTCAGTTGTTGTTTTTTCAACATACGTGTGCAGGATGGACAAAGATAGTTTACCGCCTTAGCACATCTTATCCGCGGATTCATTGACTTTTGCGCCATGATTTCAGTGGACGTGGTAAACGTTGAGAGGAGCATAATGTTCACCAATGGAGACCGGATCTGCGCTATCAGCGTGAACATCCTCACGCTGAAATATGGCGAGGGATCCATCCCCCTGACAGTCCATTGTCACGTGGTGACGTCACAACTCGGAACTATAACTAGGTACGTCAAATACATGCATATACATATTTACAA
Source organism: Dreissena polymorpha (assembly GCF_020536995.1). NCBI lineage: Eukaryota > Metazoa > Mollusca > Bivalvia > Myida > Dreissenidae > Dreissena > Dreissena polymorpha. The sequence goes on along the minus strand of NC_068360.1, from coordinate 78,905,902 downwards.
TTATAGAGCAATTAAACGATACATTATTGTATTTGCATATAAACGATATTTCAAAGACATCATGTTTGCTAATTTCAACAATTGAAGGATGAAACACAAATTAGAAATAAAAACTACAGATAGAATGTTCTGTAGTGGCTAAAACAATTAATAAACAATTGATTAAAAGCATTGCTTTCACAATATGTCCAATTAGGTCTGATATCATAATATCGATTTCAAGATGCGATTAAAGAACGGTTATTCGTCTCAAAAGAAGACTGACACTAATTTAGCCGCGTTCTGAGAAAACTGGGCATAATGCATGTGCGTAAAGTGTCATCCCAGATTATCCTGTGCAGTCCGCACAGGCTAATCAGGGACGAAGCTTCCTGCCTAAATTGAATTTTTGCTAAGAAGAGACTTGATTTAAACGAAAAATGTCACAAAAGCGTAAAGTGTCGTCCCTGATGAGCCAGTGCGGACTGCACAGGCTAATCTGGGACGACACTACGCATATGCATTAAGCCCCATTTTCTCAGAACGCGTCTCAATTTATTTGCACGTTTTCAGGTTTGCCTTGGACATCAAGTCGTCCAACGTTTACTTTACCAACGGTACACATATCGCTGTACAGCCTGTTTTCAAATCACAGTTGCAGATGTTGTACACAGTAAACACGACCGGTGTAGCCATCGTCGGTACGCATTGTTTAACCCATTTATGCCTAGTGGACTCTTTCATTCTTCTAAATTGGATCAATTTATTTCAAAAATTAGGGATGTCTAGTATATTTTCATTTTATTGAGAATATTTTTTACAGAAATTCCTTTAAGCAAACAGCGCAAACCCTTATAAGACGCCGCATCATGCGGCCTCCCATCTGGGTCTACGCTGTTTGCCAAGGCCTTTTTTCTAGACGCTAGGCATACATGGGTTAAATTAGCACGTATACGTTAAGTTGAATACAAACATATTAAATTTATATGCATATATATATATATGTTTTAATGCAAATTGAATTTTATTTACGCCTTATATTATAGTCTGCACGCAGTTTTATCATTTGATATATTGGTGCGATTCGTCGTCATCAATAAGTATTGACACGAGCAATTTTAACACGCCAGTATATCTTTGTACTTTTTACAATGAGGTTTTCTTGCAAACTTGCCAATAAAATGTGTTACAAAATGTACCGCAGATCACACGTTATGCATGCCGAGTTTAGAACTTTCCGGAATAGCCAAGTTTTCAGTATGATTAGGCATTTTCTTAAAAGCAATCTTGTAGGTCGCTATACAAAATTTCCGCTTTGTAGGTATAAGACATATCTCGTTGAATTTTAGATATGGATTTCGACTGGAAATCGCGCCAACTCTTGTGGATTGAGAATGGAACGGCGACGCTGTTTTACACATATGTTAACGGAACTGCATTCGAAATAAAAAAGAAGACAGTGAACGGCGGTGGTACCATTATCAGTTTAGCCGTTGACCCACATAATAGGTTAGTGTTTTGGAAGCTAAAACTTGCCTTCTAGTATACTCATAAACCCGTTGATTGTCCATCTTGTTCAGTGTTCGAGCGCTGGACTACAAATTCGAGGATCTCGGGTTCGATCCCCGGCACGGCCACATTAGCAATCTTGGCTAGAGCCGTTCGCCATTACTCTGAGGCAAGTTTGGCAGTTGTCAGTTACTGACACAAGTGCCCACATGTAATTTCCATAATTGGTTTTTGTTCTGATTGGTAGAACCCAATCGAAGTTATCAAACATTGTTTAACAGTTGTCCACCATAACATGTCTGTGTTTGTGTAGCCATAGGTTTAACGGGTGTGTGCTCATTTTATTTATTGACCACAGTGGTAAAATATTTACACAATGGTTGCTTTATTTAGATGCATGAAAAAGACTTACAAGCCAAGCGATGTATGGTGTTCACAGTTTTTCAAAAAAAGAGATCTGATCTTATTTTCAGTATCGTTTATTTCATCATACAAAACGATTCCACATACCGGATGCAGGCATGGGCGAGACAGAATGACACGCAGACGCCAGTTCCGGGCACTGAACTAGCTGCACCGACCGACCTTGAATATGACCGCATAGGAAACAGGTGAAGGTCAACTAAATCACATCACACTAAGCTAGCCACCATTTACGTAGTGTTGTTCCGTTAGCGGTTTGAGTATATAATACGTAGTATAAATACTTATGATATTCTTCTAACACTATGACAAATCATATGGACGTACATCACATTCCATGACATACAAGGTCACGCGTTCTTCGTATTATAGTTACTTTAAAGATGTATGCTGGGATACAAAAAAAGTAATATAGTGATAACGTTTAAGACGTCAGTACATACAATTTTGGTAATATGTATTAATAAATTACATGAGATATGAATTATACGCAATTTATAAATACAAAGTCAGCAAAAAGTTGAAATAAAAATAACTGTTTACTGTTTAGTTACTGTAGAGCATTTGTTTTTCATATAAAGAACGTCGATATATATGATGTTTTCTTATTGCTCAGGGTTAAGCAATTGTTTGTATAGTTTCAGATTATATATTCCGGAGTCAAAAATAAATGTGTGTTACACCACAGTGAATCTGTATTTGCAACAATAGCTACGACTTGATTCGATTGTGCTTCTGTACATCGCGTAGCACAATGAACAACTGTTAATATATGGATCGATCCCTTTTTTTGGAATAAGCGTTTTTTTTTGTAGCGTGCATAAATCAGTGCTTAATAATTGAGATAGTTATTTGCAACGTACGTACCATTAAAGTATAAAATAACAATAAGAACAGTCGGAGAAGAGGCGACCGTTTTATGACAAATAATTTAGTGTAAGATTGTCTAGAATAAAATCACTTGTTTAGTGTTGACCATCGGTCGAATCGGACTGATCTCAATCTATTGGTCGATAAATTTGCAGTTCTGTTTGCATCCTTCACCGTACTAGTCTCTACGCCTCTGCTACTTTCAGGCTGGTCTGGATCGACGATGGAGGTTTTGTTGGATTTCTGTCCCTGACAGATAACCGCCAAACGAGAGCAACGTTCAATTCAAACTCGAAACGCAATGCCTTGGTCATTTACAAGGTTTATTCTTATACATTTTGGTATTAGTGTCAACCCAACACTTCCAACAACACATAACGTGTGTATGGTTCTGAAAATTTAAGTGCGTTACCTAAGAAACCTACTTTAAGGTAAACCCAACATTTGTCATTAACACAATCATGTTAATAGTTTTGTATTGACGATGGAACAACGAAATGCGGTGCATTATGTTTGAACCGTTGTAGGCAAAGTGCCACCCTTCAGTAGCATACGACTCCTGCGAAAAGTGTTCACCTATTCCGTTAAAAGCTAAATTCGGTCATAAGTATATGTATACAAATTATAAATGTAAGTGTTTATTTTTACTTGACTTGTGTACTAAAATGTATAAGAAAACAATTCCTTAAAGCCTACCTTAATTATTCCGTATGATTTTCATTGATTGTTTCTGTCACATAATGTTTTAACGATGTAGAATTTCATCGTGTCCTCCTCCGCTGGCGGAAGTCATTTTCGCGTGCTGTACATGAAAAACCCGGACGCGCGCGTGGAAGTTATCACCATGGCGAACGTGACCACGTCCGCCGTCTTGGATCTTCATGTCTGGGATTCCGCTCTGCAACCGCAGGACTTGGGTATGGTGATCCGCTGTCAATCGTCTTGAGTATAGGGCTGTGTATAGTTAGGTTGTAACGACGTCCGAGTAATTGTTAATGTAAATGGAGCTCAATCTTAGTGATATGGCAATGGAACACAAATTAAGTTTGACAATCCAACTGCATTACAAATGTATTTTTCAAATAATAATTTAAAAAATCACATTGTTTTACGAACCACTGTTGTTTTTTTTGGTTTATTCGTTTTTTATGCTTTAAATATTAAAGCTTATGTGGATTTTCAGGATTTTGTGACGTCAATAACGGACACTGTCAACAAATATGCCTCCCGGATGCAAATGCCGAGAGATGCGCTTGCGCACTAGGATACACTTTGAATGCGACTGACGGCCGCACATGTTCCGCCGGGTTTATGTCGTCAGAATATATCGTTATTTTTGACGAGATTCACAATAAGATTTATCAAGTATCAAATGGCGACAGTAGCACTAAGGTGCATGCGCTAGAGACCGGAAAGTCAGACAATATTTCCGCCTTGGCGTTCGACAGTAATTTGGGCACCGTTGTGTGGAATGATAGAAGCGTACGGACTGTCCGGAAGAAGACGATAGGCTCCGAGGTGATCAGCACACTGGATATCGGTGAGTTCCTGGTCAGTTATTGGTCAGTTCCAGGTCAGTTTCTTCTTTATGTCCACAAGCACTTTTTGCATGGCTTTGAGTTATCAATTAATATGCAACTGCATTGGCATGCACCAATTAAATACGAATTAAATCAATATGCATCTGGAAGTCAAGTGACCAATGTTAACTTGATCGTTATTTTTAACCACATTTGATAACACTATCGATACCAGTAACCAACATTTATGGATATTCATGAACATGTGTACACCGAAATTTTAGGTTACATGTCGTCAAAATAACGAGTCAATGAACTTGTCTAATTACAAACACTGTCTAATTATTACTATTATAGAGTAAAATTGGCGTCAATTACACATAACAAAGATTGGTGCGTATTATATGATTTGATATTCAATGACAGAAAAATATATTGATCGAGGAGAAGCTTCCCTACCATTAAATATAAGATCGTATGCAATTGCATTCTAGTCAATAATTGTTTAGTATTGAAATACAAATAGGGACACTTTAAGAGTGAATGTAATCACCGTGTCCGGTCCTTTTAAATCCGCCTATGTCTTAAACTTCAGTCACCGGTGTCGACACCTACCTGGCCATAGACGGGTCAACCGGAAACGTGTACGTGCTGGCTGACAACAGCATCCGGGTGGCGGAAGGAAGACACGTGTACACGGTGGATGCGCCATTTAGCGCTGGCCGAATGAAGCGCCTGGCTTTGGCCCCACAGAAAGGGTAGATAACTGATGTTAACATTTGAACATAACTGCGTATCAATTACGTTAATTAGTGTTAGGAACCAGCAGCCACCCTTTTTTTAAACAGTGTAAACAGCGAATTAACCCATTTATGCCTAGTGGACTCTCCCATCCTTCTAAGTTGGATCAATTTATTTCCAAAATAAGGGATGTCTAGTATGTTTATTTCTATATTTTGAACAATTCTTACATAAATTCCTTTAAGCAAACAGCGTAGACCCAGATGAGACGCCGCATCATGCGGCGTCTCATCTGGGTTTACGCTGTTTGCAATGTCCTTTTTTCAGGACGCTAGACATGCATGGGTTAAACACACCCTGTTTGATTTCATTATGTTGCTTGCCGCAAGTTTATTCATCTGCTTAGTTTATTTTATAAGGGCTTGTCATAAACGTCTATTTGTTTGCTAATAAATTTTAGTTTTTTACTCAAACGGTTGTCCTCTCTTGTATACAGAAGGATGGCTTGGACCCGTGAGGTGACCACCCCTGCAATAAAGTTGACCATCGTTCGGGCCGACATGGACGGAAGCAATGAAAGAGACATTGCAGAGACGGATGGAACCGTGGACGATCTCGCGTTTGACCCAGATACAGGTACGAGAACGACTCTTTGGACGATCTCACGATCGGTTTATATACCGGTTTAAAAACGGCTTCTTGGACGATCTCGCGTTTGATTCAGATACTTGTACTAAAATATCATTTTGGAAGATCTCGCGTTCGATTCAGACACATGTTTATAACAGCTTCTTGGACGATCGCGCGTTCGATCGAAATACATGTACAGTTGTTCTTTGACAACGTCTTGAACGATCTCGCGTTTGACCCAGATACTCGTACTATAACAGCTTCTTGATATATCGCTGGTTTGACCCATATACATGTTCTATAACAGCTTCTTGGATGATACCACTGTTATCAGTAGGCTGTGTTTTTTCGGCTTGTTTTGGTTTACCCCGTTTGGTAGGTTCAGAATTTAAAAAAAACAAACTTCCTGGACATGGAATCACATTCGAATTGTTTTATAGCAAGAGATAGGCTGAAAGCTGTTTTTTTATTGAATAGAACTTCAAATATTCTGATTAATTATAAATGTATACAAAGCTTACACGCGCGCCGTTTTCTTACCGTACACTTTAAGGTAAAGGTAGACGAAAACACAGCAGCTTTATACAGGTGTGCCTAAACTAAAGGCATCATTCTATACCTTGTGGCCTATATATAAGTAAACATGTATACATGTATATTTACGCTTGTTTGCGTAAATTATTTACTGCGGGTACCTTTATTTTGCATAGACTGTGCTTGCAGGTATAATTTGTGCATTTACGAAAATTTGTAAACGTTTTTAAGGCAAAAATGTTTGCATTGCATTTAGTAATACCCGACCCGAATGCGTTGATTTCTAGAAGCACGAACGTGAATTGTTTTTTCTTTTAATTTGACTGTATCAAAGTGACTACATTGTTGACTGTTTTCGTATGTGATCGTATTGATTTGTTGAATGAGCAAGCGCCTATTGTACGGTTCTCACGTCAGGGGATGTGTTGTTCTGGTGCAACAGCGTGAATGACGAGGTCAAACGTATGGACGTAAGCTTAATAACCCGCGCAACAGATGTGTACAAAGGGTTACAGCTCCATCCGGTGGCCATAGACGTAGCAGGACCGTACCTGTATTTAGTACCACGTGACGAGCGGTAGGATGTAGTTTATGTTTTAAACAGTGATTTAAGTAAATTTTGATAAGTACGAGTGCAATAACCCATGTTTTGAACATTTAATCATTCATTCATTGAAACATGTATTTAAAAAATACTGAAGTTACAAGTTGTGTGTCCCCAGAATACTCGTTGGACGTTTTTCTAATTTGTCATGATATACATCAGATATTTTTTTAGCGAAAAAGTTTAAAATACTCCTGTAATCTATGTAAATCATGTAATGTCAATACATTAAATTGTTAAAATATTATTAAAATGTTGACTCATTTGGAATGACCCTCTCTCGCCCAGTCTTGAAAACCTGTTGCTGCGCCATTTAATATTGATATGTTTTGCTTCAGAAAGCTTCTGCGGATGTCAAGCAATGACGGCTCTGGCAGGAAGGTCGTTTTCGAATCCCCTCTTCTCGGCTCTCTGATCAATTTTTACGTAAAACAGACCGGTACGTTATCTGACGTACATGATGTAGCTGTACGTGACGTAGAATGTTTTTAGCATGCTCATGGTGATGATACATGTAGTATGATAGTATATATAGTAACTTCACACGCACAGCAGGGCGATGCATACATAACGGAACGGTAGTGTTTATCATGTGACGAGGCGTCTATGACATAACGATGGCACTTTATCCAAGAAAATTACCTCACCCGTTCCTTTACGAAGGTCTATTGTATTCCATGAACATGTGCACGCCATTGCAATAAGTCATGGCTGTTATTGTTTGTCGCCTACTAGGTACAGTTCCTGTACATCCTGTATGCAGCAACTGTAACGGCCAGTGCAGTCACGTGTGTTTGCCGGATGGGGATACCGTAAAGTGCGCATGTCCGGACGGAAAGGCACTGGCAGTAGACCGCAAAACATGTCCATCTGCTGGTACATGCATTTATGATTCTGAAATAGGCCTATGCATACGAAACAATTCATATCACAACGCTTGTCCGTTAGACCACCCGCCGTAGATATGTAATGATCAGTTGATTACCAATATTCAATTTACGAACTGTTTACCTGTTGTTTTTTTTCTTAACTATTGTTGAAAAATAGAATAATGGTGTCAGAGTCTGCGATTTTATGTCAATAGCGGTAACTTGGAACTTTTTTTTACCATTTTCTTGTTTAGTGGAGTAAATTCCCTTTCCCTTACGATAAATAACATACGTAATATTAGCATTACACTATGCCGTATTGTTTGATGCACTTTTAATTGTCATAGCTATCCGTTGCCAAGTAACAACTCATAGAAGCATCATGGGTCTCCAACATTGTTGTCCGGATCGGCCAGGCGCTGTGTGTGCGGTCAATTGTTCGATCGGGTTTACTAAAGCAACTCCGTACCGAATAGAATGCAGAGTGAATGGTGAATGGAACGTTTCCTTGGAAACAGTTTGTTCAGGTTAGAATATGTAATGATTTTTTTACCCAGCCAACAGTTATTTTATTATATCATATGGCTATTGGGGAGTATTGCCAACCACATGAATACAAACTTGTATTATTAGAGGTACGAAATATAGCCAAAGATTCAGAAGACGCCCTGTTTCACAGACGATGCGCGGTATACTAGTATATGAGCCGCTGTGAAGAATATTGTACACTGCGCTTTGGCTCAACATCTGGTGCGAATAGGCGAGAGAATAGGTTCTGTTAGAGCTGTGGATCGTACCAGCTACCCCTGACTGTATTGGCATGTCAGACCGTTAAATGTTTGCCTGGGTAGCATAGGTACACTATTTACGGCAATAAAACTACCTAAAACTTAATTAATACATATTACCATTTAGATGTCAGAACGCCATCCTCCTTTTACCAAATAAATGCTGCAAATTGTACATACTTGTGTCCTTCAGAAGACCGAAGTCCGCCCGCAAGTGTAACTATAATAGCCGCGGCGGCGGGAGGCGGCGGGGCTGTTGTTGTTATAATCACCATCATAGTCGTCTGTTGTTGTAGATCCAGAAATAAAAGGTAAATACAATCGACTTTAGGTATGATCTACGTAATGAAACTAATACAAAAACCCGAACCGTTGCAATAAGAACAACAATAACTACTACCAAAATACCATTTGCTGCTACTTTTATAATAACATAATAATATCTCACACATTTAATATCGTAACTAAATAAATTTCATCAAATTAAAATTAATAAAACAAATCGCAAAATACGGTCGAATATAAAATGGAAATCTTAATAAGCCGGGTTACTATGTAGTCAATTCAGTCAATGTTCAATCATCATCATTATCATCATAAATATCATCGTCGTCGTCATCATCATCAATATCATCATCATCACCATCATCATCAACAACAACTACTACAACAACAATAAAATTTATATTTATAATCTGACGTATATCCCGCAGTCGCAAGGATTTGGCGCCCCAACATACATCGTCTGCAAACGGACTTGCGGGTCACGACAACCCTGATACAGTGGTCGACAACGACAGGGGACATGGGTATTCCACCTTAGGGGCCGCCAGTGCTGATCCGCCTATGTATGTATCAATGTGAATTAATTTACTTTTAAAGGTCACATATGAAATAAAAATCGGTGTATGAAAGTAAATTGGTTGTTAATTACCGTGTAACCCGGTGGAATTAGGGCACGCCTGTTTAGACTAATGAGACACATTTACTGCTGAATATGTTGGCTCTTTATTCCGTTCGCTATTCCAACTACTGCAGTAATCAAATATAAATGTTATAATGATTCACACATTTAACCGCCTGTACGATAAATTCTGTATTCCCAGAGACCGGTCTATAATTCTTTTTTATTTATTCGCTAGTTAAATATCGATTGTTCGAATTGTCTAGTGAATGACATGCAATTTCAATGTCAGTATCACCCGTCTGTTTTGTTGGTTCAGGTCGTTGACTAAAGAGGAGCAGGCGGATGGCGGGGTTTATCATGAAATTGATGAGACAGCCCTGCGGGTAGAACTCCCGCCTAAACCGGAAAAGCAAGGCGACAATCATTGGTCGAGGCGGGCCAACAAGTACAGCAAGTTCCCCATGCCAGATGATAAGTATTCTTCGTATCTCACAGCCGTAGCTGTGGACGTTCCACCTCCTGACTATCCGTTTACAAGTAGCGGACAGTCGCCCTTACCGTTGGAGGACGCTGACGGCTATCTAGCGTCCAGTTCGGTCAGCGGCGGGTCCCTGGCCGAGTCGAGGCTCAGAGATTTTAATTCGCACTCAGGTGCCGATAATCCCCGGGTCGATATGGGCCGTTACAGCCAGGGGGCCGTCAGTTACAACGCCCGCGGCTACCCACCTCTTGCGAACAACAGCGGGTTGCAATCAGGCAACGCGTATTTGTCCCTCTCTTCCGACGGCGGATCAGCGTACAAAACTAGTTCTGAAAGATATTAATGAAAGAACGAGAGGTTGTTTGGCGATTAAAACAAATTTGTAACAAAACAATTAGCAAAAAGTATACGTGATATTGCAAAGACAATTTAAAACAAACCTGTTACGTGAATTAGGGCCGTATTGTTAACTACCGTAATTTTCTAATGAAAATCCGTCTTCTTCGTTACAGTATAGATATAAAGCATGTTCATCCGTCACAACACGCCCTCTAATGACATAGATCGGGTTGTATAAAGTGTGTTTAAATAATTAAAACGATGAATTTGTGATCAGTATGTTGATACCTTGTTAAATTAAAAAAAGAACATATTATTTATTAACGGTATAATGGTACATTCACCGGTGTTAACTGCCTCTTTTGCTCAATATGAGCCGAAAGCTGTCTCATCTATCCGGCCCTTGTGATTGGTTGCTTACGTTGCTATGGATGAGAGCGCCTACGAAAGTCCTGTTCGCAAATCAAAAAGTACAGTTCATTGACGTAAAACGAAATCTGAAAAAAACACGAAAACATTAACTTGGCTTTTAATATCAAGTAGGTTTTACTGGTGATGGTATCCGTGTATATAAACGGAAAGTGCTGAAAATTGAAATACAAAAAAATGCATACGATTTATTAAAATGGTTTATTCAGTGAAGTAGTTTTTGGAACATGTAGCCATGCTAACAACATCGAATAGGATAAATCACCGCAAAGAAACAGACGTTTGACTGATGTGGGCAATGAAAATGCGCTTGTCTCAACCTTCCACAGCTATTGTGGTATATTGTAATTTTTTTATCTTTAAAGTACACTTATTATTATATATGTGTATACAATTACCTAGACATAAACATAAATGTACAAAATGTATCACCAGCACATCTTACTCCAAGTACTGGCTTGACATGTATTGCTATGTATATTTTAATGATAAACTGTATCGGTTCAATTTATTATTACCATTTACATTGTATTGTAATATAGCTATGGTCATGTACTTTTCTGTGACGTTGTTTAGTAAATATTTAACCGAGTAAGCACATTTTAGAAGTGTGTTTCTCTTCCCGGGACGCTTCAAGTTGCTAACACCACTATCCCCACCCCACCAACACATCGTGCAAGGCCCGTATCGAGTATTGACAACATGATTTTACGTGATTGTGTAGGCCTACTAATTTTTTTATTTTTACAGTTTCGTTCATCGATTTTTTTAATTCCGTTTGAAACATGCTATATGCTTGTAGATTGATACATTTACTGCATTCAGTAAAAATGCAGGAGCATGACATGCTGATGGTGAGCCTTTTTCATCACCTTGTTTGTCGTGCTTTGTGCGGCGTCACTCACATTGACCATGTGAACCTATAGAAAAGAGATCCAATGTGATGCCGATCTTCAAGAATCTTAATCAGAACATATGTCCGTATGATATCTCGGTGGAGCTCGAAACTTGATAACATGGTATAAACAACTAGTGTGAGCGGTGGTAAATGAATTTTGTACAGTATTCGGGAATTTGAATATTTATTTTGTTTCTATCTGTGAAATGTTAATTGTTTTTGACACAATAAACCAGCATGCATTTTAAATTTCCATCATGTACTCAGTTTTAACTAATATACCTTTTTTCAAGCGCCGAGTATTTTGTCAAAAAGGGCACTTTCTAACGCGCGGTCGTATCCGGAATGCTCCCTGTTGGATATTCATTTGTCTATTATAAATAATTGTTCGAATAAATTATTTCCATATATTTTAAACCATGTAAATAAAATGTCTACAATGACTCGTAAATAAATATCATTGTAATAAAAGATTAAAAATAAATATGTCTGATTTTTTTTATTGAATTAAAAGGGCAGTTCGGGGCATCGAAAGGGCAGGGCGGGGCCTCGGGCGGGGGGGGGGGGCAGGGCGCGGCGTCCTTTCATTTAGGCCTAGCTGGAATACTTCTGACTCTATCTCTCTCCAAGAACATTGTTCACAAAAGAATATAAAAGTAATGCATATATAACAAGAGCTGTCAGAAGACATCGCGCTCGACTATTCGAGAGCTGGACATTATAACGTAAGCCAGCGCGGGGAAATTGTTCATATTCAATTAGGTAAAGGTAATATCGTCATAATCTAACTGGAAGAGGACCATAATTGAAATATATTGATCACTTATGTTGTAAAGAAGTTGTACTTTATAGACGATTCTGAGTTCAGGTATATTTTCCACAATCAATTGAACATTTGTAAAGACAAAAAACAAACTAATAAGATTTTATTTCAAGTTTGATAGCAATAGCTTGGGTTGGATGGTTGGACGGTCCTTCAAAATAAAATAAATGAATATGTGTGTGTTATTTACCATGTACAATAATTTCTTTTTGTGTGGGGGTGTTGGGTGGGGATGAAGAGGGGGTATAATGTGGGGGTGTGGTCATTTATTAGATGATTTTTTTTTTTTGGGGGGGGGGATTCTGGGGTGGAGCTAGGGGATGGTTTGGGTTGAGTCCACTGTGGTATGTCAGGTAAGTGCTGTTTTGTCAAAGTATGAACCAAATCTGATAATAAATAAAGAAGTTATGGCAATTTAAGCAAAATTTATTAATTTGACCTTGAGAGTCAATGTCATTCAAAGGTCAATGTCAAATTAAACGTGTCAGGTACAGTACCCTCATGATAGTAAGAAAGTATTTGAAGTTTGATAGCAATAGCATTGATACTTTAGAAATTAAGTGGATATAAACACACCATTAAAAAAAATGTTCAAAGTTACTTAAATAAAAAGGACCATAATTCCGTAAAAATGCCAACAAGAGTTATTCAACTTGCCCTGTACAGTCCCCTTACGATGGTTAGCGAATAGCTATGATAAGTAAAGTTGATCTAAACACAAAATTTAACAAGCAAATTCGTTGAATTGATATCCACCGCCAATATGCTTCTGGACACAAAAGTGTTATATTTGACACTCAATTTTTTTTCAAGATACAAAGGGCCATTACTCCCTTATTAACAGATGGTGTACAATGCCATTAGGCGTGCATCATCCACTTATCCATATATATACTCATACCAAGTTTCAATGAAATCCGCCAAAGCACTTCCAAGATATGGCTCCGGACGGACAGAAGGACGGACAACGCCAAAACAATATCCCTCCGCCGATGGCGGGGGATAACAATTATATTCAAAGTTACTTAGTCAACAAGAGATGTGTTTGTCAGAAACACAATGCCCCTTTATGCGCCGTTTTTTTTACTTGTGACCTTGAAGGATGACCTTGACCTTTCGCTACTCAAAATGTGCAGCTCCATGAGATAAACATGCATGCCAAATATTAAGTTGTTATGTTCAATGTTTCAAAAGTTATTGCAAAAACTTTACTGTAAGGTTAAAGTTTTGGGACAGAATGACAGAATGACGGAATGACAAAAAGACAGGCCAAAAACAATATGCCCCCGATCATTCGATCAGGGGGCATTAAAAGTTATGAAAATGTATGTTTTTATTTTAATTTTTGACCTTGAAGGTTGACCTTGATTTTTCACCACTCAAAATGTGCAGCTCCACGAGAAGTTAGTGAGAGATTGAATGGAGAAATGATTCCACCACTCAAAATGTGCAGCTCCACGAGATACACATGCATGCCAAATATTAAGTTGATGTGTTCTATATTTAAAAAGTTATGAAAATTTATGTTTTTTATATTTTGACCTTTGACCTTGAAGGTTGACCTTGACCTTTCACCAATCAAAATGTGCAGCTCCACGAGAAGTAAGTAAGAGATTGAATGGAGAAATGATTTATTTTTATTTTTGACCTTGAAGGATGACCTTGAGCTTGACCTTTCACCACTCAAAATGTGCAGCTCCACGAGATACACATGCATGCCAAATATGAAGTTTCTGTGTTCAATATTAAAACAAGTTATGATAAAACTTTAACGAAGGTTATAGTTTTAGGAAAGAAAAACACAATGATATTTGAACTTTGACCTTGAATGATGACCTTGACCTTTCATCACTCAAAATGAGCAGCTATATAAAGTACACATGCATGGTAAATATCAAGTTGGTATGTTCAATATTGCAAAAGTTATCAATCTTTAACCAAGGTTAAAGTTTTGGACAGACATACAGACAGACAGGACAGGACAAAAACAATGTAACCCGATCTATCGATCCGGGGGCATAAAAAATGTCCATAATTCCGTCAAAATGCCAACCAGAGTTATGCAACTTTTTCTGTACAGTCCTCTTATGATATGTAGCGAGTGTTCCAATTCTGAAAGCAATAGCTATGATACTTTAGGAGTAAAGTGGACCAAAACACAAAACTTAACCAAATTTTCAATTATGTAAATATAAAAGGGGCCATTACTCTGTCAAATTGCCAGTCAGAGTTACATAACTTTGCCTGCACAGTCCCCTTATTATAGTTAGTAAGTGTTGCAAGTATGAAAGCAATAGCTTTGATACTTTATGAATAAAGTGGACCTAAACACAAAACGTGACCAAATTTTGAATTTTCTAAGTATAAAAAGGGAACATAATTCTTACAAAATGCTTGATACAGTTGTCTGCTATTGTTTATAAATTGGGGTCATGTTGGTAAAGAAGTATGCAAAATTATTCAATTTTGATAAGAATTAGAATTTTAAGAATGGATTTATACTTGCCTGACTGAAATATACATAAGGATATTATTCCCGTATTTATATCAACAATCCGCTAAAAATATAAACCCACGTGATCTAAACCATTATCACGTGGTTAAAAACCTCCTTTATATACCACGTGTAAACCCCATTCGTCAGTTTTATTACGGCGACATCAAAACGTCACCGAAAATACATGGGGAGGAGGGAGGTCCTCAGTCAGGCAAGTATAAATCCATTCTTAAAATTCTAATTCTTATCAAAATTAAATAATTTTACGTCATGATTTATACTTGCCTGACTGAAATATACATAAGGATCGATTTCAAAGCAGTACATACCCTTTGGTTGAGGATGTATTTTTCGGAATTCTTCACTTCTTGTGATATTTCCTTTTATAGATTTCCTCATCTATGTAATACATCTGTGAATCTGTCCCACAGTAATTGATCCTTTCTTATATAATTACATCTATATACAATGTCCAATGATATTACCTATATCATTTTCCTTAACACATGACATATTATCTTATAAAGTCAATATCCGAACATTTGATATCAAATTCAATCCGTCGGAAATAAACTTTTTTTTATAATTATTATCAATGATATCTCACAAAAAGTCAACCTCATTTCAATACAACAGTTTCAACATCTCTGTAATAAAATTTTGTAAATGTGCTCTCGCGCGACCAATCTGCTGCCTGCAAAATGGACTCCATAGATGCACCATTAAATAAAGCCCATGATGGACCAATCGACCTAGTAGAGAGTGCTTTCACTTTCTTGGTCTTATCATCATAAGCTGTTTGAATCACCTTTACCAGCCAAGAAGTAATAGTTTATTTTGAGACTTTGTTATGTGGTTTAATATAACTTGTGAAAAGAGCATTTTCATCAACATCTCCTTTAATTCTAAAAGGTTCAGTCTTTTTTAAATACCAAGTAATAGCTCGTTTGGGATCTAGTAACTTGTTCTCCTTATAACATGGAACAAAAATCTTCGCTGATATGTGGTTAGGCCGGTCAGTCTTACTTAGACCTTGTCTCAAAAAGGTGACCCCTTGGCTCTGAACTGATACGTATTTTTCCCCCAGCTTCAATGCTTGTATGTCTCCATCTCTCCTGAACGTCGTGATGGCTGTAAGAAAAACCGTTTTGAGAGTAACATATTTTAATGATGTTTTAGATAACGGTTCAAAAGGGTATTTCTGTAAAGCAGTAAGTACAACCCTTAAATCCCATTCTGGAACCAGTCTAGTCACTGGTGGTCTCTTATTAAAAACCCCTTTCAGAATCCTTACAATATGTGGATGTTCACCTACTGGTTTGTCACTAATTGGCGGCAAGATTGCTGACAACATAGATCTATAACCAGAAATAGTTCGATATTGCAAACCTTCATGGAATAAATCAGCTAAAGAATCAGCACATTCAGCTATAGTTGCTGAAAATACATCAATTTCCCGTGTAACACACCAGCTACGGAACTTTTTGAATTTTGAATTATAGTCTTGCTGTGTGCCTGAACGCCAGCTTGATTTGAGTAAAAATCTAGCTCTCTTTGAAAAGCCTTCTGTTGATAAGTGTTTGTCGATAGCAACCATGCCGCTAATTGGAACACTTTTGGGTTTGGGTGTAGAATCTGAGATTGAGGTTGGCTCAACAGATTGTCTACTACTGGTAATACAATCGGATTTGCTACTGACAACTGTAATAGTTCCGGGTACCAATGGCGTTTGGGCCAAATTGGGGCAATCAGTATGATTGTGCATTGAAATTGTTTCATTTACTGCAAGACTCGGGAAACCAGGCAAATCGGAGGAAATGCATATGCAAACATTCTGTCCCATGAAATTGTCAATGCATCTAATGCTAGAGCTGCAGGGTGTGGAATCCACGTGCAAAAAAATTAGAGCTTGTTTGTTCAGATACGATGCAAATAAACCTATCATTGGAAATCCCCACTTGTGAAATATACTTTCCACTATTGACCTGTTCAGTGTCCACTCTGTTGGACGAATACGAATCCTTGACAACTGATCTGGAAGAACATTGAGTCGACCTGCAATATGTGCAGCTTTTTACCAAATTTTCTCTTTGATTGCCAATTGCCAAATTTTCCATGTCTGCACGCAAAGGTATGATGAGCGTGTCCCCCCTTGTTTGTTCAGGTACTGGACAACAGTTGTATTGTCGGACCGGACTAAAACAGATTGATTCTTTATTAAAGGAAGAAAATGAAGTAGTGCTCTGTAAACTGCTTCCATTTTCAGACAATTTATATGTTATTTTCTGTCTTGCAGAGACCAGGTTCTCTGAACTATTTTGTCCCTAAGACATGCCCCCCATGCAACAATGCTTGCATCTGTCTGTAGTGTTACATTGGTTAATGGCTGTTGAAAATGTTTGCCATGTGAAATGTTTGCTGTAACTAACCACCATTTTAGATGTATGAGCAAATGTGAATGTATTGGTATCTTGTATGACATATCCCTGGAACTTGGTTTCCAAAAATGTAACAGATATAATTGGATAGGTCTCATGTGTAATCGAGCAGGATGCTAGAAGTCCTAAAAGATGTAAAAACTCTCTGGCCATTGCCCATTTCTGAAGCATAATTTTCTTTACTGCTAAGGCAATTTTGTCTATTCGCTCCTGATTTGGTCGCACAAACCCGTCTCTTAAATGGAACTGACCCCCAATGTAGGTTCTTATCTGAGTAGATATTAATTGAGACTTGTCTAGATTGATAATGAAGCCTAGGTCTATCAATAGATGTAACAGTTTCTCTCGATCTTGAAGAAGACCTTCTCTGGTCGCATTCAAACCCAACCAATCGTCTAGATAAACCGACAAAATCAGACTTTGTTGTCTTAAGTATGCTGCCACCACTGCCGTTCATTTTGTGAATGTCCGAGGAGCAACTTTGGGGCCAAAAGCCATTACTCGAAATTGGTATACTTGTTTGTTTATACAAAATCTCAGAAACTTTCGATGTTTTGGAAAAATTGGTAGGTGAAGGTAAGCGTCTGCCAGATCGAGAGAAAAAGCATAATCCCCTATTTGTACCAGACTGAGAACCGTTTTCATTGAATCCATTTTGAAATGTTGAGTCCGAAGATACATGTTTAGGGGTTTCAGATTTATAACTGGTCTCATTCCGCCAGTTTTCTTTGGGACCAAGAAAAATGTGCTGTAGAAACCTTGATTGCAATTCTGATTTACCTTTTCTATAGCTTATTTTTGTAATAAGGCGTCTACCTCTTGTAACAGAATTGACATATTTTCTTGTGACAATTTTGTTTCTTTTATGCCGTTGAAAAGAGGAATGGTCTCGAACTCTAACTTGTAAACTTCTCGAATCAGAGATAACACCCACTGATCTTGTGTTATTTTGGTCCAATTTTGAATGAAAAATCTGAGTCGACCCCAAACAGGTATCTCCGGATTTTTCATTAGGCAGTCAATTTTTTTATTTGTTTCGAAAAGAATCACTTACCGTGGCAGACTTAGCAGTGCTGCTCTTCGGAAACCTGGGGAACTTTGCAGAAGCTGACGCGTGAAACTGCGGTCTCACCGTCCCCACATTGTATGCCTGATGATATGGTCTGTATGGTTGTTGTCTAGTCTCTGTAAACCTTGGACGCTTCCGAGGTTGATCGACTGGAGAACTGTTTTTGCGTTTAGGTTTCCTGTCTACCACTGGCAAGAGATCCGATATTTGTTTATTCATTTCAACCCGTTCTTTCAGTTTTTGTTCGAGTCCTGAACCACAAATACCCTCATGAGTCAAGGGTAGATTCCATATTTGATTGCGCACCTCTCTGGAATCATTCAAACCACAGTCAGCCATTGCAGCTTTCCTTCTTACCAAGTGGTGTATTGCTCCTGTTCTTCCTAACTGTTCGAGCGACTTGGTATTCATTGCAAATATGTCTCTTACACATTGTATTGCATTGTCAAATTTTACGTCTTTGTCAGTCAACACTTTCAGCAAATTACCCAATGCTTGTTGCATGTATACATTGACAATTCCCATCCTTGCCGCATGTTGTCCTTGAAATGCTAGTTTCTCCAAGTCCCGTTAAGGCTGAGAGTATAGTTGTTGCGACTTAACAGAAGCTTTTGAACCGAAACGTTTTATCAACAGGTTCAAGATAATATTGTCCAAACTAGGTACACACAGAAATTCTTCTGCTTCTGCTTACACTGGAAACACAGATCGATAACAGTCCTTGAATGCAGAAACCTTTGTAGGCTTTTCAGCTATCCATGTCTCACTGAGTACATCACGCTGAGCTTTGTCTACAATTATGCCTGTATCACCCTTGTCCGGTCTAGTGACGGCATCTTGACCAAACATGTCACGCAAAAGATCTCGTGTTTTACTAGAATATTTCATGAACCGGTCATCAGAGTCACTGTCCTGACAATGGTCACCAATCAATGAATGTGAATTGCTATGGTCAGATTCATTATCACCCAAAAGCTGAGACTTCTCTCGCTGACCTGGTTGTATGGATAGCGTGTCATCCTCATCCCACTCGAGAGACTTGCTATTTCCAACAGTGTCACCATCGTCCCGGTCACTGTGTGAAATACGGCCGTGTCCATGCCGGTCGACTGTGGTCTCTGCCTAGCCAAGCAAGCAAAGTCCATAAGATTCATCAAACGGTCTAATTTCGAATCAACATTCGAAAACCGTTTGCCAAGTTCACTTACATTACGTCGTAAATTGTCAAAATCTGCTTGACTCGCCCGTGGTGTACGTCTTTTTGATTTTGAAGACGTCGAATTTGACCGGCCACTCTTGACCGAAATGACGTCGTCATTTTCCTCACCCGAAAGTGAATCATTGTTTAAAGAAAGTGCTGCATTAGCCATAATCACGCAAACACTCACCAAAATCCGATAAAAATCCAAATAAAATATTCTTAAACACAATAAACTCAATAAACTGGACAAAAATATCCAAAACGATGCAGAAAGTTGATACATGTGATTTGTTTGTCGCCGGAAATAAAACTGACGAATGGGGTTTACACATGGTATATAAAGGAGGTTTTTTAACCACGTGATAATGGTTTAGATCACGTGGGTTCTATTTTTAGCGGATTGTTGATATTAATACGGAAATAATATCCTTATGTTTATTTCAGTCAGGCAAGTATAAATCATGAAGTAAAATATGAAAGCAATATGTCAAGAGACATAGAGATATGTGAGGTGGTACTCAAACTTTAACATAGATTTATCAATAATATGCATATTCCATGTAAAACAAGGGCCATAATTCTTACAAAATGCTTGATACAGTTGTCTGCTCTTGTTTATAGATTGGGGTCATGTTGGTAAAGAAGTATGCAAAATATAAAAGCAATATTGCGGTGGTAAGCAAACTGTAACATTCCAACGCTCACACTAACGCTCACATTCATATAAAATAATTGGTCTAAAAAGGAAAAATGGCTATTATTTTCCTTTTTAAGGCGTTAAATTTTCTTGTTTCGGGTACCATTGTTAAAAAATTGTATGTAGGTATTTATCTATGAATTTTGTAAAACTTCAAATTCAAGGTTTTACAACTTTCTGCAGATTCAAACATATCGATACATTCATGTTTTGAAGTGAATTATATCAAAACAAAACTCATTTTGCGCGGAAACAGTTGAAATTATTTTGGTATATAAAATCATATGAAAAGCATGTTTTTTTTTTGTTTAAAATCCGTATCAAACTGCTTAATGTGCAAACCACATTTGAAAGGCACAGTTTAAAAAAAAATATATTTGTTCAACAAAATGAATTGTTAAACTAACTTTAATACATTCTGTACACAAACACCGTTTTATCACAGAACAAAGAAAATATGTAGTTAACTTTTTTACTTCTAAACCATTAATGTATGCATAAATTTCATCAAGAAATGTATGATTTTTAAAGCAGTCTAATTCTCGTTTAACATGACATAAACTGAAAAAGTTGAAAGCTCGAACAAATTCACTAAGTCTAGAATTAATTTATTTTCTGAAATACAAAGGTTGTTTTACATCAATTGTGCATCATCCCTTTTATTCACCGAACGTGTGGTATCGTCTATGGCGTTCGTACAAAGTAACGTTAATATGAATCTTTTCGCAATTCGATGAAAGAGCTCGTACAACATATTACATAACCAAGTGGACAGAACATCGCGTACCCCATGTCGAAAACTTACAGAGTATATGGTTGAATCTTAAGAAAGGAAAACAAACACGCTTTGTGTAATTCCGAGCTAGTACTTTTCGCGTTGCACGTCCTCTTCTATGGTCATCGCGTAGTGCCCCGCCGGAACCGGAAGTTGTCCCTGCTGACCCTGTGGCGGTCGGTCACTTTGCGACCCTGAATTGGCAGAAGTGTCACATTGACCTTGCGGCTTCCTGCGTTGACCCCTTGATCCACGTCGGTGAAAGTTCGATCTTGGGGAACCCCGACGACTTTGACGCAATCCCCGCTGACTTTCGGTCGGTTGGTAATACTGCGAGCACGTCGCGCCTTCAAGCTTTTCTGGTGGGTAATACGGTGGGTGAGAACATGCGCCGTCAAAGATGTCTTCCCTCCCGTCGTGGTGCTGTTGGACACGTTCTGAAATCGCGGTAGCGTGATTTTGAAGTGTCCGCTGTGGGTCGTAAAGTGACCCACCCGGAATATCCCTTCCGTAGGGATAGGACTCGTCATGCAGCGGTCCCGGCGGATTCCCCGTCCCGACCGGATATGATCTATCATACGGCGACCCTTCTGGATTATCCACCCCATCCAGAAAGTCATGATCTACGATACGATCTGTGTCCTGAAATCAAATACTTCAATATCTGGTCCCGTACTCACACAGCTTCTAATGGAAAACTTTATTTCATTCATAAAGGAAAACTTTATTTCATTCATAAAATTCCTTAAGCCTTTTGCTTTTTCATGTGAATGTATTTTGAACAAGAGCACCGCCTTGCGGGTGCAGACCGCTCATCTATTTTCTTTTTAAAGGTGAACGGACTCTCATTTTCAATCACAAAGGAGGGAGGGGTGGAGTGAAGAGGGGTGTATAGTGTGGGGGCGTGGACATTTATTACATTATCTTCCAAAAATGCGAAAAAAATAAAATTGGGGGTCGGGGGGGGGGGGTATAGTGTGAGGGTGTGGTGGTCATTTGTGAGATGATCTTAAAAAAAAAAAAAAAAAAAAAATAGAGGGGGATTCGGGGGGGGGGGGCACGGGGGATGGTTTGGGTGGAGTCTATTGTGGTATGTCAGGTAAGAGTAGTTTTGTCAAAGTATCAATCAAATCTAATCATAAATAAAGAAGTTATGGCAATTTAAGCAAAATTTAATAATTTGACCTTGAGAGTCAAGGTCATTCAAAGGTCAAGGTAAAATTCAACTTGCCAGGTACAGTAACCTCATGATAGCATGAAAGTATTTGAAGTTTGAAAGCAATAGCCTTAATACTGTAGGAATAAAGTGGACCTAAACACAAAACTTAACCAAATTTTCAATTTTCTAAGTATAAAAAGGGCACATAATTCTGTCAAAATGCCAGTCAGAGTTACATTACTTTGCCTGCACAGTCCCCTTATGATAGTTAGTAAGTGTTGCAAGTATGAAAGCAATAGCTTTGATACTTAAGGAATAAAATGGACCTAAACACAAAACTTAACCAAAATTTTCAATTTTCTAAGTATAAAAAGGGCACATAATTCTGTCAAAATGCATGCCAGAGTTATCTTACTTTGCCTGCCCAGTCCCCTCATGATTGTAAGTGAGTGTACCAAGTTTGAATGCAATAGCATTGATACTTTCGGAAAAAAGTGGACCTAAACGCAAAACTTAACCAAAATTTTCAATTTTCTAAGTATAAAAAGGGCACATAATTCAGTCAAAATGCACGCCAGAGTTATCTAACTTTGCCTGCCCAGTCCCCTCATGATAGTAAGTAAGTGTACCAAGTTTGAATGCAATAGCATTGATACTTTCTGAGAAAAGTGGACCTAAACGCAAAACTTAACCGGACGCCGACGCCGACGCCGACGCCGACGCCAAGGTGATGACAATAGCTCATAATTTTTTTTCAAAAAATAGATGAGCTAACAAAACAAATGCGTTTTACAAGGTACCATTTCTAAACTTGTAAATATTTATCATTTTGCGAGCAGAAAACAATGGATTTCGTACAGAAAATTGACCTGAAATGTTCACTTTAGTTTTGTTTAAATGAATATTTTCACTGGGGGCTTTTTGAAAACCGACCCAGTTTAAGAAGAAATATACGTCGTGAGTATGCTGAGCATTTTGAATAAGACAGTGTGTTATGTTGAAAACCGATTGAGCATCTGATAAGGATATATGTGCATTAAATCTAATTTCAGTTGACCGAAGATAAATTGCCAAAAAATATGGAGAATGAAAGCAAATGTGAGACAGACAACGCTTCAACAACAATTTTAAAGGACACAGGCAGCTGTTTAAGTCCTACATGTAATGTGTGACATTGACCTTTCAGCTAGAAACACACGTGTTGGTCGCCTCACGAGACTCGTCTGTGGTAAATAATTGTCCTATATACGATGAAGTTAAGTCCGAGCAAATTCAGAATGCTCATATGACCTATAACTATAATCTTGAGTTTTGGAACAATTTGCTGCGCCCGACACGATGTCTTTACACAAGGATCGCCACTGTAAAGATTTAAAATGGACGTTAACATGATTAAGTTATTGACGAATTCGGACGGAGACATTCACGTTCATGCATTATAAAAACATGCTTCACCGTTAATGGGAACATAAACATATTAAATCAGTACCTACCTACCTCAATTTTATTTGGTCGTTTAAGCTGACTTTTATTAAAGGTAAACCTTACCCAAGAGGTTTCTGGGTAGACCATTACGCAAGAACGACGACGGACGAGAATCTCGTTTTGTCTCTCGTGGCAGTGGCACCAGACGCAGCAACTGAATGTCATCATGATAACTAATCCTGCACCAATCACGCTGAAAAAGGAGAGTGGTGGCGTGAAAGTGTGTCCCTCTAGCGATCAGCAAGTCAAGGGAAGGAGAGTGGTGGCGTAGAAAGTGTGTCCCTCTAGCGATCAGCAAGTCAAGGGAAGGAGAGTGGTGGCGTAGAAAGTGTGTCCCTCTAGCGATCAGCTAGTCAAGGGAAGGAGAGTGGTGGCGTAGAAAGTGTGTCCCTCTAGCGATC
Source organism: Dreissena polymorpha (assembly GCF_020536995.1). Classification (NCBI taxonomy): domain Eukaryota; kingdom Metazoa; phylum Mollusca; class Bivalvia; order Myida; family Dreissenidae; genus Dreissena; species Dreissena polymorpha. The sequence goes on along the minus strand of NC_068360.1, from coordinate 78,881,836 downwards.
AGCAAGTCAAGGGATCGATCCTCAGTCCAGAAGCAATATCAAGATTTTAGAATGTCCCACGAAGGCACCAACTACTGGTTCTGTTCCAGGAATCTGACTCGATAATGTCTTGATAAGCCATAGGCTGTCTGTTGATTAGAGGTCAAATTTATTGGGTTTAAACTCAAAGGGACAACGTGTTTAGTTGTCCTTTGGATGCAAAAAAGACGTCATGATTATAATCCATAGGTCACTATCGCACTTAAAAAAAAGAAAGTTATTATTGCCGAATATCGTTAAAATATCAAATTTTCATTCACATGCAAAAATATAGTATTACGTTTGACATGTTAAATATGAACCATGGCCGAAACGGGGTATACGGTGTGTTCACAAAAGTCTACTATTATAACATGTTCTAGAAATAAAATGCTCCCGAACACCCAATTTACAAAAAAATAATAAAACATACAACAGTAATGAGTGAAGAAAATGTGAAGTATAAGATCAAAAAAGTATGAATAAAACAACGTGTATGGTCCAAAGTTACAAATTTACATCGATACTTACAAATACCACCAGCTGTCCATTCTTGAACGGCGCCAAAACAGTTGTGAAAAAAATCTACAAAATAAAAAAAAAGAAATGAACTATATCGATTAGTTTAAGTATATGAAGTAATCTGTTTTGACTTGAAAACTAAAGTGTATATATTTATGCATTACATATGTAAGCATAATTATACGAGCTAAAACTTGGGATTTATGATAATGAGATCGCCGTGGTGTAGTGGATTTGGTGTCCGCCTAGCGATCGAGAGGTCACGGGTTCGATCCCGACTGTGGGAGCGTTCTTTAGATCTCCCCAAAGACACCAAGTCCTGGTTCTACCCAGGCCCAAGACTCATTGAATAGTCAAATGGCATCGATTAATGGAAAAACGAAGAACAATAATAATAAGACGAATATAGTCCAGTCATAATGGCAGATAGAGCTACTGACAGACAGGTATAAGAATAAGTATTAAGTAAATGACAAGAGATGTTTGGAAAACATGCATGCGCCCTCCCACGACTTAAAGCCTGGTCGTTCATGTGTGCAATTGTTAAGATAAAAAGTTTTAAAATTGCACGCCCATGTGACGTTCTTCTTTAGATCTCAAAATCAAAGGTTGTTTATCCTCAACACAATTCCTCATAATAATTAGTACGATTATACGTGAAAGCGCTATCTTGATTAGTGCGGAAAAAGTGTTTCATGTTAAAAGCTCCCGCCGCCTGACCTCTTCCTTATGAACCTCAACGAACCATTGGGATTCTTCGTTTTCGATATCATGACCGACCGACGAATAGCAAAGCAATACCCACACATTCTTTAAAAGGGGGTGGTATAATACATAAAAATAATTTTAAGACTCATCAAAACCACAATATAGAAGTTTAAAATCAATCTTATTATGGTAAAAAATATATTGGTGTAATATTATTGAAATACAATACTACATATACGTATTTTTTTTGCTTATATTTGTATTTAATATGTTACCTCTATTATATAATTACTAACTACAGGTGTATATTGTAAATGTTTTCTAATAAGAAAATGAAATCTAAATATACACACACACACACACACACACATATATATATATATATATATATATATATATATATATATATATATATATATATATATATATATATATATATATATATATATAAAGCATGGACAGACCAGACGTACATATGTGATGTGACATTTGTCTGTTTTTATTCACGTCGTTACCACAAGTTATCATATGAGAACGAGGTATATTATCTGTGGTAACAACTTAGTTATACTCGTGTTAACGCGATAGTAAATCGTAGTAATATCAAAATATTTCGTTGAAAGTAGATACTAATTTCGTATCAAGTCTTGAGAACGAGTTCAGTAGGTAAAGGTAACGGAAAACTAGGATACCAAACTACATTTTATTTAACGAAAACAAGAGCTGTCACCATAGGATGACTTATGCCACCTATAAACGCTTAATAGAAGTTATGAACTTTTTTCGAAACATAAACGCAGATTTCAAAAACCTAAACGCGGACCCTAAATTCAAGGTCAAGGTCACAGGGGTCAAAATTTGTGTGCGTATGAAAAGGCCTTGTCCATATACACATGCATGCCAAATATGATATTTCTATCTGAAGCGACATAGAAGTTATGAGCATTTTTTGAAATCTAAACGCAAAGTGTGACGGACAGACGGACGGACAGTCCGATCACTATATGCCCTCCTTTGAGGGCATAAAAATGTCTTAGAATATCAAAATAAATCAGAAAGCCACATAAACTAGAGAGCGGACACCATGCTAAATCCTTGAAATGCACTAAGTGACCCCGTGACCTAGTTTTTGACCCGGCATAACCCATATTCGAACTTGACCTAGATGTTGTCATGATACAACTTCTGACCAAGTTTGGTAAAGATCAAATGAAAACTACTTCAATTAGAGAGCGGACACCATGCTATATCCTTGAAATGCACTAAGTGACCCCGTGACCTAGTGTTTGACCCGGCATGACCCACCCATATTCGAACTTGACCTAGATATTGTCTAGATACAACTTCTGACCAAGTTTGGTAAAGATCGGATGAAAACTATTTGAATTAGAGAGCGGACACGAACAGTGTGACAGACTGACAGACAGACTGACGAACAGTGCGAAAACTATATACCCCTTTTTCTTCGAAAGGGGGCATAAACACACAAAAAACAACTCGGATTATTTAAATCAGTTTCGTGCCGTGATATAGATAGAATGGAATTGGTGTGACACGCGCATTTTTTGTTTTTGTCGTTTTCACGAATTAATATCTCCACAGTTCCGCGATATTTCGATAAATATGTCGAGTGTCGTTCGGCGTCGCGGGCCGTTGTCGTGTAGCGCCTTGAATGTCGTGTGTAATGCTTAAGCGATTAAATCGGACAGTCGCAAACGATCAATTTGCATTGACTTTCCGATGGCATATGTCTTGTCAAAACATAAATCATTAATTAATTAATATCATATCCACACGCCCACCACCTGTAAAAGTAAATGTGTCGACCTTGAAAAGCGATAGGCGGCATTAAGTGAGGCATACACATGATAGAAAACCTGGTTGGTTCTGAATAAAACTCTTCCGATTTATTAAGTTGCACAGATTTACCGCTTTTGTTTGGCAAACTGTACACATATAGTTGCAAATAAACTTTTCTCCGATAACTTACACGAGGTGCAAATTACGAGTATTTAGTTGAGTGGCGTATTATGAACATTGCCGAAGTTCGCTCAAATCAAGCGTGAGGAGAAAATTCTTTGTTAGGAAATTACGTATTTTCCGGACAATTACTGATTATATTTTAAAAATAATTTCATAGAAAAACTTCTTACCTTATGAGCGGCTTGCCAATCATACAATTTCCTCTTAAATGCCACGGTTGATCAATGGTTTAGTATGATTTCAAGAAACACTGAATGTTTATGCACTCATCCATCTGTAACTACTATAATCAACGACCTGTAAACACTACAAACATATATTTGTACACATATGCAAAAACCGGAGCTCCCCGGATTCACCATGAATGATAAACTTTAAAACACATCGCCGTGAGGTTAGGGAAAGAGTCGACAACATGAAAAAATCGGGTTTAAATAGTGACAAAATAGTGACAGCAATTTTTGCAAACTCGATATCAGAGTCATTCATTGTCCGTTTTAAAATAAGCTGCCTTCAGTGAGTTTAGAACCAGAAATAGAAATAAGAGCATGCATTTAGAGGTTAAAAACTTTGTGCCGCATTTAAATGAGCCGTGCTGTGTGAAAAGCACAGGCACTCGGCATTAGCAACTACCCCCCATGACAAAAAAAGCTCGTCGAAAATTATTATTTTTTACTTATATATATATAACAAGGTATGTGACTTAGACCCTTGAATTGCTGATTTCGGCATACCAGCCAATTTCCGAAGCTCACTACTACATCAATTTTCAACCGATTCGCACAATTTATATCAAACAACACAGAAGGCTTCATACTAAATGAGTAAATCGATGCATGTTCACATAAGTCTACCGTAAAGCGGTCATCTAAAAACAAACTTGCAACAACATTTCCTAGAATCGAACTGATTACCACGAAAATACATTACAAACGAACACACTTCGGTTGGACAGTCATTCGCATTGTACTTATACATATTATACAAACAAATACAATCAAAATTAAACAAACATATTACTTACTAACTTATGCGAACATGCATCGATTTATTCATTCAGTACTAAGCCTTCTGTGTTGTTTGATACTAGAATTGTGCGAATCGGTTGAAAATTGATGTAGTAGTGAGCTTCGGAAATTGGCTGGTATGCCGAAATCAGCAATTCAAGGGTCTAAGTCACATACCTTGTTATATATATATAAGTAAAAAAAAAAATCGACGAGCTTTTTTTTGTCATGGGGGGAAGTTGCTAATGCCGAGTGCCTGTGATTGTTCCGTTTCTTGTGTAAAATACACGGGCACCTATAATTAATAGTTATGCCTTATACATACCGTAGTGTTTCCCAGCATAAACTTATAAACTTACTAGACTCACGAAAGTCTGTACGAATTTTGAATAATACACTACGATTTCTAGCTACTTATTCGTTAAAGAAATGCACTCAACTTTTGCCCTTGACCGGGGTTTGAATCCGTGTCACGAAGGTGAGAATTGCGTGTACCAACTGGACAGTCCTTATGCCTTGCCTGCGTGTAGGATGGGCTATATGGTGACCGAACTTGGTTGCAAGTGAGTTTGGTTTGTGGTCACCGTACATGGACAGGTGGATTTTCCTCCGGGTATTCCACCTAACCCCACTTTAGAACAATATCAAATCTTAATTGAGGATATTTCAAATAAATTCGTGCACGTTTAGTGTCATATATAATGCCCGTCAATAGAATACAATACAATGTTTTCCAACAATTATGATGGGCCTTTTCAGGCTGACTGAAGTAAAACATGTATATAAATATATATAAAGTAAGAAAAGCGCGAGTCCAGGGACGAGGACGTCAGTTTAGAGGTCAATTCGAACTTGATAATAGCTTTCTTCACATATCACCATTTCTTATGAAAACTCTTTTACTGCGAGGGATACGTATACATAAAATGAACAAAATAGACGATAATAATTTGATATTGACTTATTTGGATTTTTTGTAAACTCATACGACAATATAAGTACACGCGACATGATATGGGTATATATAAATGAACGACGACACTTTCCGCTTTTATGACATTTTTCGTTTAAATGAAGTCTCTTCTTAGCAAAAATTCAAAATAGGCGGGAAGTGTCGCCCCTTATTAGCCTGTGCGGACTGCACCGTCTAATCTGGGACGACACTTTACGCACATTCATTATGCCCATTTTTCTCAGAACGCGACTCATTTGTTTCAGCGTTTAGCAATTGGTTCCTCGCCATGCTTAAATGATATTATAAAAGAACCACATGTTATAATAACATGTTCGTTAGAAAGCCGCAACCACGCCGTCTCCCGTTAGAAAGCCGCAACCACGCCGTCTCCCCATGGCGGTAAATTTTCAAGGCGATAATGCAAAATCAGGTATTTCTCGTCCTTTCGTGGTCTCGTATTAGCGCCATTCAAAATATCAAGACGCAGAAATAAGGCACCATACTGTAGGAAATGCTGCCAACTTATTTAAAGGGCACTGCATAATTTGCGTTAAATGTCACACAAACAAAATTACCTCCTGCTATGTGTGATATACATATTAATGGTTCATGATATACATAGTAATGGTTCATAATTATTAGACAAATTATAAGCATGAACCAAATTATACAACAATGCTAGAATAGTGAAATGCAAAGAACCGATTGCACAGACCAATAACATGTGAACGATTAACTTCGGCGGTCTAGTGACTATGTATAATAACGAACCGACTGAACATAACATAAATGCCATAAAGAGTATACCGGACTAACAAGTGAAACACATCAAAGCGCTGAAGGAACTGAAATTGTCCGCTATTGCATAATCTTAGGCGCAACTCAGTTTTCAAAATTATGTTATAGCTTTTTATATCGCAAGTTTTAAATGAGCACATCCATTCAAATTTATAAAGAGTGTGTCTTAAAGCACTGGTCAAGATGTGAGTGCACTGTTTATCATCATATTTATGTTATAGAGATAACTTAGACAAAATAACAACAATATGTCTCTTTTTTCACAATTGGTTGCTGCACTGGCAACCATCTTTAGAATTTTGGTTGCCTTGCTAAAGAATAACAAGCCTATAATCATGTGCATGTTGTCATGTGTATCTAATACTTTATCTATTTTCTTTAAATTATTGAGCAACAATTTTTCCCACATGACAGACTTTTAATGCAGAATTAAGCCCCGTTTTACCTGAAAGCAGCCAATATGTACAGATTTCAATGACAAACTGGCCAATGTCGTCGCACAAGCTTTTATAAACACTAGACTGGCCATTATCGTTGCACAAGCTCTTAGACCTATTGTTTACATACAGGCTGTCTGCTGCTGTGTACCAGTGGTTGAGTAAAAACAGGCAGTGGATATCGTTCCCAGCGTAGCTAAAGCAGACTGACTTGCAGTTATCGTTCCTAGCGTACCTAACTTAAAGGTTACGCATGCGCAATTAATTTCCTTCTATATTACATTTAAAATAGTTCAAGTTCGATATCAATTTTTACCATGATCACGCAATGAGCCACTATATCATCATACATCATTGGAACGATAAATGCATAATCTTTTTAACAAATGGATGTCATTAAATTCTATACGTTGTAACTCAAAATATTCACCTTAGAATAGGCACACCGGTTTTGACAGCTGTGCAGGCGACCATTTTAGGCTCAAATAGTATTACCTACTTTCATAGCCGGGAACCATCATCAGAAAAAGTAGAGCACAAAATGGCTTTTTTTCTTATTGCTTACAAATATACCTTCAAATTGATACAAAAACATTCCATTTGCAATGTATTTTACAAATCCTATGCAGCATGCACTGAACAATGTGTGCCAAGTATCAAACTGACTGCACGTAACCCTGCAAACAGGAGTTCCGGTTTGGGGTTATGTGACCTTTAAGAGAACCCAACCCCTTCAAATTTGAATTAAAGGCACTTTTCCCACAGGTATAATCTGTTTTGAGAAAGATCACAAAGTTCCGGTACAATGACACACAGATTTATTCATTAAAGTCCCCATTGAAAGCGCCATGCGTAACAGCGTTTCGCGTCAAGAATTAAGGTAGAAAAGCCAAACTTGGTTACATCATACATGCAGCACTTAGACTCCATACAAGGTATCACTTTCGATTCTAATAGGCAAAGCTGATACAACATATGACTTAATAAGTGAAAAAATCACCAATGCCAATATTTGTGCATCAAAGCAGGTTTTGAACCGGAATCGAACAAACTTTTGTGATTTTTTTTGGCACATTTTAGGTAAAATCCATGTAGAAGCAGCATTTCTGATGTCATTTGACCCAACAAAAGGGCTTGCTTACATGGAAAAACAACACACTTGACTTCTTGACTAAAAAAAGTCATCGTCAGACATGAGCTTAAAGTATTTTGTCACACCTGGACCTATGATTCCTCGGCTCGAGTTCCGTCTCGGACAGGATCCGGAAAGTGTCAGTCTGGCCCGGGTGCTCAATTCCGTGTAATCTGAGAAACCAAAAAGGTTTTGTGTGCACATTTACCCATAACGGTGCCAACTCATGTAAGTTAGATACAATAAGAGTAAGCTTTCAATAGTCTTTGTTGCTTTATTTGCTGCAAATGGTTAATTCACCACGCCGGCATCAAATTGTCGGGCACACTGGCAAAGTTATAGCCACAAAATGTGGTCTCAGAGGTGCAGTAAATGTAAAACATCCAATTTTCCTAATTTTGGTGACAAAAGTGTGCCAGGATATCAAAGAAATCATTTTACAATAGATTTAATTGAAAATAACGGCGTACTAACCTGCAAAGACACCGATCCTCTCGAAACGACTGGGCGAGTGTTGAGGGCCGAATCAGACATGCTGTACAGTTTTTGATGGCCTGTCACTTCAGCCGGACTTGTAAACCAATTGGACGACAGTTCAGGCAGAGCTATAGACCCATTACGACACCGCCTACAAATGCACACTACGCATAATATTCTGGTCACTTAAATACAGATTCCCTGGTGTTTTTCACGCAGGGTCTATCACAACAACATTCTTCCAGAAAAAAAGCATACTATTATTATCATTTTTTTGTTTTCAGCTGAATACTTAATTGTACTTGAACTCAGCAAGATATCCAAACAGGAAAAATAAGGCAAAGTAGTGTTCTTCTGAGTAGATCTGCCTGACGGGGTTGAAGGCGAAGGCATATAGCAGTGTGGGTCCAAAATTGGCGGGCATTTTTAACAGTAGAAGGCTAAAAAAGTAAACAATAATAATAAATACAGATGAAATAATGACATGCATTAGGTTCATTATTGAGATTGATGCAAATTAATGTCAAAATGTCACTGAAAAACAATACCGAGTGTTTTAGTAGTTTTAGAATATGTCTCCGGAACAGGTTTCGTTGTGATTTTCCAGCATTTACCCCCGTTATGAACCCAAGTGCAACAGCCCAATTGCAAACAGCCCTTATTTGGGTCAAAATGACATCTGGCAGTTACGTTTTGCAATACAGAGAGTTTTTGATGGTCAATTGTCAAAATTCTGGCAGACGACTAACTTGGTCGGATGTGCTTAAAGGTTACGCATGCGCAATTAATTTCCTTCTATATTACATTTAAAATAGTTCAAGTTCGATATCAATTTTTACCATGATCACGCAATGAGCCACTATATCATCATACATCATTGGAACGATAAATGCATAATCTTTTTAACAAATGGATGTCATTAAATTCTATACGTTGTAACTCAAAATATTCACCTTAGAACTGCATGTAACATTGCAAACAGGAGTTCCGGTTTGGAGTTATGTGACCTAACAGCAGACTGACTTGCAAAACTGCCTCTCTACATTACACAACAAAATTCATTCTGACGATGTTAAAGGGGCCTTTTCACAGATTTTGGCATATTTTGAAGTTTGTCATTAAATGCTTTATATTGATAAATGTAAACATTGGATCTTAAAAGCTCCAGTAAAAAATCAAGAATAAAATTTGAAAAAAGGAAAAAAAGCAGCCGGTAACAGGGCTCGAACCAGTGACCCCCGGAGTCCTGGAGTTAGTCTGAAGTAAAAACGCATAAGCCCTTTCGGCTATTCCGCCGGGTATACACAGTTTAAGTATTTTATACCTTATATAAGCAATCTTCGAAGTTTCGTAAATTTAAACGACAACAACAGAACTCTCCAAATGATTCAATCGTTTCGCGTTGCAACGCTTTATAATTTTTAGGTTTTCAAATCGTCAAAAGATACATATAATGGCTATTTTGGACTATGGTAAATGTTCAGTAATACTGTTTCCTCACAAATATCATAACTAAAACGAAAATTTGCGAATCTGAAACAACTTTTTTCAATTTTGTCAATTTACCAAACCGTGAAAAGATCCCTTTAACATGTCAAGTTTCTTTTATACATTTCACCATTAACATATTTACTGAATTTCTTTTTAAAATGACTAGATGGAGATGGAAAGAAAATCAGACGCGTTCTTTTGACTTGATGGAAAGCCGGTCGCGCTCTGTTGACTCGTAGAATAGCCTGTCGCATTCTGTTGGCTCGAACACTTGCCCGGCGCCCTTTCTTCACACGCTTGTTTGTCACGTGGAGGAGAATTTCCCGCCGACTGATGTTTAGATTGACTAGATTCACTAATAGACTGTGCAGGCAGATCATTCATCAGCTGATTACAGTCGTGCTGAGCGATATAAGGCATATAAGATAATAATCCACACTCAATCGCAACCACATTCAGCTATTGAAGTTTTGCTGTACACAAAAACTAGTGCATGAATATAATTTAATTCGCACGCGTAAAATGTATATATCAAAGCGCTGAAGGCACTGAATTTATTCGCTGTTGTATAATCTTAGACGCAACTCAGTTTTCAAAATTATGTGATAGCTTTTTATATCGCAAATTTGAAATGACCACAGCCAATGAAAATTTATAAAGAGTGTGTATTAAAGCACACGTCGAGATGTGTTTTTTTCCAAATCATTGATACAGCTAATCAGTGTGCACAGGCTATTCTGATTTGACATGCATTAAGCCCCGTTTCCATTAAAGCAGTCAATATGTACAGATTTCAATGATAAACACTAGACTTGCCAACGTTGTCTTACAAGCTGTTAAATACTTTTGAATACATACACACTATGTAGCGTACCAGTGGGAACTATAAACAGGCAGATGCGCTGGTTAGAGCAGACGTTCATAGCCTAGCATTCGTCGTCTGCTTAATTTAATTGCAGTTATCCGCACAGGCAGTCACGGGTTACGGTTCTTAGCGTAGTAAAGCCCATACTGATTTGCAAAATTGCCTCTACATTATTTGTGAGCTAACGCTCAAAAAATAAATAAATATGTTATAGCTTTTTATATTGCCAGTTTTAAATGAACACAACCCATTCAAATTTATAACGAGTGTGTTTTTTAGATCATTAATAAAAAATATGATTTAAACTTCATTTTTGGAAAACAGGGCTTAATGTATATGAATAAATTGTCATCCCATTACCAGAGACTTTCTTTTAACATAATGTATAGATAAATAAGCTGTGTGCGTTTGCCCATTTCCAAAATGGCTGTGTACATGTCGTCAATAAAAAAATAGTGTTTTAACCCATTTATGCCTAGTGGACTCTTCCGTCCTTCTACATTTGATACATTTATTTCCAAAATTAGGGATGTCTAGTATATTTATTTCTATATTTAGAATATTTCTTACAGAAATTCCTTTGAACAAACAGCGCAGACCCTGATGAGACGCCGCATCATGCTGCGTCTCATCTGGGTCTACGCTGTTTGCCATGGCCTTTTTTTCTAGACGCTAGACATAAATGTGTTAACAAGTTTCTTGTTGACAAAATCCTTGTTAAATTATATAAACGTATTTTTAATTACGTAATAAATTTTATTTTTAATAAGTCTAGTCGGTGACAGTTCACAATCTTTTTTGACAACTAATTTTAAGTTTGCATTCATTCCGTACCAGATTTTAGATATTTACACATGTTTCGATTATCATGCTTCACTTTCAAAAGCATCACAGTAACAAATGTTAACAACAAAAACAACTAACATCAACAATTTTTATAGATATTTAATTACACTTTTTATTAAAAGCTTAAATAAATTCAATTAAAATATCTCATACAATCTCTTGTAAATAGTTTTTAAAACGAGTGTCAAAGTTTCAAAATTGCTTTTATTCCCTTACTTAATTTTCTAGCATGAATCTCTACACACTTCTACTTTAAATTTTCGTTCAATAATCAACGAGACTTAACATTGAATTAAAAAATGCGGACGTCTAAAATGTATAGCTTCTGATTTACCACAATAGCATGATCTAATAATTAAACATGAAAATTTCCGAAATAGCAAATGTTTCTGTAACAAAACTATCATCATCAACAAAAAACATAAATCGATATCAACAAAAAGAAAACAACGCACATTTCAAACTTATGTTTGAATGCCTTCCACTTACATTTACTTTTCACATTTCTGTATCACGGCACTTAGTGAAAACATGATTTTTTTGGTATAAGTTTGTATAATCAATCGCAGTTATTTTCGTAAACACTATTTGTTTCTTAACTTTGCGCAGTAGGGTGCCCATGATTGTTTTTATTTTGCTTTATTTTGAATTATTGCCTTGATGGAATCGGTTAAACGTCTTAGATAACGCATTTTGCATGGTGCCATAACTACTGTCAGATTACATTTACAAGAAATTGGTTTGGGTGACTGGCATCTTATATGTCAGGATAATACGTTTTCGTTTTAATCACAGGCTGCTTCAACAAAATTATTCAGACGGTTGATTCTTTCCATTTATCTTTGAAAGAAAACATCGATCGATATCTCGCTGAACCAGTCGTATGCGCTGTTACTTTCCGGTGTTCGTGTTCTAAGCGTTCAATGTTTTGGCGGTGTTGCAACTCCATGTCCATAATTCTCGATGACATACGAGAGTTTTCCGCGGTTAAATCGTCGACCTGAATTTGTAGTGCGTCAAGTTTCTGGATCATGTGATTCCTTTGCAAATCCAATCGAAGGTCAAAATCTTTCTTCTGCTCTTCATACTTAAATGTGATTTCTGAACGAAGAATTTCTAACGCTATTCGCAGTTCTTGTACGCAGTTGTGCTCTGGGTCATAAGACGTATTTATTAGAAATCCACAACCTTGTTCGCATTGCTTTTTGCCCTTTTCGCATGAACGCTTATGCCGCTCAACGTCGGCTCTTGACGCAAAATAAGCGCACTGTTCATTGGGACATTTAAGGCACTGGAACTCACACGAACGCTCGTGACTACTTATGAACTCCAGATCGGTCACGTGGTCGCACCCATACGGCTGATTACAGCACCGAATCTGCAGACGATTTAAGTCGTTCTGCATGTAGCGCGAAAGCGACCGCAGCGATGCACGTGAGAGTGGCAGTCTATCTTCCGGACAGATGGTTTCGTGGACAAGCCACGCCATGATGCAGGAGCGACAGAAGGCGTGCTCACATGGTGACTGCACGGGATCCTCGAGAACGTCACGACAAATACAGCACGTCAGGTCGTCATTGACGGCAGTCAGAAAACGATCGGTGTCGAAACCCATGTCTGCAATTAAAACAAACGAAGAATATAATTGGATCCTCGTTCTTGGAAAACGGACCTTAATGCATGTGCGGAATGTGTCGTCCCATGTTAGCATGTATCGATGTACATTATGGATAAACAGAGTTAATGTAAAATGTTAAACTAGTTGTATTTAATTATTATCGATATTGGTGTAGATGTATAAACATTAAAATACCTTAGACATATGCTATCACATCCGAGAAATAAAATTAAACCAAACTCACCAACAACGTTACAAAATTTAGATATGCTACTTAAGAAAGCGCTTTAAATCTTTTTAATATGTGTACCTGTGTACGGCTTTTCTATTGATTTGTAAAATCGGCTTTGAATTGTTAAGGCTATTGTGCTTTTGAATAAAAGTGTCTTATTACAAAATGACGGACTGGTTTCGAACAACTTATGCAGTCTGTAAGACGATATCAGTCATAAACCGTATGACCTGTGAAGATTGTTATCAACAGTTTCAAACAAATCTTATGAAATATATTTCAATCCTCATTCATTAAAGGGATATGTCATATAACAGGAGGTTCTTCCGGTTGATCGCGCGAGATTCTGTCTTCCAGTTCGGTGGTTGCTGAGTTGATTTAAATTTAGCCGAGCGTTGATGTCAAGTCTGGTAGTCAAAAGCGAATTGTTGATCCGTCCGGCAGCCGGACCCGAGCAAACGTTTAACTCGTTCAGTGCGGGAACCGAATTTTGAAGGTCTTTGCAAACAGTTTGGATCCAGATGAGACGCCACAGAACGTGGCGTCTCGTCAGGATCCAAACTGTTTGCTATTCTGATAATATTCTTTGAAAAAAATCGAAGAAAATGCTAATTTTAGAAATTGAGCATACGACATTTTAGCAGACGACAAATTTCCCAGCATGCAAACGTTTAATCGGATATCTACTAACGCGAGATACGAGTGGCGCACTACGACTAAATATTATTAGATGGACTACGCACCGCCGTAACTCACACACATGCTTAACATGCTGTATTATACAGCACGTATCCGGAAACTGATCAAGTTCCTTAACAAAATACGAAATCACAACCCTTTCAAACACTACTACTTCTATTACTGCTACTACTACTACTTCTGCTGCCGCTGCTGCTACTGCTGCTTCTGATGATGACGACGACGACGATGATGATGATGATGATGATGTAATGATGATGTTGATGATGATCAGTTAGTCCATTTTTCTGACAATAAACCCTCCGCATTTACACGATTGTCACAGAAGAGTACAATAACAGTCAATAATGTTACTGCTACAGTATCCTGCAAAGAGGAACATTGACTGAATTGACTACATAGTTACCCTGCTTATTAAGATTTCCATTTCATATTTGACCGTATTTCGCTCTTTGTTTAATTAATTTTAATTTTATAAAATTTATTCATTTACGTTATTAAATGTGTGAGGTATTATTATGTTATTAAAAGTAGAAGCTAATGGTGTTGTGGTAGTAGTTATTGCTGTTTTTATTGCAGCGGTTCGGGTTAATCATTTTCAAAACTTAGATCAAACCTAAAGTCGACTTTATTTACCTTTTACATCTGGATCTACAACAACAAACGACTATGATGATGATTATAACGACAACAGCCCCGTCGCCCCTCGCCGCCGCGGCTATTACAGATTGTGAACTTGAATTCATCCGACTCGTCTCAGAAGCCTCGCCATGTAAACCTTTATTCCAGTCGTCGGATAAATTCAAGTACACAGTACCTCTAACACAGTATTCTCTATTTTCGTGAGGCCTTACCGGTAATTTGTGTTGATTTTGCGGGTTGACCGATCAACGAATTCAACACCAACTCATCGGAAAACGACCGATACAAATTTGTCAGAAGCAGAAATCCACGAATTTACTTGTAGACGAAAAAGTTGTTGTTGTTGAAAAAGCACGAAAGCCAACGAATAAAACGGATTTACAATATACGCGTTAATTGAGTTAATTGTGCAGTTAGTAGACTAGAGCATATTACAAAATGCATGTAGGTTATCGTCTGCTTTATGAAAAAAAAATACAGCATCTGAAACATAAAACATACAAACAATAAAAAATATTAAAACAGAAATGCACGTCAGTACTTGTAGCTTAAGTGAGTTTCTATTTGAAAATGTATGTTAATTATGTTTGCATCACAATTGTTAAGACACAATCCACTGAAGTCTCGCATGTAAACATTCATGTCCGCCTTACAAATTGCGTTATCTTTACGTTATTATTCGAGAAGAGGCTCCTTCTTGGCGTCGAACGATGGGTATCCGGTCGTGTTTGGTTGACCTGTGGGATAGCCGGACGTGCGCGATTGACCTGTTAGGTTTCCCGACGCGCGTTGCCGGTCCGTTGGATATCCAGGCGACTTTGTCGTGCACGCCTCTGCGTAACTTGGAGGAGTAAACTCAAGCGGATTTTGGTTCCATGTCATTCCCATATTGTCCTCATCATCACGATACTCGTGATGTAGAATACGAGCCGTATCCTGAAATAAGGTAACGTAATATATAACCAATGATATTAATTCGCGCTTTAGGCACACAGTTGAGGGTCACTGTTTAGAACAAAAGGAGCGTCACGCGTTATTAGGTAGTATTCAGTCTTTTACGTATTCTCAATAGCGAAACGAAATGTGTCCAACAAATAAAGAGATGTATTACCCGGTATATGTATAAGTGTAATTTTATTAGTTTCAATGCCAGACATACCCGGGTCGTTTCCGGGACCACGATTACATTGCGATGGTGACTGGCGTTTGACTGAGCCAATATGAACGCTATTCGCCGCTTCGCGCGCCAATAGCAGACGATTATCCAGAAGATTATCTTCACACCAGCGAGAAAGAGAATGCTGCAAATGATCGGAAAATAGTAAAGTAAAAATAATGCACATGTAATGTAATATAATACAATATTTTATAATATAGTATAATACATGTATGACAATAATAAAAAATGTTATACATGTAATAATATCAATTATTATTATTATTATTAGTTTCTTTTTGTGATTTATTAAATTATTATTATAAAACTATTACTATTTTTATTACTATTATTATAATTATTATTTATACTATGCTTACCACTTTGGTCAAGTTTTATAGCAATCCATTATGCCAGGCAACCATAATACGCGATGTCTCAAGCATGGAATTTTTAAATATTAACCTTGCTTATTTCGATCTTTAGCTTAGGGAGTTTATTTTTGCACATGCATTACAAAATAAGCTGCAGTTAAAGTGCTCATTTTTTTATCATTCGGTCTTTGATCAGTTGTGACCTAGTGAAGTGAATATTGCACACATCATTTCGTCCCTGATTGCAAACATGTTTTACCAAGATATTTGAAATCTATTTATAATGAACAGAAGTTATACTATTTAACTGCCCATTTCCTTACTTTGAACCAAACCTTGATCTGTGACTTTTGACATGGTAGTTGCGCTGTGACCTTTGACCTGGTAATTGCACTGTGACCTTTGACCTGGTATTTGCGCGAGGCCTACCAAAGCTGTGAGCTGAGTCATTGTTATTGCGTAAGGCAGACCGTCTCACAAGGTTTTGAAACCGCATTCATTATAAATTTAATAACACATTAAAAATAAGTTTTTATTTGACCTTTAAGCTCGGGCTGTAAAATTGACCTTGATTATTGGACATTTAATTCGCATGATACACCGTCTCGATACGTTTTATCATTTCTGTCAGATATACCTACACGATAGTCCATTGCGTTTTATCCATTGTTGAAAAATGCAGCAGTATTCGACCGTATCTAACAAGGGGAACAGGTGTCTGAAAGAAAAACGGCAAGTTATTTCACAATAAAGTTATTGCCTTATAATATCAATTCGCTAGCCAACATGCATTAAAAAAAGCATGCAAAGCATACAGAAAAGGGAATTGTTTACATATTAATTGAGTCGCGTGCTGAGAAAACTGGGCATAATGCATGTGCGTAAAGTGTCGTCCCAGATTAGCCTGTGCAGTCCACACAGGCTAATCAGGGACGACTCTTTCCGCCTAAATTTGATTTTTTTCTAAAGAGAGAATTCATTTAAACAAAAAATGTCATAAAAGCGGAAAGTGTCGTCCCTGATTAGCCTGTGCGGATTGCACAGGCTAATCTGGGACGACGCTTTACGCACACGCATTATGCCCTGTTTTCTTAGAACACGACTCAATTATAAAATCCTGTTTCCTTGGTTATGTTTATTTTGTGCTTTACGTTTTTTTAGTTATATAAAGGAAATCAGTTAATAACCTCATTCTCTTCCTGAGAAAGCATGGCTTATCACAGCAGTAAATTAATCAGTTCTTTGACTGTTGTACATACTGATGCCAGTTATTGACAATTGCCTTACTTGAAACATCTTTTAAAGGGGCCTTTTCACAGATTTTGGCATTTTTTAACTTATTCATTAAATGCTTTATATCGATAAATGTAAACATTGGATCGTAAAAGCTCCAGTAAAAAATCAAGAATAAAATTAAAAAAAGGAAAAGAACATTGCCCGGACCAGGTTTCGGACCAGTGACCCCTGGAGTCCTGCCAGAGTCCTGAAGTAAAAACGCTCTAGCCTACTGAGCTATTCCGCCGAGTACATATACTATCAGTATTTTATACCTTATATAAGCAATCTTCGTAGTTTCACAAAATTTAACGACAAAAACAGAACTCTCCAAATTATTCAATCGTTTCGCGTTGCAACGCTTTATAATTTTTAGGTTTTAAAATCGTCAAAAGATGCATATAATGGCTATATTAGACCATGGTAAATGTTCAGTATTACTGTTTCCTCACAAATATCAAAACTAAAACGAAAATTTGCGAATCTGAAACAACTTTTTTCAATTTTGTCAATTTACCAAAGCGTGAAAAGATCCCTTTAAGGAAGAATGGCCAATAACAGTATTTCGATTGTTAAGAAGTTGCAAAGCACTATCGTTCGACAGTAAAAAATAAACAGCAACAACAAACAAAAGAAAAGAAACTACGAAATGCGTATAACTACTTTAAAAGAAAAACATATAATTTGACATGTAAACGACAATGGGCAACTTAATGAAACAATACGTCTTTTTTTCGAAATCAGAAACACGAGTGAATGTATATTGGCAGTAAAACAATATCGAATACAATATGCACGTTATGAGAATTACACCGTGGGGTGTCTTTTAAATTGTCATTATTAATTAAATGATAACAAAATAAAATGCAGTATCTTACCTAATCACCAGAAATCCAAAAGCGGTAAATTTGCAAGCTGTCTACAAAATCAACTCTAGGACTCTGCTATTAAGTGTTTAAACCGCTACTGATTTAGTGATATTTGTAACTCGGTGCGGTTTAAAATGTTCATGAAAAGTGTACAAAGGCATTATTCAAAATAATCAGACTGAAACCAATGCGGTAACGCATACGCAAAACGCGGAAGTTTATTTGCAGATTCTCTTTACACAAGTGCATGATCAACGTGGTTGACAGGGGTTAACACACGGGCTGGACAGAATGTAAACAAACCGTTAAGAACTTTATTTTTGCAAATACCTCAAGTTATTGAAATACATTTGCAAAAATCTTAAGCGCATAAGAGACCAGTTTTTCTTGCAGTTTGTGCGGATATCTTAAGATTTAAAGGGGCCGTCAACCAGATTTACGAAAAAAATGAAAAGTTGTGAAGTACCGTATTTTTTTTTACAATTATTAGTTAATATTGATTAAAATATCACGACTGGTAATATTCAGTAATAAAATTTTACTGGGTATGTGAACCAGTTAACTATAAATAACGCAAGTACATTTATCATCATCTTCACTTGCTAAACCCAGGAATGCAAATTGTACGGTGGCATAAAGGGGACATAGGCAATATTTTATTTAACAGTCTCTATGACGTGCGCACGTCATAGCTATGACGTGCGCACGTCATAGAGTTGCATACAGAGAGCATAGGCAATATTTTATTTGACAGTCTCTATGACGTGCGCACGTCGTAGCTATGACGTGCCCACGTCATAGCTATGACGTGCGCATGCGATAGATATGACGTGCGCACGTCATAGTTTATGGCGTGCGCACGTCAAGGCTATGACGTGCGCACGCGATAGCTATGACGTGCGCACGCCATAGTTATGACGTGCGCACGTCATAGCCTTGACGTGCGCACGTCATAACTATGACGTGCGCACGTCATAGAAATAGTTAAATAATATAACATCGGAAATATTTTTTATAACAATTTCTATGACGTGCGCACGTTATAGTTATGACGTGCGCACGTCATAACTATGGCGTGCGCACGTCATAACTATGACGTGCGCACGTCAAAGCTAAGACGTGGGCACGTCATATATATCGCGTGCGGCGCACGTCATAGCTACAACGTGCGCACGTCATAGCTACGACGTGCGCACGTCATAGTTACGACGTGCGCACGTCATAGCCTTGACGTGCGCACGTCAAAACTATGACGTGCGCACGTCATAGAAATAGTTTACCAAATTATTTCCTATGTCACCTTTATGCCGCCGTAAAATTGTGCATGCGTAGCGAATTGTAAATATTTTATATATAAAATGATCAATCTTCTTGCTTATTTATAGTGTATGTCGTTATGTCACCCATTTTTGCGATGGAATTTCGATTTAACTACGCAAATTATTTTACCGAATAAACTAAAATATGAACTTTTTCAAGTAATGTAAAATACCAGTCGTGATATTTTAATCAATATAAACTAATAATTGTAACAAGAAATATCTTTAAAAAAGATATACGGCGTTGATTGTGGTCGATGTTTATGAACGATCAAAAGTTATCTCTATGAGATAAAAAGTAGCGGATGCCTTTTTTCTGCGCAGTTCTTAGCTACATCACAAGCAAATCAATTACGGGGTGTTGCGCCAGATTTCGTGGCTTATTTTGCTTTATGTGATATTATTACTCAGATATCTATATTTACAGAATAGAAAAACACAAGAAACATGAAAATAAACGAGTGCATATAGGTCAGCCGGCAATACTCGAATCTTATTTAATTGCATAATTATAGTATAGTGAATTATTGTGCTCATGCTTAATAAACTGGTCTAAATGGATAAATATTTCTAATTAATTTTATCAAAATTGGTCCTTATCATGCAAATGTTGAAAACATATTAAAAATCGATGATTGACATACCACAATAGTATCGCCGAATATCTTTATTTAGTATCTTTCTGATCAAAACAGACTTCAAGTGCACAAAGTTTACGAGACGGCGTTTATATAAAGATTTATGCAACTGACCGCAAACTGACCTTGATACCTTGCGGATTGGAATGCAATGCATTAAAGTTAGGTAACAATTCTGCTGCTGAAACGACGGCTTGTTTACGCCAACTGTACACGACCAAGGCAACAGCTGTGCCTAAAATATTGATATATCGACAAAGCGACTAAACGAACTATTTACTCCATCAGACAAAAATAGCATAGATTCCAATTTTTTCCTTCAATGAAAAGATCGCAATCCCTTCTGCGAACTCCGGTGATGAACTTTATATAAACTCTGAATTTCACACACTGGCCGCGAATTGACCCGAAACCTCGCGGGTTGAAAGGCAATGCAAGTAAGTTCTAAATATGAGAATATAGCCTTTAGTATAAACGCTTTTGCGCTGGTGATTCTCTGAAAATTAAAGGTGAACGCACAAACTGTATTTATGTCGAAAATTGATTGTAAATCTGTTCTATCTATTGAGCCTTTTCATTAGAGATAAAATTGTTTCATGCAGTAAAACAGTGTTACAAAGTCGCGGATATGTTTCCAATGTTCTGGTGTTATACTCAAATCAGTCAATAGAATAAATGAAGTGTATTCATTCGTACCTAGCCGCGGGAAATTTTATTTGAATATTATTGGACACTTACAAAGGTCAAGTCAGGGTGAAAAGCTGGCTTAATACAGCTTACGCCGAAAAAACACGGTATTTTAGAACTTTTCATTTTGCGTAAATCTGGTTGACGGCCCTTTTAACGTTGTGTGCAGCATAACAGTGAACGTAAATGCTTTCCCATGGCCAAGAATTCTGATGTATTTCGCATTGTCATAAGCAGCATAAACACGGTATTTTGTGCACTCGTTGAACTTCTTTAGACAAATTGTTTTAAAAAGTTATTTGAAGAAAAGCATCAAACAAAACGTTGTGTTTACATTTATTAACCAGGAGGGGGGGGGGGGGCGGGGCATGCGTATACGGGAGCTTACCGGATTTAAGTGAGGTTAGTTGGAACTTACTTCCGAAAATGGCGTCGTTTTCGTGTTTTTCGTGAAGAAATAGCGGATATATTCACCCGATATGCCATTATATTTCTTTATCTTTTAAATGTAACGCCCTTTCGGCTCTACAGGGTTAGCGCTTCCCTCGGTGTTTTGTTTCAAAATCGTACAAGTCGGGATAAAAAAATATTGAAGGACAGCCTTCCACAAATCTGATGTCTACTTACATGACGTTCGAGAAATAGGATGTACAAATATCATTTTTGTAATAAACAGTAAAGACGCACGTTTACCGTAAAATATAACTAAAATCATGATAATTTCATTTTCCCGACGCCGTGTCATCTCTGAAGACCAATTTATTGCCTAAATAATTGGTGTTAACCCTCCATGTTGGGACCTGACGTCAAACTGACAAACAACTCTTTCCAATTTAAAAGAGCTTGACACGAAATACCTAACCATCTTCAATAAAATGTATATGTTATTTAATATTTCAGTTCTAAAGCATGCTTTGTGGAGCGATTTAAGTGTTTTTATCACGTTTTTTACTGTAGAAGTATAATAATGCTGTACGAAAAAGCCGACCAAATGAATCATTCTACTTATATCAAGAGGATGGGTTGTGGGGTGACATATGAGATAAGAGAATGTTTATCAAACCTTTTCAGTAAAATTTTAATTAATTTAATGTATTTTATTCTGATATTAACTTTTGTTTAACCATTCTGTTACTGTCTTTGCAGATGATGCAAGTTGGAGGGCGATAATAAGTGCATCGTTCGTTGCAGAGTATTTAATTAGGAATTTAAAATCAGCGGAGGACTGAGATACCATGCCCCATTCGTGGACCAAATGAGTTTAAATGTAGAATATGCCAGAACGAATCATTCAACAGAGCCGGAATAAAACATTTACAGCTGATGTTTTTAGAGTGTTGTTATTGTATAAAGGTTGCATGGACACGTCTGACATATAATTGCTCTGAATGTTACTTAATTAAACGTTTCGTTCCGCATATGTCATTATGCTAGTTTCTCACGTTTTATTTATTTAAATAAACCACTATATGTGTTACGTCATTTTTCCAACGACGTCTCTGCATATCTTTTCAAGCTTTATCAGCACTTGCGTACGTGATAAAAAAGTTATCTTGGATCGGAATGAAATCGTTATGCATTTGACATATTAACATTACTTAAGAAAGGAAGGCAATGTTAGGAACAAACTGAATAACCTATCTAAGTGAACCAATACTTTATTTCCTCAAAACAACAGTCTTACATAATATGTATTCACGTAAGTATAAACGAAAAAACAACATGTATAAATTGATCGCTTATACTGAAATCATATCGTGTATTGCATTAGCACAAATCTTTCTATCCACTACAAGTTCACTTTTTGCGATTATAATATATTTACTTTATATAAAATAAATTATATATAATTATAATATATTCACTATATATATAATAAATAATATATAATATCTACTGTAGGAGAAATCTATAAACGAATATTAAATTAAAACAGGAGATGTGTTTGTCAGAAACACAATGCCCCCTTTGAAGCAATATATTTGACCTTTGACCTTGAAGGATGACATCGACCTTGACCTTTCACCACTCAAAATGTGCAGCTCCATGAGATATACATGCATGCCAAATATCAAGTTGCTATCTTCAATATTGCAAAAGTTATGACCAACCTTAAAGTTTTGGTACAGACACACAGAATGACAGACAGACAGGCCAAAAACAATATACCGGTACCTCCGATCATTCGATCATGGGGCATAAAAATCCAACTCATAATTTAAAGTACATACCTTATTTGCACATATACAAAACTCTCAACGTATAATGGTCAATTGTACATAAAAAAATTTTTGGACAATTTAGCAAATACCTCGAGGTTTGACATTGTAAAGTTAACAACCAATGGCTGACTACGCATGCTTCTTCATCTTAAATTAATTAATTCCTGTCCGGTTTATTAAAAAAAATATGTTTCGCAATTGTGATTAAACTATTTAAAGCTCAATAGATATGGTCATAGTAAGCAATAAAAAACATATTACTTTTCGATTCCATTGCATACTCGTTGATTGCTAGTCGCATTCGACGCAATAAAGCATGTGAAAATTGATGTCATATCATACACACATATGTGAAAGAATGGCAAATGTGAATTAAGACCCTACAATACAGTGTTCTGCCCATGATTTTTTTGCCGAGACGAAAAAATAAATAATTTTGTCAGAGTGTTCGTATCCCTGGTAGTGCCTTCGTTGTCTCAGAATCTATAGTTAATCACGGTTTCGTTGAACGACGAGCGGAGTTTCCGGTCACCTAGCGGAAGAGGCGGCCTAAAGTTGTCTACGATGCACGCGTCTCCGTCGCCTCCCAGCAGAGTCCGCAAAGACTGGAGCTGAAGGATTTATTTAAAAAACACTAGAGGTTATGAAAAACAAAACGTTCGTTACGGTTTAATGCATATGATTTATATGGTGTCCGTCTTCTAGTTGTGAGGTCTGGATGTTGATCCACACTCGGGAAGCGCTCTAAATATCTTTCCAAAGACACAAGTTGATTTTATAGTTTGCCCAGTACATTCGATGTAATGAAAAGCAATTGCGAACTGATCTATTGCACTATTCTTTTTTGTATAGTTAATAGGCAAGAGTTTCGTAAATTTGACACTTTGAAACATATCAAAAGATCAAACATCATAAAAGGGAAGTAAACGCTATACTATTGTATTATGTTTTTCACATTGCCGTCGAGAGTTATTTACCATATCCGTAAAGACAAAACTTGTTTGTGCTCCATACTCGTTGTGAAAAAATCGGCTTAGCGTTTTGTATTTTTGCTAAATATTGTTATTCAATCGAGGATAAGTACAATTTTGTCCCGATGGTATGTACAATTTTGAACAATTACTTTGATACTTTGTTTTTAAGGGACTTGTTTGCAGATTTTCGAGCTTATTAAGAGATGCAATTTAATACACTGAATATCAATACTGAACTATTAGGATAGGTTTAGAATATTATAGTAACGAACGCTGTATAGGTTTTACAAGTTGGATTGATAATAATCAATAAACGCACATACGTGGTTACACGTTTCGAAATCAGGAATGCTATTTTTGTTGTTTGATTACAATGCATAAATTATTTTTGAATCTTTGACATTTTTGTATTATCATTTTGCAAAACTGTAATAGGTTGCTTTAAACACACGTGTCTAGAAAGTCCCAAACAAGTGGGCATTACACATTAAAACAGTTTTAGATCAAAACTGTTGTGATTCTAAGATGTAATTGAAATGCAACGTTAATTCATTTAAAAAAATGTTGATCCCAATCGTCATACTTTCCGTTATTGGTTGGAAATCGATTTACAAATTACTTTCCACAAGTCATTGTTCCATGACAATACCACGTGACCGTCGAGTTCTAAAAAACTCACCTGAGACGATGAGAATTCCACGGGCTGTCTGATCACGATCCATTGAACGCTTTCAAAGCAGGGAGGAGTCGTCAGAGAGCCGTGATAGGTCCAATATTCTTGTATATTGTCTACATGGAGTAGCATACACAATTGTAATAACTAATAAGGACCATCGGATAATTCTATAAAATAATATTACAGCGGTTTAATCCAACATTTTTATTTCAAACCGGAAAAACTGAGGTCAGTTAGTGCTGATGCTGCGTGATCGAAACACGATCGAAGTAAAGGCAGTTAGTTTCTATGCTGCGTGATCGAAACACGATCGAAGTAAAGGCAGTTAGTTTATGATACTACGTATAATTTATACTATCGTAGTTTAGACAGTTAGTTTTGATACTGCGTATAATTTGTACTTTCATAGTTTCGACAGTTAATTTAAATACTCCGTAGTCTATACATGATCGTAGATAAGACAGTTAGCTTTGATACTGCGTAATCTTTACACGATGGTAGATAAGACAGTTAGCTGTGATACTGCGTAGTATTTACACGATCGTAGATAAGACAGTTAGTTTTGATACTGCGTGTAATTCGTAGTTTAGACAGTTAATTTCAATACTCTGTAGTCTATACACGATCGTAGATAAGACAGTAAGCTTTGACACTGCGTAGTCTATACACGATCGTAGATAAGACAGTTAGATATGATAGTGCGTAGGCTTCACAAGATCGTTGATTAGACAGTGAGCTTTGATTCTGCGTAGTATATACACGACCGTAGATAAAACAGTTAGATTTGATACCGCGTTGTCTTTATGCGATCGTAGATAAGACAGTTAGCTTTGATACTGCGTAGTCTTTACACGATCGTATATTAGACAGTTAGATTTGGTACTGCGTAGTCTTTACACGATCGTTAATAAGACAGTTAGTTGTGATACTGTGTAGTATTTACATTATTGTAGTTTAAACAGTTAGTTTTACATGTATATTAAAATTCTCCTCAACTTTATTTAATGGACACTTGTCATTCGAGCTTCAATGCCATTTGCTTTACCAACTATTTGTTATATAGTAAAGTTATGTAATATATATTAGACAATCATTACCATACTAATATAATCATGCAAAGTATAAAATAAACAAATGCAATTTGAAATTATGTATCGCACATCAATAATTAAATTCTCTCCAACTAGTCTGAATTGTTAGAATCAGATAGGCTCATTCAGCCATAAGGTGGCAATTTCATCACATATGGTAACCGCTGAAAGAGTGATATTTAGTATAACTTTTGGCTTAAAACGGGATTTATTGCAGTGATCAAACTGGGATTGCGTCTTCGGATTCGCAAGTTCGAGGAAACGTGAAGCACTACCTGGGAGTAGCACGGATGGGTTGAACAGGGTCGTCACTTGACACTTGTGCCCGCACCCGCGAACACGTGGCATCGCTTCCACGAGGTATTTGAATCCGGGATGTTCCTTGCCACACTGGGTCATAGGAAAAAAGGTATTACATAACGGATGTATATTGGCTTGTTGCAATCGTGTATGTAAGTATGCTTTTGAGTTTGTTTTTATATATAATTAAGCGTGAATAAATGTTAATTGTTTTCAGAACAATGAATGGTTTAATAAGTCATATCGCCGAGTATTAAATATTGCGCTAAAACATATAATAATAACGAAAGCATGGTTTTGTTTTGAGTATGATATATTATCATTGGAATAGGGGAAGGGGGGGACAAAGAAACCCCATTTCCAGAGACAATATTTTCTTAAACACATTGAACATAAATACTAAATGTGAAGAGAATATTCAATTGCTTTCGGGTTAAAGCTTGAACTATCTTTTTAGTAATTTGAGAACAAATCTGTTTTACGAGCGCTTTCAATATTTTATCACTTAGCATTCAATACAGTTTTTTTTCTTGACACATACTCCTAATGCTGGGCTCTTTTAATCGTTTAAAATTTTAAAGGGACCGTCAACCACAAACGACGATAAAAGAAAAGTTCTTAAATACCGTATTTTTTACAATTATTAGTTTATATTGATTAAAATATCACGACTGGTATATTACATTACTTGAAAAAAAAATCATATTTTCAGTATATCCGGTAATTAAATTTCACGATGTGAATTCGAAAGTACATCGGGAAAAGAGGTGACATAACGATATACACACTATAAATAACGCAAGTAGATTGATCATTATATATATAAATATATACAATTCACTACGCATGCACAATTTGCATTCCAGGGTTGACCACGTGATGATAATGATCAATCTACTTGCGTTTTCAATAGTTAACTGGTAGTTACCTGGTAGACATACTCAGTAAAATATTATTACCGAATATACTAAAATTATGAAAACTTTACATTTTTTCAATTAATTTTATATACCAGTCGTGATATTTTAATCAATATAAATTAATAACTGTAAAAAATCACGGTATTTTATAACTGTTCGTTTATCGTCGTTTGTGGTTGACGGTACCTTTAAATGTTTGCATTAATAGTTTTAATGACATTACCTGGATCATGACTCCTATAACGGCAAGCCCATTAGGCTTATCTGCTGCTTCGGCCAAGCTGTTGTACTTGTGGCAGTTCCAGTGAACAAAGTGGAGCTGAAACCGAAATCAACGCGTATAATATTTTAGTGCCAACATGAGTATGGAGGAGGCTCAGGTAAGTTGTTACAAATGCAAGCCCGAAACAAACACTATCTCTGTGTCTGGATATATGAGCCGTGCTCTGTGAAAAGAGGTTTTAATGCATGAGCGTATTATGTCTCCCCAGATTAGCCTGTGTAGTCGGTGTCGTCCCTTATTAGCCTGTGTGGGCTGCACGGGCTAATCTGGGACGACACTTTACGCACATGCATTAAACCCCCTTTTCACAGAGCGCGGCCCAAATCTTTGTCTAAAGAACGTGTTGATATTATTCGATTGACAAACCCTGCCTTCATAACCAACCACGTGATGATAGCCTAACCACGTGGTACAATAATTTTACCGTTGTTATTTTTTCCTTTTATAATTTGGGTAATTTAGTATTTATTATGAATTAAAATGTGTGCCTCATTTTCAAAATATTAAAGAAAATGATTTTGTTTTTCATAAAATATACCTTAAACAAAAAATAAAATCCTAACAAATCTGGTAGGATTTTCTTGCGATAACAGAATTGCACGACAACTCTGCGTGGAGATTGGTTAGATTGATCATCATCATCATCATCAACATCATCATCATCATCATCATCATCATCATCATCATCATCATCATCATCATCATCATCATCATCATCATCATCATCATCATCATCATCATCATCATCATCATCATCATCATCATCATCATCATCAACATCATCATCATCATCAACATCATCATCATCAACATCATCATCATCATCATCATCATCATCATCATCATCATCATCATCAACATCATCATCATCATCATCATCATCATCATCATCATCATCATCATCATCATCATCATCATCATCATCATCAACATCATCATCAACATCATCATCATCATCATCATCATCATCATCATCATCATCATCATCATCATCATCATCATCATCACATCAACATCATCATCATCATCATCATCATCATCATCATCATCATCATCATCATCAACATCAACATCATCAACATCATCATCATCATCATCATCATCATCATCAACATCATCATCATCATCATCATCATCATCATCATCATCATCATCATCAACATCATCATCATCAACATCATCAACATCATCATCATCATCATCATCATCATCATCATCATCATCATCATCATCATCATCATCATCAACATCATCATCATCATCATCATCATCATCATCATCATCATCATCATCATCATCATCATCATCATCATCATCATCATCAACATCATCATCAACATCAACATCATCATCATCAACATCATCATCATCATCATCATCATCATCATCATCATCATCATCATCAACATCATCATCATCATCATCATCATCATCATCATCATCATCATCATCATCATCATCATCAACATCATCATCAACATCATCATCATCATCATCATCATCATCATCATCATCATCATCATCAACATCACATCATCATCATCATCATCATCATCATCATCATCATCATCATCATCATCATCATCATCATCATCATCATCATCATCATCATCATCATCATCATCATCATCATCATCATCATCATCATCATCCTCATCCTCCTCCTCCTCCTCCTCCTCCTCCTCCTCATCATCATCATCATCATCACCACCACCACCACCACCACTACTGTACACATTACTCACCTCGGCGGCGAACGCCCTGCCGTTGATGGTGTGCTCGGAGCCTCTGTTGTCACATGAACCCCAGTGGAGGTGGAACTGCTCCAGACGGTACAAGCTCTCTAGGGGGCCGCCCCTCAGCTCTGAAACCACAAGGTAAAGGGAACGTGAAAATTCAAGTAATTTTAACCAGTTCCTTTTTATATTGACATATTACTATATGGTGATTTTAAAAACGCAACGCCGCAAGAGCTTTAAAGGGACAACGTCATTGCAAAAATGGGCAATTTCTCAAAACCAATTATCAGATATTCAGATTTTAAGTAGGGCATGTACAAATATGGAATACATATACATATCAAAAACACTCATTTATTTTAACTCCGATTGATGATTGTTTGGTTCTTTTTATGTTTGCATTTTGACGCCATAATTGCGAATAACTTCTATACACGTTTTTACCAAGCTAGATTGTTAAGTTGCTTAAATCTCTGTTTCCCGTTATTTCGGCTTATGGTCAACACCTATCAAGCCCGAGAGTACTAATGGGCAGCTGACATTCACTGCGCATACCATGCAGAACATTTGTACGCTACCTATTTCACTGACTACGTACGCTTACCAGAACATTTCTTGATGTTGACCTTGAAACTTTCGCCAGTGTTATTGAGCTCCACGCCGTCCTCTGTACAGTAAGTCGGCGTCAGGGGTGACGTCAGTAGGCCGACGTCAAACACGGCGTCACAGACGCAGACGTCAATCGGCGATTGTTCGGAGCCGCCCGCATCGGGGAAATGTGTCGCCCATGTTCGAGGACCTAAAGCAAAATTCCAGACTTTTAAAAACTTATTTTTACATTAAAGCGACCTTTTTTGCAGATTTTGGTAGATATTGAAGATTGTAATTAAATGCTTTATATTGATAAATGTAAACATTGGATCTTAGAAGCTGCAGTAAAAAAAAAACAAGAATAAAATTAAAGAAAGAAAAAAAAGTAACCCTGAACTGGGCTCGAATCACTGACCCCTGAAATAAAAGTCTATCGCTAAGACCATTCGGCCATCCGTGCTCATACAATGAGCGATGTATTTTATATTTTATATAAGCAATCCTCGTAGTGTCACAAAATATAACTACAACAACAGAACTCTCCAAATTATTCAATCGTTTCTCGTTGCAACGCTTTATGTTCAGGTTTTTAAATCGTCAAAAGATGCATATAATGGATATTTTAGAGCATGTTAAATGTTCAGTATTAATGTTTCCTCACAAATATCATAACAACAACGAAAATTTGCGATTCTGAAACATTTTCTTTTAATTTTGTAAATTTACCAAAACGTGAAAAGGTCCATTTAAACACTTGATCAACTTCATTTTACGTACCTTATAACTTGTTATATTGATGAGTGACTCCAGTAATATATAGGAAACAATAATGTACGGTTAGTGCAGATTTCATTTAGACTACAAATGGACTTAAAGGCATTTAAATGATACAATTTTATTGCGAAGGATACTTTGTCATAAAAACGTGTTTTGATAATACGGCTCCATACAGTGTTAATTAATCGTGCGTGTTTTTGTGGCGCTTTATTCGCTACGATGACAGCGTGTTCCGTTTAAATTATTTTCTGCCAACATGGCGTTTCATGTTTGCAGGTCGTGACAGTTCGTGCTTGTGCGTAACAAATTTGACATTGGAAAGTATTTTTTTCGATGTGCTATCAGGGAAAGTTGAACCAACATGTGATCGATAAAAAACAAAAAAATACTAAGATGTTTTCGCTTCAAACGAATTCTGCTCATAAATGGTTGAAGATAAAACATCAAGAAAACACATACATCGCATTTTTATGTTTGCAATTGAAAAATCGGAATCAGTGTAAATGATATAACTGAATAATGTCATCCATTTATTGAAACGACTTTGATTTTGTTAAATAACCTTTTGGTTGTTATGAATGTGTCAACTTGCACTTCGTCGCAAAGTTAGGTAAACGACAAAGAGTATATTCATGCACATAGAGCGTTCACGACTGAATCCGGGGGCTCAGAAACTTCCAAGTACGTGTGCGACAGTTCTCGATAAGACTTCCGAAAGACTTGCCGGTTTTAAGCGTTTCTCGGAAAAAGTCAAATCTCCGCGCAGAGATTGCAAAAATAATCAAATGCCATAAATAACCTAATTATAAGAAATATGTTTGGGCCATTTTCTTTGAAAATGCAGTCTACGTGTTTGGAAATGTTTTAAGTACACTCCTTGAGTAGGGATCAAATATGTAATGCCAATCTTAATGCAGACACAATATCTCCACGTCATTTTATTAACGCTATATTACAACACATGTGAGGAATAAAATAATTCACAATTTATTTACAAAACCCACTTTCGATAAAGTGCACGAACGACAAAACAAACGATTAAAAATAAAATGAAAATTCACAAAATGCTGATGCAATTTCGTTTTACACGTATAAAAAGACAATGCAAGCTCTTAAGACAAAATGCAGATTATTTATACGGCAATACAACTTATAAGTACGACAAAAAATTCTGAATGCAAGATGATAATACGTCGATACAAGTGCTCAATAAGACAAGCCCATACAGGTCTTAATTCTACACTACATATCCATTATACGACACTGTAATGTATCTATTAAAAAATGAACCTTACAACTAGAACAAATCAAGCTCTTTAAGCGAAAATGCATGTCATTAATATGACGATCTTAGTAATGAATACAGCAATGCAAGATTTTCGTTCAACAATACACGCAGTTAAAACGACCATGCAAGTTATGAATACGACTATTCACGCTATTAATACGACAATGAATACTATCAATACACCAAATGAAAGTTATGAGTACGACAATTCACGCTATCAATACGACAATTCAAGTTATGAATACGACAATGCACGCTAATTATACGAAAATTCAAGTTATGAATACGGCATTGTGCGCTATCCATACGCCATTGCAAGATATGAATACGACAATTCACGCTTTTAATTCGACCATGCACTCTATCAATACGACAATTCAAGTTATGAATACGACGATGCACGCTATTAATTCGTCAACACAATTTCTCATTACATCAAAGAAGAGTCTTAATACAACAGTGATAGTTCTTTATCTTATTAGTGCAAGTTCTTTCTATGAGAGTGAACGCTATCAATACCACATGCATGTAATGAATACGACAATGCAAATTCTCAATACAATTCTTCATCTTAACAATGCAAGTTCAGATTTCGATAATTCGATTTCATTATAACTTCCAATACAGTTCCTTATATGACAATGAAAGGTCTCAATACGACTAGTATTTTCGCTAGGATCATACTATTTCTTTCAACGATCTTTAAAAAAAACTTTCGCCTTATCAATAAAACCATTCAACCATATTAAAAATCACAATCAATTGTCGATTTCAATGCTCCCAATACAAACATGCCTGTTCATTTATGTGAAACGAAACAGTTGTATACCAATCGAGTTGGTAAAACAGCACGTTTGCTTCACACGTTGCAACTTTTTTATGATTTAAATTCAGTTGTTATTGTTGTACCGTAGTTATGTTTTTGTTCGTTTGAGTTACACGAGTCTAATCTTTAAAGTAAAATTGGTTAATTAAACTCCGAGTCTTATTATCGATAATCATAAACATGTGAAATTTATTTTCAGGTCATTGTAAAGAACAACAAAAAGGTCTTTATGTCACGATTAAAAGAAAACAAACGGTAATATTTAAAGTCGAAGTCTTTTGTCTTCTCTATAATTTTAACAATATTTGAGTTTGTTTTCAGTGAGTATAGTTATTATTGTCAAAATGTTACTTTATTTTGGGCAAACAGCTAAATGCCATTATCCGTGTTTATGGTTTATAAAAAAGCCCAGAGATTTTACCGTTATTGTTTCCATAACCCCATGAATGTGTCATACTTTGAATAACCTGAAATGAGAAAATAAGCTTAAGAATATAAGAATAACCATACATTATCGCGTTTGTTTAATTTGAAGTACTAGTACTTAATGACAAAATGTCGTATTTTTATTGATCCTTTAAGTAAGTTAGGTTTTGCTGATATTTCCACAATACCGAGAAAGGACTTAGAGACACAAATATAATGTTTTCTATTTAAAATAATGACGTTCTACACATTCAAACAGTGAAGTCTTGGAACGAATTTAATTTTTCAAAACGATAAATGTCTCTTCAATGTAACCACAGAATTGTATGCAACAAGTTCAAACACAAAAGCGTAGACTATATAAATAAATAGAAGTTAAAAGCGATTTATTTCGAGTATGGTGTCATTTAACAAATTATTTTACAGTAAAACGTGATATATCCGGTAGTGATTCTTAAAATGTCAGCAATCGCAAGTATTTGATACAATTAGTCAAAGACCTAGAATAAAAAATTCTTGGTCTTTGAATTAGTGTGGCGCTATAACGTATTTTTGTTTTATAATTTTAATTGTATAAATAAATTATGTTAAATGCAAATATATATTGTTTAAATCTTCAAGAGTTATATATACTTAATTTTATCAAACAAAGTCACGCACCAAATGTATAACGAACTCAAATATATCCTTCAGTGCGTCGCCGCAAATGTGTGACAAAAGGTTTCCCTCGATGTGCCAAAAGAGATGCCTTTTGGTGTCGCAGGCGATGTCCAAATTGTTTCAATGACGAGTCACAGCCTGATCCATAGGCGACGTCCCACCCGTCAACCAAATTGCGTAACAGGCGTAAATCCAGTGTAACGCCACGCGCGTGTCATACAAATAATTTGAGAAAGTTTGAACACGCCGTTAGCTTTCTTCACGTTCACTAATAAACATTTAGACGAGCGCCTTTCTTCACTACGGAGGTACGTCGCGATTAAACAATGTTTTAAACCAACCGCGAGCATGTCCAATAAACCGACAGCTACTATTTGTACATGGGCTTATTATCAGTTAGTTCATGTATTGTTATTTCACGAATAATAATATTTAAATTGTATTAAAATGTTAAATAGTGTATCAATAATTTATTCGCACATGAGAGCTCTTTTTTTGTAAAATATGGTAAAATGATTCAATGGGGCACACGTTTAATTCATACTTAACAGCGTCAGCATTAGATTGAGGCATAAAAAAAAATATCTAAAAATTGCTTTTCCCTTAAATTTATCACGAGTAAAGAATTCATTTAAGATCTAAAAGATTTCAATGGAAACCAATGGTCAAATTTTACTTAGCATCTAATAACATATACGTTTTATGGATCGCAGTATTGAAACTATTTCGCAGTCACAGCGAGGTTTACATGTATATGATATATATACTTCCTATGTCAAACATATGTATGCTGGAATTGCAAATCATTATCTCTTTTTTACTCGGATACGCACTCTATCTTTAATAAATACGCATATTAACTTCCGAATTTGAGTTATTCGACAACGAAATATGACGTAAACGTATTATTACTTAATTAAATACCGTAATAGGGCGCGTTTTACCTGTTAACCGGAATATCACGGTTAAATAATTTGTGTTGTTACATAAGAAATAAACATGAAGGCATATCTTGCTCTTAAAGATTTTGTCTAAAGGCAGTGTACATACATGCGCATTATACATTTGTAAAATGTACGGTGTTTCTTGCATTCACCAGATCTGATGGATCCACGGAAGCAACGTCGCTGTGTTTTTTTAAGCTATACTTATGCACAACCTGCACATGATGACTTTTTCGGATCGCGTTTTGTTCGGTGTACGTCGTGCGAAAACGTTTCATTAAAACTAATTATTTCTTTACCCGCTGGGAACATTTTATTTTTTTTTTCCACACGATTGATTGTTTGGTGACCCTCTATAAAATTGTTTAAATCATTCCGATCCGCTGCACATACAGGTCACCAGAGATTCAACTAGATAAAAACTTACAACATCAAAATCATCTCTGAAACCGAGAGGCCCGGAATTATATGTAAATGATGCACCTCGTTTCATAAAGTGTTGTCACAAATGGCCGCACAACGGGGGTTACATGAAAGAAAGGTCTTTTTTTCAAATTTTACTTTCTAAAGGACTACAAATGCGTAAAAATTCACGGAGATACGTATTTTTACGCATTTGTAGTACCTTAGAAAGTTAAATATAACTTAAGACCTTTCTTACTATATTCAAGTTTTAAAGGCTTCATTTCCAACCCTTAGATACTGATGAGCAGCAAACGGCATAAAACCTGAACAGACTGTGACTTACTTGCAGGCTGTTCTGGTTTTATGCTGTTTGCACATAGCCGTTTCCACTTTGCTTCTGAGTGGGAAAGGGTTAAATTCATAAACTAAATGAAATAATGACTCATAAAGGAATAAACATGTTGCTATAGATGAACCTGTTTTTGTATTTTTGTAGTCGAATGCATTTTCTGTTGGAGAATTTAAATATTGTGAGCGTATGATGTAAACATGCGGCCACTTAACATCATCCGACTAAAAGCACGCGCATCATCCACTCCTCTTACGTATCTAAATGTTAATTAGTAGTCAAGGAAAACACGTTAAAGGGGCATATCGACTTTATTTCATAGATGATAACAAATTTATATTCAAACAGAAAAGGCGTGTTTGCAAACAATGTAAATACTACTATAAGCATAAATAGGTTGCACATAATCATCACAATATCAAGTGTGATAAAGATCGTGTTAAAAAAATCATGGTATTCTCAATATTCACGAAATGCCCTAATCTCAGAATAGCCCCAAAGAAACATATAGACGCATAATGTAAAAGCATTTATATTCGTCGACATGTAAGATCGTGTTAAAAAAAGATTCTTTTGCGAGGAAACGTAAATTAGTGGATTTTTAAACCTTTACCACTTACATACGTATTTTCACGCATTTGTAGTCTCTAAGATAGTTATGTTTAATTTAAGACCTTTCTTACTAGATTCAAGTTGTTCATTCAAGGCTTCATTTCCAAACCTTAGATACTAATGAGCAGCAAACAGCATACAACCTGAACAGACTGCGAGTTACACGCAGGCTGTTCTGGTTTTATGCTGTTTGCTCATAGCCATTTTCACTTTGCTTGTAAGTAAGAAAGGGTTAAATATGAGTCGCGTTCTGAGAAAACTGGGCATAACGCATGTACGTAAAGTGTCGTCCAAGATTAGCCTGTGTAGTCCGCACAGGCTAATCAGGGACGACACTTTTCGCCTAAACTTAATTTTCAGTAAGGAGGGACTTTCTTGAAACTAAAAATACCATAAAAGCGGAAAGTGTCGTCCCTGATTAGCCTGTGCGGACTGTTCGGTCATTTTCGGACGTGTTGGTATCCAAATCGTCACGTGGATTAGTCAAACCGAGAAATGCACGAATAATAATGCTTGTAAAGTATTAACTAGTTTGTATAATATTCAGCTTAAGAATCAAGTTAAACGATAAACTATAAACACGCTTCTTTTTATGTATATAAATGAGTGCGATTATTGATATCGTTGGTAACTGTTTAGCGGCCCATCCACGCACAATATCATTGTCAATTTTATTGACTCAATATGTTTGCCCTTTAGCCATGTTGACTGTACGGAAATTTTGACGAGACTATAAATATTGATTTCATATTATTGAAGGGGTCAAAGCACTTGTCAATAAAATTGACAATGCGTCAATAAATATTTGAGCTCTCTGATTTGCATCAATACATTGACGGTGTCTTAATATCACCCATTCACTATCAATTTTATTTTCAATCTTCATTATGGATAATAAAATTGACAATGATATTGTGTGTGGATGGGCCGCTTTAGTCTTTTTAAATTGTGTGTTGCGTAGCATCACGTTATTCATCTCAAGACCCCTCCGTCTCCACCATCCCCATCCAAACCCAAAGCCTCAGGTGCCGCGAATCCAACTTATCGCCATTAATTAATTAATGAATTAATTAATTAATAAATACAATTTAGGAATCTTGAGTATAATTGCAAGTTTGCATATTTTTATCACGATACCTGCAATAAGTTTTGTCAGCTAGTTCATATGAGTTCAGTATACGACGAATACATGTCCGACATTGGCGCGAATAAAATTCCGTTATGTATTCCTGAGACATTCGTGACATATTCGTAACCGATTCGTGGCCAAGCCGCGAATTCTCAAATAATCAAATAAGAATACATCCGAAGTAATTCGAATCAGTTACGATGCGTACTTATACATATAGAAACTGTTGTACTTCAATACGTTTTTAATCGTGAGTACTTTGAAATATTTGAAATAACAACATCCAGATTGCAAAAAGAATAGATTTTCTACTATAAGCATTGACGAATCAGTTAAGAACTTCACAAACAAGTAACGATTCAGCAACGAAATCGTGCATTTTCTTTTTGGCGATTAGTATATTCATGTTGTCTATGGAACGGGATAATAACCATGTTGATTAAGTCGTGATGGTACTCATTCGCTTGCAGTTGTCGGGATGGGAAACACGCGTATCGTTGTCGGCGGTTCGCTATCACCATGGTAATCTGCAACGCCGACGTGCCGAAGAAGAATCGCGAAGAAGATCCCTATTATCATCAAAACAGCGACAAGGAAAACGAAGAACAAGACACTATCGAGTTGCTTCAGAAACATTCACCACGTGTAGACAGGGCTGACCTTAGGGGGCATTCCACCATTTTCGATTGGCGCGACCTGGTTGCGATTCTTGAGCGTTATCAGACATTGGATAGGACATCGCTTGTGGCCGATAGAGGACGCAACCCGTGCCTGGATAACCGTGTAGACTACGGAAAGGACGCTGAGGCAGAGGAGGGTCTCAATGAGGACGACGAACACTGACGTCTGAGCGGAGTTGTTTGGCAGAGTGTCGCTGATGATCGTAATGAACACGCCGTACGAAAGGAATATCGTCATCGAAAATGACCCTTTCTCGCTGGATTCCACTGGAACAAGGAACACCGAGATGTTCAGAGTTTAGTTTTCCGTTTCAATAATGCGTTTTCTATACCACATAGATATAAACGGCTTCGAATTGGTCTACCTTGTATAATATTATGAATGAGAAGAGAGATAATAAATACTTTTCGTATGCCCGAATGAAAATATGCAAATTGTGATCCCCAGTAAGAAACGGATAATATCAGCGGTATCAAACAGTTTTTAATTTAAATTTGACTTTCAATTTTACTTGATATTAGTAAGTAAGTAAACATTAAAGGGATCTTTACACGGTTTGGTAAATTGACAAAATTGAAAAAAGTTGTTTCAGATTCGCAAATTTTCGTTTTAGTTATGATATTTGTGAGGAAACAGTATTACTGAACATTTACCATAGTCCAATATAGCCATTATATGTATCTTTTGACGATTTGAAAACCTAAAAATTCAAAAAGCGTTGCAACGCGAAACGATTGAATAATTTGGAGAGTTCTGTTGTTGTCGTTTAGATTTACGAAACTACGAGATTGCTTATATAAAGTATAAAATACCTATTCTGTGTTATCTT
Organism: Dreissena polymorpha; assembly: GCF_020536995.1. Lineage (NCBI taxonomy): Eukaryota > Metazoa > Mollusca > Bivalvia > Myida > Dreissenidae > Dreissena > Dreissena polymorpha. The sequence continues at coordinate 78,843,366 of NC_068360.1, read as the reverse complement.
GGAAATAACATTTGAATTCCCACTTGTTGAACAAAATGGAGTGCTTGTTTTAAAAGCGCTTTCCACTTGTAGCGTGGCAAGACGTAAACAATTTCATATGTACAATATTTGCCAATAGCTATATAATAACATGAACTGAACAAATCAAACGTAGGTCTTGTGATTCGATCTCTAGAAATCATTATATTTATTAAGGCCGTTGATCAAAAAGGTAAGCGCACATGTGTCCCAGCAGAAGTGCGTAAATAAGTGTGAATCAAACGGTATTAACCCTTTGCATGCTGGGAAATTTGTCGTCTGATAAAATGTCGTCTGCTGAATTTGTAAAATAAGCATTTTCTTCTTTTTTTTTCAAAGAATACTATCAGAATAGCAAACAGTTTGGATCCAGATGAGACGCCACGTTCTGTGGCGTCTCATCTGGATCCAAACTGTTTGCAAAGGCCTTTATTATTCAGCTCCAGCGCTTTAAGGGTTAACTAACGTGTATATGCCTTCCGGTACCCATTGTACGTTGCCGTTCCAGTTAACGACCAAAATATCCGTCTCGCTGGCTCCTATCATTCCTTGACCGTCAGTGGCCTGACACATTTGAGCAATTATTATTACAAAAAAACGACCTTCGTCATTTCGATGAAGCGACGTATTAGCTATCACCCATAAGAAGGTTTTCGGGAACGAAGTTGCATGACATTCACGTATCAGTAACGCCCTTTTGCCGAACCGATTTATAACGTCATTTTAATGTGAAGTTTATACATTTACTGTGTTTATAAATACGACTTTATGGATAATTACCCTTGTATTGGATTGTATTTGATAACATTAATGTTTTATATACTATAAAAGCGACAATACACGTTTTAAACTTGTAACCACCCACAGAGGCCCTTAAAATGCTTAGTCGGCACTAACGATAGGTTTTTAAAAACATCTTCGGGCACTATCTTAAGTAACTTCAAATATACAAGTTATACATATTGTAAACGTTACTATTGTTTTGATTGTTTTATTTTTATTTATTTAAATTCATTCCCGCATATGACGATGTGAAAAAGCATATTGCAACCTAATAGTAAACTTCGTTTTTTTACTGATCATGATCAAAATCAAAGTGATAACTTTAAAAAAAGAGAAAGACAGCAAAATTATGGGAAACGGAATTAACGAATATTATTAAAGCAAATAAAGAAGTTTTCGAGTGAGTCCCAAACTATAACCTTTTAAACTCGTCAGACTCACGAAAGTTAAAAAGCAATTTTATTCATGGCTGCATTTGTGTCAGCGTTTTCGTTGTTTCTAAAATATTTTAGATTTTGTGTTGTCTTGCGTTTCGGGTGGGGGTTGGGGGGGGGTGGGGTAGCGGGGGGGGGCGGGAAGCCGGACACTCAGAGGAAACCACGTCAGTACGGCATGGTGCACATCAATTAACGTACATGCTTACGGGAACGGAGAAGCGCGTGTATCAACGTCTGCCCTGACCTGACAGACTCTTCACACCTTTGCCAATCCAGCAAGCAATTGATATGGAACCCATGTGGAGCCCATTTGAGCACCCACATGGGCCCTATCTGCGCTGCACAGATGGGACCCAGAACAAAAGTACAACTGTTTTCCACATGGGTCAAATCTGGGCTACACTTGTGGGTACCATATTAACAGCCCATACGCTCATTGCGAGCCTTGCACATGCAGTCAAATTATATTCAATTTGGATTTGATATCCTGGTTATTAGATAAACGTGCATGTGCTAGTATTTCAAAATTATGATAGCAAAACTTATAGCGACCACGTACATTTTTAATGTTGCAGAGATAAAGAATTCTTTAAAAAAAAACAAAGATTTACAATAAGTGTTTTTAACATCATTATAACTACATATCACCACCATTAAAGCAAAGGTAGGATCAAGTGCCATCGAACTGTCACCATCATTCAATTAGCACTACATGTACTTAGAACTATCTTTTGACCGCACGTTAAGGTTGGAAAATTATAACAAATATTATTATAAATTTATATCTACCGGTTTGGTGGAGTGAAGTTATTTTTATGACAAAAAATATTGTTTTAAATATATCTAAGAGTCGATAAATTATATAAGTACTTAATAACAAATCTGCATCCGTACTTAAAACAAATAATTAAACAATGTGCGTAAAAATCCACCAACATATTTCATACAATTATCCGATTATTTTGCAAGGGGACTAACTTAGGCAAAACAGAGTATAACGTTTAACTAGGCTGTTCCTTAAATGGAGAAAAGATATACAGTAATAAAAAGTTTCTTTAACAACGATTACAGTACATTACAAGAGTGTTTATACCAATATGCATTTTTTTGTAATAATGTTGATACTCGAATACGCAAAGCAGGGTCCTGCTGATCTTCACAATTGTAGCACATGATTGGCTCGATTCCTCTTAATATTTAGTTAATAATATTTGCCCGACCCTCAACCACTCTTATTTATTTTGGCCAATAATAATCTTTGCCCTAAGAAGCTAGGTGTGTTAGACGAAGGATTTCTGAAATAAAACTTGATATGTATATATATATAGATATATATAATTATATATATATATATATTTATATTTTCAGAGCTGCACAATACTCACCATATGAATGATAACATTCGGTTTCCAAATTGCATCTGTGGGGACTTTCACCGTGTTTATGTAGTTCCAGTACTTTGGCTTCCATACCATCGTCTCGTCGATCCAGCGCACCCGGAAGTACCCAAGGACCGCGAACGTCTGCTCTGACGTATCGAACTCAATGATGCTGATGGGTACGAATTTCGTGTTCACGTAGATCGGTTTGGACTGGTTCTGAATGGGCCGCACCCTCACGTCATAGTCTTTCAGAAGTTTGTTGTAGAGAGCTTTAGCGACGTCTCTCTCTGAATACTGAGCCGCAACGGCTGAAGTGGGATTAAGCCCGGCATTTGCTCTAACGTTGATATAGGAGTCGCTCGGTGTGGTAGAGTGACTGTCCTGGGTTTCCACATTTACCGTTGTGTGACCAGCGGCCTTATCGTGGGAGCCATAGTCAGCAGGCGTTGAGTCTACGCTCGGAAAACCATTTGTATAATCATATTCGTTGGGCATTGTCTTCAATGCGCCATTAGTATTCGCGTCTAAGATTGGATACTCGTAGTGTCTGGGAATATTCGTCATTTTTTGTGGAATTGGATAATCGTTGGGAATATTCGCTTCAACACCCGTACCGCCGCCAACGCCGCCAGATTTATAATCGTAATCGCTGGGAATCGCTTTCCTCATCACTTCACCACCACTGCCACCCGTACCGCCGCCAACGCTGCCAGATTTATAATCGTAGTCCTTGGGAATCAAATTTGATATCACTTTACCACCACTGCCACCCGTACCGCCGCCAGATTTATAATCGTAGTCGGTGGGTATCGACTGCATAATCACATTCCCACCACTGCCACCCTTACCACCGCCAACGCCGCCAGATTTATAATCGTAGTCGATTGCAATCTTCTTCGCCAAGATTGGAGTTTGATTCTTGCCACCGACAACTTTTTTCATTGTGATTGCACCGCTCAAAACAAGTAGTACAATTGCACACAACACAACAAAACGTGTGCATATTTGTAATTTCATATTATCAATTTAAATACACGTTCATTTAAACGGTTTTATTTTAAATGTTTTTGTGTACGATATATTATTATTATATTATTATTATTATACCGGATTTATATAGCGCCCTTTTATGCAAGAGTGCACGTTCAAAGGCGATATTGAATGTACTTATATGTGTTTTCTATGTAGACTTTTATAGTCAATAGCTTATTGACAAATCCTCTGAATAAATTTTCCTCAAACAAGCCAGAGTATATATGCTCATTAAGAGGTCTAATTCTTTATTTGCATGCCCCGATGTATTCCCAATTGCAGCGGGAGACATGGTAAATAGTGGACATTAACATGATAGTTTACATACAACCATTCTATTAGTTTTGCAACTAATTAGCAAATTAGTTTGAATTAAGTTGACTGGTTGATATAATTATAGCTATGTGGACATTCGGTAAACAAAGTTAATGTTATATTTTCTTACCGACTAAGGTTTGTTTGACTTCTTTTGACTATTAACATTAATAATTGATGTTTTATAAAACTGGAATGTGTACTCATATGGCTCGTTTGATTGGATATATTTGTTTGTTATCCGTGCGATAACGAGGTCATATTAACTCTGGGCATGTACTATTAGGAAATTTTTTAGCATTATTAAATCCAACACTGTGCGCCGATATTTAACTAATTGGTATCAAATTATAATGCCAATAGAAAATGTCATTTGTGATTAGTAACAGCGCAAAAATATGTTCGATATGTCCAGTTTTCCTTAATTATTTTCTTTTTTTATTGTGTCAATTTAACATTTCCTTACCGATTGTCATCGAATGTATCCCAAATTGTCGGAAACTAAATAGTTTACTAGTGAACATGATCTATTCAATCAAAAAGAATTTTAAGGAAGAGTAGTTCCGGTTCCGGTTAACATGCTGTCACAAAACATTTAATGTAGACAATTCTTTACTTAAACAGCATATATGCCCAGTTGTTGTGAATAAAGAGTGTTGTGAATAGATAGATAGGACTAAGCTGCATCAAATATATGTACCGGTATGTACAAAGTCTTATCTAATTGCGTAAAGATCATCTTTCTCAACAGTAATGCTCTAACGCCGCTATTTTCTTGATGGGGAAAGCGACAACCAATGAACAAAAATACTAGTAAGGTCACTCCAAATTGATTTGTTGGTCTACGGATTTTTTTTAAGTTCAAGAGGCGAGCGATTTTGTTGTTTTTTTTGAAAACAGGAAAATTCTCGAGCGAGCGAAGAATAAACAAAATCACATTTCGATAGAAAAATATTGCATTATCAAGAGATACATGTATGTATATTGACCTCATATTTATAGGAGTAAGTTAAGGGGCAAATCCGACGACCAACAGATCAATTTGGAGTGGCCTAAGTGGAGTTTGAACGTTACCAATCATGCATGCATGCATTATCATTCTAAAGTCATATCGTGCTTTTATATTTATTACATAACCGGTTGGTCAATTTATTTCAACCAGATCAAGATACCAATGTTTTAGTGTGAAATAAATAAGCGGATGCATTCGTCACGGCCAGCGAGGCTAAGAACGCGGACATCATCCTTCTAGAAGGAAGCGTCATGGCCAGCGAGGCTAAGAACGCGGACATCATCCTTCTAGAAAGCAGCGTCACGGCCAGCGAGGCTAAGAACGCGAACATCATCCCTCTAGAAAGCAGCGTCACGGCCAGCGAGGCTAAGAACGCGAACATCATCCCTCTAGAAAGCAGCGTCACGGCCAGCGAGGCTAAGAACGCGGACATCATCCTTCTAGAAAGCAGCGTCACTGCCAGCGAGGCTAAGAACGCGAACATCATCCGTCTAGAAAGCAGCGTCACGGCCAGCGAGGCTAAGAACGCGGACATCATCCTTCTTGAAAGCAGCGTGAATAACGTGACTAACGCCAAGGCAAAAGAAATATGTTATATTTTAGATGGTATGTGGTTTATTTAAGCATGATTATGTTAAATGGACGTATTCTCTCACATTTCTTTTTATATTATATTATTAACATTCTTCTATCTGGTGCAGTCTGGCCTTATGGTGACGTCACAATTGACCACAATGGAAATAAGGGATATTGCTCTTTTTTGTGTAATCATTAGCGTTAGTGTGCATGCCATAGTGCATTCTATGCATGTACTTTTCAATCATGATTGTTTTTTTTATACTTCATATTGTTTTATGTACATGTTGTTTCAATGCATTGTGTGTATGTATACTATCTCCGAAATCTATCTATCTATCTATCTATCTATCTATCTATCTATCTATCTATCTATCTATCTATCTATCTATCTATCTATCTATCTATCTATCTATCTATCTATCTATCTATCTATCTATCTATCTATCTATCTATCTATCTATCTATCTATCTATCTATCTATCTGTCTATCTGTCTATCTGTCTATCTGTCTATCTGTCTATCTGTCTGTCTGTCTGTCTGTCTGTCTGTCTGTCTGTCTGTCTGTCTGTCTGTCTGTCTGTCTGTCTGTCTGTCTGTCTTGTCTGTCTGTCTGTCTGTCTGTCTGTCTGTCTGTCTGTCCTGTCTGTCTTCTGTCTGTCTGTCTGTCTGTCTGTTGTCTGTCTGTCTGTCTGTCTGTCTGTCTGTCTGTCTGTCTGTCTGTCTGTCTGTCTGTCTGTCTGTCTGTCTGTCTGTCTGTCTGTCTGTCTGTCTGTCTGTCTGTCTGTCTGTCTGTCTGTCTGTCTGTCTGTCTGTCTGTCTGTCTGTCTGTCGTCTGTCTGTCCTGTCTGTCTGTCCTGTCTGTCTGTCTGTCTGTCTGTCTGTCTGTCTGTCTGTCTGTCTGTCTGTCTGTCTGTCTGTCTGTCTGTCTGTCTGTCTGTCTGTCTGTCTGTCTGTCTGTCTGTCTGTCTGTCTGTCTGTCTGTCTGTCTGTCTGTCTGTCTGTCTGTCTGTCTGTCTGTCTGTCGTCTGTCTGTCTGTCTGTCTGTCTGTCTGTCTGTCTTCTGTCTGTCTGTCTGTCTGTCTGTCTGTCTGTCTGTCTGTCTGTCTGTCTATCTATCTTTCTATCTATCTATCTATCTGTCAGTGATGTCGCACTGACCAAAATATTGGCATTGGGTACGAATACAGAGTGAAACTGTTACGATTAGATCGGCGTGAGTCAGTTTACCATATAAGCCATCGCCGTTTTGTAGACCCCACAGTAAATAGTCATTTGCCGAGGTTTAAGGTCGCCGGATATACCGTTGGTCTGAATGAGCGAAAAGGCGCATTTTCGCACGTAAACAAATATATGAAGAAAACACTGTTACTTAAAGAAAATACTTTAAGGTCTCTCGCATATACTGAAGATATATATATATATGACTTAATATAAAGCATGTATTTTCGCATCAACTGTCCTTATTTTGTAAATTTCAAAAAGCGATGTGTTGTGAATCAAGTCAGTGTCACACTGTCCTCTTGAAGGATTATTGGTCTGCTGAGCCTGCTTATCCCATTGCAAGAAAGTGTCACACAATACTAAAAATATAAAACATTTTAGGTATCAGATATTCAAGACACAATAGTATTGTACACAAGTTTGTATTGTTCATTTAATTCGCTGATCAGGTGAGCCATCAAAACCCTCTTATTTTGTGTTTTCACTTGCGACAGTACTCAGGTGAGCCATCAATGCCCTCTTATTTAGTGTTTTTACTTGCGACAGTACTCGGATTAGCCATCAATGCCCTCTTATTTAGTGTTTTTACTTGCGACAGTACTCGGATTAGCCATCAATATCCTCTTGTTTAGTGTTTTTACTTGCGACAGTACTCGGATTAGCCATCAATACCCTCTTGTTTAGTGTTTTTACTTGCGACAGTACTCGGATTAGCCATCAATACCCTCTTATTTAGTGATTTTACTTGCGACAGTACTCGGATTAGCCATCAATACCCTCTTGTTTAGTGTTTTTACTTGCGACAGTACTCGGATTAGCCATCAATGCCCTCTTGTTTAGTGTTTTTACTTGCGACAGTACTCGGATTAGCCATCAATACCCTCTTGTTTAGTGTTTTTACTTGCGACAGTACTCGGATTAGCCATCAATGCCCTCTTATTTAGTGTTTTTACTTGCGACAGTACTCGGATTAGCCATCAATGCCCTCTTGTTTAGTGTTTTTACTTGCGACAGTACTCGGATTAGCCATCAATACCCTCTTGTTTAGTGCTTTTACTTGCGACAGTACTCGGATTAGCCATCAATGCCCTCTTGTTTAGTTTTTTTACTTGCGACAGTACTCGGATTAGCCATCAATGCCCTCTTGTTTAGTGTTTTTACTTGCGACAGTACTCGGATTAGCCATCAATGCCCTCTTATTTAGTGTTTTTACTTGCGACAGTACTCGGATTAGCCATCAAGGCCCTCTTGTTTAGTGTTTTCACCTGTGCAAGTACTCAGGTGAGCCATGAAGGCCCTCTTGTTTAGTGTTTTCACTTGCGCCGATACTCAGGTGAGCCACCAAGGCCCTCTTGTTTAGTGTTTTCACCTGGATCAGTACTCAGGTGAGCCATGAAGGCCCTCTTGTTTAGTGTATTCACTTGCGCAAATACTCAGGTGAGCCATCAATGACCCTCTTGTTTTGTGACTTCACTTGCGCTAATACTCAGGTGAGCCATCAAGGACTTCTTGTTAAGTGTTTTAACTTGCGCCAGTACACAAGTGAGCCACCAAGGTCCTCTTGTTTAGTGTTTTCACCTGTGCCAGCATTCATGTGAGCGATCAAGGCCGTCTTGTCTAGTGTTTTCACATGTGCCAGTAATCAGGTGAGCCATCAATGCCCTCTTGTTTAGTGTTTTCAACTGTTCCATTACTCAGGTAAGCCATCAAGGCCCTCTTGTTGAGTGTTTTCACCTGTGCCAGTACTCAGCTGAGCCACCAAGGCCCTCTTGTTTTGTGTTTTCACCTGTGCCAGTACTCAGGTTAGCCATCAATGCCCTCTTGTTTTATGTTTTCACCTGTTCCAGTGCTCATGTGAGCCATCAAGGTCCCTTTGTTTAGTGTTTTCACCTGTACCAGTACTCAGGTGAGCCACCAAGGCCCTCTTGTTAAGTGTCAACTTTGCCAGCACTCAGGTGGGCCATCAAGGCCCGCTTGTTTAGTGATTTCACCTGTGCCAGCACTCAGGTGAGCCATCACGGCCCTCTTGTTTAGTGTTTTTACTTACGCCAGAACTCAGATGAACCACCAAGGCCCTCTTATTTAGTGTTTTCACCTGTGTCACTACTCATTTGAGCCATCGAGACCTTCTTGGTTAGTGTTTTCACTTGCGCCAGTAATCAGGTGAGCCACCAAGGCCCTCTGGTTTAGTGTTTTCACCTGTGCCAGTACTCAGGTTAGCCACCAAGGCCCTCTTGTTTTGTGTTTTCACCTGTGCTAGTACTCAATGAGTCATCAAGGTCCTCTTGTTTAGTGTTTTCACCTGTGCCAGTACTCAATGAGCCATCAAGGCCCTCTTGTTTAATGTTTTCACTTGTGCCGGCACTCAGGTGTGCCACCAAGGCCCTCTTGTTTAGTGTTTTAACTTGCGCCAGTACTCAATGAGCCATCAGGGGCCTCTTGTTTAGTGTTTTCACCTGTGCCAGTACTCAGGTGAGCCATCAAGGTCCTCTTGTTTAGTGTTTTCACTTGCGCCAGTACTCATGTTAGCCATCAAGGCCCCCTGGTTTAATGTTTTCACCTGTCCAGGTACTCAGGTGAGCCATCAAGGCCCGCTTGTTAAGTTTTTTCACCTGTGTCAGTACTCAGGTGAGCCATCAATGCCCCTCTTGTTTTGTGTTTCACTTGCGCCAGTACTCAGGTGAGCCACCAAGACCCTCTTGTTTAGTGTTTTTTTCTGTGCCAGCACTCAGGTGAGTCATCAAGACCGTATTGTTTACTGTTTTCATTTCTTCCAGTACTCAGGTGAGCCTACAAGGCCCTCTTGTTAAGTGTTTTCACATGTACCAGTACTCAGGTGAGCCATCAAGGCCCTCTTGTTTAGTGTTTTCACCTGTGCCAGTACTCAGGCAAGCCATAAAGGCCCTCTTTTTTAGTTTTTTCACCTGTGTCAGTACTCAGGTGAGCCATCAAGGCCCTCTTGTTTGTGTTTTCACCTGTGCCAGCACTCAGGAGTGCCATCAATGCCCTCTTGTTAAATGTTGTCAGCTGTGCCAGTACTCAGGTGAGCCATCAAGGCCCTCTTGTTTAGTGTTTTCACTTGCGCCAGTACTCAATGAGCCATCAAGGACCTCTTATTTAGTGTTTTCACCTGTGCCAGTACTCAGGTGAGCCATCAATGCCCTCTTGTTTTGTGTTTTCACCTGTGCCGGTACTCAATGAGCAATCAAGGACCTCTTGTTTAGTGTTTTCACCTGTGCCAGTACTCAATGAGCCATCAAGACCCTCTTGTTTAATGTTTTCACCTGTGCCGTTACTCAGGTGAGCCACCAAGGCCCTCTTGTTTAGTGTTTTCACCTGCGCAAGTACTCATGTTAGCTATCAAGGCCCCCTTGTTTAGTGTTTTCACCTGTGTCAGTACTCAGGTGAGCCATCAAGGCCCTCTTGTTTTGTGTTTTCACTTGCGCCAGTACTAAGGTGAGTCATCAATGCCTTCTCTTTTAGTTTTTTGGTTTATATATATGCAATTAGCTTGTTATGCAAAGTAAATTATTTATAATGAATTATTCTGCGACCGTTTATCCCTTGTGATGCTCCGAAAAGACAATTATCGTCAATTGTCATTCTATTTATTTGTTGGTTCAAGTAAATTAATATGTGAAAAGCTGTCGTTCACCTCGAATGTTTGATGTAATTTAATGCGTAGTTATGTTGAATGCAATCTTTACTTCATCTTTATCTTCAAAAAAAGTTTAAACACTTTGTAACATGTAAGAAGGTTGAACATTTGCAATCACGGAATTGCTAACACGAGAGAAAACACGAAACAGTACTTGCGATACAATATTATTATTTATTTCTATAAATGTGATATCATGATGTAAAAGAATATGCAACAAATTATGGCTGGTCATTATATATCGTGGTCAAAAATAATTTTCTTTACAAGACCAATAGATTGTATGTTAAGTTAGTATCTATTTCTTGAAATTGTGGAAGATTTTACCAAACGCCTCGCAGCAGGGCTCAATGCAGCACGCGAGACAAGTGCGGGTCATCTTTGAGAAAACAGCACAATTCATCTCAAACATCTTCAGCATCGGTGTGGTGAACCAGACATGATAGAAGGCGACTCCGGCAAACTCGCAGCCCCACTCAGCGGCGATGCAGATGCCACACAACAGGGTAGAAATCTTGTAACAGAGTCCGAGCAAGCACGAGAAGCACGTGTACGCAAGCTTCCAGACGCAGTCGATAGAGTGCGCTCCTTCCGGTTCTGCGAGGATGTCTTCAAATTGAACCTATAAATAAAGTAAGGGTGTATGCAATTTAACAATAAATTATTATGAAATGTAGTATTCAAATTATCTATGTTAAAACATCATTAATTAAAGTAATAACGTTATATCAGTTAAACAACATCACAATATATTGTTTCAGTTACTTAGTATGCAATTATATTTATTTCGGTAAAATAAAAATAAATAACAAGATGCGTTTGTGAAACACTATGTGCCCCCTATATATTTGACCTATGAACCTTGAAGGATGACCTTGACCTTTCACCACTCAAAATGTGTAGCTCCATAAGATAAACATGCATGCCAAATATCAAGTTGCTATCTTTAATATTGCAAAAGTTATGGCCAATGTTAAAGTTTGACGCAAACAAACCCACAAAATGCAATTTACACAAACAATAGATAATTATAAAGAATCATATCGCAAACCTTGATGTTATCGTTCAAGTGATTGGGGTCGCGGTTCGTGAGATCAACTTTGTCGGCCATTGTGGAAAGTCCGTGAAGTTAACGTCAAATATTAACTTCGACGAGATCTTAGGTTAAAATGATTTTGATGTTGTTGTTTTTCTTTTTATCGAGTGCACCGGGATTGTCTCCCATATGGCCATCGCCCCCAGAAAGACGTGTTAGTTGGTTACGGGGGATAGTGCAAGATACAGGAGACACCCCGTTCCAGAGGTGACCCTGGGTCTTTTGGTGCCCGGTGTATAGCACCTAGTACACTGCACCTCGGTTTAACGTCTCATGCGAAAGACAAATTAGTAAGTTAGGTGCAGCGGGGGATCGAACCAGCGAATCTGGATTGTGAAGCCAGTGTGTTACCACTAGACCACGGATCCGCTACCAATGATTTTGAAGATGGGCACTGTGAGCTGATTCTTGACAAGGGTGTGAATAAATGTTCATATCATGTGATAAACACAAGCATTAGTGTGGGTGTCTGGTATTAAGGGTTAATCACTACATCAGACAGAGATAATCAGCGTGTTAAACGGTGATTACAGATTGCAGTAATTGCAAAAATCAGCCGCGAAGAATTGAATTCAAGGATTTGTATTGTGTTGTTTGACAAAGGTGTTGAGGTTTATATACTATTTTACTCCATTTAATAAAGTACCGGTAACTCGATGAGCAAAATTAATAGAGTAAATGGAATTGAATTTTAATAACCATATAATCCAAGCCCCCGTATTGAGCAAAACAAATTGTATTAATTGCTTGCGATAAATTATTGTAAATATTTCATTAATAATCTTTATGAGAAACATTATTGATAGATATCAAATTTGTACAGAAAACATGTGTCTCAGTGAAAAAATGGTATCGAGAATTGACACTTGATAATTGCTGTTTTTTTCCACTGAATATTTTAAAAGGGCCTTTTTGACGTTTTGGTTAATTGAAAAATTAAAAAAAAAATGTTTCAGATTCGCAAATTTTTGTTGTAGTTATGATATTCTGTGAGGAAACAGTAATACTGTACATTTACAATGCTTTAAAATATCCATCATATGCATCTTTTGACGATTTAAAAACCTGAAAATTATAAAGCATTGCAACGCGAAACGATTAAATAATTTGGAGAGTTCTGTTGTTGTATTTATTTTATGTGATGCTACAAGGATTAATTAAATAAAGTATAGAATACATACATCATTGTATGAGCGCGGATGTCCTTGCTGTCTAAGCGATTAACTTTTACTCCAGTGGTCAGTGGTTCGAGCCCAGTTAAGGGTTACTTTTTTTCTTTCTTTAATTTTATTATTGTTTTTTTACTGGAGCTTTTTATATCCAATGTTTATATTTATCAATATAAAGCCTTTAATTACATACTTTAATACATGCCAAAATCTGTGAAAAAGCCCCTTTATATATATTTATTGTTCCGTTATTTGCCTCCAAGAAAGAAAAACGTTGCTTAAGGGACTGTCTAATATTATATACTACTCAAAATTTGCTAAGGATCACTTTTTCTTTTCACATTATCTTAAATTTAATCTAATTTAATATAAATTTTTATTTTGCAGGTTTTGATAATAGAATGTCTGTTTGTATTTTATTTTTGTGTATTGATTTATCATTGATCATCAATGCGTGACGCTGGCTGAATCTAGCTAGGGGTGAACTTCAAATTACACATTCTATGAAAAGCGATCCTTAGCAAATTTCGAGAAGAACATGTATATGTTCCTTTGAAGCATACATTAATGTGGCCTATCCTGAGATAAAAATGTTATAGTGTGCCAGTCTAAAAAAAAATATTGCATGTTTAAATGAATACAAAATCAATATAACAACTTAGTTAATTTTCAAAATTATATTTCCGAACAATACATGAACGTTTTACACAACATGCAAATCAAATTTTGGGGAATGTAACAACACACAATAAGCCAGTAATCCTTGATTAAAGTAAGAAACATTATTGAATGCTCTGTGGGTTTTCATTGGCTACCAGTCAATAAACGTGTAGACCAGATTGTTCTTGGCCATGTGTTTAAGATTAAAAATGGTTCGGCCCCTGACTATATGGGGGACATTATATTCCGCAGGCCTCTATTCATTCATACAGGACAAGGTAAACTCAAAAAGGCGCATGTGCTGTCCCCAAAGTCAAAGGTTTCGGGTCAAAGTCCTTTTGTTACACAGGATGCTCATTATGGAACAATTTACCCTCCAGTATACCACAGATTGATAGATTGTCTGTTTTAAGTCGTCTTTAAAAACTAATGTATTAGAAAATATGTAACTTTTTATGTGTAGTGTTTGTTTTTTGGATAAAGAAATCATTTTAGTCATCAATTTTTATCAACATTGATCCTATCTTCCATAAATGTTATGCATTCTCCATTTTTTATAAGTGCCACTCTATGTCCTGCCACCAGCACAAAGGACCATAATGGAAATATGGGTTTACTCATTTTTTTGATATCCTTGGTGTTGGTGGGTATGTCATGGTATATTTATCTTCATGTATGTTATATTTTTTTATATATTGTACATGTTGTAAATGCCCATGTATGCGTTCTTTGACGAAATAAACCTACCTGCCTGCCTGCCTGCCCGCCAGCCCGCCTGCCTGCCTGCCCTCCCTCCCTACGGCCCGCCGGCCCGCCCGCCCGCCCACCTCGTACATGTGTGATGCTTTAGGTTTACATATTAATTAAATGAAAATGTTATCATTATAGCATTAATTGTATGAATGTCAGAAAACCTGACCGCGCTGTTAGACAGAGTTGAGTTTGCTTTACTCATTTTTACATTTTATTAGTAGCGAAAGTAAGAAGTTTTGTATAAATAGGGTATCGATTAACCCATGTAATTGTTTTAGTTAAAGGGATCTTTTCACGGTTTGGTAAATTGACAAAATTGTTTCAGATTCGCAAATTTTCGTTTAAGTTATGATATTTGTGAGGAAACAGTATTACTGAACATTTACCATAGTCCAATATAGCCATTATATGTATCTTTTGCCGATTTGAAAACCTAAAAATTATAAAGCGTTGCAACGCGAAACGATTGAATAATTTGGAGAGTTCTGCTGTTGTCGTTTAAATTTACGAAACTACGAAGATTGCTTATATAAGGTATACAATACTCACTTTGAGTGTACCCGGCGGAATAGCCGAGAGGGCTAATGCGTTTTTACTTCAGACTAACTCCAGGACTCCGGGGGTCACTGGTTCGAGCCCTGGTACCGGCTACTTTTTTTCCCATATTCAATTTTATTCTTGATTTTTTACTGGAGCTTTTAAGATACAATGTTTACATTTATCAATATAAAGCATTTAATGACAAACTTTAAAATATGCCAAAATCTGTGAAAAGGCCCCTTTAAAGGGACCGTCAATCGCGATTGACGAAAAAAGAAAAGTTCTAAAATACCGTATGGTTTTACAATTATTAGTTTAAATTGATTAAAATATCACGACTGGTTTATTATATCACTGGAAAAAAAGTTCATATTTTCAGTATATTCGGTAATAAAGTTTCGTGATGTGAAATCGAAAGTATATCGCGAAAATAGGTGACATAACGATATACACACTATAAATAACGCAAGTAGATTGATCATTTTAAATATAAAATATATACAATTCACTACGCATGCACAATTTGCATTCCTGGGTTTACCACATGACGATGATGTTCAATCTACTCGCGTTATTTATAGTTTACTGGTAGTTACCTGGTATCTGTACCTAGTAAAATTATTACCAAACATACTGAAAATATGAAAACGTAACAACTTTTTTAATGTAATATACCAGTCGTGATATTTTAATCGATATAAACTAATAATTGTTAAAAAAATACGGTATTTTAGAACTTTAATTTTTTCGTCAATCGCGGTTGATGGTCCCTTTAAATACTTTGAGTAATATCCCCGCGATATTTGCCATTTGAGAGTATTGATATACCGACCGTCTAAATCTTAAGTTTCCTGTTTCTTGAATCTGGTGTTTTCTTGTTTACAGAATTTCGCATAGGTATTTACAGGCATGTATACCTATGATATTGTTTTAAACTTTATATATCAACCATCGTGTTGATACCTACTACCTTTCAAGTACAATAGATAGGTTTTGTTTCTTTGTCATCGCCATTTTTTATATTTGTTGCGAATTGCTAAAGGCATTTTGTTCCGATCTCGAATGAACATTTGCTTGAACTTGACTAAAATGAGTAGGCAGTTTCTAATTGCAAATTAATCATTGCCATAATAACGATGAAAATAAAACTTGTAATTTACAACCATTTCTATTCTATTGGTCAGTGTTTACTAGTATTTCAAGCAAAGGCTATATTATGGGTTTTGCTGTTTCTACGCGTTGTGGAATAAAGCGTAGATTTTCTATTTCCCACGTAAAGTTGAATAACGAATGTATACTTTGTGCTTGTTTATGTTTGTATGTGACAACTAGTATTTCCAAAACAATGTTGTCTTCGGCTGTATAGTTAAACTCTTACGCTATCAAGGAAGGCGAATAACAACCCAAATCATACCGTTTGATGCACATCTAAAGCTGAGAAACGGGGCAATGTACAAATAAGGTGATTCCGAAAGTATAGCATGCGCGGTCACCATTCATCCTTAGTTTACCTCTCACGTTGAAGACGGCGTTAACTCTTAATTTGATACGATTATATACGTGTTTCATATTATCTTGTCATGTTGAATAATAATGGAGAGCAGTATTAAAATCTGACCAATCATTACAAGTCAACAATATCCAATTTATCATACAATTACAGATGTGGATTAATTTTCCGGAAAAATGGCAATAAGATGAACAATCATACTGAATATTTACAGAAATAAATACAAATTAAAATGAATTGGTCGATTATTTTGAATGTATTACATTTTCACCTATGCTATATACAGTAGACTAAGAGCCAGCGACAGTTAACTAAACAAACAATTATATTTCCGTTTTGCTGGATTTAACAGTTGCTTTTGGGTCGAGTGGCATTAAAAAAAACGATGCAAAAAGTTTGTGCTCGTTTTTAAATAATTAACTAAAAGTGTTCCATTAGTGAGGCAATTATACTGCTTTCAAGTTTTACTAAGTTCCATTATGTAATGATCGTGTACACACAAAAGGGACGTGATAACACGACTACTTGATCTGGTTTTGTTGATATTGGTATACTCCCTTGGAAGATAACAATTATAACTTCCTGTTTCGTATTCGTTGATAATGAGGCGAATTTAAATGGATTAGTTAACAAATACTCACTGACGAATCATTAAAACGTCTTTGTCGTTATAAAGGTGCATACACATGAACAGGTTCGTGTTTTTTTAATGGTTTCATATAGTATTTTTGATATAGCAAAGACATCATAAATACATTTAAAACGTGTTTCAACTGGTACACATTGTTTATACGCAAGCATTATAATTTCAAATAATGCATTTCAAGCTTGCATATTATTGATTTAAAAACATTTTAGCTAGTGGGACACAAGGAAATGCACTGACGGACTTTGTTGGCATATATCATATTGAATGTAATTTTGGGGCCAAAGTTTCTTTGATTATGCAACAATAGACAAAAGTATGCCATGCGATTTAAAAAGTATAAATTTTATATTATTTTTTCTTCAAGAAATTCAATTCAAAGGCAGCTGCCCATTCGTGTATCAGCATGGCTACCACGCGGTGGATGGCCCTTTTCTGTTAAAGTAAAGACTACATGTAGATATTATAAATACAATTCTAATGTATTTATGCAAAGTTCAGCTATAATACACAAAGGTCATGGGTAAAATAATGTTGTCATAAGCGTATTGTTAGACGTGAGGTAAGTGCATCTTACACTGAGATTTTAAGCGTTTAAAAATATGTTGTGAAATTTTTGGTCAAAACGTGGGTACATTGACGAAATTTACTTATTTACATTTTCAGAAAGCTCCATGTATGGTGAACACGGTAAAATTAAGATGTTTGCAAAATTTATCAGTTTAAGGTTAAAACGGCTGATTTAGAAATACCTATTAAAACACAAAAAATAAACATTTCTTGCTTTAGTTTCATGTCAATAAATTATGTTAATACATTTTTAATAAATCTACAAGTGCATGAATAAATCACTTACATATGGTTTTATAATATGATATACTTAATACTTCTCAAGAATTAGAAAACATTATAAACATTATAAAATGTATATTGGTTTCCATGGAAACACCTTAAATAATGCAAACGATTGAAATTTTGTGTATGAAATGTACTTTTTAACTGTTGTTTGTTTAATAAATGATATATTGAAACATTATTCTTCTATACATAATGCAGAGACAAAGTCATAGTGTCTATCTCAATAGATATAGATTCTTGTGATTATTCGCGCTAAATTCGTTTGCAGTACATTTGGATCGGATAAGATTACCTACAACTAGCAAATTTTGACAAATTAAATGACAATGCAAAATATGTCTTACAAACTGTACCATTATATTTCAAAATTTGATTATACTGTTTTCCGAAAATCATCCGTGATTGTTAACAAAGAATCTCAATGTTTTAATTGTACTGTAAACCAAGATCTACACACAACATTATTTATTTGAAAGAGGTGAAAATAAAATTATTTATTTAAAAGACGTGAACATTAAATATTATGTTAGTTTAACTTCGAAAAAAACAATTCAAGTATTATATACATCTTTAAAGAATTCAAACAGATCCCATTTAATTAAGTACATACATAGACAAACATAATGTTCTTAGATTTGTTCAATGTTCAGTTAATTGTACAATTAATTTACACATGGTTAAATTTAAACCTAGTAAACGACAATACATTAATCATCAATTTTTAAGTGTTTGCTGCATGTCAATGATCACAACTTTGTGGTCACCATGGTTACCATTTAAAAATTAAAATGCATACATTTGTTTTAAGTTGATAATGTTAGAATAGAATTAAAATTATAAAAACTCATAATAAAATGAGTATAGGTAAAATGTCGTATACATCCAAACATATTCCATAAATATGAGTGAGGTCTTGAGGCAGTTAAATCTACACTTGTTGCAGCACATTATCATAGACTGCTCATGATTTGAAAATGTTACAACAACTAAGTGTAATATGAGTTATTAGTCACATATTATTGGCACTGCAAGTGGGATAGACAGGAATAGTTCCGTTTGCATAGCATTCTTATTCTTCCTCTTATAGCACAGGCATTGAGCAGAGAGACTTAGCGTTTCCTGTTGGATTGGTATACAATAGGTTATGAAACTTCTTCCCAAGAAGGTCAAGTATTCCTCGACATCTTCTGCACATTGGGGATAAGAGGATAAAAAAAAGCATTTCATTCAATTTAAGATTATTGGTATATAAATTAACCGGCTTCAATTGTAATTCAAACTAAAACGACTCAGAGTGACCTAGGGCGAACAGGTTTTAGGGCGAAACGACCCGATACCTAAATTTTCGGTGGCCGACTTTGGTAAAAGGGAAGTAATAACTCAGCTCATTGACATCAAAATGTCAAAATCAACTAATTGTTTGCTAGAAAATTCTTTAAAGCGGGATTATACGACTTTATATATGTATTAAAGTGTAATATATTGATAAAATATGTTACAATAACACATAATAGGCAAGAAAAATTATACATTGAAGACGAATTTCATAAAATGCAGAAAAGACAAATTAGCGCCCCGAGCCGATTGTGACGAAGATAGTTCGCACATATTTTCCTACAATAACGGAAGCATTCGTCTTTTTATTAGGATCAGAGTTAGTGTCCGTGCGTCATATGAATATATATCGTATATATATATCGTTGCAGGAATTTAAAATGAACCGTTAAACTAAATTTATATTCACATCGTACATGCATGATAAACATGCTGGCAAATTCGACTGTACAGACATTTTCGATTTCAGAATTAAATATCTGGCTTATTTCGCATTTTTCGACACATGTTCTTCTTAACTTTTATTTTAATTTAGATTGCAATATATAATAATAATAATAATAATACTATATTTATAATAAGTTTTTTACACATTTAATATAAATTCATAAATGCTTGAAAAAATCGTATAATCTCGCTTTTAAGTACTAGTCTATGCCGATATTTCTATTACTTAAATAAGATAAATAGTAAAATCACAGAAAACCTTAGGAAATTTATACAAAAATTCAGCGCAAGTTCGGCGATTAACTCGTCCCCCGTTGAATATAACCGTTGACTCCGTTGACTATAATATACAACAGGTACAGGCTAATGTATCGACGATTTTAATTGGATAACGCGAAGACCAATTGGTAGCTTCGTTCGTGACGTGACGTTACAATGTTATGGTTCGCGGCGTTTCCCAGATTATTTTTGTCAATCTTTCTATCATTCCGTTGATAACCAGATCAAATACAAAGAATCACATGCCCACAAATCAAGAATTTCCACTTTTAAGTAGCGCGAGGATAGTATGCATCATGTAGTATTCAAGTTGCATATGTATTATGAATCTTATTTGACAAGAACGAGCTTTTATTCTTACCCGTAAGCTGTCAAAAAGTTCGGAAAAATAAATCGGAAATGGTACACGGATTACTTCCCCTGAACCTCGAATGATCTCGCGATATGTTTCTAAAAATAACCGGTCCAATTTTGGACCGGTAGAATTAGCTTGTACCGATCCCTAATAAGGAGTATGCGATAGATAAGGAGAGGTAACCAATCTAGTTTAGCGACGTCATTTCGAATGAGTTTTCTCATTATGACGCTTGCCGAATTAGTACAAAAAGTCTCAGAACACGACATATATCATCTTTATGATCGAAAAGGAATACCAAGTGAATGATAAACTGTTTGGTAACAATAAATACAAATACTATTTGGATTTCAATATTTAAAATCTAAGGCAAATTCACACTTTAATATCTTTAAAATGATGGCTCAAAAACTCGTATTGTCTATGAGGATCAATACGCGCGTATTCCTAAAACATTTATAGCATACATATTATTAGAATGTTTTCGACTTACAAAGCATTTTGCTTAACACGTTGTTGCATTTCTTACCAAAAATTGACATTTGCAGTGTTTTCAACAATCTATCACTTCTATCATTTTAATGTTCATTTTAACGCCTTTCGGGATAATTGAAAATGTAATTTGTATATTCATTTCTTTTTTATCAGATATGAACAAAGAAAAAAGAGACTACTTGGAAGTTGTCTCAAAGCACTTGTTTGTGGTGCTGGATATCGCGGGAGCCTCCGAATATGTACGAAGCATACGCCAGCATTGCGCTCTAGTGACCGATGTTATAACTGGCATATCGAACATCTTAGAATCCAACGATGTTGCCGTATATACATTTGGCAGCACTTCAGAAGGCACAACGACACCAGGAATGAATTCAGACAGAGATACTATGATATGCATTCAGACCTTCCCAGTGTTTGAAAACAAAGACGATATATCATTTGATGCACTTCTACAGAAATATGATAACGGCGAAGACGATTTTAGTTACTTGTTAATGTTAACAGACGACCTCACGCCTGTAGGGTTCTGTAAGCTCGAGTTTTTCCCTGCAGGGGAAGCACACCTCGAAAATCCAAACGTTGTCCTAAATTTGGACATCGATCTAAACGGAAGGAATGTAATCTCGAATAGTTGTTTGGTAGAAGCTATGACCCAGGATGAAAGAAACGGACCCGCTGCAACGACTTTTAAACGACCTGGCTTTACTGATCTTGACTACATACCGTCATTCCATTGCACAAAGTGGCCCTCGGCGGCTGAAGAATTTTTGACAAGGAAGCGAAAGTATGGGTTTCCAAGTACAAACATGGCTGGAGATTTCGGTGCGTTCGGGATATTTTTTGTGCCCTCCGGGCATTCTGAATCCTCAGAAAAACATCTGCAGTGGCGATTGTCGTTTTCCTTACAGGAACGCAAAATCATGCTGAATTTAAATCCAACACAGTTTAAATGCTACATTCTTTTGAAAATGATGAAGGAAGATTTTGTCAAACCGGTAGTTCAAGGCAAGTCACTCACCTCATACCAGTGCAAGACAAGCATCTTTTGGTCAATAGAGAAAACTCACCCATCGATTTGGACAGAAAGAAATATAGTTGCTTGTTTTGTGAAATGTGTGCATCTGCTTAAGATCTGGATTCGAAACGGTTTCGTTCCGAACTTTTTTATGCCACCTGTCAGCATTTGGAAAGGAAACAGAGAAGTACGCAGTATGGTAACTGCTGTTCTTGACAAAGTCTTGAATGAGCCAATCAAATATTTAATGGAGCTTAAGTGTGACCGAGTGGGCAGTTTGCTTCGAGATGCGGTAAAACCGTGCGTCTTAGAATGCGAAGGATACGACAATGGCGTTGATGACAAAAGAAACTACTTTAATGAAGCGAAACGAGATCTACATTTAGCTGTTCACAGACAACACTATTTGTTTATTGGCGAAACAGCAGACATGGCAATGAAGATCTTGCAGCACACGAGGAAGGATGATACGCTTGACAGATGCATTCATTCTCACGGACGTTTAACTGAATCCTTGCAGGACAGCGAAAAGATCTCCATATTAACCGCCCAGTCTCTAAATACCACCAAGCTAGCAACAGGTTATCTCTTGCCATTCATGTATACGAGCTATGGGTCGCAACTGGCATCAAAAGCAGTTTTAGAATCAAATGTTGAACTTCAAGATCAAGCACTCGACTATTTTAGAGCTGGCCAACGATCAGGTATATTCTGTCTAGATGTATTTTAAAATTTTAGCATATACAATATGAATGTTCACGAATCTCTATCATATATATATATATATATATGTATGTATATATATCTATATATATATATATATATATATATATATATATAGTTGTTCAATCACACGAATGTTGATCTAATACATTTTATTTACGTAAGTGTTGTGTTCATTGATGTATAACACTTTTTATATATGAATTTTCCTAATAAAATTATGATTAATAATTTATTAGGAATCAATTATCATAGAAATTCTTTTTCTTTTTTTTATTAATTGTTTTTACAGAAAAACTTTCCGGCACAGTCAAACTGGCAACAGCTCTGTATGCGTTTGGAAAGTACGAAGAATGTCTACATATATTGAAGGAATTAGAAGCGAGTGTAGGGACGGACTTAATAACAATAGGTATGTGCGGCAGAAAAGAGAGTGATTTCACTCACACGATCTTGGTAAATGAAGAATTGGTGAACAAAATAATCGACAAGAAAATGTCTTCGTCTGATGTATTGTTGAACAATGCATGCACATGTGTTGTGTTTCTGCCGTCTGAGCTTCCTATAATTCCGAAAGACCTTCAGTACGAAATGTTCCGATCGTACTTTGCAGAGGTAAGAAAAGCCGCTGTCTTTTACTTAAGTGTTAAACCTATACATTTTGTTGATTATTCTGGTAGATTTTTTTTTCTGATACTATTTTTATTCGTTATTTTAATGTTATGCTGACAGTATCTATTGTTTGAATGCGCATTTTTTGCAGAGTGATATTGATCCAGGGGTCGATTACTGGTTCGACTGTGTCGCTGTAGACTCCAAAGTTCTTCTGTACTACATGTTGTATCTAGTCCACAAGAAACTGGGAAACAACAGAGAAAAGAATGTGGCAATGTTGTTTCTTAATGCACTTATCGACGATGACTTCAATTTATGTCACTTCGACACTGGGTACAATTTAGTGGGATGTATTCTTCGAGACATGGGTCATCTTGGCGCTGCTTTGTCATCATTTTGGAATGCATGGGTTAAAAGACCTGACCACAACGCGGCCAAATGGCATGCGGTTATCACATGTTTTATGTACTATAGACTAATGGCAGACGAAACTTTCACCTTAAATCAAGAATTGTTTGATTTGGACAACAACGATGACAACACGTGTGTGAAGAATCCCTTGAACGAAAGTTGAGATGCCATGACAGTGATCTACACTAGATGCAATGACAACTGCTGATTATTTAACATTTCTGTACTTGGGGGGGAACGCACTTATAGTTTTACACATGTATGCTGCTTCCGATATCAACATTCTGAACAAACACATCATCATCATCATTAATCCCTTTACCGGTTTTGCCATTGGGGGAAATGAAATAATCATCCACTCAGGTCTGTTGTGTGCTGCTGAGAGTAATTCATCCATGGTAAGGGATGTCTACTCTTTTACATTGTCCATCCAGCATTGCCTCTGACGGCCTTGACATCGACCTCCATCTAGCGTGTCCTGGAGAACAGTCTTGCACAGAGAGTCGTGCCTGGTGACGTGTCCAAACCAAGCCAGCTTTCGTCGTTTGATGGTCGCCAGTAGGGTCTCTTGTGTACTCGTTGGTCTTGTGCTCCTAGTCTTCTGCAACATTTATGTGCAAATGCCTGTATCCTACGTTCTCTGTCCGCGTGAAGGTTCCAGATCTCGCAGCCGTAGAGTAGGATGGAGACTAGGAGGGACTTGTAGAGTCTTTACTTTGTTAGTTTTTTTTATATTTTTTTTATTCAATATAAGACATACATTGCATACATGCATATGATCACACACAAAAAGTTATATCATGTAGCAGCAATAATGTTCAAACATGTTATACAAGATATGCTAATATATAGGTTTTTTTAACAAAAAAAAATCTACAGAATAGTTATGAATATGAATGAGTTGCATAAAGTTGGTAGAAAGCATTCTGGACTTGTTATAAAAGTTTAATGTGTTGCCATATTTGTTCATATATATGAAGTTTATCATTGTTAAGGGCAATTTGTTTTTCAATTTGGATCTTAAGTTTTAAATAGTTTATAAAACAGTTGAAAGTAGGTATTTGTTTTTTGTATTTGATGCTGAATATAAAATATTTCATTAATATGATAATGTGGTTCACAGTGTTATTAATTTCTGGTATTTTAAAAGTATTAACACAGAAACTGATATTTAAGAGAGACAGTTTTAATTGTAATTGTTGTTTCCCTAGAAATGTTGTTAACTGGTTCCATAGAATTTGAATATGTTTGCACTCCCAGAAAAGGTGTTCTATTGTTTCAATGTGTTCGCTGCATATATCACATACATTTGTGTTGGATAGGTTGCACTTGAAAAGATATTTATTTGTAGCTATGATTCTATGGACATATTTATATTGAAAATTTCTCAGTGTGCTATCTATAGTTGTTTAATATGGCATGATAAATATTTGTTTCCAATTAAATTCTTGTTCTCGAAGAAGGCTTTGCCATTTATTTTGAATCTTGGAGTTTTCTGCTGGGTGTTTAATTTGTAGTTTGTAAAATATTTTGTTTGTTTTGTTTTGTTTTGCAAGTATGTTTTCCGTGAATGATGTTTGAGTACATGGTGTGTTATTTGTATTAATTGTAGATTTAATATGTATGGGTATGCTTTTAATTAATGTGTAATACATTAGGAAATTGCTTGAAGGTATTTCGTATATATAATAAATATTCTCAGAAGAATCGAAGTCCTTTATTCTGTAATCGTACAATTGGTCGACATATTTAATGTTTTATTCAAACCACTGTTTATAGAAAAAAATCTTATTGTTTGAAGTAATGTCTTTATTGTTCCATAAAATAGTTTTACTGGTGATTAGGGTTTCTAGATTATGAGTAACATAAGTTCATGCCGATAAAACACTAGATAGAAATATGTTTTTGTTTGCAATTTCACGCAAAATGGTATTGTTGATGTTACATTCAAAAAGTAAGGAGTAACCATATTTTTTTAGAATTTTCTGGTAGAATAATTTCCATTTACTCGTATTGATATTATCTAGGTATCTTTAACCCAGCTGCCTTTGATTGCATTCAAGAATGAGTCGATGTCTGTTAATTGGATACCTCCATTTTCTACAGATTGAATTAACTGAGTTCGTTTTATTTTATCAGGCTTACCGTCCCATATGAAATTAAATCTTGCTGATTTTATATCATTAATAATATCATTTGGTGGATTTGGGAGAACTGTTAGTGTAAAAATTAATTTAGGGAGTGCAAATGTTTTTAAAACGGTGTTTTTCCGATAAGTGTAAGTTTACGGTGTTGCCATGATTTTAAACAATTTTTAAATTTTTGTAGTTAAGGAAATATGTTTTTAAGAATTGTTTCATTTTCATTGTTTGTAAAGGTTATTCCTAACGTTGTTGCTTCATCTGATGTCCAGATGAATTTCATTTCTTTTTTAAGATGCATATTACTTTGTTTAAATTTACCTACTCTTAGCACAGTACATTTACTTTGTTTAATTTAAGACCCGATGCCATTCCAAAAAGGATAAGCGATTCTATAAGATTATTGAATGAGTCACTACTGTCGTTTAAAAAATATGTTGCATCGTCAGCAAATAGGGACTGTTTAATTTCTTCGTCAGGTTCTAGCGATATTCCTTTTATATGTTCATTTGATTGGATATAGTGTGATAGATACTCGATGCATATAATAAATAGTGAGGATGAAAGTGGACATCCTTGTCTTACCCCTCGTTCGATGTTAAAACTGTTTTAGAAAAAGCCATTGTTAATTATTATACTGTTAATATCGGTATAAAATAGTTTAACCCATTTAATAAGACTTTCACCGAAATTCATATTTTCTAAACAAAAGGACATGAACGAATGGTCTAGTGAATAGAAAGCCTTTCGAAGTCTGCAAAGAAAATGAGACCAGAATTGTTTGGTTGGTTGAAATAATTTATGCATTCTTGTATTAGACGTACGTTTTCACCAATGTAACGTCCTTTAATGAAACCAGATTGAGATCTTAAAATAATTGATGATAATATTTTTTTAATTCCCTTTGATATACTTTAAGTTGCAATTTTATAATCATTGTTAAGTAAACTAATCGGGCGCCAGTTTGATAAGGATTCTAAGTTTTTTTCCAGATTTGGAATGAGTGATATTATTCCTTGTTTTTGTAGCGTAGTTAAGTTTTCGTTGTTAAATGAATAGTTAAGTGAATTAATTAAATGTATTTTAATATCATTCCAGAATATTTTATAAAATGCCATCAGACTCTAGACTTTTGTGATTTTGCATTTCTTTTAGAGCTAATCCACATTCATATTCATTAAGTAATCCGTCGCACAGTATTTTTTCCTCTTCATTTAAAGCATGATGTGTATTTTTAAAAAGGGTGTTATTTTCAACATGTTTTCGTTTATAGAGGGTTTCGAAAAATAAACGTTGTTCTTCTAGTATTTTGTTCTGTTTTTTATATCTTCGCCATTGACTACTAATTTGTGTATAGTTTTTTGTTCACTTCTGCGTTTGTTCGATGTTTGCGAAGTATTTTGTATTTTTTTCATTATGTTCAACATGCTGTGCACGTTCTCGTAGTAGTATTCCATTGAGACGTGTATGATAAAAAAAATGTAATACTTGTTTTTTTTATGTTATTTCATTTTCAATGTCTTTGGTGTCGTTTGTGTTTGTCTCATGCAATTGTTTTTCAAGTGTTTCAATGATTTTAATGGTTTCAGTTTCAAGTTTGTGTGCTTTTTTTTGTTTAAATGATGTGTATCTAATTGTTGTGTTACGTATATTTCCTTTAATTACTTCCCATAAGTTGTTTGGGTTCGCATCTTTATTCTTTTGAACTGTATTGAATATTTCTTGTTTTATTTGTGTTTGATATTCTGTATCTAATAAGATGCTGTTATTAATTTTAAAGTATCCTGGGCCTCTTTCAGGTTGTATTTTGTGCAGTTTAAGTTCAACTAGAGAGTGGTCAGTCATAAATCCTGGTTTAATGTTACATGTTTCAATAATGTTGCAAAGTGACTGATATATTAAAAAATAGTCTAATCTACAAAATAGTGTTGGTTTTTTGTTTGAGTGCCAGGTGTATTTGCTTTCGTTGGGATTAACTGTGCGCTATATGTCTATCATATTGTAGTTTTCAAGTATGTTATCTAAAATGTTTCTATTTTTAGGATGAGTATAAAGGTTTCCCTTTCTTTTATCTAATAATGGGTTAAGAACAGTATTGAAATCACCACCGACTATAATGTTTTTATCTTGATTATTAATTATAAAGGATTGTAATGTTTCGTAATTAGTCGGATCATCTATGTTAGGGCCGTAAATGTTGATTAATGTTAATTGTGTTTCGTGTATTTTGATATCTATACTTGCTTGTCTGCCAATTATTATTTCATTAAAGTTATCGACTGTGATCCCTATATTATTTTTTATCAGAAAAGCAATGACTTGTTTATTAGTATGTTGTCCACTGAGATAGATGTCGTCGTCCCATTCATCTTTTAAGGTTTGTTCTAATGTATGAGTTAAGTGACTTTCCTGTAATAGGCATATACTTTTTTTTTTCGTCTAACTATTTGAAAATTTTTATGCGTTTGTCTTTATTGTTTAGCCCTTTTACATTTAGAGTACATAATTTAATCATTTAAAAAAGTGATGGGTGATATAAATGATAATTTGTGTGTGTTTGTCCAGTAAGTTTCTATTTTAAAACATGTCCAGTTAGATTCCATTATAAGACATAAAAAGTCTACATATGCAAACAAAAAAAGAAAACAAAAATTATGGATACAAACAGATGAATATTCCATAGAAAAAGAAGAAATGAAAAAAAAAACAATAATGAGAAAAAAACAACTTTACTTTGTGGCACAGCTGATGGATTTGCATGTCAACGACCTGCTCAGTCTGGCCACCGCTTCGGTCGCCATGGTAATTATTATTCGGAACTTAGTGGTACTGGTACCATCCATGGACAGGGTTTCGCCCAAGTACTTCAATCTGGTCACTTCTTCAAGCTTATCGCCGTTCATGGCGATGTCTGCACTGGTGTTGGTCGTGCTGTTAACTATGTTCTTGGACCTCTCCGTGCTGACCTCCATCGCGTATGCTCCTGGTCTTTTATATAGTCTGTTTGTGAGATGAAGTTCACTGCCAGTGCCATCCATGCGGTCAATGTCATCAGCGAATCTCATGTTGGATATGGGTTTGCCACCGATGGGGATAGAGGTGTGGTCGTCATGGAGAGTCTCCTGCAATATCTTCTCAAGGAAAAGGTTGAACAGGACGGGAAAGAGCAGACAATCCTGACGGACGCCCACTGATGTCCGGAATAAGTCCCTCTTTTGTCCATCGAGAAGTACTGCGCTTCTTGCGTTTCCGTAGAGTTCTTGAAAAACCCTTTGTTAGTGTACATATTAAAGTATACATGATCTGTTTATGGTGGCACATAGGTTACATTCACTCCACGTTTTTAAAAAATTCACTACTCTTCTGTTTAATGTACCCCTTCTTCATTAACTTCACCGCTCATTTTTCATTGCGCTTCTGTTTTATTAAGTTTTGCACTCCTCTTTTTGTATTTCATTCCTTCGACTTAGTAAGTCGTTCTCACGACATAGCTAACTCGTTCCCACGAGTTAGTAAGTCGTTCACTTAAGTTAGTATGTCATGGGAACGAGATAGAAAAAGAGGAGTGCATTCACAGAACAGGAGTGTTTGTCACATCCATGCCACCGTACCCTTTTTTTAGTTCATAATCACTGTCAATAATGTGTATAAAAAGTTATTGGTTTGGTCGCTGAAGGAGTCATTTTTTATTTACGAAGCTATTTGTGAGCATAAATAATATAGTAAAAAAATGTATCGCAACCCTACCTTTGAAAAGTCGCAATGACATGACATTTTTTTTCGCTTTTAGTATTAAATGATACCTAATAAACATTGGACTTTCAAATCGCATGTCATGATTTAAAAACGATGAAGTTCTTAATTTAAATGTATTATTATTTTAATTACAAATATCAATATATAATACTATTGAACCAAACAGTATTTTTGCCCCAGCCTAAGAAAGCTCGATGCAATAGCATTCACTCACGATCAACATACCTGCATCACATTAAAAATCTACTTAACTTCACCAACAGAAAATGTACATGGATGCATCAACTTTAATGTTTTTTAATGCATTATTTGGACTGAGAAACAGACAGACAGCCATTTGAATATTATACAATGCTCCAAATGAGAAATCGTCGAACGCCATGTATACATACCTTCATCCAAATTACAAACTTTCAGTATTGCAAACAGATCATTACTCCATCAACATAAACGGGATATGCTGCAGAAACGGACAGTTTACATAAATCCATCTACAAAAATCATCAACAACAACATAAACATAAATAACTGGGCCAAACAGAAACCCCCGTGAATCCAGACCCACTATTTCCTCTACCCATAGCTGTATACATATTAAATGTATTTAAGCTCAGCTTAAAATGCAAATAACTGCATCAAATGTATATCAATGCGTTAAAAAGAAACTAAATGACCTCATTCACATAAAATCTGCTTTACGTCAGCAACCGATTATCTGCACAACTTTATAAACACAAATCCGCATAACTTCATCAACTTAAACATCTTTACCAACATTTCGAAAAGCTATGTAACGTCATTAACGAAAACATTTGCGCAATCTAATTAATTAAAAATCTGCGTAACTTCCCATACAACTACACAAACTCAAAACACAATGATGGACGTAGTTTTCGTAAAACTAGTGACAAATAAGTGCCTGATGATTTGAATTTCGCTTTCCCGTATCAAGGTGGTAGTTTCGCATCGTATTCTCGTAATCTCGCATCTGGGTTATGACTTTTGTTATTTTGATGTTGTTCATGTTGCGCGCTTATACTGATCGCAGTTGACGACAAGAACACCATACCGCCGTCGTTTGCTTGATATGTTCACTCGGCATTTTACTGTGCTACTTGAAGATTATATCGTGCATCGTTTAAAACTCGGGTGCATTAAAGCCATGATGGAACAAAATCAAGATGATCAGTAATTTGGAGTTAACATAAACGCAAAAACTAGTTTCTTTTGAATAAAGGGTTTCCTTGCTGAAATATGCTTTGACTGTATTGTTGTTTGAATCAGCTGTTGTCGCTTTTATTGAAGCACAGTTCAGGATTTGCAAATTAAACACAGTAGCACCGCTGTGCTTAAAGACTCTGTGGAAAAGCCTGACGATAAGTAACGTTAGTAAAGCCCCGTCTAGTTTGCAAAATACACTCAAATTGATAAAGGTTTCAACGGCTAAGTTAACCGTTCATTAAGACCTCACCATACCCAACCGATACGCCCCCCCCCCCCCTCCTAATGACGGTACTTTCTGGGTACGGTCCTGTAATACGATTCGAGATAACGAGATTAGTTTGGGTATCGGAAGTGCGAATAAGTACGTGTACTAACGAAACACCGTATACTGTCGTCTGTGACAGCCATCCGATGAAATTCTTCGATAAAAGCAACATCGGTCTTCCTGACTGAATACATCACCATCTTCTTAAATAATGGTCCCACTATGCAATTATTGATTACATATATATAACATCGTTTAACCGCAAATACATTAAAAACAATAACATAAATATGAAAAATCTTAACAGATATTTTCATCATACATATATTATTTTTTTAACATACAAATATCTTTGTAGAATATATACACACGTTACTGTACAATATTAATGTGCATTTTTCATGATATATTTACACAAGATAAATATAGAAACATTGACTTTGGCAACAGTTGCTAAGCCTCACCTGTATTATATGTATCAAGTTACCCGTCCTTGCAAAATACGCTAGTGCATTCATCGACTCTAGATTAAATCAGTGTACGAGTGCGACACCAACATACATAGACACTACATATCTAGCTCTCCAAAATGGATTTTAGACTACGAAGCCTGTTTGTCTTGCTTGGCTTATTAGTGATAGGTATGTGTATATTTATATAATTTCTTAAAAGTTTTAAAGCAAATTGGTTTCTTCAAAGAACATAAAATGAAACAAAGTTTGCGGTAAACCCATGCAATATTTTATACAGCTATTCATGTAGTATATCAATTTACTGAAATTACATGGGTTAAATGAGATAAAAGTATGTTTAGAGTTTCGTGATTAATTATCTCACATTGTCTATGATACCACGACTTTCCAGTAGTACTAAAAGGCAATTTACTACTATATAAATGTTCATGGAATTTAGATGCCTAATTTGACTGATATATTAGAATGACATTTACAACTATACAGCATACATTCGTCGTGATATTTTATTGAATGCAATAATATGTCTGAACTAAATAGAATGCTGTTTTCAACTTGTTTAACCCGCTTACAACAATCATAAAATTTTGTAAACTGTAACCTAAACTTGTAAAGTCTGAACATGATTAACAATAGAATTGGACCGTTACTGTCCTTAACTGCCAACAACTTTCATTTGGTCCTCCAAAATAAAACAAGCGATTTTATCCATATTTGGATCGTGTATCTTTAAGAATTTAAAAAAACAAATTATACAGGAACTTAAAAAACATTCCATCTATATTTCTTTACCATTCGAGTAGGTAATACGAAACTCAGCTCAACCCTCTATTGACACACTTTATGGGGCATATCACCGGTACGGTTGCTGTCAAATGTAATAAAAGCCTATTGTCAAAACAAAAGATGTTGACATTTAATCCAAAATAATGCAAATGCTGATATTGAGTTGTACGATATTGTTTCACTTCTTTTACTTTTTGAAGATGATAAGGTGAGTTTAGACAAACATCCTAAATTAAAATACACAATGGAATAATTTGACATTTTTTTTTGCAACAAGTGCAGTTTAGAAGTCGAAAACTAGAATTATGGTTATCATAAAACAAGACGCTCTACGCGAGGACAATTGATATTTGTATAAAAACGAACGAAAACAAATCATTGGTCGCTTAAATTATTGCGGCTGTGTTTAAAAACATACTGGGGATTTTACTGCAAATATTGAGTTCATAATTAATAAATCTGTAAAACCTTTATAAATTTAGTTATATAATTAAAATATATCCTATCAGTTCAAAAACGTGTTGCGAATTGTTTGATGCTTTTGTTGTTACATCACTAAATAATGCGTCAGAAGTATGGGGTTTTACCAAGTCTAAAGATATTGAACGTATTCATTTACAATTGTCTAAGTCTAAATTAAATGTAACAAGACAACTTCATCTATAGGTGTATACGGCGATTTGGCGACATCCATTATATATATCGAGGTATACGAGAATCATATCGTATTGGTATAAGGTCTTGCAAAGCAATGATATAATAATTTAAGTTTTATGTTATCGAGATTAAGAATATTATAAACCAACCTTATCTGGATATGCTTTCGAAACTTGTTGATAATTTGGGGTTTTCAGGGGTAGTTTTGAATTTCTTTTAATTTTTTATTGTTTTTGTGCTATGTTAGAACATATGGCAGTTGTTCAATTGACACGAATAAAGGACGTCTGGTTGTGACAAAGGACCACATGTTGTGAAGGACATCGTGTTGTTATAAAGGAAATCGTGTCGTAATAAAGGACCTCGTGTTGTACTAAAGGACCTCGTGTTGTAATAAAGGACTTCGTGCTGTAATAAAGGACCACGTGCTGTGATAAAGGACCTCGTGTTTTAATAAAGGACCTCGTGTTGTAATAAAGGACTTCTAGCTGTAATAAAGGACCTCGTCTTGGGATAAAAAAACCTCGTCTTGTGATAAAAGGACCGCGACCTTTGATCAGATTTCTGTCTTGGTGATTCCTCTAATGTTTCATCTCGTTTTATATTTGTTTATAACTAATAGCCGAGGTCGGCTTTGGTGCTTACCGCAGCGGCTACAGAAGTTACAGCAGCTACAGAAGTTACAGCGGCTACAGAAGTTACAGCGGCTACAGAAGTTACAGCGGCTACAGAAGTTCCGGTTCCTACAGTGGGTCTAGGTAAGCACATTTAACCATTTTACTCTTAGATACGCACTTTGACGCATGCGTAGTCCCTTAGAAAATTAAATTTAATTAAAGACCTTTCTTACTACATTCAAGTTTTAAAGGCGTCATTTCCAACCCTTTAATACTGATGGGCAGCAAACAGCACAAAACCTGAACTCGAGCTATACTCCCTGTCTGCATTCACTTCTGCAAAGGCTATATTCCCAGCGAGTTTCAAGTACTATAGACCATGCTATGGTTCGAATTCTTTGGTAATTTTGTACAGTTTGAATTTATTAATACCAGTGAGTACGTTGTTACTTTGGTCTAAATTGTTCTCTTAACACACTTACATTCCAAGTGAGTATTTAGTGGTCCCAATTATGTGTCTTTTTTTCAATGTTTAAGTTGCAAGATAGTATATATTAATGTGATCTCGATTCTGTTTTCAAAGTTTAAATGCCTAGTTGATTTCTAGAGCTCTAGAGGCGTGGTCTCAAGTCTGCGTTTACTTCGCAGCTTTTACATTCCCAACGAGTATCTAGTGCTATGTTCTCAACTTTGTGTTTACTTTGCACATTATAATCCCCTTTGCACCTGTAAAATTGCAAGATTGCAAGAGAAACTCAGTGTTGTGGTCCTAATTCTGTTGTCATGTTACATATTTAATTGTCCATGGATCTTCAAGTGCTATGATCTCGATTATATGTTCCATTTGCAACTGTACAAAGTCAAGAGAAAATCATGTGCTGTGGTTCTAATTCTGTTATCAGGTTACATATTTAATTGTCCATGGAATTTCAAGCGCTATGTTCCCAATGATATGTTCAATATTCACCTGTAAAATTGCATAGGAATATCAAGTGCTGTAGTCCAAATTTTGTTATCATGTTACATATGTAACTGTCGATGGAATTTCAAGCTCTATGATCCTGATTCTGTTTTCACCTTGAGACGGTCACCTTGCCATAATCAATCGCAACTCCGAAATGCCCAATCTAATTGCAATTGTCTCCAGTCCGGCGCTGCTGTATAAGGCTCACTCACGACAATAACTCTTTCACCGAACGCATGGAAGTAATATTTATATTATTGAAATCTGTTAATGCCCTCTGCTCTGAAATGTTTATGCCATCTGTACCGTACTCATTCGTCCACAGCTCCGTCGATACCAACGGTGCGGGATTCATCGTCGGCGTGGTGGTCGCGGGGGTAGTTTGTGCCGGTGGAATTATCATCCTAATTCTTTGTCTTCGTAAGTTACTCAACGCCCCTTGATGCCTTTATGCAACGGGCTTTGTTAATAAAACATAGTTTTACGTGTATGTTCTGCCTACCTGTTACAGACAACGATCACCAACAGTGTATGCTGTATATGATAACAAGTTAAAAACAACAAGTATAACATAGATCTGAAACTCGAGTATATTGTTTGTGATTTTCAGTCGATTATGACAGACGATTTTGTTTCAGTCTTAAAATCAGCTCAAATAAAAAAATATTCATAAAAATTGTATGAACTTTAAATGACGCATACATTTTATCGTATCGATAGTTTGACACATATGTATATTATAATCCTACAAAAATATGGTCAGTCAACCAAATGCAACCAAATGCTAGTAATTCGATAATGATTTTGTTTCAGTGAAGAAAATTGGCACCATTTGCTCCTCCCCTAAAGTGACCACTACCCCCAGCCCCACAATAGACACAATAAACACAGGATTCATACCTGCCGACAACTACAACATGGGGTTCGTCAACCCGCCCCCACCACCGACCTACTCCGATGTGTATCCCCCGCCGTCATACTCAAACAGAAATGTGCCCGCGCCCAACCTCGCTTACCCACAGCGACTGTGCCTCAGTGAGTGCCGCTGATAGACATCGTCGGCAGGTAGAGCTGCAACTATTCTGTCAAAGCATAATCAAATCACCTGATTATATTTCGAGTTATAATTAAATATACCATCGGTGTAAATCATTACATAAAGTTGAAAAAGTATGATTTCCTCTTGACCACACACAATGTTTTGTCTAAGCGTATTGCTTACACAATAGTATGTATTCAATGATAATATGAACTCGACTTTGATATTATGTTTATACGCATATTAAAATATACCATATCGTTAACATGTGTGATGCTTTAGCTTTATTTACCCCCATAATAACATACATGTGTATACGCATCTTTAAATGTACATTGTTCACATTTGTATGAAGAACCTTTATATTTAAGAGAATTTATATTTTATAAATATAAAGAAACTGTGTGTTTTTTGTGGCATAAGTTTCTTTGCTTTTATGTGTGATATTTTCTTTGCTCAACATCAACATTATTTTCAGATATTGTTCTTTTGAAACCTGTTAATGTTATAGCATCCAGCAGTTAACCGTTTATATATATATGGTACGAAATGATGCATATGACTGTTAAATTCAATCAATTTACTTTCAATCTTCAATATTAAGACATCCATGCACAAGCAAAACACAGAACACACTATTTCAACAGGTCGATTAAATAATGGCTACTGTTTATGTGTTGGTCCAAGTAATTGTACAATCATTATAAAACGTGCTCATAACATTTCTTCTTATGAAAGCTCGACCGGGTTCGAATAAGGTTGTGTTCCGTTGCAAGACATGGCCGTAAATATATGTGGCATTTTTTTTGGCTAAAGACAAACCTTGTTGACAGTTTTACGTTTTTAATCTAATTATTATGAAACTTGTTCAAAACATTTTGCCTGATGCTCCTTTGGCGGAGTTCGACAATTGTTCCGGTCCGTTGAAAAACATGAGTTTTCGTATATGGCTCAACGAAACTGTGTTAAAATATATAAGCAAGATTTTTGGTCTAACCAAGATGGAACTGTTTTAGAACATCTGTTCTAATGATATCTGGGCCGAGTTTGAATATGGTTTGGCAGTTTTCGTTTTCCTGATTTTGCTATACCGAAACTTATAATATAATCTACTGATTTGTATCGCGGGTTGAATAGAC
Source organism: Dreissena polymorpha (assembly GCF_020536995.1). Classification (NCBI taxonomy): domain Eukaryota; kingdom Metazoa; phylum Mollusca; class Bivalvia; order Myida; family Dreissenidae; genus Dreissena; species Dreissena polymorpha. The sequence goes on along the minus strand of NC_068360.1, from coordinate 78,806,958 downwards.
ACTAATGGCACCCAATTTACACAGATGTCAAGTTTAATTTTTGCGATTAAAACAGAACATTACTGTCAATTATCAAAATTGTATATCTGTTTGTAAAAATTCATCTTTTATACAATAGATTCAACATAAACCTTATTAGAATTCCATTGAAATCCGTAGCCGATTTAAAATTAAGATAATAAATATCGTGCAATATTGATATTGATATTTGAAGACATAGACCAGCCACAGTTTGTCTTTAACCGATAGCCTAAAAGTAACTGCATAAAGTCAATAGACGCTAACTTTGCTTAGTTCGTCGTTAATATTGGAAAAATATATCTACATTAAGTGAACGATTTTTGTTTAAAATTATGCACTTGAGTTGAGAATTGATGTGAATGTGTGTTTTATGACCCCGAAGGAGGGCATATAGTGAACGCACTGTCCGTCCGTCTGTCCGTCTGTCTGTCTGTCCGTCACACTTTGCGTTTAGGTTTTGAAATATGCTCATAAATTCTATGTTGCTTCAGATGTAACCTTCATATTTGGTATGCATGTGTATATGAACAAGACGTTTTTATACGCACACAAATTTTGACCCCTTTGACCTTGACCTTGAACTTAGGGTCCGCGTATAGGTTTCGAAATCTGCGTTTTGGTTTCGAAAAATGCTCATAACTTCTATCAAAGCGTTTTTCGGGGGCATATGTCATCCTATGGAGACAGCTCTTGTTTGTAAATACAATAACACGATATAAAATATATATTTACGAGTTAATTAAATTTTAAATCATGATGTTTTATTAAAAAAAAATCACAAAGAGTGACACTGTTAAAAAATAGTAAAGAGGTAAACTCCAACATAAGAAAGTCAATTACCGAGCATACATTGATTCACTGCACAACCATACATGTACATGCAGTGTTGGTTAAAATTAATGCCGCTTATTTATGTATTGCCTTGAGGGAAGCAAATGTGTTATTTATGTCCTCGTTTTACTTGATTTCTTTACGGACATGTCAAATGTTGGCAAAAATAAAAAGGCCTTGGTAAAGCTATCATATAATACTGGTTTGTCGCTGTTGAACATTGTTGTTTTCATTAGCAGGCGATAGCGGTAACGGGAAGTATGTCGAGCGCTAGAAAATGAACAATCTATTATTTATTCCGTGAAATGCATTTACAGGTTTCAATTTAACCGTTTACAGAAAATAAGACCCTTACACGTTCGTATATAATAATATTGTGACAATATTTGTCTTTATGCAGTCATCTGATTATGAATGCCGTCTATTGAATAAAGAGTAAGATTTAAAAAAAAACGTTCAGTCTGGTTTTGTCTGCAGATGATTATGAAGATTATTATTTGACATTAACAGAGGCAAACCTTATTTTAAATACTCGAATACCAGTAATAAAAAATCCTCAATTTTCAGGTTATATCATTTATTGTTACCGAATCAACTGTTTATAATCTGAATTTTATTTAACCTCTAATCCTGAATGTATGATGCTTGGTTAGGTATCCAATAAAATCTCCCCAACTGACCCTTGTTAAAGGCATTTCAGCAACATGATTTGCAGAGACAATATGCATCGCTTTCCCAACACCATTGTGCTGTTTTTACATCAGCATCATTATACTTATTGACGCATGCTTACTATGTGAAGGCAATTCTATGGATTTGTGTGCAGGTCCTGCCATATGAAAAGGGTATAATATGAAGTCACACTTTTTCTCATCTAGGAGTTGGGCTTCCAATTTAGGAGAATAAAGATCTGAAGATTCTAGAGATTTTTTAAAGAAATTAACTAGTATTTAGCTTAAGCTGACTTTCCAAGGTTACATAAAAAAGCCATTACATTATAGAACGTTGTGACCGGTTTAACAATTATAATGGCTTAATACACAAGTATTGGTACTTAACTAGGTTTATTATCCTAAACAAATTGCCATTATTTGCAAGGATGGTGTATCAATGTAAGGGTTTCGGTAATTCACTTAATACTTACCTAAGAAATAAACATTTAATTAAAAAGTCAGCCTTCAATAAAAAAAAAGGTTGTTTTTTGCATGCATGATGCTTTATAAAGCTTAAGTGAAACCTTCAGAAAATTCTAGCAGTCATTTTTCCAGTCTTTATTTAATGTACTAAGATAATTTGTTTAAATGATATCTTGTTTGAGTTCGAACATAGTTTTGGTCGATTGAAACACATGACCACATGTTAAGCGTGCCATTGCATTAATATTGTACAGTATTGTAAAGCGCAATGCATTGCGTGATTCACTGCTGTTTGTTATGTTAATGATTGGTGTGTAATGAATATTTTTTCAGGAAATAAATACATGTACATACATTAAATGTTTTCATAGTATTTTGCACTTTTTGAAGAATTGGTTACACGCTTAATTATTCAATAAGAGAATTGTACCTATATAAACATTGTCTACCAGTACCAACATTTAATGTGATTATTTATTGATGTTTTTCTCAAATCGCAGATATGCGTATTTTAGTCCATTCGCAACATAGAATCATTAGTCTTTTTAAATCCAAACAAAATATCCAGTTCGATCCAAACAGCTTGTCGATGCTTGTCATGTCTCAGGTATATAAACATATTTGTAAAGTGCCCTTAAATCAAAAGAACAGTGTAGCTGTACATTCTTATCAAACGAACTCTTATGCAATCTAAAAGCAAAGATTTAAATAAATTACAGTACAGTTCAGATTACTCATACAATAGCTCATTGGGTCATTGTCGACCTGAAATGGCCCACAAGTCACCCGGGGGTGACTAGAAGCCAATTCTTGTCACTTTATGGTGACTTCAAGCCGATTCATGTCACCCTGGGGTGACATGAATCCGATTCTAGTCTCCCGGGGGTGACTAGCGTCGGCTTGAAGTCACCCCATGGTGACATGAATCGGCTTCTAGTTATCCCCGGGTGACTTCAAGCAATTTCAGGTCGACAATGACCCAATGAGCATTACTAAGTCATTTTGAGCAGGTACCTTTACAAACAAAATTGGTTTGTATAGGTCCCTGATTTGGGGAATTTTAATATACTGCATTTACCCAATCCTTCTTTGTCTTCCACCATATACGTGTACCTTTAAACCATTAAAAATTTACTTCAATATAAGAACTTCCGTGGTGACATTTCAGAAATATAACTTCACTATAGTGGTGCAAGTTATATGATATAGTACTGACATTACCTGTCGATGTATCACAAAGAACGATCAATATAGTCTTAATCTACGAAAACTGGGCTTAATTTATGTGCGTGAAGTGTCGTCTCAGATTAGCCTGTGCAATCCACACAGGTTAATCTGGGACGACTATTTCCGCCTAATCTATAGTTTCGTAAAGAATAGACTTTCTTTAAGCCCAAAATACCATAACAGGCGAAAAGTTTCGTTCCTGATTAGCCTGTGTGCACTGCACAAGCTTATCTGGAGGCGACACATTCCCTTCATGCATTAAGCCCCGTTTTCCTAGAGCGAGGCTTATATTTTACTTACAGCAGTGAAATAGTATTTCAGTTAAACAACGTGCATTTTCGGACCCGTGGCGGATTACTGCAGGTCAAATGTGAGACAACATAAAGGCATAACAAGTGAACTAGCAAAAAGGTACGCACCGTTAACCTGAGATAATGGATTCACCCCTGAACAAGCATTATTTTGCTGTTTATATATAGAATGTTTCGGGTTTATGAGTCTTGATTATTTAAAATTGCGTGTACATAAGCATATTTTTAAATGCATTATTAATTAATTTCATATCAGATTTATCGTATATGTCTGTAAACCATTTTAAAGAACGCAATTTCTTCGTGGATGTCCAGATTCCGAAAATAAGTTGAATACAACTGAACCTGATATTTACACGAAAGATACATATAATTGTCAATATATTGACCCACCCGAAACAATGCAAAGGTTGAACTCTATTTAGTCATGCAAACCATTAAAGAAGAATGATACCTGAAGATTATACGGTCAACGCATCTGTTCTACGCATCACAGTCATCGCAAAGAAAAGAACTGAAACCCTCTGGTACGGAGAAAATTAATTTGGCTTATTACAATTTACTTTAATCCATCATTACCGACCACTGGTGATATTATTTACCAATATTAGGACTTTCTGAACATATCAAGACGGTTGGTGTAAAATACGTATACACCACATTTCAACCTACTGATAAGTACTGAAAGTGCATGTTTTTTTTATGTTCCTATCTTTAGATGGAACTTTTCTCTACTGAAAGCTGGAGAAGAAGTCAATCTTCCGAGTGTTTACGTAAAACATTCGTGATCTACAAGCAACTGTGCCGTAACATGAATTTCATTTTAATAAAGGCTTAATACAAACCAGCCATATATAAATTTCTCTATTTAATATCAAGTAAAATATATAATTAGCAAGTTGTTTGACAAACTGTGCAACTTGTGATAACACGCATACATTTGATTCACATGTTTTTAATTATACAGATCCTACATTTTCTTCACTTGTTTGTGACTATTTTAATGAAAGAATCAATAGCATGGCCGATTTTTCGTTTATGCCAATTAACGTTATTAATAATTATATTAATAATTTTTGTCAGGAAAACTTTAAGGTGTAGAAGTTGAAACACTGGTTCTAGATAGCCTTAGTTTAAAATTGTGTTTTACAGTTTACTGCATTTTTACAATTTATATGTGTATTATACGAAATATTTTACTTGACCCTCGTGATGTTTTGCCAATCATTCAAATATGTCCGTGAGGAAAAACGAGGACATCGGTGAAAACCTTTATTTCTATCACCATTAGCAATGTATCACTTTTTACAATATGTCGTACCGTGCACAACTGTGCTTTTTATGATATTTGTTGTAAACTCCCACAACAGTATTAACCCGACTCAATCTCAAAATAGTTTTGGAATTTACTTCTCGGCCACCTTTTCATACGACGTCAAAAGCCTGCGAGTGAAAGTTCGACAGACTTTGGAAAATTGCGATAATAACATTCTTGTAGTTATGATAATGCTTTTTCAAATACAAAAGTGTAAATATATAGAATATTTACATATGCGTTTAATTATAATTTTGTTACGTTATTGCATGACGCCACGTCCGTTTTTGACACGATTTAACCCTGATGAAGGCGTTAGCTGAAACGCTGTCGAAAACAAATTTAATTAAAATGTCAAGCTTTGGACTTTTCTTAAATGATTTATTAAATCACGGGGAAAAAAGTCGGAATGAACGTACAATACACGTTTTGTTCGACAAAAAATAATAAGAAATGTAAAAACAATAAAATGTGCTACTTCTATTTTACTTATATATGTCTTACAAATGTATCGATAAGCTACCTTACATTTTGTGCTTGTCAAATTAAACTAAACACGACATATATGCAGACGTGGTTCGATCTCATCTTGCAAAGTTAAGCTCCACTGAATACAACACTTGTAATTCGTATTTATCAAGCATTACGCGTATGTAAGTCAATTATAATAGTTGTCATATAGTTGTCATATATAAATAAGTATAACATCCTGATCATGACTTTCAATGAGCATACATGTATATGATTATAAAACAAAGTGATACCATGTAGCAGCAATAATTTTCAAACATGTTATACAAGATATGCTAATATATACTTTTTTTCTTGTGGTTTCCTTTTGATTAAAAAAAGGTTAATATGAATTTTTGTTATTTGTAAAAAAAACAAAAAACAGAATAGTTATGAATAAGGATGAGTTGCATAAAGTGGATAGAAAGTATACTGGCCTTGTTTATGAAAGTTTATAGTGTTTCCATTTTTGTTCAAATATATATAGTGTATCATTGTTTAGGGCAATTTCTTTTTCAATTTGAATCATCAGTTTTAAAAAATTGATAAAACAGTTCATGATAGGTCTTTGCTTTCTATATTTCATGCTGAATATAAAATATTTCATTAATATAATTATGTAATTCACAGCGTTATTAACCTCTTGTATTTTGAAGGTATTTACCCCTGAACTGATGTCTAAGACTGATAGTTTAACATTTAATTGTTGTTTCTCTAGACAGGTAGTCAATTGATTCCATAGATATTGAATATGTTAACACTCCCAGAAAAGGTGTTCTATTGTTTCAATATGTTCACTACACATATCACATAGATTTGTGTTGGCTAGGTTGCACTTAAAAAGATGTTTATTTGTAGCTATGATTCTCTGGATGTATTTATATTGAAAGTTTCTCAGTGTGGTATCAGTAGTTGATGTACAGGGCATGACAAATATTTGTTTCCAATTACATTCTCTTTTTCCAAGAAGGTTTTGCCATTTAGTTTGAGCTTTAGAGATTTCGGCAGGGTTTTTAATTTGAAGTGTGTAAAATATTTTGTTCGTTTTGTTTTGTTTTGCAATTATGTTTTCTACAAATGTTTTGTAAGTACATGGTGTGTTATTGGTATTGGTTACAGCTTTAATATGTATGGGTATACTTTTGATCAATGTGTAGTACATCAGGAAATTACTTGTATGTATTCCGAATATGAAGCATAAGTTATTAAAAGAATAGAAGTCGTTTATTCTGTAGTCGTACAATTTATCTACATATTTTATGTTTCGTTCGAACCAATGTTTATAGAAAAACATTTTATTGTTTGTAGTTATGTCTTTATTGTTCCAGAAAATGATTTTACTGTTTATTTTGGTTTCTAAATTATGAGTAACTTTACACCATGCCGATAGAACATTCGATAGAAATATGTTTTGGTTGAAATTTCATCTAATATATTATTGTCGATATTATATTCAAACAATATGGAGTGACCATATGTTTTTAGAATTTTCTGGTTGAATAATTTCCATTTACTCGTATTGGTATTATCTAAATATCTTTTAACCCAATTGCATTTGATTGCATTCAGGAATGAATCTATGTCCGTTAGTCTGATACCTCCATATTCTACTGATTGAATTAATTGAGATCGCTTTATTTTATCAGGTTTACCGTCCCATATGAAATTAAATATTTCTAATTTATATCTTCAATAATATCATTTGGTAGGTTTGGGAGAACTATTAGTGTATAAATTAATTTAGGGAGTGCAAACGTTTTCAACACGGTGTTTTTTTTCCGATTAATGTAAGTTTACGATGCTGCGATGATTTAAAACAATTTTTAAATTTTTGTAATTTAGGCAATATGTTTTTTTAGAATTGTTTCATTTTCATTTATTGTAAAGGTTATTCCTTACGTTGTTGCTTCATCTGGTTTCCAGTTAAAATTTCATTTGTTTTTTAAGATGAATATTACTTTGTTTAAATTTGCCTACTCGTAGCACAGTGCATTTACTGTTAATTTAAGACCCGATGACATTTCAAAAAGTGATTCTATAAGATTATTGAACGAGTCACTACTGTCATTTGAAAAATAAGTTGCATCGTTAGCAAATAGGGACTGTTTAATTTCTTCGTCAGGTTCTAGCGATATTTCCTTTATATGTTTATTTGATTTTGGATATACATGTAGTGTGATAGATATTCGATGCATATAATAAATAGCGAGGATGAAAATGGATAACCTTTTTTACACCTCGTTCGATGTTTAAACTGTTTGAGAAAAAGCCATTGTTAATTATAATACTGTTAATATCGGTATTAAATAGTTTTACCCATTTAATTAGACTTTCATCGAAATTCATATTTTCTAAGCAAGAGAACATAAACGAATGGTCTAGTGAGTCGAAAGCCTTTTCGAAGTCTGCAAAGAAAATGAGGCCAGAATTGTTTGGTTGGTTGAAAAAATGTATGCATTCTTGTATCAGACGTACGTTTTCACAATGTAACGTCCTTTAATGAAACCAGATTGATATCTTGAAATGATTGATGGTAATATTTTTTTAATTCTGTTTGATATACTTTGAGTTGCACTTTTATAATCAGTGTTCAGTAAACTAATCGGGCGCCAGTTTGATAATGATTCTAGGTTTTTTCCAGGTTTTTGAATGAGTGAATTAATTAAATGTATATTAATATCATTCCAGAATATTTTTTAAAATTCGATTGTGATGCCATCAGATCCTGGACATTTGTTATTTTGCATTTCTTTTAGTGCTAATCCACATTCATATTCAATAAGTAATCCGTCGCACAGTAGTTTTTCCTCTTGATTTAAAGCATGATGTGTTTTTTTTATAAAGGGTGTTATTTTCAACATGTTTTCGTTTATAGAGAGATTTGAAAAATGAACGTTGTTCATCTAGTATTTGAGTTCTGCTTGTTATATCTCCGCCATTGACTACTAATTTGTGTACAGTTTTTGTTCACTTGTACGTTTTTTGATGTTTGCGAAGTATTTTGTATTTTTTTCATTGTGTTCAACATGCTGTGCACGTGCTCGTAGTATTATTCCATTGAGATGTGCATGATAAATTCCTTCTAATACTTGTTTTGTTGATGTTATTTAATTTTCAATGGCTTCGGTATTGTTTGTGTTTGTTTCATGTAATTGTTTTTCAAGTGTTTCAATGATTTTGATGGTTTCAGTTTCAAGTTTGTGTGTTTCTTTTTGTTTAAATGATGTGTATCTAATTGTTGTGTTACGTATATTTCCTTTAATTACTTCCCATAAGGTGTTTGGGTTTGCATCTTTATTATTTTGAACTGTGTTCAATATTTCTTGTTTTATTTGCGTTTGATATTGTGTATCTAATAAGATGCTGTTATTTATTTGAAAGTATCCTGGGCCTCTTTCATGTTGTATTGTGTGTAGTTTAAGTTCAACTAGAGAGTGGTCAGTCATAAATCCTGGTTTTATGCTACATGTGTCAATAATGTTGCAAAGTGACTCAGATATTAAAAACTAGTCTATTCTACAAAATATTGTTGGTTTTGTGTTTGAGTGCCAGGTGAATTCGCCTTCGTTTGGATATATTGTACGCCAGATGTCTATCAAATTGTAGTTTTCAATTATGTTATTTAAAATGTTTCTATTTTTAGGATGAGTATAAAGGTTTCCCTTATTTTTATCTAATAATGGGTTAAGAACAGTATTGAAGTCACCACCAACTATAATGTTTTTATCTTGGTTATTTATTATAAAGGATTGTAATGTTTTGTAAAAAGTGGAGTCATCTATGTTAGGCCCGTAAACGTTGATTAATGTTACTTGTGTGTCGTGTATTTTTATATCTATACTTGCTTGTCTGCAATTTATTATTTCGTTAAAATTATCGACTGTGATCCCCATATTATTTTTTATCAGAAAGGAATGCCGTGTATATTAGTATGTTGTCCACTGAGATAGATGTGTCCGTCCCATTCATCTTTCAAGGTTTGTGCTTAAGTATGTGTCAAGTGACTTTCTTGTAATAGACATATACTTTTTTTTTTCGTCTAACCATTTGAAGATTGTGACGCGTTTTTCTTTATTGTTAAGCCCTTTTACATTCAAAGTACATAATTTAATCATTTAAAGAGGTGTAGGGTGATGTAAATGATGATGTGTGTGTGCTTGTCCAGTTAGTTTCTATTTTAAAACATGTCCAGTTGGTTTCTATTATAAGACATAAGATGTCCACACAAACAAACAAAAATAGAAAACAAAAATTTGGGATACAAAAAAATGAATATTCCATAGCAATGAAGAAGTAAAAAAGATTATAACAAAAATGAGAAAAAATGACTGGTCCCTAATAGAGACATGAAACAAAACACTGTTTTACTACGCTAACTTCAGTCACATTTTAACATCCTGCAAGTTTCGTGTTGCCTTCAAATCAGGTGAGCAACCCAGGTCCGTCTTGTCCCTTAGCTACTTCGCCTTTGTAATATTATTTTTATGGATTTCGTTTTAAGAAACACACAGTTTTATTACGGCGAAAGTTCTTTTTTCTTTTTTTTTCATTTCAATTCCGGAACGACCATATTATACAAAACTTCATATAAATTAGTATACAACATCTCTTCGTAGCTTCGTCATCATGCGTCCGCGATTGCTTATTCCACGTCATTCGTTCATTAAATGGCGAAAATTGCTAAAACGGAATTCCGATGTTAACATGTATATATCAATAAAGTACGTCATTTGGAAACTCGCCATCAACCCACGCCTTTTTGTTTCAAACTTGTCACTTAACTGATATCGATTGCGTTTAACCAGATATGTAAAATGTTAAGCAGTATTTCGTAAAACGTACCTCCCTCTACTTCCAATAAACGAATTTACATGTATATAGACAGCCTTCAACTTGTAAGTAGTGTATTGTAACTTGATTAACGTATTTAAAAGTAAACTTATTTTTTATCGAACATACGCGCTTGAAGTTGTGTAATGGATAATTGAATTGAACATTAATTTTCATCGGCTGTCGTTTAGAAATTGCAGATTGACTTGTATGCATATGACTTTGTTTGAATGTAATTTATTTTATTCACAAATATTTTGTTATAAATATATCACAAGTCGAATGCATATGATGGTTAACAATATCTAAAACAAACTAAATACCTTCCATTGGGAACACTTTATGACTGCCTCAGTCATTCTTTGATAACAAGTTTTATAAAATTCTCTCCTCTTTTGTTTAATGCACACCTCCTTTATTTTTTGCACCGCTCTTTTTTAATTGCACTCTTTTTTATTAAATTTCCACTCCTCTTTTTTCTATATCATGGCCACGACATAGCTTACTCGTGTCCACGAGTTAGTTAGGCGTGGCCTCGAGTTACTAAGTCGAAGCCACGAGATAGAAAAAAGAGGAATGCAATTTAAAAAAAAAAGAGGAATGACTATCACCTCACCTGAATGCATCTAACTTTGTTTGAATGTTATGTATTTTATTCACAAATAGTGTGTTATCAATATATCACAAGCAGCTTGTGTATGATTGTGAACAATATCTAAAAAACAAACACACTGAATGTCTTGCAGTGGAACACTTTATGACTACCTCAGCCATTCTTTGCGAACAAGTTTGTTTGTAATGCTATGAGAGGAAACCGATGACATTTGAGTTTATAATGTTTTCAGGCGATTATGTATTTATAAGAAATAGATTCGGGCGAAGCTTTATGTAAAAGCAGTGAAAATACACAACACACTAACCGGTCCCTTAAAAACATTTGGGAGCGTACTTCATGCGAAAAACTAGTCCTATATTGGACACATTACGCTGCCTTAAACAAACACACTTGTCATTATCACCATGATCATGAGTGAGCCTTACCGAATGAAATAAACACTAAGGAAAATGCATCAACAGCTGTTGGTTGACCTTGCCGTAACAATGTTGCTTTAAATAGCATGACAACGTACGTCATTTGGAAAGTTGATAACACATCACGCTCATTTTGTTTCAAACTTGTCATTTAACTGAAATCAATTGTTTTTATGGATACTGCAAGGTATCAAGCAATATTGCATGGAACGTAATTCCCACTATCTCCAATGTATTTAAATACATCAATATGGACACCCTAGCCCTTATGCAAAGTGTATTGTAACAATATGTATATTTGTTCATTCATTATCAATATGTTTGCTTACAATTCTATCAATGACGAGTATAAATTCCTATAACATTTGCAGGACATCATTTATTTATAGAACACAGTTTTTGAACAATTATTTATTTATTTTAAGAATACATCGTCTGTGAAAGCAGTGTTAAAACATAACTCGGTCACTTCAACACATTGTTCTCCACCATATTGGAATTGAAAGGCGTTTTACAGACACGTACACAAAATATGTATTTTATGCTATGCCTCGCCTCGCAGTAGCAGTATACTTCGTGCAATGATGCAAACACGAGTTCCCCGATTCTTCAATGACTTGTTCATAGTGTCTATTAATGTGTCTTTTTCTTGGATTCCAGTGTTAATAGTGCCTATCCACGTACACTGCAGACGCTATTTAGTATGAGTAATCTGAACTGTACTGTAATTTATCTTGGATTTTTATCTTTGCTTTTAGATTTCCATGGTCGTTTGATTAGAAAGTACAACTACATTTTTCTGTTGATTTAAGGGCACTTCAAAAATATTTTTTTATACCTGAGACATGACAAACATCGACAAGCTGTTTGGATCGAAGATGACATGTTTCTGGATTTAAAAACTAAGATGCTTGGCTGTTGCGAATGGACTTAAATACGTATTTTTGCTTTTGACAAAAATCAATCAATACTCACATTTCATGTTGGAAGACTATGTTTATGTAGGCACAAGTCTCTTTTTTTAAATATTTAAGCGTGTAACAAAATTTTCAAAAATTGCAAAATGCAATGAAAAAATTACCTCTATCACACCGTTCAATCGCCTCCAGCGACGACTGTGGATCATGCGACGGCTGAGATAGTGTATACATGTCGTCGGAAAGCCGATCGTAAGTATGATCATATTCTTTTCATTTTACGTATTTGAGGTTTGAGTGTGTTCTTTGAGAGCCTAAGTACGATTTTTATTGTCGTAGCCGTTATCATGACCATCTAATAATTAGTCACGGCCGTCAGCATGAGGCGTTTTTCAAAACCCACTCGAATTCAATTGTTGATAAAAACATTGTTTGTTCTTGTGGGATACTGTTTTTTGGAATAACCAAAGAAAAATTATTAACAATTTAAATAAAATGTTTTTCATATTTATCTTTGGTATACATCCTGTGAAATAAGTGTTTGACTGAGGGAGTGGTGAATTTTGTCTGATTGTTGACCACATTATAACGGATTTCTTGAAAAATAAGCAACTAGGAAGGTAGGGATCACGTTCACAAAGTCCCTCTTTCTTAGAATCTCAAAGAACACACTCAAACCTGCTCAATCCAATACGTAAAATATAAAGAATATGGACATACTTACACTCCGCTTTCCGACGAAACTATCTCAGCCGTCGCATGCTACACAGTCGTCACTGGAGGCGATTGAATGGTGTGTGTATGTACATGAACTTATTTCATGTAAAAATATTCATCACACACCAATTATTTACATAACAAGCAGTAGTTAATCGCGCAGCGCATTGCGCTTGTAAATACTTTTAAGTATAAGTGTTATGACACCCTCAACATGTGGACATGTGTTTCTATCGACCAAAACTATGTTCGAACTCAGACAAGATATAATTGAAACAAATTATCTTAGAACATTTAATAAAGACTGGGAAAAAGCGACCCCTTTTACGTTGATATACCATCCTTGCAAATAAGGTTACATTACACTAAATCATTGTGTATCCTGACGTGGTCGAAAGTAGTGCCTATTTCTAAAGAGTTCCTTTTCACTTCTTGAATAAAAGCCATTTAACAATGTGAGACACGTCTTTTGTGGTTATTTGTAATATCCTGTATGTGTCTGGAGTACTTTGAGGCCTTGGATTGGAAGCGTACTTAAATGATGAACTTTTGGGGGGCTGTTTTCTATTGTGTCGGACTTTTGTCGAAATTAGGCTTCCGAAACACGTTTTCTATGGTTGGTTCATTCGACAGCGATTAACTTTCTTAGAAGTTGCGAGACGGTTTGTTTTTATTGCAATTATTGGAAGAAAACAGTTTCATCTTTAAAATGATACCATGTTCGGAAAAATTGATACCTCGGAAAAGCAAGAAAAATGCTGTGAAAGTTGTCAGTTTATAATTGGACCCTATGGGATTCGAATTAGTGTAATATTACTAATAATTGCAAGTTGTTTAGGATAATGTTAATTACCAACAATGATGTATTAAACAATTATAATGTTTAAACCAGTCAAAACGTTCTATAGTGCAATTGCTTTTTATATGTAGAATCGGAACAGTCCAATTTGTTAATATTGCATTTTAAACCAATTTAGTGATAGTCATCTTAAGTTCAATACTAATTAAGTTCTATAAGAATCTGTAGAATCTTTGGATCTTTATTCTCCTAAAATGCAAGTGCAACTTCTAGATGAAAGAAATTGTGGCTTCATATTTTTCCCTTTTCATATGACAGGACCTGCACAAGAATCGACAGAATTGCCTTCACATAGGAAACCATGCGTCAAAAAGTATGATGGTGCTGATGTAAAAACAGCACAATGATGTTCAGTCAGCGATGTATACTTTTTTCTGCGAAGCTTGTTATTGAAACATGTTTGCCCCTGCTAATGTCCAATGATCTTAATAATCATCCGCAGACAAAACCAAAAATTTAAAAAAATCTTACTCTTTATTCAAAAAACGGAATTGATAATCAGATGACTACCTAAAGACAATCATTGTCAAAAGATAATAATATATACGATCGGTTAAAGGTTCTCATTTTATGTAAAAAGTTTAATTTAAACTTTTAAAGCATTTTCACGGAACAAATAAAAGGTTTATTACCGCTATTGCCTGCTTAAGAAAACAACGAAGTAAAACAGCAATACATCAGTATTATATGATAGCTTTACCATGGCCTTTTTATTGTCGCAAAACATTTGACATGTCCGCAAGGAAATCAAGTAAGAACGAGGACATATATAACACATTTGCTTCCGTCAAGTCAATACATCAAAAATCGGCATAAGTTTTAACCCACACTACATGTACATGTATGTTTGTGCAGTGAATCAATTTATGGCTCGGTATTCGACTTTCTTATGGCCGAGTTAACCTTTTTATTTTATTTTTAACAGTGTCACTATCTTGGACTGTTTTATTTTAAAACCTTCATGATGTAAAATTAAATTATCTCTTTAATATATATGTTTTATCGTTTAAATCTATTTTACACTTCATTGCATATATAATAGCAGTAAATGTTACATAAACACATTCATATTTATACTCAATTTAAGTACATAATTTCAATCAAAAATCATACACTTGGTGTAATTATAGTAATCTAAGATTAACGAAGAACTTAGCTAAATTATCGTCTATAGTTTTTGTGCAGCTACTTATAGGCTGTTTTAAATTTAAAATCGGCTACGGATTTCAATAGAATATTAATAAGGTTGATGTTGAATCTATTGTATAATACATGCATTGTTACCAACAGATATTAGGTTTTTGATAATTGACAGTATTGTTCTTTTTAATCGCGAAAATTTAACTCGGCATCTGTGTGAATTTGGTGCCATTAGCGGTTATTTTTACGCCTATTCAACCCGCGATACAAATCGAAGATTATATTATATTATAAATTTCGCTATAGCAAAATCAGGAAAACTGCCAAACCATTTTATAAATAGGCTCAGATATAATTAAAACAAATGTTGTGATTAAGCTTCATACTGACTGACCACATTTGCGAGATTCACTCTTTCCGTATATGAAAAATTGCAACGACTATGGATGCCTTGTTTGTTAATGGACCGGGACCATTTTCAAGCTCGGCCTATAAATCATTAGAACACATGTTCTGAAACAGTTACATCTTGGTTAGACCAAAAATCTAGCTTCTTGATTTTAACAAAGTTTCACCGTTGCCAAATAAGAAAACTCATTTCTTTTAACAGACCGGAACAATTGTCGAACTCCGCCATCAGAGAAAAATGTTTTGAGCAAGTTTCATAATTTTTTTTATTAAAACCGTAAAACTATCAACAAGGTTTTCCTCTGGCCAAAAAGAAAACCTGCCCCATATATTCATGGCCATGTCTTGAAACGGAATGCAACTATTTTCGAACCCGGTCCAGCGTTCATTAGAAGGCATGTTCTGGGCAATAATAATCATGATTTGACCATTACTTGGTAAAAACAAATAAACAAAGCCATTAATTAATCGACCTGTTAAGACAATGAAGTTTGAAAGTAAATTGATTGAAAGTAACAGTCATATGCATTATTTCGTTCGTATAGAACAATGTCTAAAAAATGTGGTCTTGACCAAAGGAAGTATCATACAAAAAAGTACAGAAACTTAAACCACAAAAACCACACAGTTTCTCCATATCTATCAAATATAAATTCTCTAAAGAGATACCTCCTACATATGTGAACAATGTTCATTTAAAGATGCATATGCACATCGGAGTAGTGCGGTGGAGGGGGCGGGTTTACGAGCTCCATGCTGTAGTTGTCGTTATGAATGAATCCTTTGTGTACTGTGTCCACTGTGGGGCGGGGGGGTAGTGGTCACTTTAGGGGAGGAGCAAATAGTGCGAATTTTCATCACTGAAACAAATCATTATCGAATCACTTGCATTTGATTAACCGTATAGTTGTTAAAATATTATATACATATGTATAAAATGGTTAATACGCTGAAATATATGGGTCATTTGTAGTTCTTACATTTGTTATGATTTTTTTTATCCGTCCTGATTTTAAAACTGAAACTAAATCGTCTATCAAATCGACTGAAAATCATATACAAAATGCGCGAGTTTCTTACACATGTGGTTCTTAATGTTTTTAGCTTGTTATAATACATAGCACAAACTGTCGGTGATTGTTGTCTCTAACAGGTAGGCGGAACATGCACGTACAACAATGTTGTTATATTAACAAAGCCTATTGCATACATGCACAAGATAAGTATTGATGCAAAGCATCAAAGGGCGTCGGGAATTTCAGTGTAAAAGGCACTCAATGAAGTTACATGGAACGATTGTTTTTCTACTGTAAATATTAATATATTGGCCGATTATTTTAAACAAAATAGAAAAAGATACCGGTATAACCATTATCTATAATTTTGTGTTATAACTTCCAAATAACCATTATTTATGAGGTTGTGTTATAACCCCCAAATAACCATTATCTATGATTTTGTGTTGTAACCCCCAAATAGTTCATAGTTCATTTTATTTACATTGGTTTCCTTTTTTTACTGGCATCCGTGTGCAGTTTTCATTAATGGAACAGAACTGTGTATGTTTTAAAAAATCTGCTTCATCTTGTAAGCGTAATTTCATATTTTTCTCATCTTCAAGGGGAGATGATTCTGAACTTATTCTTACGTTGCTCATTTACGATAGGGGTTGAGTACTCATTGATATGAAAACACTGTAAAAGTTTGGAAAAAACAATTGAATGAAAACTGCAAATTGCATAAAGAAGCTGCATTTCACAATACTTTGAAATTCAGTAAAAGATCATAATAGATTTATTGCTCCGATTTTCATCATTTTCAATAGGGTTCGAGTAATACTAATATAAAAACACTTAACAATTTTGAAAAGATTCAGACGCGAAAGTTGTGAAATCTTTTAAACAAGTGGAACTTGTTTATTTTTTCAAATTTAATAGAAAAAAATTCTGAACTTATTGTCCCGATGTTTCTCATTTTAAATGAGGTAAAAATGCTCATTGATATGAAGACACTGTAAGTTTGGAAAGAATCTGATGAAAAATGTTGACATAATCACCTAACCAAGCAGTTTTTCACTTTTATTTTTGAATTCAATGAGACATAACTCTGGACTTATGGTCCGATATTGCTCATATAGAGTTTGGGTTGGGTCCTCATTGATAAAAAAACCTGTGCAAGTTTGGGAACAATCGGATGAAAATGTTGGACTTCGAACAACGATTTCAAAATTGCTCAAATTCTAAGGAAGATAACTATGAACGTAATGGTCGGATAATGCTAAAGGGCCCATACCACCTGGATAGTAATACGTTTCGCGCTTCGCGCTCTATATGTGGTTCTTAAAAAAAACTCCGAGGAGTGCTTGACTCTAGGTAAACAGGTTGCTGGGACACAGCTCCTCCTTGATAAGCGGCTGCTTCCTTTATCGCAACTCATTGTTACAATCAATAATACGTGTCGCGCTTCGCGCTCTATATGTGGTAGGGATAGTACTTAGGGCCTATGATAGACAACCATAAAAATACATGGATAATAGATGTGTTGTTTGCATTTATTTGTTAATATAAAAACACGTGTATTTTTAATAAGATATTTAAGTGATGTAAGAAATTTTTATTAACGTTGTCACCACGCGGCATCCATTAATTTTAATAAAAATGCCCAATTGTAGTAAAATGGATTTTAAAATGTCTACATAAAATAAAGCTTTATTATATCTATTAACCTGACTGAAAAAAATTGTCAGCCGCCGAACTGTTCCATTCGTGCCGGAACCCGGGATTGAACCGGGGGCCTTAAGATGATTGTTGCGTAAACAACTTCAGTCTAACGCTCTCCCAACTGAGCTATTCCGGCTGACATCGTTTATGTACTGCTATTTGGTGAAGTTGTGTATAGCGATCGTTATTATATGTCTATTAATAAACTAATACATTGTAAGTTTTCGAACCACTACGCCTTCCAATAAACTTGCTTGAGAGATAGGTCGTCAAATATCGTACTACATTGATTCTCCACTAAATAAGCAAATTAGAAAAACCACAAAATACATATATTTTGATTATGTTTTGTTTTTATACAAAACCAGAAAGTGTCGCGTATTTGCCCAGTCCCTGTGATCTTTCCCCTGTGATCAGTTGTGGATCAGTTATTATTTAAAACAATAAGCTTTGCATTATTGGCAATAAATGTTAAAATAAATGTTATAGGCACAAATGCAGTACTTTTCTACACTAATTTACACAAAAAATCACCACTATGCAATATATTCTTAAAACAAAAATATATACATTGATCCGTAAAATAACTTCTCCGCCCATAAGCGAAAAAAATGCATTACATACTAGTCGCCGCTCTCCAGAGCGACGCCAATAAAGGGGCGTTGTGTAACTTACCAAGCCAAATAATAAGAATGATATTTCCGATGGCACCAACTATCCCCACGACCACCATGCCGGCGATGAATTCCGCACTGCTGGTATCGACGGAGCTGTGGACAAATGAGTACGATGCACTTGGTTTTAATATCGTTGAGCAAAAGGCATTAACCGATTTCAATTATATTAATATTACTTCAATGCGTTCGGGGAAAGGGTTATTGCCGTTAGTGAGCATTATACAGCAGAGACGTGCCGGAGACAACTGCAATGAGATTGGGCATTTCCATAGTTACGAATGTGGCAAAGTGGCCGTCTCAATGTGAAAACAGAATCGGTATCAGAGCACTTGATATTTCATGGAAACTTAAATATCAAATTTGATAACAGAATTGAGAAAACAGAACCTGCTTCTCTCTTGCAATGTACAATTGGGAACACACACTTTGGGCACTTGATACTTACTTGGAATTTACATGTGTAAAATTGAAAACATAGCACTAGATACTCGCTGGGAATTTAAAAGTTGCTGAGTAAACGAAGCATTGGGACCATAGCTCTAGATACCAACTAGGCACTGACACTTTGTAAACACAGAATCGAAATCACATCAATATATACAAACTTGAAACTTTAACATTGAAAAGTAAACATATAATTGGGACCAAAGTAACTACATACTTACTTGGAATTCAAACTGTGCAAAATTACCCCAGAATTCGAACCATAGCATGGTCTATAGCGCTTGAAAGTCGTTGGGAATATATATTTTGCAAAAAGCGAATGCAGACAGGGAGCATATCTCGAGAAATGCCAGGGGATTTACACGTTACCAAAGTAAACACAGATTTTTGACCATAGCTTTAAATACTCACTAGGCACTGTATCTCTCCAAATGCTGCATACGTACGATAAACACGTTTTTAGCAAGTATGTATTAAATACGTATTTAAGTGGTAAAGGGTGAAATACGTATCTAAGTGGTAAAGGTTAAATACGTATCTAAGTGGTAAAGGGTTCAAAACGTATTAAAGTGGTCAAGGGTTAAATAAGTATCTAAGTGGCAAAAGGTTAAAAACGTTTCTAAGAGGTAAAGGGATAATACGTATCTAAGTGGTAAAGGGTTAAATGTGGTTACCCAGAACCACGGTAGAAACGATAACTTCTGTAACTGCTGTAACTTCTGTAACCGCTGTAACTTCTGTAGCCGCTGTAACTTCTGTAGCCGCTGTAACCTCTGTAGCTGCTTCGGTAAGCACCAAAACCGACCTCGGCTATTATAAACAAATATAAAACGAGATGAAACATAAGATTAATCAATAACAGAGAAATCTGATCACAAGACGCGGTCTGTTTATTACAAAACGAGGTCTTTTATCACAAGACGAGATCGTCTGTCCCAAGACGAGGTCCTTTATTACAACACGAGTTTCCTTATTACAACACGAGGTCCTTTACTACAACGCGAAGGCCTTTATTATAACACGAAGTCCGTTATCACAGCACGTGGTCCTTTATTACAACACAAGGTCTTTTATTACAACACGAGGTTCTTTATCACATCACGAGGTCCTTTATAACAACACGAAGTCTTTTATAACAGCACTTTATCCTTTATTACAACACAAGGTCCTTTATTGCAACACGCATTCTTTTATCACAACACAAGGTCCTTTATTAAAACACAAGGTTCTTTATTACAACATGAGGTCCTTTATTACAACACAACGTCCTTTATTACCACACGTAGTCTTTTGTCACAACCAGATGTCCTTTATCAATGTCAATTAAACGAAAGACAAATGTTTTAACACTGCACAAACCAATAGAAAATTAAGAAAATATCAATAAACACGCAAAACGTACATGCAAAATAAATAATACAATGGTTTAACGCTTTGGTTAAAACATTGCAAAGAATCGGGGTAACCGGCTTTGTGGAGCCACAAAATACATTTCAGTGAAAATAAAAATGATCACATCACAATTCAAATCAATAGCAATCAAATAGTAAACATTTTAATTAAAGTCAACGATATAAACCAGAGCAACATAGTTGTTATACGAAACTGCAAACCCGACTTAAACATAAATGTTTTCTTTTGCGGTTGCGTCCAATATTTGATGACTGTCATAGCATTATCGCATGAATGACACAGAACTTTTTTTTTGTATTTTATAAGTGAGGTCATATGGCGGTGAAATAGCAATGTTGCTGAAACAATATTATTGTAGTAAGTACAGATTATTAAAACACAAGTCGGAATCGGCAATAATTGTCTTAAATATAATCGTATCATAAAAATAGAATTTATGTTTGATAGTTATAAGACAGCTTTCAACTATAATTTGTATTGATATATTATTTGTTCATTTGTGGCATTGAACAGTTTATACAAAAAATGGATAGGAATATGTTTTATTTGATATTTGTATGGCTGTTGTCGTTCAGAAACTGTATATACGTTGACTTTTGCAGATTTGCGGCCTTACGGATGTATTGACGGAGATACAAAATATCACGGTGCATTCGTGCGTTTTCATTTAATGGGCGTTATGCAATTGGTTGGAGAGTGGGGACATTTTACCAGCTAGGGCTCTAGTGCTTGCTATATCTTTGGCATCTTTGATTAAGACATGGTATACGCCTTCTCCTTTTATTGCAGCTTTCTATTCGATACAATTGTTTTATGATTTGTTCGGTTTAGATTCTCCAACGAGGTCAAAATTATATGTTAATATTTTGTAATCTGCTAAAAGAATTCTACCTAGACCAAAGTATCAAAAGAACAAATAGATATCCGTATATTAAATAAATCGTGTGATTGTTTATATTTAGTCGGAAATATAAAAAACTAATCAGCTTATATGTGTGCTTTTTATGCCCCCGAAGGAGGGCATATAGTGATCGGACTGTCCGTCCGTCTGTCCGTCCGTCTGTCTGTCCGTCTGTCCGTCAAACTTTTGTGTTTAGGTTTCAAAAAATGTTCACAACTTCTATGTCGCTTCAGATGTAACCTTCATATTTGGTATGCATGTGTATATGGACTAGGCATTTTCATACGTGGACCCCTTTGACCTTGACCTTAGGGTCCGCGTTGAGGTTTCCAAATCTGCGTTTAGGTTTCGAAAAAGAGTTTTTCGGGTACATATGTCTTCCGACAGCTATTGTTTAAAGCGTTTTTTGATGATATATCAGAGGTGAATAAAGTGGTATTTGATTAAATGCATTTCCTCTCGCTAAGATAGCTTTCACAGGTAAAGTAGTTTTAGAATGAGTGTAAATCGTGTTAACAAAAAAAATTGGTAATATAACATGTCATTCTTCAATAAAGTTCCGTATAACTCGCCTTTTAAATACACAAGGAAAAAATACATATATTTTCCGGATTTAAAAATACCCCTGAAAACCCAAAATAACATGCAGTTTCAAAGGACATCAAGATAAGGTTGGTTTACCATCTTCTTTATCTCGATGGTCTAAAATTCAAATTATTATATCATTGCTTTGCAAGACCTTACACCAATACGATATGATTCTCGTTTACCTGAAAATAATAAAGGATGTTGCCAAATCGCCGTATACACCTACAGATGAAGTTGTCTTCCTTACATTTAATTTAGACTTACACAATTATAAATGTTCAATATCTTTAAATTTTGTTTAAACCCTATACTTTTGACGCATTTTTAAGTGATGAAACAACAAACGCATCAAGCAATTCGCAACACGTTTTTGAAAAGATGGGATATAATTTTTATTATATAACAACTTTTTCTTAAAGATTAAAAAAAAAAGCCAATTATGTACTCAATATTGGAAGCAAAATGCCCAGTATTTCTTAAAACACAGCCAAGTGACCAACTATTTGCATTGGTTCATTTTTATAGGACCATCGGTCGCCCTTACGCAGAGCGTCACGTTTTATGGTAACCATAATTCTATCTTTCGAACGTATGACTTTTAAATAGCACTTGTTGCAAAAAAAATCCCAATTATTCCAGTGCGTATTTTATTTCTATGCCGTTTTGACTAAACTCACCTTATCATCTTCAAGAAGTAAAACCAGCGAAACAATATCGTACAACTCCAATACCAGCATTTGCATTATTTTGTTAAAACATGTTTGAATCCTCTAAATAAGGAGATACATACAAAGGGAAGACAACCTCCCATTGTCTTAAACCAACAGAATGTTCGAATAATTTGGAGTGACTATTACACTCTTTTACACGGGAGTTGATATGCAAATATTCTTTTAAATGATTTGTAACAACCTTACCACGAATATCAGCATTGAATACATTACACCAAAGTGTATTTCTATATATACTATCAAAACATTTCTATAGATCAATACATGCTACATATAGCATTCACATTTATTGTTATTAATGTAATGTTGGAAAACAGAGAGTAAGGAAACTATGGCATCCGTTGTGCAAAAAAACATTACAAAAACATAACTACGCGTCGGAAATATAGTTGCAATTTTCACAAAAGGAAGTAATTCTAACATTCAAAATAGTTGTAAACAACTTTGAAAAACATCTTCATAATGTGACACCTCTGTAGTTAACAACAGTGCTACGATCACCTTTTTGAACAGTGGGATAATAATTTCATCAGCCCAAATTTCCGGAAAACACCCGAAACTAATATCGCATAAAATATTTTACAAATATACGGCAGAAGAATATCACTAAATTTAAGTATGTACTCATTTAATAAACAGTCTATACCATATAACTTCCTTAGTTTTTTAAATCTTATTCGTCAATATGATCGCCATCTGCATTAAAATCGTGCTTCGTACAAAAAGTTTCCACAGTTTCGTTGAACAAA
This sequence comes from Dreissena polymorpha, assembly GCF_020536995.1. Classification (NCBI taxonomy): domain Eukaryota; kingdom Metazoa; phylum Mollusca; class Bivalvia; order Myida; family Dreissenidae; genus Dreissena; species Dreissena polymorpha. The sequence continues at coordinate 78,783,481 of NC_068360.1, read as the reverse complement.
AAACAAGTATTCTGTTCTAAGTTTGAAAAGAAGCTTGAAAAATCTTTCAAAGATAATGAGTCATTGACATTATCTTTTTTTGGTAAAAATATTTCTAAAAGTCGCCAGGTTTACCATTTTCAAGGATTCGATATCATATAGAAATTTTACTTAACCTGTTCTCATTTTTGTGTGTGTGTTTTTTTTTAACGAGTTTTGCAATCGCAAAAAATATTCTCGAGAAACAGACGACATACGCTGATTAAAAATGCACATACGTTCTTCATATTTTGCAAGTCTTGTAAACAATTGTAATAACACTATTCTGCCTGCTTAGCGACTGAGGAAGGGGCAAAATAACTTACATTTTGTAGAGTTTGCAAATCATCAGTGGTTCAGCAACTTCTTTCGAGAGGCATAAACTGACTCACAATGTCATTAAAAATATCTTTTCACGTTTTGGTAAATTGACAAATTTAAAAAAAAATGTTTCAGATTCGCAAATTTTCGTTGTAGGTATGATATTTGTGAGGAACAGTAATACTGAACATTTACCATGCTCTAAAATATCCATAATATGCATCTTTTGTCGATTGAAAACTTGAATATTATAAAGCGTTGCAACGCCAAACGATTGAACAATTTGGAGAGTTCTGTTGTTGTCGTTTTATTTTGTGACACTACGAGCATTGCTTATATAGTTAAGAAATAATTCGTGTACATTATAGTTTGTTGTCGAATAACCCACGGCCGGAAGTTTAGATGCGTAGGGATTAAATCACGAGTGCGAAGCACGAGTGATTTGAAACCACGCATCTAAACTTCCGGCCGTGGGTTATTCGACAACAAACTATAACGTACACGAATTATTTCGATTCTAACACGATTTTTACTAAAGATTTATAGAATGTATCTTATTTTTCTTGCATACTATTTTATGTGAAGCTCCGCCCATAGAAATAGCTTTCGGCTGTTCTGTCGATCAGATCTCCGCCCTCAATAACAGCCAAACTGGATGGAAAAACCCCATTTCATTTCTCATGTTTGGTTAAATAAGAACAACAACAACGTGCATAAACTAACATGTTTTCATTGTACACTTTAAATTCACGCAAGAGTGTTACATCTACAAGAAAACAACACTGTATATGTGACAATACATTGGAATAAACTGACGATACTGTACAGAACAAATAACAAATAGTTTTAATTCAACGTCAGCCATTTTAGTATCGAAGCAGCAGACGAACACCGTGGGAAATTGGGTCAATTTTACGCATTTCTGTTCATAGCGTAGTATTTTGTCACGTGACTTTCATTCATAAAATACCGGATTATTACGCTGGTGGAAAATGTATCGGCATGTTTTGTTTAGCTACAGCGCGTGCTTCGGTGTATAAGCTCCGCCCTTAATTTGTTGCAGAATAACCCATGGACGATTTTCTTCTTTGTTTATATGAAATTTGGCACGTGCCGTGTTAGAATATAAAATAAACCACACATTGTATGAGCACGGATGACCGAGTGGTCTAAGAGTAAAACTTTTACTCCAGGGGTCAGTAGTTCGAGACCTGTTGAGTTTTAATTTTTTTTTTTAATTTTTTTTTATTCAATATAATACATACACTGTATACATGTATATGATCATACAACATAGTGATACAAAGCAATAACGTTCAGACATGTTATACAATATATGATAATATATAATTTAAAGAGAAAAAAGAACAACAGAAGAAGAGTTATGAAAAATGATGAGTTGTATAAAGTCGGAAGAAAGCATACTGGACTTGTGTGTTTTGTTGTATATTCACAATGATCTTATAAGATTGAAAAAAAAATTTTTTTAGAAAGATTAACTAACATTAGAGTGAAATGTATATAAGTGGACAAACATTATGAGAATTTAATCCGATTCCATTTTTGTTCAAAGATTTGTAATGTGTCATTACTGAGGGCTATTTCTTTCTCAATCTGGATTTTTAGTTTAAGACTATGGACAAAACAATTAAAATTTGGTACTTGTTTTTTGTATTTCATGTTAAGGATAAAATATTTCATCAATATAAGAATAAAATTCAGAATATTATTACAGTCTATTGATTTCAATGAGTAAATTCCGAAACTTACATTTAAGAAAGATTGTTTAACGTTTAGTTGCTGTTGTTCAAGAAAAGATACTAATTGATTCCAAATAGGCTGGATGTGTTTGCACTCCCAAAAAAGATGTTCTATTGTTTCGATGTTTTCACCGCAGAAGTCACACAGATTTGAGTTAGTTAATTTGCATTTGAAGAGATATTTATTTGTAGCTATAATTCTATGGATGTATTTATATTGAAACTTTCTTAGTGTGCTTTCAATAGTTGCTTTATATGGCATGGTAAATATGTGTTTCCAATTGAGTTCATGTTCTCCAAAAAGAACTTGCCATTTATTTTGGGTTTTGGAGTTTTCTGTAGGGTTTTTAATTTGTAGTGTGTAAAATATTTTATTCGTTTTGTTTTTTCTTCCAAGTATGTTTTCTACGAATGTTGTTTGAGTACATCGTGTATTATTTGTATTGATTTCAGATTTAATATGCATGGGTATGCTTTTGATTAGTGTGTAGTACTTCAGAAAATTATTTGAAGGTATTCCGTATATGTAGCATATATCATCAAAAGAGTAGAAATCCTTAATTCTGTAGTCATATAATTGGTCGACATATTTAATGCTTCGTTCAAACCAATCTTTATAGAAAAACGTCTTATTGTTTGAAGTTATGTCTTTATTGTTCCATAAAATAGTTTTACTGCTGGTTTCCGTTTCTAGGTTATGAGTGACATCACTCCATGCTGATAGAACATCAGACAGAAATATGTTTTCGTTTGCAATTTCATGTACGATAGTATTGCTGATGTTACATTCAAAGAGTAAGGAGTCACCATATTTTTTTAGGATTTTCTGGTAGAATAATTTCCATTTACTCGTATTGGTATTATCTAGGTATCTTTTAACCCAGCTGCATTTGATTGCATTCAAGAATGAGTCAATGTTCGTTAATTGGATACCTCCATTTTCTACAGATTGAATTAACTGATTTCGTTTTATTTTATCAGGCTTACCGTCCCATATGAAATTAAACATTGCTGATTTTATATCGTTAATAACATCCTTTGGTGGATTTGGGAGAACTGTTAATACATAAATTAATTTAGGAAGTGCAAACGTTTTCAATACTGTGTTTTTTCCGATTAGTGTAAGTTTACGGTGATGCCATGATTTTAAGCAGTTTTTAAAATTCTGTAATTTAGGAAGTATGTTTTTAAGAACTGTTTCCTTTTCATTATTTGTGAAAGTAATTCCTAACGTTGTGGCTTCATCGGATGTCCAATTAAATTTCATTTCTTTTTTATATAGGACATTACTTTGTTTTAGTTTACCTACACGTAACACAGTGCATTTTCTTTTGTTTAGTTTAAGACCCGATGTCATTCCGTAAAGGGTAAGTGACTCTATTAGGTTATGGAAGGAATCGTAATTGTCGTTTAAAATATAAGTTGCATCGTCAGCAAATAGGGACTGTTTGATATCTTCATCAGGTTCTAGTGATATGCCTTTTATGTGTTTATTTAATTGGATGTGATGTGATAAATACTCGATGCAAATAATAAATAGCGATGATGAGAGTGGACATCCTTGTCGAACCCCTCGTTCGATGTTAAAACTGTTTGAAAAGAAGCCATTGTTAATAATTATACTGTTAATATCGGTATAGAATAGTTTGACCCATTGAATGAGACTTTCACCAAAGTTCATATTTTTTAAGCAAGAGAACATAAATGAATGATCAAGCGAATCGAATGCCTTTTCAAAGTCTGCAAAGAATATCAGACCAGGATTGTTTGAATTGTTGAAATAGTTAATGCATTCTTGGATAAGACGAACGTTTTCACCAATTTAACGTCCTTTTATGAAACCAGATTGAGATTTTGAAATGATTGATGGTAATATTTTTTTTATTCTGTTTGCTATACTTTTAGTTGCAATTTTATAATCATTGTTTAGTAAACTAATCGGGCGCCAGTTTGTTAAGGATTCTAAGTTTTTTCCGGGTTTTGGAATGAGTGATATTATACCTTGTTTTTGTAGCATAGTTAAGTTTTCGTTGTTAAATGAATAGTTAAGTGAATTGATTAAATATGTTTTAATATCATTCCAGAATATTTTATAAAATTCGATTGTGATGCCATCAGATCCTGGACTTTTGTTATTTTTCATTTCTTTTAGTGCTATTCCACATTCATATTCATTAAGTAATCCGTCACACAATAATTTTTCCTCTTCATTTAAAGCGTGATGTGTATTTTTTAAAAAGGGTGTTATTTTCAACATGTTTTCGTTTATAGAGGGTTTCGAAAAATAAACGTTTTTCTTCTATTATTTGAGTTTTGTTTGTTATATCTTTGCCATTGACTACTAATTTGTGTACAGTTTTTTGTTCACTTCTACGTTTTTCAATGTTTGCGAAGTATTTTGTATTTTTTTTCATTGTGTTCAACATGCTGTGTACGTGCCCTTAGTATTATTCCATTGAGACGTGTATGATAGATTCCATCTAATATTTTTTTTTTAAATGTTATTTCATTTTCACTGTCGGTGGTATCATTTGTGTTTGTTTGATGCAATTGTTTTTCAAGTGTTTCAATGGTTTTGATGGTTTCAGTTTCAAGTTTGTGTGTTTCTTTTTGTTTAAATGATGTGTATCTGATTGTTGTGTTACGTATATTTCCTTTAATTACTTCCCATAAGGTGTTTGGGTTTGCATCATTATTATTTTGAACTGTATTTAATATTTCCTGTTTTATTTGTGTTTGATATTGTGTATCCAATAAGATGCTATTGTTAATTTTAAAGTATCCTGGGCCTCTTTCAGGTTGTATATTGTGCAATTTAAGTTCAACTAGAGAATGGTCAGTCATAAATCCTGGTTTTATGTTACATGTGTCAATAATGTTGCAAAGAGATTCAGATATTAAAAAATAGTATAATCTACAAAATATTGTTGGTTTTGTGTTTGAGTGCCAGGTGAATTTGCTTTCGTTTGGATATACTGTACGCCAGATATCTATCATATTGTAGTTTTCAATTATGTTATTCAAAATGTTTCTATTTTTAGGATGAGTATAAAGGTTTCCCTGCTTTTTATCTAATAATGGGTTCAGGACAGTATTGAAATCACCACCGATTATAATATTTTTATCTTGGTTGTCAATTATAAAGGATTGTAATGTTTCGTAAAATGTGGAATCATCTATGTTAGGACCGTAGACGCTGATTAACGTTAATTGTGTTTCATGTATTTTGATATCTATACTTGCTAGTCTGCCAATTATTATTTCGTTAAAGTTATCGACTGTGATCCCTATATTGTTTTTAATCAGAAAGGCAATGCCTTGTTTATTAGTATGTTGTCCACTGAGATATATGTCTCCGTCCCATTCATCTTTTAAGGTTTGTGTTAAAGTATTTGTCAAGTGACTTTCTTGTAATAGGCATATACTATATTTTTTTTCATCTAACCATTTGAAGATTTTTATACGTTTGTCTTTATTGTTTAGCCCTTTTACATTCAAAGTGCATAGTTTAATCATTTAAAGAGGTGATTGGTGATGTAAAAGATAGTTTGTGTGTGATTGTCCAGTTGGTTTCTATTTTAAAATATGTCCACTTGCTTTCTATTATAAGACATAATATATTCATATATACAAACAAAAATAGAAAACAAAAAGGAGGAATACAAAACGATGAGTATTCCATAGTAATGAAAAAAAAATCACAAAAATGAGAGAGAAAAAACAACAATAAACAACTGGCTTGGCTAAATATTCCAAGTATTAACAAACATATGCAAATCAGAAACATGTTGATTTAAGATTTATTTTGCGAAATTGTATGTTAAGAAAAAAATTATTTTCGTATTATTTTATTAATTAAGATGTATACAAGTTTTTAATGCATTTAATTGATTTGATTTTTAAGATCTAAATGTATAACACTTAGAGTTCTTATGAGAAATTATTTTCCTTTTATGTGTTCATAACAATTAACATAGTAGAGCTAAAGACATAAACTATTAAAATTTTTATACATGTAATAATGATACTACATATCTTGATTTCGATCGTAAACGCCGACTACACGTTTTTATTATTATGTAAACGTACGAAAATAAACAAAAGTGATACGCATATCATTTGAAGTACTATAAATAATACAGTGTTAAATTTGATAAAAACTCTAACACGTTAATATTATAAGATAAACGTACGAAAATACACAAATTTTATTTTATTCTTGTTTTTACTGGAGCTTTTTAGATCCGATGTTTGCATTTTTCAATATAAAGCATTTAATGACAATGTCCCTTTAAAGCACGTTGACCCAATAAAGGATGTCATATTGTCCAATTTTTCAGTAATCGACTATAAGCCATTTTTTAAAATTATTTTAATTCCGCATTCAATCTATACTTGGATTAAGTAACAACATATTATTGTTTTGACAATATACTTTAATACATTTGCCAGCAACTGTACCGGTGATATGCCCCATAAAATTTGTAAATACAGTGTTGCAGTGAGTTTCATAAGCCACCTATGGATAAAATCGCTCTTTTATTTTGGAGCACCAGATGAAAGTTGTTGGTACTTAAGGACTGTAACGGCCTAATGCTATTTTTTAATAATGTTCAGATTTTTTAAGTTTACAAAATCTGATTGTTTTAAGCGGGTTAAATGAGCTGAAAAGAAAATTCTTTTTAGTTCAGACATGTGATTGCATGCAATAAATATCACGACGAATATGCTGTATAGACCATACAGTATAGTTGTAAATGTCATTCTACTTTACCAATCAAATTAGACATCTTAATTCCATTAACATTTAAGTATATAGTAGTAAATTGCCTTTTTTACTACTGGATAATTATAGTTTCGTAGAAAATGTTGTGAGATAATTAATCACGAAACTCTGAACACACCTTTATTTCATTTAAGACATGTAATTTCAGTAAATTGAAATAGTACATGAATAGCTGTATAAAAATGAAGCATGATTTTACCGCAAACTTTGTTTCAGTTTATGTTGTTTGAAATGATATTAATATACACATACCTATGAATAATAAGACCAGCACGACGGACATGCTTCGTAGTCTAAAATCCATTTTGAACTAGATATGTAGCGTGCAGTATGTTGGTGTCGCACACGTACACTGATTTAAGCTATAGTCGATGATTGCACTAGCGTATGTTGCAATGACGGGTAAATTATGAACAGATAACACAGGTGAGGTGTAGCAACTGTTGCCGAATTCAATGTTTCTAGATTAATCTTTTGTCAATATATATTGCAAAATACATATTTATAGTGTACAGATACTTGTGTATATTCTGAAGAGATATTTGTATGTTAAAAATGTAATATATAATTATGTATGGTGAAAATATATATTAAGAATTTTCATATTTATGTTATGTTTCGATTAACTTGCGATAAACGATGATATTTATTATGTAATCAATAATTGCATAATGGGACCATAATATAAAAAGATATGATGTATTTAGTCAGGAAGACCGATGTTGCTTTTTTCGAAGAATTTCAGCGGATGGCTGACAAAAACGACAGCATACGGTGTAAATGGTCTGTTGATGCAATTATTTATTTATTGATGTTGTTGTAGTTGTTGATATAAACTGTCCGTTGCTTCAGCATATCCCGTTCCTATTGATGTTATTTGAACTGTTTACAACATTTTAATTTGGATGAAGGTACGTGAACATGGTTTGCGAATATATCTCATTGGGAACATTGTATTCAAATGTCTGACTGACTGTTTCTAAGTCCAATACACTATAAATCATAAAAGTTGATGCAGCCATGTGCATTTTCTGTTGATGAAGTTACGTAGATTTTAATGTGATGCATGTACGTAGATTGTAAGTGAATGCGATTGCATCAAACTTTCTTAGGCTGGGGCAAAAATAATGCTTGGTTCAATAGTATTGTATATTTCTATTAGTAATTATAAATAATAATACACTAAAATTTCGAACTACAACGTTTTAAAATTATTACATGAGCTTTGTAATTCAAAGTCGAATGTTTATGAGATATAATTTCATACTAAAGAAGAACTAAAAATCATGTCATTGCGAACTTTCAAAGGTAGGGTTGCGATAAATTTTCTTCTATATAATTTATGCTCACAAATAGCTCTGTAAATAAATAATGCCTACGTCAGCGACCAAACCAATAACTTCTTATACACAATGTTGAAGGTACAGCAACTGAACTAAAAGTAACGGTGGCATAGACGTGACATACACTCCTGTTGTGTGAATGCACTCCTCTTTTTTCTATCTCTTGTCATCGTTGTTGTCCAAATCAAACAATTCTTGATTTAAGGTGAAATTTGCGTCCGTCATAAGTCTATAGTAAATAAAACATGTGATAGCCCCATGCCATTCGACCGCGTGGTGGTCAGATCTTTTAACCCATGCATTCCAAAAAGCAGCGCCAAGATGACCCATGTCTCGAAGGATACATCCCACTAAATTTCTACTTGCGTTTGGTTCCCAGTTTTTTTTGTGGAATGGATAAAGCATGTAGTACAGAAGAACTTTGGAGTCTACAGCGACACAGTCGAGCTAGTAATCGACCCATGGATCAATATCACTCTGCAAATAATGTGCATTCAAACAAATAGATATTGTAAGCGTTACATTTAAAAAACGTATACAATTAGTATCAGAGAAAACAAATATCTACCAGAGTTATCATCAAAATATTTAGGTTCAACACTTGTAAAGGACAACGCCTTTTTGGCGAAAAGCTTCATTTAGTTAATTCAACGCAATGCAAAGCAGATGTTTTAAAGAAACGGTATTCTTATATCTTCAAAGTACGATCGGAACATTTCGTACTGAAGGTCTTTCGGGACTATAGGCAGCTTAGACGGCAGAAACACAACACATGTGCATGCTTTGTTCAAATATACAACAGAAGAATACATTTTCTTGTCGATTATTTTGTTCACCAATTCTTCATTAACCAAGATCGTGTAAGTGAAATCAGTCTCTTTTCTGCCGCATATACCTATTGTTATTAAGTCCTTCCCTACACTCGCTTCTAATTCCTTCAAAAGATGTAAACAATATTCGTACTTATCAAACGCGTACATAGCTAGCTGCTGCCATTTTGACTGTGCCAGCAAGTTTTTGTGTCAAAAAATAAAATAAAAATGAATATCTTTGATAATTAATTCTTAATAGATTAATAATACTTTTGTTACGAAAATTCATATAAAAAAGGGTTTACATCAATGTTTATTATGCGTACTTAAATATCATGTATTCGATCAACATTCGTGTGAGTTGAACACTGTATATGTGTACCATATGGACACATTTTTATCAAAACATTTAAAGGGTAGACGAAGTTAGAGATTCACGAACATTCACATTGTATATGCTAAAATCACATATACATCTAGACATAATATACCTGCTCGTTGGCAAGCTCTAAAATATTTGAGTGCATGTTCTTGAAGTTCAATATTTGATTCTAAAACTGTTTTTGGTGCAAGTTGCGACCCATAGCTCGTATACATTAATGGCAAAAAATAATCTGTTGTTAGCTTGGTGGTGTGTAGAGACTGTGCGGTTAGTCTGGAGATCTTTTCGCTGTCCTGCAAGGATTCAGTCAAACGTTCGTGAGAATAAAGGCATCCGTCAAGCGCATCATCCCAGCGAAACGAGATCTACATTTAGCTGTTCACAGACAACATTATTTGTTTATTGGCTAAACAGCAGACATGGCAATGAGCATCTTGCAGCACACGAGGAAGGATGATACGCTTGACAGATGTTTTCATTCTCAAGAACGTTTAACTGAATGCTTCGACTTTCACACTGGGCACACTTTAGTAGGATGTTTTCTTCGAGACATGTGTCATCTTTGCGCTGCTTTGTCATCATTTTGGAATGCATGGGTTAAGAGACCTGACCACAACGCACACACACACACAATGGCATGCGACTATCACATGTTTTATGTACTATAGACTTATGAAAGACGCAACTTTCACCTTAAATCAAGCATTGTTTGATTGGGACAACAACGATGACAACACGGGTGTGGAGAATCCCTTGAACGAAAAATGAGATGCCATGAAAGTGATCTACACGAGATGCAATGACAAGTGCTGATTATTTAACATTTATGACAATGGTCGAAAACGCACTTATAGTTTTACACTTGTATGGTGGTTTCGTTAGCCATTTTATGAAAAACACATCATTATCATCAATCCCTTGACCGGTGTGGCCGTTGGGCGGAAATGACGGACTTGCTGATGGAATTGCTTGTGAACAACCTGTTCAGTCTGGCCATCGCTTCATTCGCCATGTAAATTCTTATTCGACCTCAGCGGTACTGGATCATGGACAGGGTTTCGCTCAAGTTCTTCAAGCTGGTCACTTCTTATAGTTTCTCGCCGTTCATGGTGATGTCTGCACTGGTGTTGGGCGTGCTGCTCACCATGATCTTCGACTTCTCCGTGCTGCCAGACCTCCATCACGTATGCCCCTGTTCTATCATAGGGTCTGTTGGTGAGATCTTGAAGTTCACTGCTAGTGCCACCCATGCGGTCAATGTCATCAGCGAATTTCAAGTTGGAGGTGGGTTTTGCACCGATAAAGATAGACGTGTGGTTGTCATGGAGAGTCAGCTGCATTATCTTCTGAATGAAAACAGGACTGGAGAGAGCATATAACCCTGACGTACGCCCAATTATGTCCGGTCGAAGTCCCTCTTCTGACCGTTGAGAGTACTGCGTTGCTGGCGTTTCCGTAATTTGGTTCTTGAATGTTTCTTTGTTAGTGAACATATTCAAGTAAGCACTATCACTTTACGATGACTGTCATTCCTCTTGTAAAAAATGCACTCCTATTTTGTTTAATGTACCCCGCCTTTATTAACTATACCGCTCTTTTTTCTTTGCACACCTGTTTTATTTAGTTTTTCACTCCTTTTTTCTATTTCGTTCCCTCGACTTAGTAATTTGTTCCAATGACAAAGCTAACTCGTTCCCACGAGTTAGTAAGTCGTTCACTTAAGTAAGTATATCATGGGAACGAGATAGAAAAAATGTGCATTCACACAAGAGGAGTGTATGTCACATCCACGCACCCGTACCTCTTTTAGTCCAATTGATTCACTGTCAACATTTTGTATAAGAAGTTATTGGTTTGGTCGCTGAAAAAGACATTTTTAGCTCGACTATTATATATGAAATATATATAGTGGAGCTATCCTACTCACCCCGGCGTCGGCGTTTCCGTTTCCGTTAGCGTTAGCGTTAGCGTGCACATGTTAAAGTTTTCGTACTAGCCAAATTATTTTCATTGTCCCTTGACATATTGCTTTCATATTTTGCAAACTTGTTGACCAACATGACCCCAACCTATAAACAAGAGCAGACAACTCTATCAAGCATTTTGTCATAGTTATGGTTCCTTTTCCACGTAGATGCGCAGCAAATGTTAAAGTTTTTGTACTACCCCATTTATTTTCATTGTCCCTTGACATATCGCTTTCATATTTTGCATACTTGTTTACCAACATTACCCCAACCTATAAACAAGCGCAGACAACTCTATCAAGCATTTTGTTATAATTATGGCCCCTTTTCCACGTAGAATATGCAGCAAATGTTAAAGTTTTTGTACTACCCCATTTATTTTCATTGTCCCTTGACATATTGCTTTCATATTTTGCATACTTGTTAACCAACATTACCCCAACCTATAAACAAGAGCAGACAGCTCTATCAAGCATTTTGTCATCATTATTGCCCCTTTTATACTTAGAATGTGCATATTATTGATAAATCTATGTTAAAGTTTGCGTACTACCCCAAATATATCCTATATCCTTTGACATATTGCTTTTATATGTTGCATACTTGTTTACCAACATGACCTCAACCTATAAACAAGAGCAGACCACTGTATCAAGCATTTTGACATAATTATGGCCCCTTTTACACTAAGAAAATTGAACATTTTGCTTAAATTGCCATAACTTCTCTATTTATGATCACATTTTATTATTACTTTGACAAAACAACACTTACCTGAATACCACAATGGATTCCACCCAAACAATACCCCACGCCCCTACCCAGAATCCCTTCCCCCCTCCCCCACCTCCCCAATTTTTTTAAACATTAGCTAATAAATTACCACACCCCACATTATGCCCCCCTCTCACCCCAACCCCCCTACCCTCCCATTTTTTTTTAAACATCATCTAATAAATTACCACACCCGACATTATACCTCCCCTCTCACCCCCAACCCCCCAAAAAACGTTTTATTTGTTTCTTTTTTTGATTTTTGAAAGTTCGTGTAATAAATGACCACACCCCACATTTTACCCCCACTCACCACTCCCCCCCCCCCCAAAAAAAAAATAATTATATTTTGTTGTTCCTTTTTTATTTTTGAAAGATCGTCTTATAAATTTTTGAAAATGAACAATTTCTCCCTGATGGCTTACGTAACACTGTCAAGCACTCGAATAGTCGAGCGCGCTGTTCTCTGACAGCTGTTGTTTTATTTACGGAGCTATTTGTGAGCATAAATAATATATTTTTTTTTTTTATCTCAACCCTTCTTTTGAAAGCTGCAATGACATATTATTTTGTTCTTTTTAAGTATCACATAATACTTCATAAACAAGCGACTTTGAATTACAAATCTCATGTCATGATATTAAAAGATTGTAGTTCGAAATTTAATTTTATTGCTTTGTATAATTACTTATAGATATATACAATAATATTGAACGAAACAATCGTTTGGCCCCAGCCTGAGAAAGGTCGATGCAATAGCATTTACTTACAATCTACATACCTGCATCACATAAATAATCTACTTAAATTCATCAAAAGAAAAGGTACATGGCTGCACCAACTTTAATGTTCATCATGTATTATTTTGACAGAGAAACGGACAAACAGACATTTGAATATTATACAATGTTTCTTAAAAGATATAATCGCACACCATGTATGCATACCTTAATCCAAATTAAAATGTTGCATTATTGAAAACAGTACACATCAACAGAAACGGGATAGGCTTCAGAAACGGACAGTTAACATAACTGCATCTACAGAAAATCAACAACAATGACGACATATATGCATCAACAAATCATTTACATGACTGCATTAACCGAAAAATTACATAACACTATGTAAAAAATCATCCAAAGTAAATGACATAACTGCATTAAAAATGTAAAAACGTCATCAATAGAATTTGGACATAACTTTAGACGAAGTCAATCAATAGGAAATGTACAATTATATTTTTTAATCTAATGTATATAACATTATACAAGCACTAAAAGAACGTAAATGCATTATATATATATATATATACAGCTGTATACATATTAAATGTATTTTAACTCAGCTTAAAATGTATATAAAATATATATAAATGCGTCAACAACACAATAAATAAGCTCATTAATATAAATTATTAATGGTCTCGTAAACAGAAAATCTGCTTTTCGTCAGCAACAGATTATCTGTACAACCTTATCAACACTAATCCGCATAACGTCATCAACTTACAGTAAGCATCTTTACCAACTGAAAAGTTATGCAACGTCATCAACGAAAACATTTGCGCAAATTAAAAATCTGCGCAACTTCCCATACAACAGCACAAGCTCAAAACACAATGGTGTACGTAGTTTTCGTATAACAAGTGACAAGTAAGTGCCTGATGATTTGAATTTCGCAATCCCGTATGAAGGTGGTAGTTTCGCATCGTATTCTCGCAATGTCGCATCTAGGTTATGACTTTTTTTAAATTTGATGTTATTCATGTTGCGCGCTTACACTGATCAGTATTGCTAATAAAAAACTAATGCATAAATATACAGCTTAGAAGGAGAGGGGGTGGAGGAGGCCTACACCGTTCAAGCCGTTTATAGATCGCAGGGTTTGAATTTCAAGCTTCCACGTGGTAATCCTTGAGTGTGAATGTCCGAGTTTGTTTACAGGTCATCTCTGCGTCTTCGCGACTACCTTATGTGCTGACCTGACCCTGTGACCCTTCAGGGGAAAATAGTTTAATTTTGAGCCAAAGTAGGTCAAATTTACCCCCCACTGCCTGGGTTTTCGCCGAAGATTAATTGTTATTATTATTATATTATTATTGTTTTTAATACAAATACACCAGTGCACTGTGGCCAATAAGACCTTATCGTTCACTGGTAAAAAAAGAAAAAAAGGGAACATTATATTACAATAATAAAAAATGAAAATCTTATTAGATCCAATATACTACTAAATAGATACATGATTAGGTATATTTTTCGTTAATTGTATACATTTTGTCCTATTATAACCATAATTAGTATTGTAAACATCATCATCATTAACACCAGCATCACAATCATCACTAAGATTAACATAACGATCGTTATCATCATTACCATTATTATCACCACTATTATTATTATCATTATTATAATTATTATAATTTATGATGTTTTGTGTGCATAGTTTTGCTTACTGAATTGAGTGCTTTTATTGTGCTATCCGCCCCAGGAGAGGTGTTAGTGGGGGTTCGAGCGGGATACAGGAAACGCCCCGTTTCCAGAGGCGTTCCTGGTTCTTTTAAGCGCCCGGTGTAGAGCACCGATACACTGCACCCCCGTTTAACGTCCCTCGCGGAAGACATGTTAGTCTGTTAAGTTAGTATTAACAGTATAAGTTGGATCAATAATAACCATATATATGAGCAGTGAATCTAGCAAATTGCAGAGTTGGTATACAGCTTCCTTCCTAAATTAGACGGTTTACTCATTGCTCATATATATCAAATATCATGCACTATAAGTCAAATAATATGAAAAACAAGAGAGAGCATGCGATAGACAAGAGAAGAAACCGCCACCGTTGGTATAATGTTTTCGTTTGATTTGATTTACATTCATGGGTAAATTAGAATTACCTGACTTATACATTTAACATTCCTATCATATAGCGGGCACCGTGCACTGTCTACACTACACAATGGGAAAGCATGATCTACACTACAGTAGGGAAAACAAATTAGAATTACCTGACTTATTCATTTAACATTCCTATCATATAGCGGGCACCGTGCACTGTCTACACTACACAATGGGAAAGCATGATCTACACTACAGTAGGGAAAACAAATTAGAATTACCTGACTTATTCATTTAACATTCCTATCATATACCGGGCACCGTTCGCTGTTTACACTACGCTACGGGAAAGCATCATCTACACTACAGTAGGGAAAACAAAAACAACAAAGGCCTTAAGAATTTTTTTCCCATGATGGGTGGGTCATGTCAACAGAGCCAAAGTGCACGGACGAGATGGTTTTTCGCCGGGAGCGCCCTACTAGCCCTGCCGACACGCTCTACCCAACATGTTTTATTAGTTACATAAGGGAAGAAATATTTACTTATCATATTTGATTACAACATTATTTACACCTATAGGGGTTGCACTATGTGTAAGTGTGATTTGCCCACGTGCGCACTTATTGTATCTTTCTGTACTGCGTGGAAGTAAGTTGTCTGTGCGCTTTCCCCTGCCTTCGTAGTCGGTAGCTGTTTACAGCTTGAGAGAATGAAAAAGAGGGTCTCGCGGAACCCTAGATTTTGTTATCTAGAGCGATATTTGGTTTTTAAAGGATTAAAGATTATCCATAGTGGTCGAAAAAGGCCGAGTGACATATGTATTAAGGAGACCGTACCCTCCCGTTGTAAAGAGGCTGAGTAACCTGCGTATTAGGGAAAGCGTACCCTTCCGTCGTTTTAGCATTGTGTGTTGTTGATGTTGTACGGAGATTCTTAATTCCCATTTGAATTTATTTCAGCTAATATGTATATATCTGGTTTCGATTTTTGTGAGGGCTATACCCCGTATCGCAGTGTTCGCAGTTGACGACAAGAACACCTTACCGCCGTCGTTTGCTTGAAATGCCCACTCGGCATTATAATGTGCTACTTGAAGATTATATCGTGCATCGTTTTAAAACTCAGGTGCATTAAAGTCATGATGCAACAAAATTAAGATGATCAGTAGTTGAGAGTTAACATAAACGCAAAAACTAGTTTCTTTTGAATAAAGGGTTTCCTTGCTGAAATATCCTTTGATTGTATTGTTGTTTGAATTAGCTTTTATCGCTTTTTTTGAAAGCACAGTACAGGATTTGCAAATTGAAACAACAGCACCACTGTGCTTAAAGACTCTGTGAAAAGGCCTGATTATAAGTAAACTTATTGAAGCCCCGTTTATGTTATTGCAAAAAACAACTCAAATTGATAAATGCATTTTTATGTTGAAAATTTCCGTTAATGCTTAATAAAATTATAAGTCTTTAACCGCTGAACTTACGGTCCGGTCTACGAAAATGGATTGATTTATTGATTGGTTGATTATTTGATTGATTGATTGGTTGATTCAACGCTAAGTTAACCGTTCACTGAGCCCTCACCATACCCAACCGATACGTTCCTTCCACATCTCCTGATTTCATTACTTTCTGGGTCCGGCCCTGTAATACGATTCCAGATAACGAGATTAATTTTTAAATTTCTAACCGTTTTCCCATGTTCAGCCTGTGTTTATACGAGGAACGTGAACACACGGTTAAAGTGCGCGATCGTTACATTATTTTGCGATCCCGTATCGTAATATCGTGTCGTAATCTCGCTACTTCGTATAGTACTGTCATCTTATAATCCAGATGTTGGAAGTGCGAATCAGTACGTTGACTAACAGAACACCGTTCACTGTCGTCTGTGTCAGCCATTCGAATAAATTCTTCGATATAAGCCGAATCGGTCTTACTGACTGAACACATCACCATATCTGTGTACAGTATGGTCCCAATCTGCAATTATTGATAACATTTATATAACAGCGTTTTACCACAAATAAATAAAAAACAATTACACAAAGATGCAATTCTTAACAGATATTTTCACCATACATATAAATTATATTTTTAACATTCAAATATCTTTATAGAATAAATTCAGGTAACTGTACAATTAAAATGCGTATTTTGCAATATATATTTACAAAAGATAAATATAGAAATATTGGATTTGCCAACAGTTGTTACGCCTCACCTGTAATAACTGTTTATAAGTTACCAGTCCTTGCAAAATATGCGAGTGCAATCATCGACTAGAGCTTAAACCAGTTTACGGGTGCGACACCAACATACATAGACGCTAAATATCTAGTTCTCCAAAATGGATTTGAGACTACGAAGCGTGGTCGTTTTACTGGGCTTATTAGTGATAGGTATGTGCATATTTATATGAGTCGTGTTCTATGAAAATTGGGCTTAATGCATGTGCGTAAAGTGTCGTCCCAGATTATCATGTGCAGTCCGCACAGGCTAATCAGGGACGACACTTTATGGTATTTTTAGTTTAAGGAAGTCCCTCCTTACCGAAAATCAAGTTTTGGCGGAAAGTGTTGTCCCTGATTAGCCTGTACGGACTTCACAGGCTAATCTGGGATGACACTTTACGCACATGCATGAAGCCCAGTTTTCTCAGAACAAGACACATATAATTTCTATACTTTTAATGCAAATTGGATTCTTCGAAGAACATGAACTGAAACAAAGTTTGCGGTTAAAATCATGCTGCATTGTATACAACTATTCATGTACTATATCAATTTACTGAGCTTACATGGGTTTGATGAGATAAAAGTACGTTCAGAGTTTCGTGATTAATTATCTCACATTGTCTAAGATACTATGACTTACTAGTAGTAACAAAAGACAATTTACTACAATATACTTAAATGTTAATTGACTTCGGATGTCTAATTTGACTGATATAGTAGAATGACATTTAAAACTATACATCATACATTCGTCGTGATATTTTATTGTATGCAATCACATGTCTGAACTAAATGGAATGCTGTTTTCAGCTTGTTTAACACGCTTACAACAATCAAATTTTGTAAACTGTCATTGAAAGTCTGAATATCATTAAAATAGAATTGGACCGTTACTGTCCTTTACTGTCAACAACTTTCATTTGGTGCTCTAAAATAAAACAGCGAATTTATACATATTTGGCTTGTGTATCTTTAAGAATTATAAAAACAAATAATACAGGAACTTAAATAACATTCCACTTATATTTCTTTACCATTTAAGTAGGTAATACAAAACTCACCGTAACCGTTTATTGACAAACTTTATGGGGCATATCACCGGTACGGTTAAATATAATAAAAGCCTATTGTCAAAACAAAATAATTATGTTGAAATTTAATCCAAAAATATATTGAATGCGGATTTTAAAATGATTTTAAAAATGGCTTATAGTCGATTACTGAATAATACGTATATATATATATATATATATATATATATATATATATATATATATATATATATATATATATATATATATATATATATATATACCAATACATAGTGCCAGTTACGCGGTCTCTGTAGTTTTCAGACTGTACTTACGAGGTCAATATAAAAAACGGGGTCTATATACAACCCCGCAATCTAGGCTCCTTTAATTACTATGAGGGGGGTGTAGGGGAGGTAATGCAATCAAATCTCACAATAAGGTCTTAAATCGAAAACCACAATCAGGTCTGAAATTGAAATTGTATATACCTCGCAAATAAGTTCGCTATATATTTCCTTGTATAAGACGTTAAATAAATGACGTATTTATATACAATAATAATAGTAGGTACCCCTATATACCTTAATTCGTGTTTATATCGGATAAAAAAGGGTATGGAGATACATGTATTTAAAGTGGGAACCCCATAACCTATTTCTAAATCAGAGACCCCGTAACTGGCCATATGTGTGAATATATATATATATATATATATATATATATATATATATATATATATATATATATATATATATATATTAACAAAAACGCTGTAATTATTTTTTGCCGAAGCTTTCGACCTCACGGTCTTCATCAGCGTCCATTTTTTATTTTCAGATGTTTTATTATGAACGGAAATGACGTCGTGCATTTCCGGCGTCAACGTTGTTTACGCGCCCTTTTATTAACGTTTATTCTTAAACGTTGACTTCCACAATTGCTCCATGGTTTTGCGGTACTCGTCCGACCCGCTGAGTTTTTCGAGTCCCATTATTTGGAAATCATCAGACGTGTGCAGCGTGTGTAGGTGTCTACGGATGATACGGCCGATGTTGGGTAGTGCGCACGAAAACGTTATCACCAGCGGAATCCTTGTATTATGCTCCGAGTTTGTCTTTTCGCGTAAAAGGTCCTCTCTCTTTTTATTGTCGACCTTTATCAATTCGGTCTCCACAAACGCCCCGTCATATCCACGGTTCACGAGCTGTGTTTTCACTGCCTGTCTGTGCTTCCGGTAGGCCATCTCCTCTGAACAGATTCTTTTCGCACGCACACCCAGACCATATGGTATTGCTTTTTTTGTAGACTCCGGATGCGAAGAATCCCTGTGTCGGTACAGGTGTTTATCGGTAGGCTTAGTATATAGGTCGGTTTGACGGCGCCCGTTCCGTATTGATGTCACCGTGTCCAGGAACTCTAGTTTTTCTGAAGAATTGCGGAGCTCGAGTAATGCGAGGGTTGATTCCATTTCCTTGTGTGTGGAAAGTTTTAAGTGCCTCGATACCATGCGTCCATAAGCCCCACACATCATCCACAAACCGGAAGTATGCGAGTGGTTGCTTTTCTGACCGCCGGAACAGTTCCTCTTCCCAAGCACCCATGTAGGTTGATGCATAGTTCAGCCCGAGGCGTGAGCCAATAGCCGTCCCTTCTGTCTGTATAAAGTGTTCGTCTTTGAATGAGAAGGTGTTGTTCTCCAACACAGTGTCCTTCATCACGATGACGTCCTCTGTAGGAATTTCCGGGTCCGTTCGCCTGTTTAAAGCGCCTATAGCAGCAGCACGGGCCTCATCTCTCGGGACACTTGGAAACAGGGCCTTCACATCTAAACAGAATATTAGCGTACCTTCCGGAAGAGGTTGTTGTATTTTTAGTATTTTGTTTAAGAAGTCCATAGTGTCTCTTACAAACGACGGAAGTGACGTCACATGGCTTCGCAACTGGTCCTCAACAATTTCCGCCATTTTCTCTGTCGGGTGGCTTCTACCATTCACAATGGTGCGTATTGGCATTCCTGGCTTATGTAACTTCGGGTTCCCTTGAAGCTTACCGGAAGTGCCATCGTTCCCTATCATGTATTGTCGGAGATCACTGTCTATGGAACCTTTTTTGTACAGGTTGTCTACCACCTTTTTCGGCGTAAGCTGAATTAAGCCAGCTTTTCACCTCTCCTGACCTTTGTAAGTGTCCAATAAAATTCAAATAAAATTTCTGGCGGCTAGGTACGAATGAATACACTTCATTTATTCCATTGGCTGATTTGAGTATTCCACCAGAACATTGGAAACATATCCGCGTCTTTGTAACACTGTTTTACTGCATGAAACAATTTTATTTCTAATGAAAAGGCTTAATAGATAGAACAGTTTTACACTCAATTCTCGACATAAATACAGTTTGTGCGTACACCTTTTATTTTCAGAGAATTACCAGCGCAACGCGTTTATATTTAAAGGCTATGTTCTCATATTTAGTACTTACTTCCATATTCTTGTCAACATGTTAACATGTAAAAGTATAAAGAGCAGTGGAAGCGAGGCCTCACTTTAATACATTGCATTTCAACCCGGGTCAATTCGCGGCCAGTGTATGAATGTCAGAGTTTATATACAGGTCATCTCCGGAGTTCGCGGCCAGTAAAATAATAGTTATATAATAAATACGCTATCCGTGAACTAGGTGACCTGGAATTTTCTTTAGACCAGAAATATGTAGATTCTTAATGTGTTTTCAACAAAATATTCATGATAAATATTATTTTTGATTAATTTAACAATAATTATTCCACCATATTGACCAATGTATTAAGCATAAGCGCGATGATTATCGATACTGTTAATAATCGAATCAAACCACTAAAACAGGTTTGTTCGAAGAACGCGCATATAAATACGGATACTTCTCGTGTGGCCGGTTGACTCGTATGTTTTAATTTCACTTCCATTCTTCTTTTGGTTTTCTGTTTTGTATCTATAGGTTTATGACCAGCAATATGTAAAAATGTAAAATAAGCCGCGAAAACTCCGCGTAACATCCCGTACTGCGTGTGATGCAGCTAAAAACTGCACAGAAAAAAGACATTCGCTATCCTTGATCTCATTCATTGAACTATCAACGCCGTATATCTTTTTTAAAGATATTTCTTGTTTACCTTGTTTTGCACTGATTTTGTTTTGTCGTCGGTAACTTCCGCATATGTGTCGCTATCGGAAATTTCACCTTTTAATTTTTGTATGTAATCTGTGCTATCCATTAGGACTATACCAGAACCTTTATCAGCAGGCCGAATGACAATTTCATCGTCGTTGAGAAGTTCTTTCAGAGCGTATTCTTCAGATTTACTCATATTGAGCTTAAACCTTCTTTTGAGACCCTTGATGATGTCATCCTTTACAGCCTTGATATACGCATCCAACCATTTATCGCGGCCTGCTTTTGGAGTCCATGTTGACGGCGTCTTTTTCCTGTACGGTTTCTCCTGATTAGGATGTCCGTCTCTCTCTTCAGAGTAGAAATATTCCCTAAGACGCATGCGACGTTCCCATGCAGTGAGGTCCGTCGACAACCTGCCTTTGTCAACGACTCTTCTTGTTGGAACAAATTTCAATCCCTTAGATAGAATTCTTATTTGTGAGGCAGTAAGTTGCTTATTAGACAGGTTAGTCACTACATCCGGTTGGACCGACGGTCCCTCAGTGACGATAACACAATTTTTAGACGTTGAACCGTTTGCTGTATAGCGGCGTTCCGGCTTGTCTAACAACACATGCATGTTTTTGTAGGCATGGAAAGTCTTTCTGAACCAATAGATCCCATTTCCGGTTCCTCTGCGCTGGTGATAACGTTTTCGCGCGCACTACCCAACATCGGCCGTATCATCCGTAGACACCTACACACGCTGCACACGTCTGATAGAATGAAGGAAGTGTTCTCTGAGCCCCCATTAGTAGCCTTCAGACGGGATTGCAACCTGCAAGACATCCTGGTGCACAAAATATACAATAGGATGTTCTTCCGAAAACCCAATATGAGCGGGCCCTGTGGGGCGCAGAGATGCGCCATTTGCCCGTACATGATGAAGGCCCAATATTTCACAGATCCCAGCGGCAGGAAGTACAGCGTCAGAAACAATGTTGATTGCAAATCATCCAATGTTGTGTATGCGGTCAACTGTCGTCGCTGTCGCAGGTTCGTGTATGTGGGAGAGACCGGCGGAACTCTGTACCAGCGACATCTATTGAATCTGTCACGTATTTGCACACAGCACAGTGACCCGGTAGCTGAACATTTCTACAATGACGGACATTCCATGGATGATTTCCAAATAATGGGACTCGAAAAACTCAGCGGGTCGGACGAGTACCGCAAAACCATGGAGCAATTGTGGAAGTCAAAACTAAGGACATACCGACCATATGGCATCAACGTTCAAGAATAAACGTTAATAAAAGGGCGCGTAAACAACGTTTACGCCGGAAATGCACGACGTCATTTCCGTTCATACTAAAACATTTGAAAATGAAAAATGGCCGCTGATGAAGACCGTGAGGTCGAAAGCTTCGGCAAAAAATAGTTACAGCGTTTTTGTTTAAATACAACAAGGCTAATAGAGACTTTGTTATATATATATATATATATATATATATATATATATATATATATATATAAAATAAAACGCTTTTATTAAATTTGCCGTAGCTTTCGACCTCTCGGTCTTCTTCAGCGGCGTTTATTTAGACAAATAAACGCCGCTGAAGAAGACCGAGAGGTCGAAAGCTACGGCAAATTTAATAAAAGCGTTTTATTTTATATAAACGGCTAAAAGCGACTTTATTATATATATATATATATATATATATATATATATATATATATATATATATATATATATATATATATATATATATTGCCATATAAGAATCGCGAACAAATATATCACGTACATGAATATTAAATAATTCAGACTCACTAAAAAATAACAACATGCTTTTAAAAAACACACATATCAGCTGATTTTTTTTATATTTCCGACAAAACATAAAGAATCATGAAATTTATTTAATAAACTGATATCTATTTGTTGTTTTTTATACTTTGGGAGTGGTAGAATTCTTTTAGCATATTCCAAAATATTTACATCTAATTTTTAACGCGTTGGATAATCTAAACCGAACAAATCATGTAACCATTGTATCGAATAGAAAGTTGCAATAACATGAGATGGCGTATTACATGTCTGAATCAAAGATGCCTATTTAATAGCAACCACTAGAGCCTTAGAGGGTAACATGTCCCCACTCATAAACCCATTGCATAGCGTACACTTATGAAAACGCGTGAACACACCGTGATATTTTGTGTCTCCGCCAACACATCCGTAAGGCCGCAAATTTATTCTCTGCAAAAATCTACGTAGTTACAGTTTCTTAAGGACATCAGCCATACACCTATCAAATAAAACATATACCTATCCAGTTTTTCTATAAAATGTCCAATGCCAAAAATGAACAAAAAATATATTGATAAAAGTAATATAAAACATACATTCTATTGTATCAAACGATATATATGTAAGACAATAATTGCCGATTCCGACTTGTGTTTCAATAACCTGTACTTGCTATCATCAAATTGTTTAAGGTCTATTGCTATTTTACCTGTCATATGACCTCACTTATAAAATACAATAAAAATCCTTGTCATTCTTGCGATAACGCAATGACAGTCATCAAATATTTGCGACATCGCAAATGAGAACATTTATGTAACTTTAGTCGGGTTTGCAGTTTGGTATTACAACTACATGTATGTTGCTCTGGTATGAATCGTTGACTTAAATTAAAATGGTTACTATTTTCTTGCTATTGATTTGAATTGTGATGAGATAATGTTTATTTTCATTTAAACTGATATGTATTTTGTTGCTCCACATAGTCGGTTGAAAAACCCAATTATTTACACTGCCTAGACCAAGGTGTTGCCCCCGTGTATTATTCATTTGATGTGTACGTTTTGTGTGTTTCTTTTTTTCCTTTTAATTTTCAATTGCTGTTTTGCTATGTTATATCTTTTGACATTTGTCCAATTGACAAGAAAAAACGATGTCTGGTTGCGGCAAAGGACCTCGTGTTTTAATAAAGAACCTCGTGTTGTAATAAAGGACCACGTGCTGTGATAAAGGACCACGTGCTTTGATAAAGGACCACGTGATGTGATAAATGACCTCGTGTTGTAATAAATGACCACGTGTTGTAATAAAGGACCTCATTTTGTAATAAAGGACCTCGTGTTGTAATAAAAGACCACGAACTGTGATAAAGGACCTCGTGTTGTAATAAATGACCACGTGTTGTAATAAAGGATCACGTGCTCTGATAAAGGACCACGTGCTGTGCTAAAGGACAACGTGTTGTAATGAATGACCACGTTCTGTTATAAATGACCACGTGCTGTAATTAAAGACCTCGTGTGGTAATAAAGGACCACGTGCTGTGGTAAAGGACCTCGTGTTGTAATAAATGACCACGTGCTGTAATACATGTGCACGTGCTTTAATTAAGGACCTTGTTGGTAATAAAGGCCCACTTACTGTGATAAATTACCTAGTGCTGTGATAAAGGACCACGTGCTGTGATAAAGGACCTCGTGTTGTAATAAAGGACCTCTTATTGTAATTAAGGACCTCGTCTTGTGATAAATGAACTCGTATTGTAATAAAGGACCACGTGCTGTAATAAAGGACCACGTTCTCTATAAAGGACCTCGTGTTGTAATAAATGACCACTGCTGTTGTAAATGACCACGTGCTGTAATTACGGACTTCTTGTGTTAATAATGGACCACATGCTGTGATAAAGGACTACGTGCTATGATAAAGAACCTCGTGTTGTAATAAAGGACCACGTGTTGTAGTAAAGGACCTCGCGTTGTTATTAAGGACCTCGTGTTGTAATAAAGGACCACTTGCTGTGTTAATTACCTAGTGCTGTGATGAAGGAGCGCGTGCTGTGATAAAGAACCTCGTGATGAAATAAAGGACCACGCGTTGTAGTAAAGGGCCTCGCGTTGTTATTAAGGACCTCGTGTTGTAATAAAGGACCACGTGCTGTGATAAAGGACCACGTGCTGTTATAAAGGACCTCGTGTTGAAATAAATGACCACGTGATGTAATACATGTGTACGTGTTTTGATTAAGGACCTCGTGTTGTAATAAAGGACCACTTGCTGTGATAAATTACCTAGTGCTGTGATGAAGGAGCACGTACTGTGATAAAGGACTTCGTGTTGTAATAAAGGACCACGCGTTGTAATAAATGACCTCTTGTTGTAATAAAGGACCTCTTGTTGTAATGAAGGACCTCGTCTTGTGATAAATGAACTCGTTTTGTGATAAAAGACCCCGTGATATGTTAAAAAGACCGCGTCACATGAGAAAAGGACCGCGTTATATGATATGGCTTCTCTCCAGGTGATTAAGCTTATGTTTCATCACGTTTTATATTTGTTTATAATTTAAAGGCGATGTCTGCTCGGGTGCTTACCGCAGCAGCTTCAGAAGTTACAGAAGTTACAGCAGTTACAGCAGTTACAGAAGTTTCCGTTCCAGTGGGTCTGGGTAAGCATATTTAACCATTTACCACTTAGATACGCACTTTGACGCATGTGTAGTCCATTAGAAATTAAATTTAAATAAAGACTTTACTTACTACATTCAATTTGTAAAGGCGTCATTTCCAACCCTGAGGTACTGATGAGCACCACACAGGATAAAACCTGAACAGACTGCGAGCTACTTTTGTTTGTGTAAGCCATTTTCACTTTGCTTCTAAATGGGAAAGGGTAAACACATACTGGCTGAAAACGTGTTTATCGTACGTATGAAGTATTCGGGGAGATACCATGCCTAGTGAGTATCTGAAGCTATGGTTAAAATAATGTGTTCGCTTTTGCAACGTTTAAATTCCCTTGCGTTTTTCGAGCTATATGCTCCCTGTCTGCATTCACTTCTTGCAAAGGCTGTAATCCCAGCGCGTTTCAAGTGCTATAGACCATGCTATAGTTCGAATTCTTGGGTAATTTTGCACGGTTTGAATTCCCAGTGAGTACGTTGTTACTTTGGTCCAAATTATGTGTTCTCTTAACACATTTATAATCCAAGTGAGTATTAAGTGGTCCCAATTATGTGTTTACATTGCAAAATTACAGCTTCAAGTAAGTAAATATTGATGTGATATCGATTCTGTTAAAATGAGTAGTTGGTATCTAGAGCTCTAAAGGGTATGGTCTCAATTCTGCGTTTGCTTTGCAACTTTTACATTCCCAACGAGTATCTAGTGATATGTTCTCAACTGTGTGGTTCCTTTGCACATGTTAATTGTAAGGGAATATCAAGCGCTTTGTTCCCAATTATGTGTCCCCTTTGCACCTGTAAAATTGCAAGAAGAAAACAAGTCTTGTGGTCCTAATTCTGTTTTCATGTTACGTATTTTATTGTCCATGGAAATTCAAGTGCTATGTTCCCGATTATATGTTCCATTTGCACCTGTAAAATTGCAAGAGAAAATAAAGTGTTGTGGTTCTAATTCTGTTATCAGGTTTCATATTTGATTGTCCATGGAATTTCAAGCGCTATGGTTCCAATTATACTTTCCCTTTTCACCCGTAAAATTGCAAGAGAAAATAAAGTGTTGTGGTCCTAATTCTGTTATCATGTTACATATGTAATTGTCCATGGAATTTCAAGCGCTATGATCCTGATTCTGTTTTAACCTTAAGACGGTCACCTTGCCATAATCAATCGCAACTCCGAAATGACGAATCTCATTGCAATTGGCTCCAGCCCGACGCTGCTGTATGATGCTCACTCATATGCCGTACCATTTGGGTCAAAAGTTCACATACGCCAACAGCTAAATATAGATATCACCGCGGTGACACAATTATTACCGCGATGACAATTTGTCACTGCGGTAACAATTTTGTCACCGCGGAGATATCTTTTTTGTCACTGCGGTAACAATTTTGTCCCAGCGATGACAAATAATGACTGTTGGTATATTTGTATGCTAGCTGCTACGTTTATTTGTTTGGGTCAGTTGACAACTAATCATTTTCCCCGTAACAAACCGAGAGTTTTATAGAGATCGCCAGCTGCTTGTCGCACTTATCGGTTTGGGTAAATAAATGGTTAGTGAATCGTTCATTGTATGTGTTTAATTAAACTTATTGGCATATCATCTGCTTTAACGCATTAGATCATATGGAATCCATTGTTAAAGACGTGTGCTATTAATCCGTTATCGCTTGTTTAACGGTCCACTGCCTTCACTGTAGACCCGGTTTTATGACACTTTATATCTGGCTGTAAAAACACGCACAGACGTTGAGGCAACAAAAAATAATAAGGTTTCTGAAATTGTAACCTAGATTATTAATTCTTAATGAAGTTATAATTATATAAACATAAAGTGACAATTCATTAGTTACAAAGAATAAGGCTTCAATGAAAAGGTTGACAATAGATCAAGTGCCATAAATTTATTTCGGTCGCGTTCTTAAATTAGTATACAGAAATGTACATACACACAGTATACGTATAAATAAATAGAAAAAAACAAAATATAAAAAAGTAAGCAAAATCGCACTAGAGAGCTACTTCTTCATTATAAGACATTGCATTAAATAGATATATAAATTATCCGTGTTAACTTGATCGTTTATTTTGAATAAAACAATGCTTATTTCACTTTGCTTTTGTTCATTTTGTTTTTGGTTTATAGTTTATTCAAAACAAAACATTGATAACTTCGCAATAAATATTCGCCGATTTGCAGTTTTGCAAAAAATTGTTTCATTGGTCAGTTTGATTTAGCTCTTAACAAACTCTTTGGGTCAGACAAAGTATCACCGAAGTTACAAATATATCACCGCATTGATAAATTTATTACCGCGGTGACAAAATTGTCACCGCAGTGACAATTTTGTCATCGCGGTGATATCTATTTTTAGCTGTTGGCGTATATTTACTTTTGGCCCAAAGGGTACGTCATACACTCACCACAAAAACTCTTTCCCCGAACGCATGGAATCAATATTTATATTATTGAAATATGTTAACGCCTTTTGCTCTACTATATTAATGCCAAGTGTACTGTACTCATTTGTCCACAGCTCCGTCAATACCAGCGGCGGGGGATTCATCGCCGGCATGGTGGTCATGGGAGTAGTTATTGCCGTTGGAATTATCATCCTAATTCTTTGTCTTCGTAAGTTACTCAACGCCCCTTGATGCCTTTATGCAACGGGCTTTGTTAATAAAACATAGTTTTACGTGCATGTTCTGCCGACCTGCTAAGACAACGATCACCGACAGTGTATGCTATGTATGATAACAAGTTGAAAACAACAAGCACAATATAGATCTGAAACTCGCGCATATTGTTTGTGATTTTCAGTCGATTATGATAGACGATTTTGTTTCAGTCTTAAAATCAGCTCAAAAAAAATGTTCATAAAAAATGTAAGAACTTTAAATGACGCATACATTTCATCGTATCGATAGTTTGACACATATTTTTATTATAATCCTACAACAATACGGTCAGTCGACCAAATGCAACATAATGCTAGTAATTCGATAATGATTTTGTTTCAGTGAAGAAAAATGGCACCATTTGCTCCTCCTCTACGGTGACCACTAACCCAAGTCCCACACTGGACACAATAAACAAAGGATTCATTCCTACCGACAACCACAACATGGGGTTCATCAACCCGCCCCCCACCACCCACCTACTCCGATGTGTATCCACCGCCGCCATACTCAAACGGAAATGTGCTCGCGCCCAACCCAGCTCACCCGCCGACAGCGACTGTTTTCCAGTGACGCAAACATACATCGTCGGCAGGTAGAGCTGCAACGATTCTGTCAAAGCAGCATCAAATCATCTGATTATATTTCGAGTTATAATTAAATATATCCTTGGTTTAGATCCTTGAATCAAACTGAACAAGTATGATTTCCTCTTGAACACAGCACAAAGAGTATTGTTTAAGCTTATTTATAACAAAATAATATGTATATTCGATAATAATATGAACTCGACTTTGATATTATGCATATACGT
This sequence comes from Dreissena polymorpha, assembly GCF_020536995.1. Taxonomy (NCBI): domain Eukaryota; kingdom Metazoa; phylum Mollusca; class Bivalvia; order Myida; family Dreissenidae; genus Dreissena; species Dreissena polymorpha. The sequence continues at coordinate 78,754,078 of NC_068360.1, read as the reverse complement.
ATATAAAAAGTATACCATATCGTTTACATGTGTGATACTTTAGCTTTATTTATACCCATAATAACATACATGTTTATACGCATCTTGGCTAGATTGAACTTTACCGGTACGCAGTTGTTTACCACCATCGACAAAGCGGGGTTTGGGGGCGGTAGCCCCCGATACTAAGGAAATATATAGGATAAAAAGGATTATAAGGTGTTGCGTTAGTTGTTATGTGTAAGGTGTTAAGGGTTAGGGTTAGGGTACGATGTTAAGTGTTGCGTACCGGTAAAGTTCAATCGTCCCATGTACATTGTTCACATATGTAGGAATTACCTTTATATTTAAAATCATTTATATTTGATAGATATGAAGAAACTGTGTGTTTTGTGGTATAAGTTTCTGTGTTATTTTGTGTGATATTTCCTTTGGTCAACATCAACATTTTTACAGATATTGTTCTTTTGGAAACTCGTTAATGTTTGAGCATCCACTAGTTAACCGTTTATATATATGTGGTACGAAATGATGCATATGATTGTTAAATTTACAAAATTTACTGTCAATCTTCAATATTTAGACAGCCATGGTCAAGCAAAAAACAGAACACACTATTTCTAGAGGTCGATTAAATGATGGCTACTGTTTATGAGTTTTCACCAAGTAATGGTCCAATCATAATAAATAACCTTGCTCAGAACATGCCTTCTAATGAACGACCACGGTTTGAAAATGGTTGTGTACAGTTTCAAGACATGGCCGTTAATATATGGGGCAGTTTTTCTTTTTGGCTAGAGGAAAACCTTGTTGATAGTTATACGGTTTTAATCCGATAATTATGAAACTTGCTCAAAACATTTTTTTTGAAAACATGAGTTTTTTTTATATGTCTACAACGAAACTTTGTTAAAATCTAGAAGCCACATTTTTGGTCTAACCAAGATGGAACTGTTTTAGAACATGTGTTCTAATGATATCTGCGCCGAGTTTGAAAATGGTTCCAGTCCATTAATAAACAAGGCCTCCATAGTCGTTGCAATTTTTCATATACGGAAAGACTGAATCTCACAAAATGTGGTCAATCAGTTTGAAGCTTACTCGCATTTGTTCTACTGCTATCTGAGCCGAATTTGAAAATGATTCGGCAGTTTTCCTTATTTGGCTATAGCGCAAATTATAATATAATCTACTGATTTATATCGCGGGTTAAATAGACGTAAAAAAAATACCGCTAATATCGCCAATTGCACACAGATGCCAAGTTTATTTTTCGCGATTAAAACAGAACAATTATCAAAACTAAATATATTTTTGTAACAATACATGTATTATACAATAGATTCAACATTTACCTTGTTAATATTCAATCGAAATCCATAGCCGCTTTAAAATTAAGACAATAAATATCGTGCAATATTGGTATTGATAATTGAAGACAAAGACCAGCCACAGTGTGTCTTTAACCGATAGCCTAAAAGTTTCTGCATAAAGTCAATCAACGCTAATTCGGCTTAGTTATTCGTAAATATTGGAAATTACTATGTACATAAAGTGTACGATTTTTGTTTGAAATTATGTACTTGAATGGAGAATTTATGTGAATGTGTTTTTGTAACAGGTATTGCTCTTATATATGCAATAAAGTGTAAAATATAATAAAATGATTTAAAATATATATCTTACAGAGTTAGTTTAATTTTACACCATGAAGGTTTTATAATAAAACAGTAAAAAAAAAGAGACACTGTTCAAAAAAATAAATAAACAGGTTAACTCGACCATAGGAAAGTCGATTAAAGAGCCATTCATTGATTCACTGCACAACCATACACTGCACAACCACACATGTACATGTAGTGTGGGTTAAAACTTTTGCCGCGTTTTGATGTATTGCCTTGACGGAAGTAAATGTTTTATTGATGGCCTTGTTCTTACTTGATTTCTTTAAGGACATGTTAAATGTTTGGCGAAAATAAAAAAAGGCTATGTTAAAGCTATCATAGCATACTGGTGTATTGTTGTTTTACTTTATTGTTTTCTTAAGCAGGCAATAGCTGTTGTTGGGAAGTTTGTCGAGCGCTTGAAAATGAACAAGATGCGTTTGTGAAACACAATGTCCCCCCTATATGACGTTTGACTTTGAAGGATGACCTTGACCTTGTGAAGGATGACCTTGACCTTTCACCACTCAAAATGTGCAGCTCCATGAGATACACATGCATGCCAAATATCAAGTTGCTATATTCAATATTGCAAAAGTATTCATAAAATAAGCGATTTGGGCAACATATATTTGACCTCTGACCTTGAAGGATGACCTTGACCTTGACCTTTCACCACTCAAAATGTGCAGCTCCATGAGATGCACATGCATGCCAAATATCAAGTTGCTATCTTCAATATTGCAAAAGTATTTATAAAATAAGCGATTTTGGGCCACATATATTTGACCTCTGACCTTGAAGGATGACCTTGACCTTGACCTTTCACCACTCAAAATGTGCAGCTCCATGAGATACACATGCATGCCAAATATCAAGTTCCTATCTTCAATATTGCAAAAGTATTTATAAAATGAGCGATTTTGGCCATATATATTTGACCTCTGACCTTGAAGGATGACCTTGACCTTGACCTTTCACCACTCAAAATGTGCAGCTTCATGAGATACACATGCATGCCAAATATGAAGTTGCTATCTTCAATATAGCAAAAGTTATTGCAAAATGTTAAAGTTGGCGCAAACAGACCAACAGACCAACAGACAGACCAACAGACCAACAGACAGGGCAAAAACAATATGTCCCCCACTACTATAGTGGGGGACATAAGAATCTATTATTTATTCCGTGAAAATGCATTTAAAAGTTTCAATTTAACGGTTTACAGAAGATAAGACCCTTTAACCGATCGTATATAATACTATTATGACATTAACTGTCTTTATGCAGTCATCTGAGTATTAATTCCGTCTATTTAATAAAGAGTAAGATTTAAAACAAAAAAGACCGTTCAGTTTGGTTTTGTCTGCAGATGATTAAGATCCTGGGACATTAACAGGGGCAAACATGATTTCAAATAACTGAATAAACGTTATGAAAATCATCACATTTCAGGTTATATCATGTATTATTGCATAAACGCTATCTATAATGCCCTCTGGTGGGGTGCAGAAACTTGGCAAAAGAAGGGCTTGAACGGGAAAAATCGTGTAATTAACAAGCCGATTCACGAGGCGTTCAAGCCCTGTCATATCCATAAACTGGTCCACGCGCAGTTACTTCCCTTAGTAATGGCTGGATTCAATGCAGTTATTATGAACTTTATTAATAACTCCAGCCTTCGACGACTTTCCAAGCATAAATGGTGAACTGAATAAGCAACAGTTTCATCATGCATGCAGTGATAAAGGCAATGACTATTTCAATCCACTTTTCAAATTATACCATATGAACTCTCTTGACAACAGCTTTATTTTATTGGCAACCTCAATGAAGTTAAGGTTATTTATTCAACACTTTCAAAGACTATGCTGTAAATGTAAGTGTTTATGTACCTTCAGCGTTCCTGCTGTATGCTTGAAATACTTCAGTGACAACATGTTGGCAGTACACATTTTTAGAAAATTTAGTTGGAACGAAATAAGATAGACCTGTACGAAACTGTCGAAAGAAACATCTATGAAAACAATGACGTAATCTGACGATTTATTTATCCGCCACGACCAGTAAATTCCACAATAAATCCTCATTTCTTACTGTGCGCAGCTGCACTTCACATTTTCATTAATCCACTGTTTAAACACATTTTAAACGAAAACTACCTCGTCATTTATGTTGATGACCGAGTGAAGCATATGAAACACAACCCTGAACTGTATGACGGCTTATGAAATAATCGAATAATTTTGTCGATGTCGAATAAACAAGACATATTGTTTTCAATGTCATTCAATGTTCTTGTAATTTATTTTGGTATGTGTGCATTGTTTATGCAATAATAGCGGAAAGACACATTTTCTCTGACATGATCATGCCCTCAAAAACGTGTATTATCTCTATATTGTTGCCGAATAAATTGTTCATAACCTGAACTCTTTCTGACCACCAATCCTGAATGTATAATGCCTGGTCAGGTATCCAATACAATCTCCCCAACTGACCCTTGTTAAAGGCATTTCAGCAACATGCTTAGCAGATAAAAATACACATCGCTGACTCAATATTCTTGTGCTGTTTTTAGCATAGGTGCAACGCACCTATGCTTAAGGTATATACGACATTTCGAAAACCCACATCGATCGGTTGACCATTATGAAGCCTTACCTGATCAAAAATCAGACGAAATATCTATTTAATTTAGTATATGGTAATTCTTACATTTTTTTTTTGGAAACGTTTTTCTTACGTTTTCTTTCAAGAATATTGCTGATACCGTTTTTAGTGAATTTTTCTAAGACCGTTTTACGTGAAAAAACCTTCTAAGAAACTAAAACAAATTTCGTTCGTAAAACAATTATGTTCTTGTTGATAGTGACCTCACACCTAATTTCTATTTCCTTTGTTTACTGTTCTGTGAGAGGTCAAATGTTTACATAACTGAATATATAAGGCCCTGGTTTAAGGATATGTAACATTTCATCGGTTAATTATAAATAGAAATTATAACATATTCTCAGCAGGAAGTGGGGCATAAAGCACTTTTATTCTTTGAAAATGTGTAAAAAATGGCGGAGTACGATAAATGTTTTCTGATATATGACATGGATTCTGACCTGCCTTTCTATGGATTTGATGAAGAAGAGTTTGAAAGTAATAGAGATGTGTTAATTCACAGGTACTTGAAACAATTTTTTGGTCCTTATATATAATAAGAGTAAAGGTACCCAACGATGATTTCGCAGGTGTATTGAATAACACAATGCAACAGCATAATAGATCAAACAATGCACATATATGTCGTTGTGGTTGCCAGCAGGAAGCGTCCATCTATGATAAAACACCTTTTATTTGATGAAAATCGTCCAAGTATGTCCAAAACAGCCAAAAGTTTCACAAATAGCACCCCGAAATCAAAGTGTGTAATTCCTGACGTCCAGCTGTCAGTAATGAATGAAGGCGATTTTCGGTCGATTGTTCACAATTAAACAAGAACTTTGCTATAAACTCCACAAATGTTTTTCATTTATTAAGTTTGACTTCGAACTACGGCGTTCTTAAGTCCCAGTTGAACGGTAAACAGTCGGAAATTCAGAAGAAACAACAAATTTAGTGTACTTTCACTTTCACGACCATCATTTTGAGGCAGAAATCGGTCGGACAGAAGACGTTTTCATTGGTTGAAAATAAAATTGGTAAACTTGTTCTATAATTTACGACTTATTCAACCAATCGATAACAAGATAATAATTTACCGCGTTCCATCAATAAAATGGATTCAGTTTGAACATAAATATAATATTTGGTGTATTTTCTACTTTTTCTGAGTATTTTTGTTGTGCCGTTACCAAAGAACGACGTAGTTCGATGGCAAACTGAGTAAATGACAAACGCACGTGGAGTTTATAGCAAAGTTCTTGTTTAATTGTGAACAATCGACCGAAAATCGCCTTCATTCATTACTGACAGCTGGACGTCAGGAATTACACACTTTGATTTTGGGGTGCTATTTGTGAAACTTTTGGCTGTTTTGGACATACTTGGACGATTTTCATCAACTAAAAGGTGTTTTATCATAGATGGACGCTTCCTGCTGGCAACCACAACGACATATGTGTGCATTGTTTGATCTATTATGCTGTTGCATTGTGTTATTCAATACACCTGTGAAATCATCGTTGGGTACCTTTACTCTTATTATATATATATATAAGGACCAAAAAATTGTTTCAAGTACCTGTGTGTTAATTGAAGTTAAAATGATTTACTTTGAGCCAGAAATTAACGTTACGAGTGGAGCTAACGGTTTAAATGTGGCATCGGATTTAATGAATTCGCGCGAATTCTGGACGAGTGTTGTGTCTGTAAAATATTAAATGGAAAGCTGTAAATGTATCAAGTCGGAAAAGAAAACGGATGGTTGCATAATGGTATGCGCGAAATAATGTAATTCTACGTATTTATTTTCATAGTTATATCATTTTGTAACCATTCACATTCGTCACTATTTGGAATTCCCGTTTCTTAAAATAGAACAATTTGGTAACAAGGGGGGCGACTCGTGATGTCAGCAATCGTTAAGGTTACAATATACTAAATAATCGAGTCATGATGGCTGTACTCTCTAAACAAATCATCATATTTTCCTCGAAGGCATGTTATACACTTTAGACTGTTGTTCTGGTTTTATCGTTTGGAGATATTGATAGGGTAAGAAAAAGTGTTCACTACTAAATCCCTGAAATAGGATAAAGTTGGAGATTAAAGTAAAAAAAGGCACTGCAAAAGGTTACAATCCACTAGAAAACGGCCGAAAAAAAGGCGCAAAAACAGTCGATTTTGATTTGAGTCGAATTCATTTTTGGTTTGAACATGACATATCTTTTTATTGCTTAAATCGATTCAGCTAAGAATGCCCGTCAAGAAAAGGTATGGTTATGGGGGTCTCTATGTGCAAAATGTTGTATTTATTTTCGCTCAAAGTTGTCGCTTTTACATCGAAACATATCGATGGTCCCAATTTAAAATGACGAACCTACATTTTTGGCATTTCGCGATTTTGATACTGTGCAAAGCGTGAAATCAATGCACATATACCCCCAAAACAACAAAATAGTTAACCAATCGCAACAGCTCCATAAAGTCACGTGATGTAATGACGAACCGCAATTGCTTGAAGTCAAAATAACGAAGCTGAAAAAAATTGTTACGTCGGCATTTTGCGCGCTTATTAATATATTAAAGTATCAATATAGCCATGTATGTTAAGGCAAATTGACGAAACGTAAACGTTCGCTTATCAAAAAATTAAATGATGTACATTTTATAGCATTGATAAACGCAAAAAGATATCAAAATAATATAAAATGTTGAGGTATTAACTTAGTAACTTGTGGCCGCAACTAATAGCTTGTTCCTACAACTTATTAAGTTGAGGTTTCAACATAGTAAGTTGTTCCTTCAACTTAATAACTTCTGGCCGCAAGTTACTATGTTATAACCACAACTTAATGTGTTGTGGGAACAACTTATTAAGCTTCGACCACAACATAGTTTAAGCAATCAGATAGGCCGTTTCATCTTTACCGTTTTATCACGTTTAGTACCTGTATACGCGTAATATTGTGCGCCGATTTGAGCACTATCCCTGTAAGCTATGGATCCCGGGATTGAGTCCCTGTCTGAGCACTTGCCTTGTTTGCGACTGGGTTCAGGGTTCCATCCCCGGTCTGAGCACTAGCAACGTACGCGTCGGGTCCCGGTTTCGAGTCCCATGTTTTTTGGATTTGAACCCGGGACCCTTCTTGTAAAGGGCGATTCCTCTGACCGGAGCTCGATCCCGGGAACCATCGTTTACGAGGCGAGTGCAAGATGCCTAAGTTTTCGACGGTCTGAAAATCTAATTAGGAGTTATCGACGGCCCCGGGTTTCGAATCATAGTACGAGCACTAGCCCTGAAAGCTTTGGGTCTCTAGATCAATCCTCGGTTTGAGGATTTACCCTTTAAGCGACGGCTCGAATTTCGATGTGAGAATTTGCACCAACAGTGACCGGTCCCGGGTTCGAGCCCCAGTCTGAGTACTAGCCCTGAAAGCTATGGATCCCGGGTTCAAGCCTGTGTCTTACCACTTACCCAGTAAGGGAAGGATCCCGGTTGCGACCCTCAGTCTGAGCGTTCGCACCGAAAGCTAAAGGTTCACACAGGGACTTGAACCAAACAGCCGTCGCTAACATACCATACTGAGCACTCGCCTTCTAAGCGACCGGCTGCCGAAATGAGCACAAGCTTCGTAAGCAACATTTCCCGCGTTCGAGTCCCGAAATGAGAGCTAGCCTCGCAAGCTATGGGTGTTCTGGTTCTAGCGCCGGTCTGAGCACTAGCCCTGTAAGCTATAAATCCCGCATTTTTCGGGTCCGGCGCTAAGACTAGGACTTTGATCAGGGTCCGTTCGCTTAAATGGCAAGTACTTAAACCGGGATTTGAGCCCGGGGCCCATAGCATACAGGGTGAGTGCTCAAGCAGGGCATCCAAACCAGGATCCGTTACGTAGGGAGCGAATGCTCAGACTGGGATCCAAGTCGCTTACAGGGAATGTCCTTAGACTGGGGCTAAAACCCAAAGACCCATCGTTTAAAAAGGGGGGTATCAGACCTGGATTCCCAACCGGAATCCGTCGCTTATGTGCCTAGTTTTCACACCAGGGTTCAAACCCTGAACCAAGTCGCTAACTTGGCGATCTCTCAGATAGGGGCTCAAATCTGAAATCCATGGCTTACATGGCAAGTGCTCAGATAGGGCTCGAACGGGGGATCCATAGCTAACAGGGATAGTGCTCGAACCCGAGCATCTAGTAAAATAAGGGGTACTAATTGTGATAAAACCGTAAAGATGAAAAGCCCGATCTTATTGGTTAAACTTAAATTAGTGGCCTCAACATAGTTAGTTGGTCCCACAAGTTATTTAGTTGAGGCAACAACTAATAAGTTGTGGGAACAAGTTATGAAGTTGTCGCCACAAGTTTCTGAGCTGAGGCCTCAACTTAATAAATAAGTTGTTCCCACAAGTTATTTTGTTGAAGGAATAACTTAATAAGTTAAATGAACAAATTACTAGGTTGAAGTTTTGGGAGCAAGTTATGAAGTTGTGGCCACAAGTTACTAAGCTGAGGTCTCAACTTAAACAGTTGTGGGGACAACGTACTTAGTTGTTTCCACAAGTTATTTTAAAAATTGTTCCCACAAGTTACTAAGTTGAGGCCACACTATAAATAAAGAATTGCGGTTGTCACCTCTGTTCCATCGTGTAAAACAGAAAAACACGCATTGCTTTGCTATATCTAACGGAAAAAATGGACAAATTTATTCTATTGAAACAAAATCTCTTACAATAAGCTGTCCAATTGGCCGAAACATCACATAAATGCAAGTCTAAATGACGAAGATACATTTTACAGCAGATTTATTAACTTAACGTCAAATTAGTTCCATACGAACATGGTTCATCATGCGACACTTTTAAAAATGTTTAAAATAATCTTTATTTGACTTTGTGCAAGAAATGTTTAACAAAAATACGTCTCCTGAAAACTTGTGTTTTTGTAGGTTCGACATTTTAAATTGGGACCATCGATATAAGGAAACTATTAAGTATATTTTGACCTAAACATTTACTTCAGCAGCAACTTCCCTGTATCTTGCAACTATGCTTTCAGCGCCATCGGCGCTCTCGTTATATCAGCACCAGTATACTTATTGACGCATGCTTTACTATGTGAAATCAATCTGCAGATTCGTGTGCAGGTCCTGTCATATGAAGAGGGTATAATACGAAGCCACAATTTCTCTCATCTAGAAGATGAACTTCCATTTTAGGAGAATTGTCTGAAGATTCTAAAGGTGCTTAAAGAACTTCACTAGTATTAAGCTTAAGATGACTTTCACTATTTAAAAATCGGTTTAAAGTAAAATATAAAACATTGACTGTTACGATGTTTCATATAAAAAGCATTTTCATTACAGAACGTTTTGACCGGTTAAAACATTATTATTGTTTAATACATAATTATTGGTAATTTACAAGATTTCTACTCCTAAGCAAATTGCCATTATTTGCAAGGATGATATATCAATGTAAGGGCCTTGCGTTTTGGTATTTCACTTAATACTTATCTAGCAAAACTTATCTAGGAAAAAGCATTTAATTAAAAAGTCAGCCTTGACAAAAAGAGGCTGTTTTTGGATGCATGATGTCTTATATAGCTATAGTGAACCCTTTTGAAAATTATAGCAGTCACTTTTTTAACATATTAATGCCTAGCGTCTAGAAAAAAGGCCTTGGCACACCGCGTAGACCCAGATGAGACGCCGCATGATGCGGCGTCTCATCAGGGTCTGCGCTGTTTGCTTAAAGGAATTTCTGTAAGAAATATTCTAAATATAGAAAGAAATATACTAGACATCCCTTATTTTGGAAATAAATTGATCCAATTTAGAAGGATGGGAGAGTCCACTAGGCATAAATGGGTTTAAACGTACTAAGATAATGTGTTCGAATGATATGTGTTCTTGTCTGAGTTTGAACATGGTTATGGTCAGTTTAAACAAATGGCCAGATGTTGAGTGTGTCTTTGCCTTACTATTGTAAAGTATTTAAAAGCGCAAATCGCTGCGCTGCGCGATATATTGCTGCTTTTTATATAAATAATTGGTGTGTGATGAATATTTTTACATCAAATAAATACATGTACATACATGAATTTTTTTTTATTGTATTTTGAACTTTTTAAAGAATTGGTGCCTACATAAACATTTTCTACCAACATGAAATGTGAGTATTGATTGATTTTTGTTAAATAACAGAAATGCATATTTTAGTCCATTCGCAACATACAAGATTCGTCTTTTCTAATCCAGAAAAAAAATATCAGATTTTTATCCAGTTCGCTCCAAACAGCTAGTTGATGTCTGTCATGTCTCAGGTATATAAACATGTTTTGCAGTGCCCTTAAATCAAAAGAAAAGTGTAGCGGAACATTCTAATCTAGTCTGTCAACAGACTGATTTTTTTTCTAATTTCACAATTACTCTTTAAACAGTCTAATTCCAATCAAACGACCACTTATGGAAATCTAAAAGCAAAGATTTAAATCCAAAATTAATTACAGTACAGTTCAGATTACTCATACTAAATAGCGGAACTCGTGTTTGCATCATTGGACGACACCGCGTGGCGAGGCATAGCATGCAATCCATATTTGTGTACGTGTCTGTAAACGCCTTTCAATTCCAATTTTGCGGAGAACAATGTGTTGAAGTGACCGGTGTGTGTTTTAACACTGCTTTCACAGACGATGTATACTAAAAATAAATAAATAATTGTCCCAAAAATGTGTTCTATAAATAAATGATTGCCTGCAAAGGTTATGGGCATTAATACTTGCCTTTGATAGTACTGTAAGCAATCATATTCGTAATGAATGAACACATATACATATTGTTACAATACACTTCGCATACGTGCCAGAGTGCCCATATTGTTGTACTTAAATACATGGTAGATGGTGGGAATTACGTTTTACGCAATATTGCTTAACACATTGCATTTATCATAAAATAAACAATTAATTTCCGTTAAACGGCAAGTTTGAAACAAAATTAGCGTGGGTGTTATCAAGATCCCAAATGACGTACTTTGTCGTCACATGCTGACCACAGAATTCCGTTTGAGAAATCTTCAATTTAGATTGTTAATGAACGAACTGATATTGGGAAACAATGAATCCCGTAAGGACAATGACGAAGCGACGAAGAGACATTGATGAAGATGTGAGGTGAACGCATCTTCTTCTTTGCCGCTTCGTCATCGTTCTTTTTACTTATTTGGCTATAATATAGTCGCTGCATGGTTTGAATGAACAAACATGAAATTGAACCGTCAATGCTAATAAAAAAGTGTGTTTAAAAACTTGAACAAATATCAAGAAACAAAGAAATGATTAACTTAATAGCTCCTGGCAAAGACTGACCTGGGTTGCTCACATTATTTGAAGACAACATAATGATGCGCACGAATGTTACTTTATGTCAAAATTCGACCGAAGTTCGCTTCGTAAAACACTTTTTCTCATGTCATGTTATAATATGAATTATATATTTATTAATGTATTGACATAACTATTCAATTTGACTTACATACGATTTGTGCTAGATAAATAGCAAAAAAACAAGGGACCTATTCAGTGGATCTCAACTTTGCACGATAAGCTCGAGCCACATCTGCCTACATGTCGTGTTTAGTTTTGTTTGACAAGCTTAAATATAAGCTAGCTAAAAAATGTTATTTTCATATTGATATGTAAAAAAAGTTATAACACATCTGATGGTTTTTTAAATGCATGCAATTTTATTTCTGTATAAGATTTATATCGTACGTTTTAATACACTCGGGTCCTCGTGAATAAATAAATTATGTAAGAAAAGTTCCTAACATTTATCATTAACAAAAAACATTTATTATACCAAAAAAGTACAATCTTAGACACTACCATTATATTTTGAAACCTAGTCTTTATTCAGTTCTTTTACATGTATGTAAGCAGTATTGATAGAGCTGAATGTTATGTCCTGTACAAGTCTTCCCAGTTATACTTTGACTGCTTTATGATCAATATTTTATTCAATGTAAGGATAAGCTGTGTTAAATAAGTCATATTCATATCTACCAGTTAGAACAAACGCTTTATTTATTGTATTTAATTAGTTTTGTATGATGCTAGAATAGATCAGCATTCCACGGAGCACAGGTAGTATCCATAGGAACACCAATAATTGGTTTAAATATTTTTTCCATTGAATTTATCAAAAAGGTTATCAATAAGTAAATGAACATTATAAATGTGTATTTTAAAATACATTCTTTCAGAATATTTATATACAAACAATTGAATGTTGCAACAGCTGATGCGTCACACCGTCACACCTGTATTCTTATCTGTTTATTAGCTACCCACCATTTCAAAATAGGCTAGTGCAATCATCGAATTATCGATCAGCTTAAATCAGTGAACGAATGCGACACCAATATACTAGACGATATTTCTAGTTATCCGAAATGAATTTGGGACTACGATGCGTGTTCGTCTTTCTTGGATTTCTAGTGATAGGTATGTGTATATACAAATAATTTATAAACAGTATTAAAGCAAATGTGTTTGTTCAACGAACATTAAATGAAACCAAATTTTCAATAAAATTCATTTAACTGTGTAATAGCTTATCAAGTAGTATTTCAATTTACTTGTATTACATGTGTTGCTTAAACAACGGCAAACGACGATGTTCTCTATAATTCATGTAAAAGCAGTGCGAGATTGTTATTGCTTTATTCAATCGTGTGTACTGTAACTGTATGAACTGTAAGAATTATGACATGCATTTATTGATTTTTATTGATTTCTTACCATCAATAAATGGTATACACGAATGATCAGTGTTTTGTGATTTTTTTTATCTCACATTGTCTCTGATATTAAGACCTTTAAGTAGTAAAATTGATAATTTACTACTAAATACCTTTATGTCAACGGACTTTAGATGTCTAACTGAACTTACATAATAAAATGACATATACAACAATACAGCATACGGTAGTCGAGAAAACACCGGGCATGCACTTTTTGTTCTCAGATTTTTCTTTATTTTGACGTATGGATTCACATGTCTGAACAAGATAGAAGAGTTGTTTTGGCTACCTTCACCTTCAAACTTGTGTTAATTACCATCAGCTTTGAAACAATAAAAAGTGACTAAAACTTACTCAAAGTTAACGTTCGGCCTTTATTTACCTTTATTACCATTTGTAACACATTTATCAGGTCCTCCAAACAAAAACTGCGATTGTATCCATATGTGGCTAGATGGCAAGAGTATCTTTAAGAATTATAAAAATAAATAATACAAAACTAAATTCATCTAATTTAAGGATGATTTTAAAAATGGCTTATTGTCGATAATTGAACAATTATGTAACTTAAATCGAGTGTATAACTATGTTTCTCTGGTTCGAATCCAGCCTTTGACTTAAATTAAAATGTTTATATTGTATTGCTATTGATTTGACCTCTGATACTATGGTGTTTATCATTATTTACACTTTAATGTTTGGAGGATATCGCTGGGCCAAGTGTGATTTATAGAGGTCCACAAAACCGACTTAAACCCCAAACGACATTGTGCTTTGATCATGTTTATCTCTTGGTGATGCAGCTGAAAGTTCACCTCGTTTATATTTGTTAATTGTCAATAGCTGATGTCTGCTCGGGTGCGTACCGTAGCGGTTACAGCGGCTACAGAAGTTACAGCAGTTACAGCAGTTACCGTTCCTATCGCACTTCTGGGTAAGCACATGTAGCATGTACATGTTCAACACGTGTGTATTCAGTATTTGGATAGATATATTTCTCAATGAGAATCTAGTGTTCTGGTCCCAATTATGTGTTCACTTTAAAACAACGTTTTAATTTGTAGTGAGTGAGTGTCTAAAACTATGGTCCCCAATCTGTTTTCACATCTGCAAAGTTTAAATTCCCAGAGAGTATCAATTTCTATTTTCCAAACTCTGTGTTCACTTAGCAAAGTTTAAATCCCCAATGAATATCTAGTTTTATGCTCCCTACTTGTGTTTACTTTAAACATGTTTATATTTCCATTGAGTTCAATTTTAAATTCATTGTGTGTATTCAAAGCTATAGTGAGTATCAAGTGCTGTGGTCCCGATTTTTATTCTCTTTACAATCATCTTTTAGTTTCCAGTGCGTATCAAACGCTTTGGTTCCAGTTCAATACTCATTTTACAATCTTAAAGTTTCAACGGAGTATCAAATGCTATGTTCCTCATTTGGATTCACTTTACGATCTATAAGTTTCCAGTGAGTTTAAAGTGTCATGGTCCCAACTTTGTGTTCACTTTAAAATCTTTAAGTTTTCAGTGAGTTTAAAGTGCCATGGTCCCAATTATGTGTTCACTTTACAATTTTTAAGTTTTCTGGAAGTATCAAGGGCCAGGTTTCCAACTGCCGTTTTCGCTTTGAATTCCTTAAGTTTCCTGTGATTACCAAATGATATGGTCCCAGTTCCGTATTCACTTTGCATTCTTTAAGTTTCCTATGACTACCAAGTGCTTTGGTCCCAGTTCCGTATTCACTTTACTATATTTAAGTTTCTTGGGAGTATCAAGTGCTATGGTCCCACTTCTGTATTAACTTTACTATCTTAAAGTTTCTTGGGAGTATCAAGTGCTATGGTCCATGTTCCGTATTAACTTTACTATCTTAAAGTTTCTTGGGGGTATTAAATGCTATGGTCCCAGTTCCGTATTCACCTTACAATCTTTAAGTTTCCGGTGGTTATTAAGTGATATGGCCCAAATTCTGTGTTTAATTTACAATCTTTAAGATTCCTGTAATTATTAGGTGCTATGGCCAAAATTCTGTATTTACATTACACTCTTTAAGTTTCCATTGAGTATCATGTGCAATTATTTTAAGCCCGACGCAGCTTTACCATGCTCACTTACGGACACAACTCTATTGTTCATATATTGATATGATTAAAACTATATAAATGTCAATAATGTAACACTCTTTCGTTCACAGCGCCGCCACCAGTAGCGGTGGGGGATTCATCGCCGGCATGGTGGTCCTTGGGGTCTTTGGTGCCGCCGTCATTATCGTCCTCATTGTTTGCCTCCGTAAGTTACACAACGTCCCTTGATGCATTTATGCAACAGGCCTTGTTAATAAAGCATATTTTGTACGTGCATGTTCTGACAACCAGTTTCAGACAACGCACACCGGTAGTTTGTCCTTCATATGATAACAAGTTGAAATCAAAAAGAACACAATGCATTTGAAGTTTACCCATTTTGTATTTGACTTTCAGGCTAATTAAAATTCCGATTTGTTTCAGCCTTAATACCAGCTTGCAAATGTTTGTTGTTGTTTATTTATAAATAACTGTTCATGCAAAAAATGTGAGAACTATAAATGAAGTAAATATTTCATCATATTAACAGTTTGATACATATGAATGTTCTACTATTTAAACAATTAGATTAACCAAATGGAAATGTTCCGGTAATGATTTTGTTTCAGTGAAGAAAAATGGCACGATTTGTGCCTCCCCTAAAGTTACAGCTACCCCCAGCTCAACGGTGGACACATTAAACAAAGGATTCAAATCTGCCGACAACTACAATCTGGGGTTCGTCAACCCACCCCCGCCACCGACTTATTCTGATGTGTATCCCCCGCCGTCATACTCGAACAGAAACGTGTTCGCGTCCGACCCCGCTTACCCGCCGACAGCGCCTGTGTCTCAGTGAATGCCGCCAGCAGACATCGTCGGCAGGTAGACCAGCAACAATACTGTTCGGACATACTCTAAGTTTTCGGACACTATGAGTTTTCGGACAACGTCTTTTTTAGCAAAATTCATTATTTTTCGTGACTTAATTTTCGGACATACGGGTTTTCGTGAATAATTACCGGTTATGTCTCTTAATTTTCTGACAGTATATTTTGCTGCGCTATTCTACAGACTTCGTCCCTGTTTTCGCGTATCTTGTGACACTTCGATCATGGATTTTTACAATCGGATTAAGGTCATAAAACCTGACAGATGCATGCCTGATGGCAATGTACCATTGCATTCGCGTAATTGGATGAATTACCATGTATACCGATAGAAATCAATGGATTTACCAAACAGCATTTGAAACAGTTTATTGCATTTCAGGCAAGAGTTAGCAAATTGTGAAGTTGTATTTATGTTTTGAAAGCAGAAAAAGAAGAGTAAATCACAATAAAATTGTTGTACATCAATTTATTTAGTACCACATATATATAAACCGTTAACTGGTTGATTTCTAAAACGATGAAGTATTTCTGCTTAGCGTGTGACTATGATAGTAATTAGTAAAGCATCATTTTGAATAAAAAAATAATCAAATTATAACGAAAAAACCAACTTCTCTGAAAAATAATCACTATTTAATATATATATAACAAGGTATTCAACTAATAAAGACCCGAAAACAGGGTGCACAGCTTTGTGTACATATCTTGTAATATTTTACAAATGCGGGGTCAAATTTTAAGAAATAACACGAAACACAATTCGCGTGACCTACTCGTCACCGATCAGACCCGATTCAAGTATGAAATCTTTAGTAATTGCTGTTAAAAGCGGTGCACCATGTTTTCGGGTCATTTTTGGTTGAATACCATGTTATATATATGTTTGATAGAGTTTTCTTTTTCAAAAAAGTTGGTTTTTCGTTATTATTTGATTGTTTTTTCATTCAAAAAATATTCCTCTTTTTTCTATCTCGTGGCTTCGACTTAGAAACTCGAGGCCACGACTAACTAGCTCGTGGCCACAAGTAAGCTATGTCGTGGCCAGGAGATAGAAAAAAAGATGAGTGCTAAACTAAATAAAAGAGGAGTGCAATTAAAATAAATAGCGATGCAGTAAAAAAAGGAGGGGTGCATTAACCAAAAGAGGAGAGAATGTAAGCAAACATGTTATCAAAAAATGACTGAGTCAGTCATAAAGTGTTTCCAATGGAAGGTATTTAGTTTGTTTTAGATATTGTTAACCATGCTGCTTGTGATATATTTACAACAAACTATTTTTGAATAAAATACATAGAATTCAAACAAAGTTATATGCATACAAGTCAATCTGCAATTTCTAAACGACAACCCACGAAACATTTTAGTTAAATTTAATTACCCATTACACAATTTCAAGTGCGTATGTTCGATAAAAATAAGTTGACATTTAAATACGTTAAACAAGTTACAATACACTACGCACATGTTGAAGGCTGTCTATATACATGTACATTCGTCTATGGGACTTAATGGGAGGTACGTTTTACGAAATACTGCTTAACATTTTACATATCTGGTCAAACGCAATCGATATCAGTAAAGTGACAAGTTTAAAACAAAAAGGCGTGGGGTGATGGCGAGTTTCCAAATGACGTACTTTGCTGATACATGATTACAACGGAATTCCGTTTGAGCAATTTTCGCCATTAAATAAACGAATGACGTGGAATAAGCAATCACGGACGCATGATGACGAAGCTACGAAGAGACGTTGTATACTTATTTATATGAAGTTTTGTATAATATGGTCGTTCCGCAATTAATTGAAAAAAATAAGAAAAAAGAACTTTCGCGGTAAAAAAAATGCGTGTTGTTTAAACCGAAATCCATAAAAAGAAGGTTACTAAGGCGGGGTAGCTCCGGACAAGATGAACCTGGGTTGCTCACCTGACTTGAAGGCAACATGAAACTTGCAGCATGTTAAAATGGGGCTGAAGTTAGCGTAGTAAAACAATTTTGCTCATTGAATGTCATGATCAGGATGTTATACTTATATTTATCCTATTACCAATTGAAAATCGATAGTATAACAACGATCGTATAAACTTGAACTTTATACTATTGCTATTTTTAGATCAGATTTGGGGTTT
Source organism: Dreissena polymorpha (assembly GCF_020536995.1). Taxonomy (NCBI): domain Eukaryota; kingdom Metazoa; phylum Mollusca; class Bivalvia; order Myida; family Dreissenidae; genus Dreissena; species Dreissena polymorpha. Next base: position 78,735,895 of record NC_068360.1, on the reverse strand, counting down.
CACCTGATTTGAAGGCAACACGAAATTGCTGCATGTTAAACTGGGACTGAAGTAAGCGTTGTAAAACAGTTCTGCTCATTGAATGCCATGATCAGGATGTTATACTTATTTTTATTCTATTACCTAACCAAATGAAAATCGACAGTATAACAACGATCGTATAAACTTGAACTTTATACTATCGCTGTTTTTAGATCAGATTTGGGGTTTTCCAAAAATTAGAGAATCAATTTTTGTCAACTACGGAAAACAAAATCGTTAAAAAATGCAATATTTGATAATTATTCATGAAAAAGGGATTAAATAATAGGATAAATAGAATATTATGTGAGTTTATAATAAAGATCAAGTATATCATGCTCGGCTCGAACCATGGTAGCGCTCGGCAAGCCTCGCGCTACCATGGTTCTAAACCTCGCATGATGATCTTTATATTATCCAAAACTCACATAATATTCTCCTTTTATTCTATTTCCAGATGAAAATCGATAGTACATGTATAACAATGATCGCATAATCTTAAGCTTTATACCATTGCCATTTTTAGATCAGATTTGGGGTTTCCGAAAATTGGAGAATATGTTTTTGTCAACTACGGAAAGAAAAAAATCGTCAAAAATGCGACTTTCTATAATGGAAAAAAGACGGAAATAATATGATAAATATAATATAATGTGAGCTTTGGATAAAGTCGAGCGAGCCGAACATGATAACTTGATCTTTATTCTAAACTCACATAATAGTCTTTATATATTATGATAACTACTATAATTGACTTACATACGCGTCATGCTCGATAAATACGAGTGTTCTATTTAGTGCAGCTTAACTTTGCATGATGAGATTGAACCACCTTTGCCTATTTGTCGTGTGCAGTTAAATTTGACTGGCGAAAAATATAAGAGAAGTAAAATAGAAGTAGCACATTTTATTGTTTTTACATTACTCATTATTTTGTGTTGAATTAAACGTGTATCGTACCTTCTTACCGACATTTGTCCCCGGGAAATAAAAAATAATTTGAGAAAAGTCCAAAGCATTACATTTTATTAAATTTGTTCGCTACAGCGTTTCGGCCCATGTCTTCATTAGGATTAAATCGTGTCGAAAACGGACTTGGCGTCATGCAATAACGTAACAACATTATAATTAACTGCATATGTAAATATTCTATATATTTACTTTTTGTATTTGAATGGGCATTATCATAACCCCACGAATGTTATTATCTCGATGTCTGTCGAACTTTCACTCGCAGGCTTTTGACGTCGTAGGAAAAGGTGGCCGAGAGGTATATTGCAAAACTATTCTGGGATTGAGTCTGTTTAATACTGTTGTGGAAGATTACAACAATTTTCATAAAAAGCGCAGTTGTTCACGGTACGACATATTATAAAAAGTCATACATTGCTAAGTGTGATAGAAATTAATGTTTTCACTGATGTCCCCGTTTTCCCTCGCGGACATATTTGAATGATCGGCGAAAATTAATGAGGGTCAAGTAAAATATATCGTATAATATACATATTAATTGCCAAAAATGCAGTAAACTGTAAACAGCACTTTCAAAATAAGGCTATCTTGAATAAGTGTTTCAACTTGTACACCTAAAAGTTTTCATTGCAAAGATTATTAATATAATTATTAATAACGTCATTTGGCATAAACGAAAAAATCGGCCATGCTATTGATGCTTTCATTAACCCATTTATGCCTAGCGGACTCTCCCATCCTTCTAAATTGGATCAATTTATTTCCAAAATTAGGGATGTCTAGTATCTTTATTTCTATATTTAGAATATTTCTAACAGAAATTCGTTTAAGCAAACAGCGCAGACCCTGATGAGACGCCGCATCATGCGGCGTCTCATCTGGGTCTACGCTGTTTGCCAATGTCTTTTTTCTACACGCTAGGCACAAATGGGTTAATTCATTAATATAGTCACAAACTAGTGAAGAAAATGTAGGATCTGTACAATAACATACATGTATATCAAATGTATTGCTATCCATTCGTTTTATCACAAGTGGCACAGTTTGTCAAACATATTGTTAATTACATCTTTTACTTGATACTAAATGGATAAATTTTCATATTGCTCGTTTGTATTAATACGTTATTAAAATGCAAACCATGTAACGGCACATTTAAATACCACCAGTGGTTGGTAATGACGGGTTAAAGTTAAGTGTTATATTTTTTCTCCGTTTCAGATTGTTCAAGTTCTTTTCTTTGCGATGGCTGTGATGCGTGGAAGAGAGGTGTTGACCTTATAGTCTTCAGATATCATTCTTCTGTTATGGTTTGCATGACTAAATAGTATTCAACCTTTGCATTGTTTCGGGCGGGTCAATATATTGACGATTATATGTTTCTTTCAAGTAAATATCAGATTCAATTGAATTCATTTTATTTTATGAATCCGAATATCCATGAATGAAACTGCATTCTTTAAAATGGGTTACATACGGTAAATCTTATATAGAATTAATTAATAAATATTTAAAAAAAAATGTGCTATTACACACGCATTTATAAGTTATCATGACTTATAAGCCCAAATCATTCTATATATAAACAGCAAAATAATACATGTTCAGGGGCGAATCCATAATCTCAGGTAAACGGTGCGTAACTTTCTGCTAGTTCACTTGTTACGCCTTTATGTCTTCTCACCTTTGACCTGCAGTAATTAGCCCCGTATCCGAAAATTGCGGAATAACGTTAGGGCCATCGTGGTTACTCTTTAAAATCCAGAGGGCGAGAATGCGAGAACGCGATAGTACGATGGAGACAATGCGACAATACGATGGCGAGAATGCGATAGTACGATGGCGACAATGCGATAGTTCGATGGCGACAATGCGACAGTGCGGCAATACGATGGCGATAGTGCGATAGTACGATGGCGACAATGCGATAGTCATATCGTACTGTCGCCATCGTATCATCGTATTGTCGCCATCGTACTATCGCATTCTCGCCATCGTATTGTCGCACTGTCGTCATCGTATTTTCGCATTGTCGCCATCGTACTATCGCGTTCTCGCATTGTCGCCATCGTACTATCGCACTGTCGCCATCGTACTATCGCACTGTCGCCATCGTATTGTCGCACTGTCATCATCGTATTATCGCACTATCGTATTGTCGCATTGTCGCCATCGTACTATCGCATTCTCGCATTCTCGCCCTGGATTTTACAGAGTAACCACGATGGCCATAACGGTATTCCGTAGAAAATGCACGTTGTTTCACTGAAATAATACTTCACTGCTGTAAGGTAGTAAGATATGAGCCTCGCTCTGAGAAAACGGGGCTTACTGCATTATGGTTTTGTATCGCCTGCAGATTAGCCTGTGCAGTGCAGAGAGGCTAATCATGAACGAAACTTTCCGCTTGTTATGGTATTTTTGGTTTAAAGAAAGTCTCTTCTTTGCGAAATTAAAGTTAAGGCGGAAAGAGTCGTCCCAGATTAGCCTGTGTGGACTACACAGGCTAATCTGGGACGACACTTTACGCACATAATTTAAGCCCACTTGTCTTAGAACAAGACTATATTGATCAGTCTTTGTGATAGGTCGACAGGCAATGTCAGTACTATCATATAACTTGTACCACTATAGTGAAGTTCGATTTCTAAAATGTCAACACGGAAGTTCTAACATTGAAGTAAATTTTTAATGGTTTAACGGTACACGTATATGGCGGAAGACATAGTAGGATTGGGTAAATGCAGTACATTGAAGTTCCTATAAAAAACAGGGACCTATACAAACAAAGTTTGTTTGTATAGGTCCCTGCTAAAAAATGACTTGGGAAATAAGTTGTAGGTATGTTTACATAAAGTAATTCATAAATTTTGTACATACAAGTGGTTGTAGATTTTTTTTTTATCCAAATTTAAAAGGAAGTGATTAACTGAAAAAGAAATCTGATAATAAACACAAAATAATCTCATTATATATAAAAGAAATAAATAAACGTTCTTTCACAAACTGGACAGCTTAACATGATAGACAACTCTAGCTAAGACACAGATATGCTCAGTAAGCATTTACTTCCCTTATAATAACCGCGAATAGTTTAGTCGAAAATTAAAACCGTTTTCAAGGTCAAATAAAGTCTGATTATTATACAAGGCAAACTATTTTGCATAAGATTTAATAATAAACTGTTTTTTCTTCCTGAACGATAATGAACCATATGTGAGACAATAACGTGCAAAGTTTTATATTGTTTGAAACAGATATCCAGACGAGATTGAATTAATTGACACTTCAATAATTGAAAACCTTTTAAAATGTAAATAAATCATTACCAAACCAAAGCGCAATGCACCTGGTGGCCGTATTATCTGATGTAAGACAAAATGTACAATTTATGTGGGTATATAACGTGAAAGTGATAATGTCATGCCTAAGGAGTCAATCACGCATTACCTGCAAGATATATTTAGCCTTGCGTTCAAAAAACGGGCTTAATTCATGTGCGTAAAAACTAAAAAATCGTCCCAGCTTGTGGAGTCAGCAGACGGCACTTTTCAGTTATGTGTTATTTTCAATTTAAAGGGAGTGTATTCTTAGCGAAAATCCAGTTTAGGTAGAAAGTGGGTCTCAGATTGGCTTGTTGAGATTTCACAGGCTAAATTAAACGATGATTACAGCACATGCATGAAGCCTTTCTTTCCCAGAGCAATCCTTAATTTCATATGAACCGTGCTCTGTGAAAAGGGGGTTTAATGCATGTGCGTAAAGTGTCGTCCTAGATTAGCCTGTGCAGTCCGCACAGGCTAATAAGGTACGACACTTTCCGCTGAAACTGGATTTTTGATAAGAAGAAACTTTCTTTAAACGAAAAATACCCTGTAAGCCGACTGGACAGGCTAATCTGGGACGACACTTTATGCACACGTATTAAACCCCCTTTTTACAGAGCACGACACATATCATTTTGCTTGGTCACAATAGCTAGATATTTCTATTGTATCCTTTCTCTAAATCTGACTGGCACGATGGATTTACGATCGTTTCCGCTCGCACTAACTGGCGACAACCCATTTATGCCTAGTGGACCCTCCTATCCTAAATTGTATCAACTCATGCGGCGTCTCATCTGGGTCTACGCTGTTTGCCAATGCCTTTCTTCTAGACGATAGGCATAAATGGGTCAAAAAAGTTATGATATTTTGTTATGTCAACGCACGAAATAATGTTTTATTATTAAACGTTGTCTTATTTTTGTTTCATGCTTAATTTATTTGTCTTACTGGCGATATTGTTGATTATTGTACTTTCTAGATCCTATGATTCGATTGTGTAATCGAACTCCTTTCCTCACTGGTACATCAAACTAGGGACCCAAACAAACATACACTGCAAAGGTCCCTGATCAAAATGGAAAGGTACTTGTATGATATTAGTATTATCATTTTTCCTTTTTTA